>NC_138895.1:14165015-14888536 GCF_965194825.1 Balaenoptera physalus | reverse complement strand
CTGGTGCTTAAACACTCGTAGTCTATCTCTTCTTTCTTGATGTATTTCATAGATTATTGCTTATCCGTTCACCTCTAGGGTTCTGGTTCTTCTGCTACCAGGTTCTCTGCTGGTTTATAGCAGCCGTTCTCCATAGATATGTGGCCATGATCTAATGACCATAAGTGATAGACAAAGGTGATTTTTTTATGAATAATGTGGTAGTAAGTTTCACAGATGGTGTATTTTTTAAAAACTTAAACACTATCCTTACACTGTCATCCATTGTCTCAATGACATTGTGATCTGCTGTTTTGGATAGGACAGAAGGATTTGGAGCTACATAGGTGTTTTTGTGGAATTTAGCATTATTGTCAATATGTCCATGAGGGCAAGGGAGACATAGTCCTCCTCATTGTGCTTCTGGAAAAATATGTCTGAGAAATCTGGTTTAGAAAATGCCACAGTATCCAGATACAGTGGTTTGCCATTTGACCAGGCAATCTATTACATTTTGTGTCATCATCACCACCACTAAAATGGTGACGGAGCCTTTAAAAATGATGGTTCAGGAGCTATGACTACATCCACAAGCTTCAAGTGCCTAATTCATCTATCTGCTCCAATTGCCTCAGAAACAAGACCAGAACCACTACAGATAGAGCAGAAATGCACTTGCCTTCACTTGTGCAATTGGAAAATGATGGAAAACAATAGCTAACGACTTTCCTTTATTGAGTACATTCTACATATGGTCTTTCAAATATTTTCAATATGTCTTTAAGTTAGGATCATTGTCTTTTTTCTAGATGAAATAACTGAGCTTTAGCTGTAAATGGCTGAGCAGAGACTTCAGTATGGCTCTAAAGTCAAAGCACTTTCTACTAAATGATGCTGTTTTTCAAACCTCACTGAGGACCAAACTTCAACTGATGGACCATATTCAATTACAGGGAATTGGGCTTGAGAACAGGCAATTCCTATGGATGTCTTCCAGCAGAGTGAGACAGTCATGTAAGCCTAATAAAATGATCATTGTGACTTCAAAATCCCACTGCCAGCAGTGAGATTTCTAGGAAGGATGAGAAAGCCACTGATAATTTCAACACTAGATGTTGTGCATTTCATAAAAGTAAAAACTTTCACTGACTCCCATTCTTATTCAGTACTAAATACGGAATTTAAAGCGTGGTATTAGATGAAATATCATAAGGTATGAAGCCTGAGAACTCAACAATGAGGAACCAATAATGGACACTGGGAAGAAACGGCCCATGAGGGGGGAGAGACACCAAAAGAATGTGGTGTCCCTAGAAGCCAAGTGACAAGAATGTCTGAAAAAAACCGGTGATCAGCTATGGCAAATACTTGAGAAATCAAGTAGGATGACGTCTGGGGACCCAAAGTGGAGGTCTTCTCTAACCCTGTAAGGAATTATATTAGTGGATAACGGGTGCTGAGGAGGTAGAGTCTGTGAAGATACACAACCATTCTGAGTGTTTTTCTAGAGAAGAGAGCAAGAAATGGCAGTGAGGGTGATTATTGGGAGAAAAGGTGGGATCGAGAAGAGGATCTCTCCTGCTTTCTTTTCTCCCCTCCTCCCTCCTCCCACCCTTCCTCCCTCTCTTCTTTCTTTCCTTCTTTTTTTCTTTCTTTCTTCCTTTCACATTTGGGTAATTTAAAACATGTCTGTTTGCTGACAGAATTATGCATTTGGGAGGAAAATTTTGATGATGTACGAACAGACGGATATAACTGCCAAAGCCCTTGAGTAGGTGAGAGAGTGGGGCTCGGGGCGCAGAGCAGGTGGGAGGGGGCTAGCCTTAGCTTGGAGCAGGGAAAATACATTCCTTGAAGCAGGAGGGAAAGCACCATGTAATTTGGGGTAGGAGAGGTGATGTGGATAGCTTTTGTGATTACTTTTATTTTCTCACTGAAACGCACCAGCTGATTTGAATGGGTGGTGAAAAGTTGAGGGGATGACGGATGTGTGAAGAACAAGGGGAAGTGCATTCGTTTCCTGGGGCTGCCATCACCAAGTGCCACAAATTAGGTGGCTGAAAACAACAGTAACTTATGGTCCCCTAGTTCTGGAGGCTAGACGTCTGAAATCAAGGTGTCGGCAGGACCATACTCCCTCGGAAACCTGTAGGGGAATCCTTCCTTGCCTCTTCCTAGCTTTTGGTGGTTTGCTGGCAAGGCTTGGTGTTTTTCGGTGAATAGATTTGTCAACTGAAAAAAGAAAGTACAACGTGAGAGTTGTGAGTTAAGTTTTGTTTGGGGCAAAATGAAGACTAGAACCCGGGAGACAGCATTTCAGATAGCTCTGGAGACAGCGTTTCAGAAAGCTCTGGAGACAGCATTTCAGATAGCTCTGGAGACAGCATTTCAGATAGCTCTGGAGACAGCATTTCAGATAGCTCTGAGGCACCGCTCCAAAGAGGCAGAGGGGAAGGTCAGTATAGGATTTTAGTGAATGGGGGGCACGTGCAGTCAAGCACACATGTTGGCAGAGGCTGGCTGCTACTCACGAGAGCAGAGGTCCCTGTTAATGATTTTAGTGTTTTGCTCGATATGAGGAGATGCAAGAATTGGGCTCATAAAATCTTCTCCTGAAAATATCTAACTATCTAAAGGCCTGTTCTGCCAGTTTTTCCCAGAGCACGGAGTGCGGCATTCCTGACCTCCACCCTGAACTCCTTTCAGGGGGTGTTGAAGGGCAGCGGCTCATGATTTAATCCTTGTAGAGGCAGATGGCAAGGTGCGAGTTTTTAGTTGGCAGGTTCTTCTGTCCAGTCCTCTGTCGTCAC
The DNA here is from genome assembly GCF_965194825.1 of Balaenoptera physalus. Taxonomy (NCBI): domain Eukaryota; kingdom Metazoa; phylum Chordata; class Mammalia; order Artiodactyla; family Balaenopteridae; genus Balaenoptera; species Balaenoptera physalus. Next base: position 14,885,747 of record NC_138895.1, on the reverse strand, counting down.
ATGACGTCTTTCCTTTGTGTGTCTCTCCCTTTTTATTATAAGAACACCAGTCACCTTGTGTGAATTAGGGGCCCACTGTACACCACTATGAGCTCATCTTAATTAATTACATCTACAATGACCCTATTTCTGAATAAAGTCACATTTTGAGATATTGGGGTCAGGACTTCAGCATATCTTTTTTAGGACACAGTTCAACCCATAACAAGAAAATATGAAATAGTTGGCTTGAGGAGGGGAGTGAATTGAGTAGGGTCACGAAGTAGTACTTCTGGTAGCTCTAAGGGTCCACTTGAGGGTTGTGTTCACAAAGTTTAAGAGATCTCTGTCTGTTTAGGTACCTTTGGAAACACAAGTGTGTTTCTTTTATTGTTCTCATGTTGGTTTTTGTGTTAGTTTAGTTTTTATTTTAAACTAATAACTTCACTTTCTTGACAGAGGACAAACTTATCACTCCTCCCAACGATAGCATGGCCTAGCCAGTCAGATAATTCTTTGGACTGAAACTGCATTTTTGCTAAGAGTGCAAAAGATAAAACATGAAGAAACTGTTTATTTTACATTTTCATATTCTTACAAACATGAAATTTCTCTCGTGTAGTGCAAATATACCTTTTCTGCTATTAAATCAGCTGCCGAGTAAATCATTTTCAAACCTGATAGACGGTTTGTTTTTCAGAACTCTTCCAGATTATAAACAAAGAACCCCCCATAGAAACCTCACCAAAATATCTTTCCTTTATGGGGAGGTATTTAAAGGCAACACCTGTAAAAACATCCTTCTCTGAGCTGTTTCTGAGGGCACAGGGAGAGAATAGTCTGTGCTTTATTCTTGAGAACCGGCCTGCACATTCTTAATTCAGGGGAGCTGAGAATGACCAGGGAGTTGGGAGAAGAGAAGAGAACTTTCCCAACAGTAAACTTCATCTTGACAGATGAAGAGAGGTTGAGAGAATAACCTGCCCTTGGTCACTGAGTTACCCAGCCATGGGGGTAGGATTTGAATGGAGTTCTGTATAATCCTGACCTCTGTGGGCTTCCTGCTTGACCACGCTGCCAGTAGATGTGTTTTCTGGGGCCACTTTTTTCCTCTCTCTCCCTGGGCCTTTATGCATTACTGTAATTTATGTATGTGTCTGTCACCTCTCAACTAGAATCTAACTGAGGGCAAAGCCTTTGTGGCGCTTCTTTTTGTAGTGCTACCCCGTGTGTCAGGGTGAGACTGAACCTGAGAGGGGACAGAATACAGCCACTTCCGGGTCACTGACACATGACCCAGGGAATGAAACCCAGACCACAGACTGACTGAGAGGGCTGAAGTCTCACCACTATACCACCAGGCTGCTAACTTAGATTGTGCTTGTGGGCTGAGATTAGAGGAATTTATTTGATAGAGGAAGTCCTGGGGGAAATGTACTGGGCAGAGGGCATCACTAATGCAGGGAGCCTGAGACAGTGATCGGTGTACCCCTTGCGAGCGGAGGCAAGCAGGCCGCCATGGTTGGAGCTGAGCAGGCAAGGGGGCCTGAAGGGAGATGTCAGGTGGGAAGGTGGGGCCAGATTACAGCATGGCCTCGTAGGCCAGACCAGAGACTTGAGCATCCTCTTCTAAATGCGATGGGGAGTTGCTGGAGGGTCTCCGAAGGGGGTGGTATGGTGATGTGGTTGGTAGAGGAGGGACATGGCAATACTGCATGGAGTAGCAGAGTGGATGGTGCTGAGGCTACAGCCTGGCGCCCGGGGATTTTCCACTCTTTATTCTTTACAGAGTAAAGAGGCTGGGGCATGAGCAATCGAGGAGGCGTCCTAAAGCTGCCCAGCGCACAGTGTTTGAGCTACTACGGAAGCCTGTCCTCACTTGTGGTCACAGGCTGGTAGAGCCCTAGAATATTTATTTATTTATTTATTTATTTATGGCTGTGTTGGGTCTTCGTTTCTGTGCGAGGGCTTTCTCTAGTTGTGGCAAGCGGGGGCCACTCTTCATCGCGGTGCGCGGGCCTCTCACTATCGCGGCCTCTCCCGTTGCGGGGCACAGGCTCCAGACGCGCAGGCTCAGTAGTTGTGGCTCACGGGCCCAGCTGCTCCGCGGCATGTGGAATCTTCCCACACCAGGGCTCGAACCCGTGTGCCCTGCATTGGCAGGCAGACTCTCAACCGCTGCGCCACCAGGGAAGCCCGAGCCCTAGAATAGTTGGGTTTCACCAGACTAGGATCTGTCATACATTAAATTTTCAGTGGGTACATATTGAATTAAAAATATCGATGGTAACATTGTTTCTCCAAAGAACACCAGGCAAATTCTCATGTCAAAGTTATCCCACTTTTCTTTCATCCCGTTTGGGAATGTTTTAGCAGTGGCTTCCTGAATATAATTAACCTTAAGTCTCAGTGTGGGAATCCTGCTAATGGTCACCAAGGACTAAGAGGCTGACAGCCGTGGCTGAATTCTCCTGGCCCTGGGAGTGTGGTAGATTTTCACGAGAGCATGTCTGGTTATACAGCCAGAGAGGAGGGCAAGTCATACTCTGTCAATGGGATGGAGGTGATGATGGGGATGAAGTCACATTTGGAACCCTTGGCTGTCAGTAGCATGGAAATGAGCAATTCGCTTTCCCTCTGTAGGAGGCTGCACTTTGTGGCGGTGAAAGAGCGCTGCCCTGGAAACCAGGAATGTTGGTCTTCACCAGCTCAGCCATTCTCTACCGTGTGACCTTGGTTTGCAAACCACTTTTTCTTCTGGGCCTTGGATGCTGTTGGGATTAGCTAGTTTTCTATCTCCTTAAAATCTCTGATGCATTTTTCCAGCATTGGTTGGGTGTGTGAATCCAAGACTTAGTGAATACTACAGGATTTATTGATTTATTTCATCACTTTCTCCTTTGGACGATAGGATTGCCACATAAACCGGGTCTGTCTGAAGACTATTAGTTCTGCACAATTTACATCTTATTTGAACACATCTTTCCAACCCAACAGCAGAAATTAATCACCGAAATTTCATAATTGCTGCAAAGTGGGTTTAACTTTACGGCTTCACGATAGGTACCAGGCTACATGCACTAAAAACAGTCTCCAGTGGGCAAACAAAATATTTACTTAGGATCCAGAGGGGTAAATGGATATCCCAGTCTAATAACCAGTAAGATGGAAAGGGGTCACCCAATCAAACCACAACTTTATAAATTATACAACCCAGTTAGATGTTGTAATAAAAGGTAAAGGACAATGAATTTATTCGTGTTTTTAGCATAAATTTTTTTCCCACTGATACTGTCTTCAAGTCAGAGGGAGTTTTGAGAAATCAGATATTTTTTAAGCTTGTTAAAGTTTTAGAATCTAGTGTAGGGAAACCCCAAGGTTGTATGAACTCTGATTTGCTATTGTACCCCTTCTAAGCTCTCATGAGGGGGGTCTGAAAAATTTTATGTGTAAGAAGGAATGCTATGTGTTTCATAGCAAAGGCTTGTGAGCCACATCCACAAAGAAATGGTTTTAGATACTTTCAACGGAAAAAAAGAAGCCTCACCTATTATTGTCATGTGCTTTGGTCCAGAGTGCTAAAGTCTTTAGGGCAAGTGACAAGAATCATGTCCAAATCTCAGCACAAAAATTAAATCTTAATTGAGAGCTAAAAAAAAAAAAGTCTGGCTCTAATAGGTAAAATGTAGAATGAACTACATTTTATTTTATTTTTTGAATTGAAGTATAGTTGATTTACAATGTCGTGTTAGTTTCAGAGGTACAGCACAGAGATTCAGTTATGTATAAATATTCTTTTTCAGATACTTGTTGTTTATTTTGTATATAGTAGTGTGTATATGTTAATCCCAAGCTCCTAATTTATCCTTCCCCCACTCCTTTCCCCTTTGGTAAACGTAAGTTTGTTTCCTATGTTACATTTCATTTTAGAAAGATCCTTAAAATCTGTCTGGAAAAGATACGGTGAGCAGGCAAAAGAAAAAGAGAATGTCCCTGTTAAAATGGAATCTTTCTTAAAATAATACATCAAATTAATTTCTTCTTTCAACAAATATGTATTGATCACTTATAATGTGCCAGGAACTGTTCTAGGTGTTGAGCCCAGTTCTAGGCATTGGATATGCTGAAAGACACATATCAGACAATATAAATGGACCAAATAAATCTATGAGCTCATGTTTTTTTATATACATATTTTTTAACTTTTTATTTTGTATTTGAGTGTAGCCTATTAACAATGTTTTGATAGTTTCAGATGCACAGCAAAGGGACTCAGCCATTACATATACATGTATCCAATTCTCCCCCAGCCTCCCCTCCCATCCAGGCTGCCACATAACATGTGAATTTACTGAGCGTCTACAGTAGTGCCTGTAGAATGCCCAGCATTTTAAAAACCATAGTAGCTCAAGAATATAAAACGTAGTGTGCTTCCATTCAAGAGCCCTCTTGTCTAGCTGGGGAAGCAGGATGCACTTATTTGAAAAATGATAGACTATTCCAAGACAACTTGGAAGCAAACATGTACTAATCTGGTATAATTCATCATTCTCGCATTTTTATGATATGACTCACTTTGTGATGGAGCTTGGTAGGAAAGTTTTCAGGAGATAAATAAATGGTGAGTTATTGCTTGAAAGAAGTGGAGAATGCAGATAATTGTTATGAGGAGGAAGAATTAAGAGGTGGCATTAAGGAAGTAGTTAGAGGGGAGGATGGAGACCTAGAATACAGCCATTCTATGGAAATTAACTGACAATCAAAATTCCCGCAGAGGAAGATAAAGTGTCTCCCTGGGTTTAAATGAGGAAGTGGTGATGTGAAAACTTCAAACACGTTTGCCAAGTTTGCACAGAGAGATTGCCAGATGAGGCCCTTCAGACTGCTTGGCCACTGTCCCCTGTCGTGATGGACCAAAGACTCTGTCCTCGGATTCTAAAAAAGAGACAAGATTAAAATATATATATATATATTTTTTGCTCTCTTTTCACACTGATTAAGCATTCCGTATTTGCTTTCAAGTAAATAATTGCTATATTTGCTCTTTTTCTCTCAAAACATTTCCTCCACTTATTCCTTTGCGTGTCCTTGTTAGTTTTCTTCAGTTTATTGCAGCAGCATGGCCTAGCTTTGAAGACCCTTAAAGCCACAATGAGAAATGACTGTGCATCCTTTCCTAAGGAAGTGTCAGTTAAAAAAAAAAAAAAAAAAAGCACAACCTAAAAGTTGAGAATTGTGTTTTATTTGGAAGACTTTCCAAGGACTCAAGTCTGGGAGGCAGCCTCTCAGATAGCTCTGAGGGACTGATCCAAAGAGGTAAAGGGGAAACCACGATATATAGGAGGTTTTGCAACAAAACCCAGGTAGTTCGTTCAAACATCAAAAGATTACTGTTAATTAAAGAAAACCAGACATCTCAGGTTAAGGAATTTAGTGCTTTTCTATATATGGGGAAGATGCAAGCATCTGGGCTCATTGAAATCATTCCTTTGATATGCACCTTAACTATCTGGGGCCAGTATCCTGTTTTTCCATCCTGAATCTCCTCAGGGTGCACAGTTGGGGGTGACTGCAGTGCTTTTGGCTTGATGGCCGCAACATCCTTTGTTTACTGATACGGCGGGTGACATACTTCTCCCACAGAAGTGTTCTGGTGGACTTCCTGCTATCATCTTAAAGGTGGCATTTCTAATATTAGATATGATTGTTATTTAAAAACATCAGTAAGGGACTGAAGCCACACACATTCACAATGCTAAGCATCCCAGAGAGAGTTAAACAAATTCTTCCTTCTAGGAGCATATAACTTAAAACCATCACCAAAATCATTCAGATGATCATTAGCTCACCTCTATGATATTACTGTGTATTTTCAACTATTAACACATTACCAGGAAAAGCACTGTTCTGCAATGTGGTATCCAGAGCTGTATACCTCATTGAAAACTGACATCAGAACCACTCAACACATTTCGTCAAATGATTACATTTAAAGCCCATTTTGAATATTTTGCCAAGTTTCTCCCTTTCATGAAATAGCTATAGCCACAGCTTTTCTCTGCCAGATGTATCAGCTTACGTTTTTCTGTACTGATCTCACTTTTTATCATAGATCTACAACCCTATCTTTCTTAAGTATATATACATATATCTATAATGTCTCTATCCTTGTTGAAGGATAACAATCTTTAGTTAACAAGTATAAAAGTCTTTATTGGTAGATTACCCAAGAATGTTTCCATTACATGGTAAACATACTCAATTTTTTCTTTGGAAGAAAAAATGGTGAGCCTCACTTTGGGGATATATGTTTTTTTGAACCAGCATCCTAGCACTCTCAAATATTCACGGATGTTCAAAAACTGGCAATAATTTCTAAAACTTCAGTCCAAAGTCTCTGACTGTAAGGATACTAACTCTAATAATCTAGCAGTACTATTACAAAGCTGAAAATGACAAGATTGGGACTGATATTGAAAGACACACATTGTATTTACTGTATATAAAAGATTATGGGCGATACGTACATATGTACTGATACATGTGTTTATGTATGTATCCGTATATGTGTGTGTATACATAGGTGTACACACATACATATATATCATAAGCCTTTCTACAAGAAACTGAGAAAAGCAAGAGGAGAGTCAGGAGAGAAAAAAGAAAGAAGAGGAATAACAAATGGAAGAATGTAAGGTACAGCAGTGAAAACTTTTAGAAATGGCAATGGGAGAATAAGTCACAGTATTCGCAGAGAAGATAGCCAGTAACAAAGATGGAAGATAGAAATAATCTCTGCATTTGGGAATGAGGATGGCTGTGAAAAAGTGCACTTCATTGTCCCTGAAGTCACCATCGTAGGAATGGGAAGGGAACGGCAATGAGATGGTCAAGAGAAACAAACAAAAACAACCTGCTAGGACCGCCATAGCCCCTGAAGCCCTCAGCCATCTTCAGGCCCAAGGGAAGTATCATTCATTTCTTATCAGTATGCTTACTGGAGGTACAAGAAGCAGTAAAACAGGATTTAAAAAAAAAAAAAACCAAAAAATTGTGAAAGGATGTACTGTAAACAGTAGAATGCCAACTTGTAGTATTTCAACGTAGGCGTAGTGCAGCAGAGCACAAAAGCATAATATAGGCACGACTGTATTATGAAAACATTAGGCAACTGGTAAAATATCTACATTTTAATCTTTATTACGAAGCTATGTTAAATGAAAGGTAAAATCAAATTTAGATTTATCTACCCTGGATATTGCCTATTACTTATCTGTCAGTAAAATATGAGAATTTCATTTACTTGTAATAGTTTACTCTCCCTTCCTCCACTACTGTTTTGTCCCTTTGGTGAGTTTTGTAACTTTGATAAACTTAAACCTCTGCATTTTGTCCCATCAACTTTCTTCAGTATCCTTTCACTTCCGCTGGGTAAATACAGTTTATTATTGCATCACCTTTACCTCCAGCCCTTCTCTCACTCCATGTCCGTTTCTCAAATTCTGCCTGTTGTACTTTAATACAAAGACTCTTATATTCAGTTTTGGAAAAATAAGCAAATCTCCTGTGTGTTTTATGAATAGGTTGATTCTGAAAACTGAAAGTCAATAGTTCTGGCATTATCATGAATATGTATGTATTTTTCATTGCTTAGTGAAGTAGTGGTAGAAACCTTAAAAGAGAAAAATAAAAGGACTCATAAAGGGGAAAGAAAAGGAAAATCTTGATTGATCTGTGTGATATTAGTTCAATTACCTTGTACAATATTAAGACCCAGAAAACGCAGTCATTAAAATTCCTTATAGACTCTGTGTCATTCATCTAAAGCTTTTAAAAAGAGGTCTATCCATCATTAGAGCAATGCAGTTTTATAGCACTGATTCTCAGGAATCTCAGGAAGAAGGGTGTTTTGCAATGGCCATCATGCTTATTTTAAAAACCAGAATATTTTATTTTAATACCTATGTTTATTTTCCAGAGAATAGATTTAGTGCTTCTAACTGAGACAATATATAAGAAGACTTGGTATAGATTGTGAGAATTGCAGAGAATAATACCGAAGTACATAAATGTGGCTTTTCCAGACTGCTTTAGGGTCTAAGCCAGGGCTAGAGTTCAGCTGTAGCTGTGCTTGCCTCCGGGGAGTCATCAGTGACTAGTGGGGAGAGTTGCTGAGCGTAGGCAGAAGACTAGGTGTGGGCTTTTCTTCCACGTCTTGGACTTCAGGCTCCACTAAGAGAAAGCCTTCGGTAATTCAGTAAATTCACCATCTTTTCAAAGTTATTGCACCTTTGTTTTTTGTTTACAGGGAGTAAACTTGTGCATGATAAAAGTCACTTTTCTCCCTTATTCTATTACCTTGTATTATTTTGAATTAATGTACCCTAAAATCCTCAGGTTACCTGCACCACTCATAAAGCCATTTGTGAGGAAAGCCTGTCACATGGCCCTGCCGACCTGGCCACAGCTGACTGAATCACAGGCAGGTGCCCGTATCCACCACAACTGGGCTCTTGGGTGCAAGCAAGATCAATTGCTAACTTATCAGAAAAGATTTTTGCAGCGGATAGATATTGGGAAGCTCATAGAACTTATAAGAAGTTTGAAAAATCATTTGTAGAAAACAGGAGTGCAAGGGCAACAGGGGACATTGCCAGGTGGATGTGTCGTGTAAAGTTTACTTAAGATACCACTGCTCAGGCTACTGGACTTTTGGCCATTCTGCCACCATTGCAAATAATCTCTAACTGGCCTGGGAATTTATGTTGCTTCCTCCTGATTTGAATCCCAGGGGGAAGCACCTGGTTTTCTGAGTCTAGGTTATGTGTCCATTCTTTAAGCCAAGGAACAAGGAGACGGAATTTCTGACTCCCTGTAACTACTACTAAAAACACACACAATAGAACTTTTAAACGAATAGAAGGGGGTTGGATGCAGGGCAGCGGAAGTTGATAAAATCCCCTACAGTACTTGCCCCAAGGCCCATCCAACTGCAGGCTCGCCAGAAGCCCATAAGGTCTTCTGGGATGAGTGCTTTGCCCAACAGGGATAGTAATTACAATGGACACCAATCAGACCTTTCCTCTTAAAAAGTAGGAACGTGATTCATATGGAGTCAGTAGTTTATGTGAGGTTCTATAAGCCAAAAAGCACACCAAGAGAAGGCAATCAACAAAAACCACAAGATAAGAGGTACGCCTAAGCAGAAGGCATGAAATAGGACTCAGAAGTTAGTCAGCACCAGTGAAGACAAAGATTCTTTTGATCATCACGAGCACAAAACTAAAGGAAGGAGTACTGGAAAACTTATACTGAGGAAAAACAAGATCATCTGGTTTCGGGGCTTCCCTGGTGGCGCAGTGGTTAAGAATCCACCTGCCAATGCAGGGGACACGGGTTCAAGCCCTGGTCCGGGAAGATCCCACATGCCACGGAGCAACTAAGCCCACGTTACACAACTACTGAGCCTGCGCTCTAGAGCCCATGAGCCACAACTACTGAGCCCACGTGACACAACTACTGAAGCCTGCGTGCCTAGAGCCCGTGCTCCACAACAACAGAAGCCACCGCAATGAGAAGCCCGCACACCACAACGAAGAGTGCCCCCCGCTCACTGCAACTAGAGAAAAGCCTGCACGCAGCAACAAAGACCCAACACAAACAAAAATAAATTAAAAAAAAAAAAAATCTGGTTTCTAGAGCTGTTTGTATCGTGAATGACCTTCCCATTCTTGATCATAAAACATTGCTATTTCTATATCCCTTATTTTCTGTGTCTTCTTAACATAACCTGTTTTTTAAATTAGGTAAAAAGCTAAATGCTTCTAACAAATAGATTAAAAGGTAAAATAGCTTGCAAGAGATAGACTTTTCGATGTTGCGGACAGGTCAGAGCAGACAGATGGGCTTTACTCCACAGAGTAGAGACACCTTTGCTAACTTTAACTTGAGACTTCCAGAGTTGTTCTAGTAATTTCCATTCCAGCCAGGAGAAAGGAAAGGAAAGAACGAGTGCCGGAAAAGCATTTTTTCCCTAGGGATCTGCAAGTTTCCCTCAATCAATTCTATCCACATGTCAATGGTGAGAACTTAGTCACATGACCACACCTATTCACAAGGGAGGCTGGGGAAATTTTGTCTCTTGCTGGGCAGCTATATGCCTTGGAAGAAGAAAGAGCAGATTTGGGGTAGAAGGAGGATAATAAATTACCCTATTTCCTCAGGTAATTTGAGCATGTCCCAGGTCCTAATGAGCCCTCCCTTTACTGGAAAGGTGTAAGTGATGCATGAATGCCCTAAGGAGAAAACAAAAAGAGTTATTTTGTAGATAGACAAATGTAGACATCATCCTGTTTTAAAAGATTAATATAGTATTCTTATTATTGTGCTAAACTATTTCCCACTTCCTACCTGAATGATTCAGTCTATGGAACAGGTTTTTAACTAAAAAGTGTTTGGTGCCTGGCCCAGTCCTCCTTTTCAGGGCCTACGCACTGTCTTCCAGCATCCAGGAATACCATCTCCCAAAGGCTTCCAGCTCTGCCCTCACTGGGAATCACCCTTGTCTGCTAGGAACTGCCTCACCCAAGTTTATGTCCCGTCGTCTCATCCCCCAGGGCTCTGCTGATAGTCAGAGACAAGGGAAAACTCTGCGGGCCTTCTTAGGTCCAGGACTCCCTGTAGGACTGATTGGCTGAGGCTTCAGTTGCAACCACGTTGTGAGTTGGCTTTGCCCTTTCCCAGTTCTGCTTCCTCACTCACTCAACAATACATTTCCTGAGAACACTCTCCCAATAAACCTTTTGCATACAAATCCATGCATTGGAGCCTATTTTCAAGGGACCCAGACTGAGACGTGATGTGATGTGGACGAAATTTTACGAGAATTTGATCAATAATGGATGAGCTATGAGAACATTTCAATATTTGGTTTCAATTTTTAGGTACATTTAAAACCGTGCTTTTGGCTGGAATTCCATCCCAAGTCAACAAAGAGTAAGTACCAGGGTTTCATTAAGTATGCAGGAAAAAAAAACCCAGAAATTTTTCTGAGTGTTCCTGAATCCTGAAATGACAATGGAGAATTGAAAAATGGAGGATAAAAAGATCACTTGGACAAACACATTCTTTGGCTTTTTATTTCAAAATGTACTTAGTGAGTGAGTATTGTATTACCCTAACGAAATAGCCTTCTGAAATCTTTCCTTCACTCTATCTTTAGGAAATGGAATCATTAATAGAGATTTGGTGGACAACCACATATATTCAAGATCAAGTTCCCTTATGTTTGAAATCTACATGATTTTATTTTCAAATGTATATGAAAAAGGCTATTTTAATCTGAATAATATTTTATATTACACAATATTAAATATCTCTGTACCATATCTATTATAATAAATGAAATTCAGATCGTACATTGCTTCTTTATCTTTCCTAGACCTACCATGAGAAAATATCAATCTTCCAGCACCTAAAAAAATGAGCCATCTGTTAATCAGATGTTCAATTTTATTTACTCTCAACCCAGTAAACATGTTTATTCTATTTAGCTCCCAAAATGTGCCAGTTCAGTGAGAAAAATATTTCAAATAATGAATACAAAATATGACTAAAAATTTGGTAGCTAGTAATTAATGCTAAGTTCTTACAGTCTGAGAATGATGTGAAAATAAAGGACATTACAAATCATTCCTATTCCCTGATGAGTTTAATTTCTAACTAGCAGATCTGGACAATTTCTTTTAATCAGTTCAGGTGGGTTTTTGGTTATTTTTGTTTTGTTTCAAAATATGAGGAACAGCCCCCAAAAGCAGAAACAATAAAAATAAAAATAAATCCAAATGGTTTCTAAAATATAGACGTCTGGTAACAATTTCTCAAATATTTCGATTTTTAAAATCATACATTGTTCTGACTAAAATTTAGAGGCTTTGTGTGACTGCTGTTTGTTTTATCATAAACATGCTTTTCTTATTTTAATGACCTGTGATTACAAATCCTTTGCCTTCTTATACCGTGTATGCTGCTTCTATCTTCTTTACGAGCAACTTGTGAATATTACTTCCAGCCACTGCAATTTTCATCCTTTTCCTCATTTTAGATCTTACATTTTCTTTCCCCAAACTAGAGAATTCCCCCAAAAAGACCGCAATGGACCCTACTGCATCTTTGAATCTGACGCTGATAAGCGAGTGTAAAAAACATGTGGAGGTAATAATATTGATGATGTTGTCTGAATGTGTTAATATTGGTCACGTGAAACAGGGGAAGAGTATTATGATAAGTAGTGTGCTTGCTAATGTTAGCAAAACTACAGCTATACAATCAAGACAACTTATTTTTTATGACCCCACTCTGGGTCATTCCCTGGGCCTTGGGTGAGGCTGCGAATTGCCGCAGGAAAGGGATTCTGTAGTTGTGTGTAGGATCCGCCTTTCTTCATCTTTATCTATTCCTTAACAGACACATGGCTTTGACCTGAAAATTAAGTGTCCTATGTTTCTAGGCTTCCTGGCTTGCTTACTACCATGTTTTAGAGCTCACTGCTTTTAAATTTAACTCTGGCTTAATCTTGGGGCATTACTCTGCCCCCAGGACAGCTCCGATGAGTTCAGCCTTGGGTGTCTAGCTCCACGACACCCTTGACACTGCTCAGTTACGTGAAGTATCAACATTATCGAAAGACGCCATAACCTCAAGGTAATGATTAGGGAAATCATGATGAAGAGATCCCAGGGATGCTAACATTCCTTCCTTTTGTCAACTCAGAATCTCTTAGAAAAGCAACTGATCTAAAATTGACAAGGCCTTCCCTTGTCACTAGATTGAAAGTCGGCTGAGAATAAATGTATCGGAAGCTATCTTCAGTGTAGGTATCTACACCCAGAGAGTTCTGGTTTCTTCATAGGCAATGGTCAGGGGTGTGCACCCAGATCTAAGCTACTGTGAACTCAGAGCCATTAGCAAAGACATCCACAAAGCACAAGCCTGAAATTTGCCCTGGTTCACGTAGGTACTTACTATTGGTAGCTGCCCTCTGATAGATGAAGATTTACTGTCCTTGTGTCCCAGTCTGTGCCTCTAAAAATCAGGTAGGAGAGCGTGCATTTGACACCCATGCTGTGTGCTGGCGTTTGGTCTGGTACGATAGTAACCTCAATTTGATGGTTTTTCTTCCTTCTGTGTTAAATGGAAATCATGATCATCTGAAATAAAGTTCTAAATTTTCTTGTGGTATAACTCACAGTGGACAAGAAAAACAGCTAAAGTCTTTGAGTGGATGATTCTAAAATTAAACAGGAAGTATTGTTTTTATAAAGGGATTAGAAATTGAGTCAATTAATCTAAGCCACATCAGTGAGTTAGTGAAAGGGTTGAGAACAGATTTCATGTTTTATGACATCTGGTCTGGTTCTTAGACTCCTTGTCTACTGTCTCACTGTGTGTTCTTGGAAAAATCACTTCCCATATATTCATTTTATGGGAAAATTACATTGAATCCATCTTATAAATGTACCAAGGGAAATCTAAAATCCCCTGAGGGCTGGGCCGGTGTCTGTTTTCACTTGCTTACACATGCATTGCTGCCTCTCCTAATTGAAGAGGGCATTCCTGATGACTTATTATCTGTGCACATTTCAAAAGACCAACCCAAGGCAAAGTCCATATCTCCTTAGCCCACAGAACTTTTATAGACCCTCATTCATGGGATAGGTTCTAGGGATCCTGGAGAGAGATTCTGACAGTTATCCCACACATAAAATTCTTCAGACTTCTGTCTTCAAGAGTTTCCACTTCCCCTTCAATTCTGAGTATTTACGTAAGAAAGATGGCATTACTTGTTAATAAATACTTGCCAACCCGTTAACACAACCGAAGCGGTTCCACCGGTCTTTCCAAGCAGCACGTTTGGAGAGCAATGGGGGAAGAGTTGGAGAGGGGAGTCCCAGGGAGAGCAAAGCAACCATGATGTTCCTACATCAGAGCCACAAGTGGTTTTATTTCCTGTCCTTGATTTTCTGCTTTGAAACTACTGTCTCCAAGTACTAACTGCAAGTCTAGTCTAGGTAAAGAAATGGAGATTCCTATTTTGATGTTATCTCTATGAATGCATCAGAGTGATATGGACCAGGAAGTCATTGAGGTCATCCACACAGACTCGTGATGACCTTGAGAGTAGCAGAGGAGACACTTCTGAGTCCCCCACCCAGAGTGATGTAGATGGTGATTCAGGCCCACTTACCTTTTAGTTCTACCTGATATTCTCAAATGGACCTACTCATGGAAATACTGCTACGTCAATGTTTGTCTCTAGTTTACTGAATTCTAGAGTTGAGATGAAGTGGTGAGAGAGAGGCTGAGGAAGTTGGATTTCACAGTCCCCACTACCCTTCAAACCATAAAAATCCTGATTTGATCAAGACTTACCTCTATGATTTCATTGGGAAGAAAAGCACTGCACTAAGTTCTTCATTCAGGTTCTTACAAATAAGATAGAACAACTTCATGTTTAAGTAAAATTTTCCACGTAGCTAAAATAACCGGGAAATACATAAACATGTTCTACTTTTATATTTTCCCATCACAGTAGACTCATTGGTCAGACTATGTTGCAACGAGCAGGGCTCTATGTCCCTTGATACTGTCATCATGGCCAAAAAGAGATTTTTTTTTCAGTAAAGTATCATCAAAACATGAACCACATCAGAAATATGAGTCATAGAGTCCCCATACCTAATCAGTCTATTGAAACTAATGGTACCAATTAAGGCATGCCTATAGTTTCTTTCAAATTCTTCCAAAAATGATATACTGAATGAAATGTATAAGCTATTAAAAATGAAGAGCAAGCGGCAACTGGAAATTAAGTGCTAACATGCCACTTTAAGTGGGAACACATGGTCTGTTAGAATACCGGTGTGGAAAGTAAATAGTAAGGCAAGGGATTATGAGTATGAATGACATTACAGATGAGTGTCTTTAGAGCCTTAATGAGGACTGTTTTCCCCCTGGTCCACTCTTTCCCATCATTCCATCATTCTTGGGCTATTTCCAGGTTCAGGGGGATTCAGCAGAAACAACATCCCTGGTAAGAAGTCAGCGATATTGACAACATTCCCTAAGTGAAACTTACAGATTGATCCATGGGGTCATATTAAAGCAAAACTAGTTTGTATGCTATTTCATGGACAGAGCACAAACTGGACTGATTTATGTTTGTTTTGGAGATGGGGGTTTTCATGATCAATTCACTGATTGTTTTTCTTATTTACTGTAACAAAATGAGGAATCTCTTTCATTCAAGTGACGAGCCTTAAGAATCTAGTCTCTCCTTTTAATAACAATTGTCAAAACACATTATATCCCAATGCACAATAAAGAAAACACAGTGATGAGGATATAATAAATAATTACACTGATACTGAAGGTTATTTTCACTTAAATAAGAGGTTATTAACTTTATTTACTCCGAATATTTTTTATGAACAAGTAACATTGCTTCACAGCTGAAGCCTGAAGGAGGGGAGATATTCTCTCTCCTCACTCCCAATATGATCAGCCGCCTCACTTAGTCACCACTAGGCAAACCAACCCCAAAGAAAATTGTGTGTTAGCTACAGAATAGGAGGCATTCTGGTGACAAACACATAAAACAAAAGAATTGGAAAGAAGTAAAGGGAAATATGGCTCATTGGTCCTCTTTGCATGTATCCTGGTTGGTTATGTTGATTGGTGGGGAAGATCTTTCCAATACCTGTGAACAAATTAATACTTCTTGCTAAAACCTAAAAAGATAAGCAAAGCTACCAGGTAGCATTCCCACATGTTTGGAAGAGATGATATCAACAGAGACAGCAAACACTGACGTACCATGGCAGGTCTAGAGGGAGTCGCTAGAGCTTGGGCTTACACTTATGGAGTTGTGCCATATACAGCTTCCTACTGGAGGCATTCACTCACCAGCTAAGTAGAAAGTGGTCTTGCTTGGGCTTCCCTGGTGGCGCAGTGGTTGAGAATCTGCCTGCCAATGCAGGGGACAAAGGTTTGAGCCCTGGTTCGGGAAGATCCCACATGCTGTGGAGCAACTAAGCCCATGCCACACTACTGAGCCTGCACTCTAGAGCCCACAAGCCACAACTACTGAGCCCACGCGTTACAACCACAGAAGCCTGCGTGCCTAGAGCCCATGCTCCGCAACAAGAGAAGCCACAGCAATGAGAAACGCCTGCACCGCAGCAAAGAGTAGCTCCCGCTCGCCGCACCTAGAGAAAGCCCGTGCGCAGCAACGAAGATCCAACGCAGCCAAAAGTAAATAAATAAAAATAAATAAATTTATAATAAAAAAGAAAGTGGCCTTGCTTGAATGGAGGATGAAAGGACTATAAAAATAGAATTTTTATACTGTGTGCCATTAGAGAGACTGAAGAACTAATGTGTGAAGTCAGGAAGAAGACATTTTTCTAAAGAGGCAAAGAAGAATTCAAATGTTATAGTACTTCTCATATGTATTTTACTCCAATGACTGTGAACAAATCTGTCTGTCTGAGTGCCACTTTATACAGGACAGTGGTTAAGGGCACAGACTTTGGGGTCAGGCAGGATGGTCAAACATTAACTTTGCCACACATGATTTGTTGAATCTTCGGCAAATTGTTAAACTCTTGGAATTTCCAATTCCTTAACCATTAAGTTATATGATAAACCCCACGGGTGAGAATTAAATGAGATAGTGCAGGTAAAATAGTAGAATACCTAGCACATATTAGAAGAATAACACAATACTTGGAAGAGACTCAGGTCCTCTACCAGCCTCCCTCTTCATCACCATGCTTCAGTCAAGTTCTCTTTCTTTCTCTCCTTGGGCTTCCCAGGCTCATTCTCATTTCCTGCTCTGGTAGTTTTATCTCTCACCACTCTTGTCTTTCATGAGTACATACTAACTTTCCTGTCCTTCCTGGTCTTCAAAAAGGAAAGCTTATTTGTGTCTTAGGACAGAATCTTTTGCTTTTTCTGCTGCCTAGGTAGCATTTTTCCTGATTTTCATGTGGCTATTTTCTTCTCTTTGGTTTGCTCTCACCTTTTGTGTCACATACTTACTTAGTCTTTTCCTGAATATTCCAGCAGCAGTAGCCTCCCTGGCTCTCCCACCACTGACATAGCCCTATTTTATTTTCTTCCTAGCCCTTATCACTAACTTACATTGATTTTCCTGTTTATTTTCTGCCTTGTTCCATAGGAATATAAGCTCCATGAGACCATTTCTGCATTGACCAGCATCTAAAATAGGATACTAAAGAGGAGTACTAGAATCAGTCTTCAAATAAAGGAGGATAGAGGGGAACAGTAGTTACAACAGTTTTATAGCCTTTTGTTTTAGTTATCTTTTATATTTTTAATCTTTCATTAGCCTTTTACAACAAATCCTTCAGTGAAGCTCTTTAGGAATTTTGAAGACTTTGGGGGCTTATGCATACCAATTAAAGTAGGTATAATTGTTTAGGATAAGGGCTCTCTAAAAGTTTATCAATTTAGAAGTTTTTCCAATTCAAAGGAGCCATCATCTGGCCATTGACAAGTAGGATCTTAATAGCATCTGAAACCAATAAGACACAAGAGGCATTCCCACAAGAGAGTGCAAGGGATGCAGCCCTTACAAGATCCAGATAATTCCCTCCCAAGCATAGTCTAAGAAAGTAAAGGCCTTTTGTTGCATCACTAATAAAGCAATGAAGGTTGAGATGACAAGGGTCTTTTATGGACCGAGACCCCTTATTGACAAACGCCCCTGAGAGCTGGTGTGACGGGACGAAGGGACTGCTTGGAATCCCAGTCTATTCCACTAGTGGTCTGCCGAATGTCCACCAGTATGTGCAGTTTCAGATGGCTGAGACCAGAGAGAATTTTCTCACTGCTCAACAAACCAAGCTCTCAAGATGAAAGGAAACCCTTATCAGACCAATGGTTTCCTTCTTATGACAAAAGACACACAGAGACAGAAAAAAAAAAAAAGACAGTGACCATCTATGAGAGGAAAAGGGTCAACAAACCAAGAGTACTCTAGCAAAGTTCTCCAAGAGTTGCCAAGCCCAGGGATCTAGCCCTATAAGTGCTTTCTCCTGCTAATCTAATTTTAGAAAAAGAGAAAAAATTGTACCACTCATGCCTCCAACAGACCCTGCAGGCAGAGACCCAGGAGGCTGGCTGACTTGGTAAGGATTCTTACCTCCTAGCGGCTTTTGTCAGGTGTCTCAGGATCTCTTAACTGCAGTAGCCTTGGAGCCAGGAGTGCCTAGCCAGTAAAGTCGTATTCCATCTTTGCTGCCAACTGTCGGCGAGGAAGAAATTTCCCTCTACCCTTCTAGGTTCTTCTGGCTGGTCTAAGAATTAAATGGGCTTAAGACATTAACAGGAGAAAATCACACAAAGTTTAACAACTTGTATACGTGGGACAGACCCAGGAGAACTGAGTAAGTCCTCGACTAAAACTTTTTAAATGGCAATAAAATTACATCAAGGAAGCAGGGAGAAAGAATAAAAATAAAAGCAGAAAAAAATGAGGTAAAACATCAAAAGTTTAATTGGTATCTTGGTAGACCGAATAATGTGTTTCCACCCCCTCCCGGATGTCCATAGCCTAATCCCTGAAAACTGTGAATTGATAGGTTACACAGCAAAGGGGAATTAAGGTAGCAGAGAGAATTGAAGTTGCTAATTAGCTGATTTTAAAATCAAGAGGTTATCGTGTATAACCTGGATGGACCCAATGTAATCACGAGGGCCCTTAAAGTGGCAGAGGAGACAGAAGAGGAGACAGAATCAGTGGGAGATGTGACTACAGAAGGCCGGAGCAATGCAGTGTGAGAAGAACTCCACCCACTGCTCTGGCTTTGAAGGAGGAGAAAGGAAGCCACAAGTTTACCTCCACAAAGAATGGAGGTCAACTCTTGAAGACAGAAAAGGAAAGGAAATGGAATCACCCCTGGAGCCTTCGGGAAGGAGGGCAGTCCTGCCAACACCTTGATTTTGGTCCAGGAAGATCTGTGTCATTTCTGACCTTACAGAACTGTAAAACGTAAAACCAAATACAAAACCAAGAAAACCTGTAAAATGGTTAAGTCATCAACTTCGTGGTAATCTGTTACAGCAGCAACAAAAAATTACTACAGGTATGTTCAGAAACTTGTCATTTAATTAAAACAATCAGATAAGACAAACTTTTGGCAATGTTTTTAAAGAGGACAAAAATTCAATACAAATTGAGAAACATTTTAATGAGATTAACAAAAGAGAGAAAATGTGATTATAGTGCATGTAATTCTATGGTAATATATTTGAAATCCTGAAGAAACAGAACATTTTACAGGGAAATATAAATTACCAAAGCTGACTCAAGAATAGTTAGAGGTCTGAGTTAACTGATAATCACAGAAGAAATAGAGAAACTGTGTATAAAATAATTTCATTCAGAGAGGTCTCTCATTAGACTACTCTCAGCTTATTTTTTAAATGTCAAGGAAAAGATTGAAATCAAAAAGTTTTCTCTATTAATGAAAATTGTTCCAATATTTAGAAGAATAAAGAAATTGCTTCTACTCATTTTATGAAGTTGGTAGAACCCTGACACCAAAACTAGGGAAGGATAATCCGTAACAGTAAAGTAGACAACTTTATTTATAAGTATACAAATAAGAATTATTGAAATAGAAATGAGAATATTATTCATAAGGGTCTGAGACATGACAAAGGTGGCATCAACAAACAGTACTGAGAGGTATGTAGCAGAAGGGGGATAATTATATACTCTACCTTACACCAATATATATCCCAGATAATTAAAGAGTTAAATATCACTGTCCCTTAAAAACCTAGAGTATGTAATGTTATGATGAAGAAAGCATTGCAAATCAATAAGGAAGGGATACTTTATTTTTAAATGGCACAGAAAAATCTGGCTATTAACATTTAAAAGATAGTCTTTGATACTTATCACACAATCACATTTAATTAAAGATGAGATAAATTAAATGGCAGAGCTGTTTAAAAATAGAAAGTGTTGTTTTGGGACAGATAGATTGCTCAGGATCCTGACCTGTTCTCACAGGTGTTGGAAGACTATTTGTTGAGGTGCTGTGCAAATGCCACTGGAGAGGTCTCTGGTCATTCAAGAAAAAATATCCTCCTCTGATCACTCTGTATCTCCACCTTTTCCTTATTTTATTTATGGCATTCATCACAGTCTATGAGTATCTTATGTACTGATTTCTTTGTTTATGATCGGATAACTCTAGCGTGTATGTTTTATGAAGCTGGGGACTTTATCTCATCTCTGCTGAATCTCCAGACTCTAGACTGGTATAGAGCAGTCTCTCAAATAATATTTTTATTTTAGATAAATGAATGAATAAATGAATGAATTTATTTTATCTATGAGTCTTACTCTATTAACATGAAATTTAGGGCATATTCTATTGTTACTGTTCATTCATAAGTCATGTAATCCATTTATACTTGGGGTGGGTAGTAAATTTGCCCTGAATCAAGTCATATAAAATAAACACCAATAGCTTGCTCCCTGAGCTGAGGATGTAAGGAACCACTCCAGTATCCTATAATGCATCCATCCACAGACTTAAACCTGAACTCAAGCATATGGACAACAGAGGGAAAAGCTTTTATTGCTGCAGGAGGCTAAGAGAGAGCCTTGCATAATACAACATCTTGATCATATAAAGTTAAATTAATTGCAATGTACTAGTTACCAACCAACCAGTTGCTGGAGTTGAATAACAGTTACAATTTAATATAGTCCCTGTTTACCCTCTAAGAGAAAATGTCTATCTTCAGAAGTTGCTTTGTAGGCATAGTTAAGTTTTTACAGTATCAGCAGACCAGTGGCAGCTTGGTAGCCTGAAGGGTACCTCACTAGGAAAACAGAACTCAGATGATCTAGGATGTCTGATGGAGGATCAAGACAGCCCTTGTGTAAAGGTTCCTGTTTTAATTTTTGTCTCTTTTCCAAATTTACTTCTACACAAACAATGTTTTCTCCACTATTTAATTCTCATTATTTTCAAACCTGTCATTCCTAATATTTGGCGTATTTAATTTTATTTTTCTTCTTAAACAAACCTAACAGTACTATAACAGATGTCTCTTGGATATGAAGAAACGATAATGTACATCACTCGATGTTTCCGCGAGTTTATTTAATGGCGTACACAGGAAGTGTCAGGCTGTTAATGTTTCTGGAAAATGGGGCATTCTATTTTCATCATATACTCTGGGCTGGAAATGATCTTTTCCCCCTCTTGAAAGGCCTTCCATCAATAGAGCATGTGGAAAATACTGATCCTTCAGGGAATATTGATCCCACAGAGTGAACACAGTTGCCAGGAAGAACAGTATAGAGCACGCAATGTAGAGAGAGAGAAACGCACAAAACGTTGCCTGGCACATAATAGAGTCTCAATAATGTTTGTCTAATAAATGAATAAATGCCTTCTGTGTTAAGAAATCAAGCAGGCAGTCAGAAGTGAACTATGTGTATTGAATGGAAAGAAAATTTGGAGAGGAAATAAATTGTTTAAAATTTTCAGCAAATTGATTTGTCAATACCCTTTGTGATTAGTAATAAGGGTTCTGAAAAGGAACATGGACTTCCAACAATGCCTAATGAAAGAACAATAATGATTGGAACAAAGTGAAGGACAGAGAAAGTGCAAGAGACCAAACTTTCAGCAGGAACTCAAGTTTGTCACCAGCTCTTTGGTGAGAGGGTTTAGTAGAATCTGTTGTATATTCCACATTTTTTTTCCTTTCAAATACATCATTCATGTACACATTTAGTCATTTATTCTTAACTAACATTAATGGAATTTAAATTTATTCTCAAATGGAAGTGGTAAAATGTTGATACAGAAGAGTGATAAGTCACACATGTGTGCAACCACTATGAAAATTATACAAGGAAAACACTCAAAAATACTATAAAAAATCAAGATGGAATCCTTAAAATGTTGAAATAATGCATTGTAAAGAAAAAAAAGAGGAATAAAGAAATGAGAAACAGAGGAAACAACCAGAGAAAACAAATAAAATGACATATATTCCAATCAAAATACAAATAAACTAATGAAAAGATGGAGATTGGTAGAGTGGATTACAATATGCTATTTACAAGAAATTGACTTCAAATTTTACAGCATAGTAGGTTGAAAGTACAATATAAGGATAGAAGAAGACATACCATTCAAGCATAACAAAGCAGGAGTTGCAATATTACTATCAGATAGAGTAGACATCAGAGTACAGAAAATTACTAGTGACAAAGAGAAGCATTACATAATGATAAAAGGATCAGTGCACTGGAAGATATAATGGTCTTAAATGTATGCACAAAATAAGGGAGCCTCAAAATACATGAAGCAGAAACTGATAGGGTTGACAGAGAAAGAGACAAATCCACAAGTTAGTTGAGGACTTCAATGTTCTACTCTCAGCAACTGATAGAACTACTAATCAGAAAATAACCTGGGGAAGAGAATCACTCAAATGAATCTAGTTGATATATTTAGAACAAAGTAGCCCAAAATAGCAGAATACATGCTTTTCCTAATCCCATGGAAAAGTCATCAAAATAGGTTATATCCTGGGCCTTAAAAGAAACTTCAACAAATTTACAAGACTTAAAACCAAACAGAGTGAATCCTTTGACCATAATTGAATCAAACTAGAAGTTGGTAGAAGAAAGACAAGAACAGCTTCTCTATATGCATGGAAATTAAATAACACACTTCTGAACAATCTATGGGTCAAAAAGGAAGTCTCTAGAAAATTTAAAAGTACATAGAATTTAATGAAAATGGAAATACAACTTATCAAAATATGTGAGGGTGCAGCTCAAGTAGTACTCAGAGGAAAATGTATTGCATTAAAATGCTTGCAATAGAAATAAAGTAAAGTTTTGATTGAGTAAAGTTCTCAGTCAAAAATCTAAGTTTCTATTTCAGGAAGATAGAAAAAGAAGAGCAAGCGGAGGAAAGAAAATAATAAAGAGAAAAGAAAATATATAATTGATAACAGGAAAACAATAGGAAGTTAATAAATAAAAGCTGATTATTTCTAAAGTGAATAAAACTGACAAATTTTATTTCTTTAGAAAGATTGACTAAAAGAAAAATAAAAGATATCATTACAGATCCTGCAAACATTAAAAAGATAATAGGAGAATACTAAGAACAACTTTACATTCATATATTCAACATCTTAGATAAAATGGACCAATCCTTCGGAAATCACAAACTGTCAAACTCAACCAAGATGAAATTGATATTATAAATAGTCCTATAAGCATTAAAGCAGTCCCCAACATTTTTGGCACCAGGGACCAGTTTTGTGGAAGACAGTTTTTCCATGGACTGGGGTGAGGGGGGATGGTTTGGGATGATTCAAGCACATTACATTTATTGTGCACTTTATTTCTATTATTATTACACTGTAATATATAACGAAATAATTATACAACTCACCATAATGCTAACAGGAGGAGGAGCTCAGGCAGTAATGCAAGCGATTGGGAGCTGCTGTAAATACAGATGAAGCTTTGCTTACTTGCCGCCACTTACCTCTTGCTGTTCGGCCCAGTTCCCAACAGGCCATGGACAGGTACCGGTCCGTGGCCCGGGTGTTGGGGACACCTGCATTAAAGAAATTGCATTTAGAATTTTAAAATCTCCCAATAAACTAATCTCTAGGCCCAGATGGTTTTACTGAAGAATACACCCAAACATTTAACACCAATTTTACATAGTCTCTTTCAGAAATTAGGAGTGGAGGGAACATTTTCTAACTAATTTTATGAGTTCAGTGTTACCCTGATACCAGACAAGACAGTACAAAAAAGAAAACCACAGTAACTAACTCTCATGAACTTAGATGTAAACTTCCTTAACAAAATACAGACAAATCAAATCCAACTGTGTATAAAAGTAATTTTATCATGACCAGGTGGGATTTATTGCACTTTTGAAGGGCTGGTTCAACATTTGAAAATAAATCAGTGTGATCACCATATCAACGAGGACAAGAAGAAAAATCATTTGATCATATCAGTTGACACAGGAAAATCACTTGAAAAATCCAATGTCTATTCATAATAAAAACTCTCAACAAGTACAAATAGAGGGGAATTATCTCAACTTGATAAAGTACATCTACAAAAAAACCTACAACTAACAGTAAATGTAATGGTGAAAGACTGGATACTTTACCCTATGATTAGGAGCAAGGCAAAGATGTGAGCTCTCATCGCTCTTAGCATAACACTGTAAGTTCCAGCAATAAGGCAAGAAAATCAATAAAAGGCATACAGATTGGAAATGAAGAGGTAAACTTGTCTCTGTAGGCGACCTGACTGTTTACATAGAAAATGCCCAGGAATCTACAAAAACAAAAACAGAAACTCCTAGAACTATTAAGTAAGCTCAGCAAGGTCACAGGATAATACAAGATCAAAAACAACAAAATCAGTTGCTTTTCTGAATACTAACAATGAACACGCAGAATCTGAAATTAAAAACACTATACCACTTATAATTGCTCTAGTGAAAAAGAGATACTTAGGTTTAAGTCTAATAAATGTGTATGGAATCTCTAAGCTCTACCTGATATGAAGGCTTACGATGTAGCTGCAGTAATTAAGACAGTATGGTACTACAAGATAAACACATAAAGCCATGGGACAGAATAGAGAATCAGCAATCAACCCACACAAATATGCTCCTCTGATTTTTGACAAAGATGCAAAAGCAGTTCAATGAGGCAGGATAGCCTTTTCATCAAATAAGCTCACATTTTACAAAAATTAACTCAAAATGGATCATGGGCTGAAATATAAAATGTAAAACTAGAAAGTTTTTAGAAAAAAAAAGTAAAAAATATTTGAGATTAAGAACTAGGTTGAGTTTCTAGACTGAATTCATAAAAAGAAAAATGATGAATCAAGACTAATAAATCGGATGAAAAGACAAAACTACAGACTGGGAGAAAATACTTGAAAACCACATATCCAACTAAGGACTAGTAGCTAGATAATACAAAGAACGCTCAAAAGTCAACAGTAAGGAAAACAAACAATCCAACTAGAAAACTGGCAAGAAACATGAATGGACATTTCATTAAAGGGGATACACAGATGGCAAATAAGCACACAAAAAGATGCCAATCTCACTACTATCAGGTACATGCAAATTAAGGCCACAAATAGATACTACAAACCTAGCAGAATGACTGAAATAAAAAATGGTGACAACACCAAATGCGGGCAATCATAAGACATTAGAACTCTCATATGTTGCTGATGGGAATGTAAAATGGAAGATTAATGTGGATAAAGGTTTGGAATTTTCTTACAAAATTAAATAGGCCGGTATCGATTATCCAGCAATTGCACTCCTGGACATTTATCCCAGAGAAACAAAAACATGTTTGCATAGCCCCAACCTGGAAACAGTGCAGGTGCTCTTCAACAGGTGATGGTTAAAGAAACTATGGTGCACCCATAGCATAGCAAAGAAAGGGAACAAACTCTTGCTACAGGTAAAAACTTGAGTCTCCAATCTCAAAAAAAAAAAAAAAGCCAATCTCTAAAGTTTACATAGTGTATGATTTCATTAACACAAGATTTTGAAATGACAAAACTGTCAAAATGGAGAACAGATCTGTGGTGTCAGGGATTAGGGACAGGGGTCAGGGAGTAGCTATGCAGGGGTGCAGAAGAGAGGTGGGTTTGGTTTGAAAAGAGCAGCATGAGGGAGAGACGCTTCTGGTGATAGAATTATCCAGCGTCTTGACTGTGATGGTAGATACATGAACTTATGTGATAAAATTGTATACAACTACTTACATAGAGATGCGTGCACACACAATTACTAGTAAAACTGGAGAAATGTTAATAAGATCAACGGATTGTATTAATGTAAATACACTGGTTGTGATATACTACAGCATTGTTCAGTGACACTATCGGAGGAAACTGGGGAAAGGATATAAATGATCTCTGTGTTTTATTTTTTCTGGGGAAAGGATATAAATGATCTCTGTGTTTTATTTTTTCTGGGGAAAGGATATAAATGATCTCTGTGTTTTATTTTTTAACAACTGGGTGTAAGTCTACAATTACCTTAACAAAGAAAAATATGAGTGTTAATACCTAGATGTTTTTAGTATCTTAGTCAAGATGCTTAACAATTCAGTCAAGAAGTCATGTAACTCATCATATGCAGTGTTTCTGATGAGTTGACAGTTTTTCATCTTTAAATATTTGAGGATCTTTATCAGTATATTAAGACTGCATGAACTTTAACTTTTTATCAGTGTCAAAAGTGTCTCTCTCTCTTTTTAAATGTTAGCAGAAATAAATAGGAAAGAAGGCAAAATTAGTTTCCAAAGGTTACTTTGACTGGTGAGAACTGGCATCCTATTTATTCATGACTGAACTGTGAAAACAGCACAGGGCAGATGAGGGCTGCTTTTTAATAAGCACCAGCCCGAGAGAGTTGAGCAAACAACCTCCATTTATTTCAAATGATCACCAAAACCAAGAACGGAATAATGAGAGGATAAACATAAGGTATTAATTGAGTCACTGTCTCCATTTCTTCCTGGGAAAATGCAAAAATATAAAACACACACACTCAAAAGGATACATTGAAATCCCTTTAGAGTTGCCTTTCATTTCATTGGGAGACAGGAAATGACTTAAATAGATTTTATGGTATTCTTAAGAAATAAATTACCTTGAGTGATGAAATAATGTAAATCTTAAATAGTGTGTTCTGTGGAAATGTCTTGGAGAAGGGTTCTATAGCTGCAGATCTTTTATCTAAAAATAAACACAAGGACAGCAATTACTCACTGCTCTGTGTAAAACCCTGAACAATCACACTTGCAAAGTTTTTTAAGATTCTGAAGTATTCAGCATATTGTTTGCAACACCTTTCCCATCGTGAATACACTCTACATGAGTAAAGCCAGGTTGGTTGGCAGACAAACTCTCAGAATAGTCAGTCTTAATCACAAAGTCATATGTCTATGAAAAAGTCTTTCCTTCCTTTCTGTCTATTTAGCATCTTCGTCATGTGAGAAATGAATTATTCACATTTATATCCATTTCACTTTTATGTAGAGACCTGACCTATATCAATTCTCTTTCTTTATCTTTACTATTCAAATAGTTTGGATGGATTCAGCATAATTTATCTCGTTGCTTTAAAAGATACTCTGTAGTGCTCTAATCTCTGTTTTCTATGAATGCATATAATCCCATATTCCTGAAATCTCAACTACTTTTCCAAGAAACATTTTCCTACATCATTCATGAAATATCACTTTATTATTGTATTAGTTTGGGGACTGCTGGAGCAAAATACCTCCAGCTGGATGGTTTAAAACAGCAGAAATTTATTTTCTTACAGTTCTGAGGCTGGAAGTCCAAAATCAAGGTGTCAGCAGAGCCACGCTCCCAATAAAGGCTCTTGGGAAGAACACTTCCTTGCCTCTTCCAGCTTCTGGTGGTTACTCTCAGTCCTTCGCATTCCTTGACTTGCAGCTGCATCACTCCACGCTTGGTTTCCATTGTCATATGGCGTTTTCTCTCTGTGTATCTCTGTCTTCAAAATTCCCGTCTGTTATAAGGACACCAGTCATTAGATTCGGACCCACCCTAATTCAGTATGACCTCATATGAACTAGATAACATCTGCAAAGTCATTATTTACAAGTAAAGTGATTTTCACCCTACGAGGGAGTTAGGACTTGACCGTATCTTTTTGCGGGACACTATTCAACCCATGACAATTGTGAAAATACATTTCGATCCATGCTGATAGGTTATGATAAGGAAGATATTTATTAGCTAATAAAGTCCACATACCACTCTAAGGTTCATGAAATCTTTCCCCTTTTTTTTTTTTTGTATTTTTTCGCTGAGAAAGAGCTTTATTTGCATTGTATCTTTGCTCTTGTTACAGTGTGATAACAGTTTTAAAAAACGTTCTAAGCAATCATCTGTCTGCCTGCCTTTCTATTGATATTTTGCTTCTCCGAAACAGAGATGGTATATATAGTTGTGTGTGTAAGTCCTTAGGCTTTGTTCACTGTGACAACATTGCATCATGGTCCATGAAGACTGCAGAATTTATATCCAAAAACATGCATGCAAATGTTACATGACTATGAAATCTTTTTCTGATTGTAGTTTTCTTAATGTAGTTAAACTAGTTTTAAGGAAATATACAATGTTAAAGGTCAAATGATTTTTAACTTGTAAGGATATGATAACTTGAATGGAGAACAGTTAAATCCTGTACAGAGTTGAGCACAATTTACATGGTACTTTAAATAATCGATACTTTATTTCTGCATGGGTGATTGGTATGAATATGGTACAAAGTTGAGAAGCAAAAAAGGAATTTGTATTCTACCTCTCATCTTCCAATCATCTAATTTCCTTCTTTATTTATTTATTTATTTTTAAAATTTATTTATTTATTATTTATTTATTTTTGGCTGTGTTGGGTCTTCGTTTCTGTGCGAGGGCTTTCTCCAGTTGCGGCAAGCGGGAGCCACTCTTCATCGTGGTGCGGGGGCCTCTCACTATTGCAGTGTCTCTTGTTGCGGAGCACAGGCTCCAGACGCGCAGGCTCAGTAGTTGTGGCTCACGGGCCTAGTTGCTCCATGGCATGTGGGATCTTCCCAGACCAGGGCTCGAACCCGTGTACCCTGCATTGGCAGGCAGATTCTCAACCACTGCGCCACCAGGGAAGCCCAAATTTCCTTCTTTAGAAGCAAATATTGTAATCAGTATTTTGTGAATCCTTCCAGAAATATTCTTTACATACTTGCATATACAAGTATCCATTCATCTCTCTCTCTCTGTCTCTCACATCCATCTATTAAAAATCAAAACACACAAATGGTAGCATATTATAGACGTTGTATATATTTCTCTTTCATTTCACAATAAACAACTCTCTTTTTACTCCTTGCTCTCCTCCAGGTACTCTCCTATTTCTCTTGTCTCTTTTATAGCAAAAAAGTCTTCTGTCCTCATTGTTTCCTTTTACCCACTTCCTGCTTTCTCATCACTGCCCTGCCCTCAGCTACTCTACTAGAATGGTCCACGCCATCCAAAACAGCCATCCCCTGCTCCACTGTCACTGCCATTTTATCCTGCTTCCTCTGTATCTCTTATCTCTATTGTCTTAGTAACTGTTGTACTCCTAGCAATTTGATGATGAAAAATGGTACCTCAATGTAGTTTTATTTTGCACTTCTCTTAATATGAGTGAGGTAGACGATTTATTAGATGCCTGAGTTATTTGTATTTCTATTTCCATGTACTGTTTGTCCATATCCTTTGCTAACTTTTCAATTAGGTTTTGGTTTTATTCTCACTGATTTATAGGAACATTTATATATTAAGGAAATTAGGTCTTTTTTTTTTTTCTGACATGCTCTTCAACACCATATAATAACACCTTCCCTTCATTACTCAGCCAGTCTCATTTGGATTTAAATATTCTTTGCTTCTTGAAAGCTCTCTCCATTTGCTGCACTATTGAAACTTCCTGCCCTTCTATTACAGTGTTGATGGTGAGATGAGGTATCCCCATGTCTTCTTTCCTGGTCCCTCTTCACGCCAACGTGGATTTGTCATTTACTCAGTTACTAGTAAGGATACTTGATTTCCATAAGAAAAGGTTATTCCTATCTCTTATTCTGTGTGTCATCAAATATATATATAAACTTGCCATCAATTGGCAACTTGAAATATTTATAAATCTGGTTGCCTGCTAGAGAATGTAATTCCATCTCTCTGCCATTTCTATAACCACTAGGCTTCTTGTTTTTCTTTCTTCACTGGAGATCTTTGAACCCCATGAGATAATTCCCTTCAGCAACTATTGAAGATCTTCAGCTCATAAGAATATAACTGTAACTATATGAATAACCGCAACCTCTTTTAACTTTATATTTACACACTACAAAATTTTTTAGAAAGAAGTGACATATAAAATACATTTTTGTACATTAATACTCAAAAAGTGAGATGCTAATAATAATTCTTTAAACGCCTCTCTATAATGCTTTTCTCGAGGAAGCAAATCTTACCTAAATATAGAAGATTGTTGAAGTGGTAAAATACGGCATAATTTTCCAACAAGTAATAAAATCATTAAATAGCTGCAGTACACACTTTTCGGCTATGACATAAATAATGTATAAAGTGTTTGTTTATAGTTAAGTTGTGTTAGACAATGTCTGTAGCTCAAAACATATTTAATTACTGATTCATTATTCAAAACACAGCAGTTACAGATTTTCTCACAGTTTTCTCCTTATAATAATATATAGAT
Organism: Balaenoptera physalus; assembly: GCF_965194825.1. Lineage (NCBI taxonomy): Eukaryota > Metazoa > Chordata > Mammalia > Artiodactyla > Balaenopteridae > Balaenoptera > Balaenoptera physalus. The sequence continues at coordinate 14,855,349 of NC_138895.1, read as the reverse complement.
GATTTATTTACCCTCTAGGATTATAAAAAATATGTAGCCCTTCTACACAGAAGTTGCTTGATGAGAATTAGAAGCATAGATGACCGCAGTCTTACCCTAGTCCAGATCTAGGGTATAAATTTTAACTCTCTGAAAAATGGAAAGGAAAGCTCACAAACCGTATCTTTGATGTGAAAAGTGTTATGAAACAGTTTGCATTAAATTAGAAAGTTTCAAATTTAAACTGACTTTTGAATACATTAGAGAAAGAAGAAATTCTATTTTTAATCTAGTATATTAAACTACTAATATACATAACCTTATATAGAAAAAAATTACATAGGCTTTATGTAATAAAAGTCGGGCTTGGGTTTTGCTGAAATCTGATAAAGCTTGGAGTGATTTCATTAAACACTGAGGAGAAAATTTCAAGTGAATTTAAAATGGAAAAAAAAAAAATAGCTTGATCTAGCCTAGTGCCATTCTGATTTTTTGAAATAATTCGATGAATTCATGACTGAGTGCCTATGATACACGCCAAGATTTTGGGGCCCTAGAATGAATGAATAAATTATGTTAATGGTCTAATATTCTAATTCGTTCCTTGTACTAAACCTTTCAGGATTTCATAAAACACTTGTTTTGCTATAGAAAATACCTGCCCACCCATCTAAAAAGTTCTTGTATCTCCACTCTGACCATTTAATTCTTTTTTTCCCAAGAATAAGGTCAGTTTCTTCCCCTTCTTTAGAGCTTTTTCTAGTTCTTTGGCACATAAGCCCTTGTACCAAAGTATTTATTATCTGATCAATAAATACCTGTTAGTTTACTAGCAATGATGCAACCAGCATTCAAAATATACGACAAACACACCTTCGAACACTTTGATTTTTATGAGACTAAAAATATGAATCTAGTACTATGTGGTAAATGGAAGTCAAGTAGGAGGGGGAAATATAAATTCCTCTAACTAAAAAATTTCTATAATTCAACACATAGAGATAACTAAATAAACCAATAGGTATAAATATATTTCAACTTAAAATGGTTACGTGATTGCAAGAGTCAAGTCTATGGAGTAGAGTTGCCAGATTTAGCAAATAAAAATACAAGACATTCAGTTAAATTTGAACTTCAGATAAACACCAACTAATTTTTTAGTATAAACGTATGCTGTTGTTTATCTGAAATTTAACTTTAATCAGGTTTCCTGTATTTTATCTGGCAAACCTTATCTTGAGGTGTAGTTCTCCTGCGTTGGCTCATTCTTAAGGCCAACGTTGGGTTTACTAGTGAAGAAGTTAGTGGGCACACTGCCACTTTGTGGCAGCCAAGAGCAACGACATTACTGCTGTTGAGAGAGGAGGTACTAGTCCAATGATGGGACATTCATTTTCATTGTGCAGAACATCTTGGATACCAAGATAGCTAAAGAGCCCTTTAAAGAAAGAAGTATGGAAATCCCCATGCTTCCCAATAACGTTAGTTTTGGTTGGGATGATGGCACGACTTATCTACTTTCTGGAGAACTGATATTCCAGCACTTCTAGATAAGCTTTTGAAGAAATGGGAAGATGACTTCACCAGTGACTATTGCCAGAAACAACATCTAAACTATTCTCACGGGACCATAGTGATGGTAAAGAATTGCTTATAAGAACATGGTGTTTTGAACAGCAAATCTGATTTTGCTTTTATTTAGCAATATCAAACCAATATTTAGTTTTACAACACTTTGAAAGCAATTGGTTTTACCAGTAAAGAGAGAAAAAGGATAAATTAACTTCCTGAAGCTTACATATCAGGTCAATAGCAGAGCTGGAGAGAAGAGTGATAATTTCCTAAAGTCTGACCCTTAAAGCCTTTCATTAACTCAGAATCACTATTGTTTTCATAAATGAGTCTCTTTCAAGCACCTTAAAATATTATTTCAGAAATACTAGCCATACATGTGGAGCTGATAATCTTGTGATAATTTAAGGAATCCCTATAGAAAAATCCCAAGTGAAAATTCTCAGCTACCTTCAGAATCTCCAAAGCAATCAGAACTTTCAAAAATTCATTTGCTCTTGTCCTTTTCATCTTCTGACTGACTTACTTTCATAATTATATTTTCATGTTCTTTGGAAAAAATGAGTATTCTTGAAGGATAGTTTTTTTTTTTAATTCGCACAAGAATATATTGAAAGTTAATTGATACTAAGCTACCAAATCCTCATTTACTAACACTGTGAAAAGTTTTAATGAAGCCTGAATTTTGTGTGCCTACACTTAAATATTCAAACCTCGACAATAAGCAAAGGTAGAAAGTGGAGGTTCAAATATATTCCAAATCATTATTTTTATTCATATTAGAACTATATGTAGGTATCGTCTATGTTAAAATATTTGAAGTTGTTTTTACCCTGAAAAATATGCAGAGATTAGGTCCCGAGGCTGTTAAACTTAAAAAAAAAAAAAAAAAAAAAAAAAAAGATTATCTTAAAAAAAAAAATCATGGTTTTGCTAAACGTCAGACAGAGGCAAACACTGGTAGATTTACCAGAACCACAGTTGGCTATAACATTTTACTAAGAGTGTTTCAGTTTTATCTTGATGGAAGATTACCCAATAAATCAAATTTTCAGTAATTTGTCTGCAGACAGTAGACAAAAATATGCATATGTCACATTATTTAGTATAGCAACCTGCCAAACATGCCATGTAATCCTGTGATAAAAGATAAAGGGCAAGGTCACTTGGGCCTTAACGACTTACTGGCAGAGCTGTTGACCTTATGTAACACTTAACAATGAACTGGGTGTTCCAGAAAAGAAGTGGTTAGCATTGAGAAGAGAGATAATGTTAGACTGGGTGAGAAATGATTGTGAAAGAATCTACGCTGACCACCTCAAGTTTCTTTGCTATATTTTTGTGATTTACAGTATATGAAAAGATGACTTCAGTGAGTTTCAGACAAAATCTGTACTATATCAGAATGCTTTACTAAAATACAGGTGTGTGTTACAAAATAAGTTGATCAGTTAGTGGTTGTATTGGAAAGTGTTTCTATTTTAGAAGTAGCTGACTGTAATCTCTGGACTTATTTTGCTTCCTTTCTCCACAAAGACAGACCAACTACTAGGGCTTAAGGTTTCCTTATGCTTTTTGTACACAAATACAAACGTGTTCCCATTTTTCTGTTATTTATTTTGCCCACTGTTACTTCTTTTTTGCCACCCTTCTGCCATGTTCCCTCCACCTCTTTGGTGTGTCTGAAAAATATCCAGGTCCATTCTAACCGCTTCCTTCCTGTTCTTAATGTGAATGAGGTCATAAAAATAATTTGTACATAAAGAGTTTCTCCTGGAACTCATGCAACAAGCCACAGTAATTATTCTATTTTTGACAATTTAGAGAATCTTGAAGTATATGAACAATTTTAATAATCAGCAGATACCCAAGTCACTTAAAACTAAACTTTGTTTTGTAAAGATGCAGTCCTAAGAAGTAGTACGTGTACTCAAATGAAATTATTGAAATTCAGTCTAAATAAAATGGAATTCAATAAACAAAATTAAAGGCAAGACCATTCACTTAAAATGTGTATACATTTTTTCTGGGTTTAAAAGAAGCAATCAAAATACAAATTCTGAAACTCCCAACAATTAGTGTATTATTTTGATTACTAGTTCAGTTTTGATAGCCTGTGAGTGATTATGTCCTTTGGAAAAGCTAGCACTTGAGAACAATACCATCATCTGAAAACCTGCCTTTCTTGATCAACTAATATGACTTACTAGTCACTAATATGAACAGTCTGTGGAAAGTTAATTTCAGAACTGAAATGATTAGAAAACCATGGTGAAGAGATTCATAGTTTTATGCCCTGAAATGCTGGCAATGTTCCTGGACCTATGCAAGGCCTTCAGAATTATTAATAATGTTTAAAAAGTGATCCTGGAACAAAAAGATTCAAATTAAAGAAATACAAAACAGACCTCTCTTCTATTCATCTTGCTTTTCATATTGTTTTAGCTGCTTCCAATTTTTATAGCATAAGATCAGTTTTTGAGCATTATAGTCTTTCTCACCTGTTCATGTATGCTTCAAGTCAAAATTTTAGGTTCAATTACTGGCACCGAAGCCACCTGTTAATGTTCTACGTGTCTCCATTTTCAAATTCAGATATGATAAAGGTGAGAAACTGACAACAGGGGAAATGCACTGTAGGAAAATTTCCACTCACTCCTTGTGACATAGCTCGAACGTTACCCCTTATGTAAAGCCTCTCTGGACTTCCCCATGGTGTTATTCCTTTATTATACTGTACGCTTCTAGAGGGGGTTCTTCTCTTATTTGCAACTGTAGGGTCTAGAACGTTGATCATGATACAGTAGAACTGCCAATCAATGTTTATTGAATAAGTGGAAGGATGAATGAATGAAAAGATCTACTAAGTACTTGGAATTTCTCTGTAGAGTTACTGAAAGTGGCAACCTAAATTAGTGCAGGACCAAATACTAAGTGGTCTGATAAAATACCCAAGTCCAAGTGAATTAGAAAGATTAAAAACAAAAAAACAAAAAACCAATAACTTGTGAATCTGGTAAATATAGTTTCCAAGCTAATAGGTACACAAATCTTTATTTACACATAAAGAAAATGTGTTCTGTAGTCTTCCTATTTCAATGGTTTTCTATCACTTTGGGAAGTACATGGTTATTGGGCAATACTCTTGGTTGTGAGTGACAGAAATCATCTCAAACAAACAAGTCTAAAGGAGGAGTTTATTGGCTCACAAAAGGGTGGTGGAAGAGCTGGCCTTGGGCCTCAAACAAAATCAGAATCCTCTCTCTCTCTCTTTCTGCATTTTGCTATTTGGCTTCATACTCTTCTTCTACTGATGGATTTTCCTCCCTTCTTTATCATATCGAACGGAGATCATGACCACATTGCAGCACTAGCTTCACATCCCAAAATTGCCATCCCCAGAGGTGAAAGTGTTCTTTCTCACAGGCTTTACATACAGAATCCTAGGAAGCATTTGTGTAGTCTAGCTTGGGTGCTGTGCCTCTTTCTGAACCAATTGCTGAGGCTACAATAATGGTTTTTCTATCTTGGGTGACATGTCCACTTTGAAATTAAGAGCAAGATCTGCTGATAGGAAAAGAAGGAAAACATTTTGGGCAAAGACAAGAGATTATATAAGAAGAGGTGTCATATTTTCTTTTATTTTCTCATAAAGAACCTCTTGACACTTCCAGGCAAGTTGAGAAGAGTTCGTTCTATTCTCAACCAAGATGGCTAGTCAGATCAACATAGCAGTAGAAGCCATCCATGGTGGTAGAGATGGTCTCAAATGGAGACTGGTAAAGAAAAAGCCCATAGCACAGGGGCAGATAGAAAAGTAAAAACTTATGTTACAAAGAGATTGGAAGCCTGGATTCTTTCCAGCCAAGAGTTCTTGTTCATAGGGCATCATGATCATTGCCAGGATGATACTGTGACCTCAGATACTGAGGCTGTATTATAAGGGATATGGACTGTCCCAAATATTTCTAATTAAAGGGCATCACAGAATTGATTTCTGCATTTATATTCTGAACTTAGCCTATTTTGAGACATAATGAAAGTTGATAATATAGAGGAAAAAAGTAAGACAGCAGCAAAAATGTTCTCAAGACTTTTCCAAACTGATTACTGTCACATTGACTATAAGCTTTAAGACCAAGCTTTGAGGCTAGATATAGATAAATATAGTATGTTAGTATTTTGAACTGAATTTTACTAAATTTCTACATTTAGAAACTTCTCCCAAGTTTATATTCTTTAAGAATGACCCAGATGTTTTTAGACTCCAAGCAAGAATGGTATGCTATTTTGCCAAGCTTGCAGAAAGGAGTGTACTAAGGCTTCTCTACTTATTTTCCATCAACTCACGGAATAGTTTATTCACATTTAAAAAGGCAACTTTGCTGTAATTATTGTACTTTGGAATCTTCTACTAAATCTTCTTACTTAACAGATTTCCTTAGTATTCCATTAGTAAGAATGTTAAGATCAGAGCATAATTACATTCATTTTGAATTCTTTGTACACAAGTCTCGACTGGCTTATGAATAAGCATTTCACACTGCTCATTTTCTATAGAAAAAAATGGTTGTTTTAAGAGAAGCAAGAGTCAAATGTAACATTCTTCCCATATGACATTCAGAAATCCACTTGGACATACAATCTGTTTCGGTTATCAATATCCAGGCATCAAAATGATTGATCCCTTACAATATTTTATTAAATTTGTTTGTTTGTTTGCAACATTAAAAGCAGTAAGCGTACATCAGGATTAAACTAACTCTATTATCTTAAATATGTCTTTTCATAGGATCTTAAAGAGATAATGCCTTAACTTATAAATTCTCTAATAATATAAATTCAAGGCTCTTTTAAATAACATTTTATGTAAAAAAAGCAATGAATGACCTTTTAGGTGTGTAGCCTTCCTGCAACTCTGAAACGCATAGGGTTGGATTTATTTCTGTGGTCAAGACTTGTTCATTCATTACTTCATTCAGCAAATTTTTCTTATACAATTATTAATTCCACAGAGCGCATTGTTTAAACCCCAAGGGCAAACCAACCTGGAGTCTGTAATTTTTTTCTGAGACCTCAAAGCCATTGATTCCGTCGTGGTATTGATATATGAAGAAGGAGCTTTTCGTTTGTAGGTGTGAGCAATGACCAGATATCACTGCTTGGCCATGTTTAACCCATTTGGATAACTAGGATGGTTTTAGTTTAGTTCACTTTTATGTTCTGAAAAGAAAATGGAATATATTTTCCTTGTATAATAATTGACTTTATATAAAGCAGTGTCCTATCTATTCGTTCATCACGATCTCATGACAAACATGTGAAGTAAACAGAGAAAGTGTTGCAAACCTCCTTTTGTTGATGAGGTCAGAGAGGTTAAAGGACTAGTAAAGTCATGAAGCAAATAGGTGGGAATGCTTGACCTGCACATAGACTATTTAAACCCAAGGCCATTCTCCCTGAAAACCTGTTGTGTTACATCAGCCAGAGAAGAGAAAACTTTCAGGTCCAATATCACCTCGTATTGGTTCCCTCTAGGTCATCAACTCCGAAGGCCTCAGCTAAATCAGAACACTTAAAATGAGCATTTCTTTATTAACCTAAGTTCCAAGGTGATACAGCTAGTCTCAAAACAGCACTATTTAAAGGAAGGACTGTTATGAATTCCAGTGAAACTCTTGAAGACTATACTATCTTTGGGTCATTTGCTTTTCTTGTTTATTTGAATTTAAACATCTACAGACAATCTTGGCAAAAGAGGATATTTTCTCTTGAATTCTTTGCTGTGTCACTGATTAACTATAAAGATAGAATTACCTCTGAGGTTAAAACAAACCCTTGAGATTTGGTGGTTCACTGCATCCACTTCCTCTAAAATTCTAGTGGTTCATGTTTGTGAAATTTTCTTGAGTTGACTGAAGTTACTTGATATGGAAAATAAACTACACTAATCAAATTCAATAAGCATCCCACTATTTTCCTCTTTGGGCAAACTGGAAATCGTGTCAGTTAGCTTCTTTAAGACTGAGTATTGTGACTGGCGGAAGAACTAAGGAACTAATTCAAAGCAAAATAAAATGAGAAAGTGGTATAAAATTAATAAATGACAACAAAACCACTAGTCATTCTAAAACTTCCCTCCTCTAAATGCATTTTATATTCAGACTTGTATTTTATTTTTTCCACACGGATAAATATTAAGTTTGAATGTGTCCCGTTTTCTTTGTGAGTTTGTTGTAAAGCAATCCCATGCTGAGCTAATGAAAAACAGGATTTCAAGACTGGTGTCATCCAGTCTCCTTTTAGTGGCACTCATTTCTTGCCACAAATCCATTTTGGGGGCTGAGTAATACTAACAAGTTACTTAATAAAACACATATAATTGCCATGCTTAATACAAGTTTGGTGATTATGAGAGGCTAGAGCTGCAGTCTACCTCCTGGTAATTAGCTCCTTAACACATAAAAGAAATATTGAGTATTTTTCCCTTAACATCACAAATGAAATCTAATCTAACTCCAAATACCTCTGTGTGCTTTATAAAGATCTCTTCTTCAATAAATCTTATCCTGCACTGTACTTGGCATAAATTGAAATCATTTTCGAATATTTACTATATATCAAATAAACCCCTTGCCACACCATCTATGCCTAAAAGGCTATGGTTTAATCATTTTCTCTTTTCTGAGCATTCTATAAAACATATTATATATCTGAACTACCATAAAATACCATTCTTGCAACTTTGCCAATTTCAAAATGCTGCTTTGAATAGTTTATCATTGGTGTTCTCCATTTCCTTTCTTGATTCTCTTTGAGAATCAGCCAAATACTAGCTAAATTTATTTGCATTCATTAATGTTTCTTAGCCTGAACATTTCTTACTGAAGGGAAATCATAGGGCCAGAAAGAATAAAATTCAATACTTGGCTGAGTCTCCCATAGCATGGGGTAATATTAGATGAAAAATAGAGACTAAGGGAATGTAAACTCTAGTTTATTCAGTTCAGCTGATTTTCTTCCTATTAAGGTATATTCTATTAGATAGTTTCCCCCCCCCACCCCACTTACTAAATAACTAAGCTCTGACATCATAAAGAAAACTGCAGTTCACATCACTAAGGCTAATATCACCCAAAGATAGCTTGCTATTTTAAATAATATGGAAACTACATTGGGATGACAGATAAGTAAAACAATCCACTTTATTTTTAACTGCTTTTGATGTGTTCCAGACTTTGAATATTCAGACAAAGAAATAATAGAAAAGTTTTTTTTTTTTCCCTTTAATCACACCTCCACACCCCAAACTACTATCCCTCCATCCTCACCCCTTGACTGTTTCGGACAAAATTGAAGAATACAACTCTTCTTTTCTTGCCAGGAGAATAGTTCTGGGCTTAATTTCAGAAGGTCTCAGATCACTACCATTCTTTTTAGAAGAGTACTCCCAGGTATAACTAACATCCTTTCTCTTGTTGGGGGAAGTTGGAGTTTTCATCCTGGTGCCATATCAGCTCAAGGCTAGACTCAAATCCTGAGATGCTCTGTCATTTGCCTTTGGCTCTCCATTTGTGAGCACTTGTGCTGAGGCTCCACAGTAGGACCACATTTCTGTCACAAACCAGCAGTGGAAAACCGAGATCACACCTAGAGCTCACACTTTTCAGCTTGTTGTTTCATACAACATTGTTCCTGTACCTAGATCTCGGGCACGATTTTCTATTAACACCATTGTTCAATACAAAATATATATATTTCATCCCTCCAATGAATCTGCCTACAAGGGGATTTTAAAAAAGCACTAGTTCACAGCAGTCATTATTATTGCTTGTCTGTTTAGAAAACTTCCATTAGCCATTTTTTAAAGCTAGTAAAGAATTTCTTCTTTTTCCTTCTGAGAATGTCTTGACTTTTCCCTCATTCCTGAAGGATATTTTCTCTTGATACAGGATTGTCAGTTGACAGTACTTTTCTTCCAGTACATGAAAAATGTTGTGCCTCTCTCTTTTGGCCTCCGTGGTTTCAGATGAGAAATCTGTTACGCTCAAATGGTTGTTCCCCTCTAGGTAATGGGTTGTTTCTCTCTGACTGCTTTCAAGATTTTTTTTCTTTGTCTTTAGTTTTAGCAAACTTAATTATAATGTGTCTTGGCATGGATTTCTTGGGGTTTAACCTGTTTGATGTTTGCTCAGCTTCTTGAATGTATAGGTTTACGTCTTCTACCAAATTTGGAGAGTTTTTGGTCATTATTTCTTTGAACACTTTTTCAATCCCATTCCTTCTTTCCTTTCCTTTCCTTTTGGGACTCTGGTGGTGTGGATGTTAGATGATTTTTTTTTTTTTTTGTCACACAGGTTCTTGACACTCTGTTCATTTTTTTTCAGTCTACTTTCTGTCATTTAGATTGGGTAAATTCTATAGATGTCTTCAAGTTCACTGATTCTATACTCTGTCATCTCCATTCTGTAAATAAGCCCATCCAGCAAGTTTTTTATTATCAGTTATAATATTTTTCAGTTCTAAAATTTCCATTTGGTTCTTTTGTTTTCCCAGCTTTATTGAATTATAATTGACAAATAAAATTGTAAGATATCTAAAGCGTACAATATGATAATTTGACATACATGTACATTGTGAAAGGATTCCCCTCATTGAATTAACACATCCATCACCTTATATTTACCTTCTTTTTAATTTTTTTATGAGAACATTTAAGTTCTGCTCTGTTAGCAAATTTCAATTATTCAATACAGTGTTATCAACTAGAGTCATCCGTTCTTTTTGTGTAACTGTTACTTCTCTGCTTAGATTTTTCTCTTTTTTAATTGTGTTAAGAGAGTTCATAATTGTTTAGTGAAGTATGTTCATGCTGACTGCTTTAAACTCCCTGTTTCGTAATTCCAACGTCTGATTCATCTGGGTATTGTTGCATGTTGAATGTCTTTTCTCATTCAAGTTGATTTTTTAATTTGTCTTCTGAACATTTTAGATATTAGGAGTCTCTGTATTCTATTTCATTTAGTTTGTTTGTTTTTAGGCAGCCACCGGGTTGATGTGTCATGTGAAAGCCTGGTAGATGTTCATGTTTAGCTTCATCACTTTGTTGCTGCAGAGTTGGGTTAGAAGTTCAGCTCTCACTGATGACACCGGGAGAGTTGAGAAGTGGAGTGCCAACTTCTTTGGTCACTTCAGTGAGAAATGAAAATAGTGACTCACGCTATTGGTTGTGTGCCACACTGAAATGAAGATTTCCTCATTGTGGAACCTTAAGTGAGCCTAATTTAGAGTTTAGCTGACCAATGGTCGACATTTAAGTGAAAGACAAGTTAACTTTGTCACTTAACACCACTGACCTTTTTGGTGGTTGTTTGTTAAGGTGGCATAATCTATCCGGTTATCGTCACTGACTTTAACTGATCATCACTATATGCCGGGCACTGTGCTAGATGTTTACATGAATTATGTCATTTAATATAATTACCTATAAATTTGGTTTTACTGTCTCCATTTTACACATGAAGAAAGTGAGGCTCAGAGAAGTTAAGTAAGTTGCCTAAGGTCACACAGCAATGTTGTGGCGGAACTGGGAAAGATGTCTTCATCCCAGAATGCTATGGTGAATTGTGAAACATACTATTTTTAAGTACTTTAAAATCATTCACTTGAATACAAACCATTGGAATAATAAACAAATCTCATCTAGTCATTAAGCTAATTCTCAAGAATCTGTCCTTATCAACTCTTGGGATGCTGAGGATGTAGTGGGGAATACCAGGTGTACAGGACATATGGTTTCTAGTCATTGGTTTCTAGTGAAAAAATCTCACCTTGGAGTTTTTCCTGTGTGACCTTGGACAACTTACTTAATCTCTCTTAGTCTCTCTTTCCTCATCTACAAAATGGGGTTCAAAATACCTACCTCATTGGACTACTCTGAGAAGTAAAGTAATTACATATGCAAAGGATTGGTAAGTTAGTTCTTTTCCCTTTCCTCAGGTGAGGGATTCTCTCTCTCACTCTCTCTCTCTATCCCCTTTCATCTCTCCTTCAACACAACAATGCTTTAGAAACATTCTATGATCCAGTCTGTTCAATAATTCACAATTTTCCAAGTTTCTTCAAATTAATAAGAAAGGATTTCAAAGGTTGGAAGAGAAGAGCTTTCATTAAAAGTTTCTCTTGTGGATTTTCATGCTTAAAAGATTACAGGATAAGAAATACAGTGCTTTGTGATATATGAAGTAGAAATGCAGGTTTTAAAATTCTAGCCATATAATTTCCTAAATTGTCTGGTTTGAAATTTTGGGCCATTTGGATTGCCTGTGCCACGCACACATGAGTAGTTCTCCATTCTCTGGGAGGGTGGTCTTTTCCAGGAACTTTCAGTTGCGAACTATTACAGGAAAACTATTCTATGGCTAGTGCCCTGGTGCCCTATTTCCACTCCAGCCTGTTTGTCAGTCAATAAATTGCTGCCTCTTGATGTGTCTCGATATATCTGGTGTTCTCCATTAAACAATGAAACTCCCAGGCGTTTTCCACTTTCCTGACTTCGGCTGAAGCTTGTTTGGCAAAGCATGGCCGTCACTCAGCCTGCCCTTTATGGCTTAATGGGGAGAAGCGATTGCATGCCAGTGTGGATTTCCTCGATGTTATGTTATGCTCACTGACACCAATGGGTGCTTTCTTCTTAAATAAGACGGAAATTTTCTGATATTGCCAGAAAATTACTTGATAGTGCTTGGCTTTTGTTTATTCACTTACCAAGGGTCCCACCGGAGGCTCCCCAATAGGAGAAGTGTTGGCCAAACTAAGAGAGCTCTTGGAATTTCAATAACACGGGCTGCTTACTTTTCCTCTTTGGTGTTTATTTTCAGTCTATAGTTTGATTGGATTAAATTTCCTTTATTTAGACTTCAGCAAGAACAACTGACGTAAAGGAAGGTAGGGGAGTTGAAGGTTAATTTGAAGAGACAGTCAAGTAAATCACTGACATAAAAATATCAGATCACATACACGGGCTTATTCGCCCTGTGAGCCAAATGATCTCAGTGAGACACCTCTTTAGTTCCAAAACTAGGACAATATGCGTCCGCAGGTCCACTGGTACATTGGAATTCAGAGGAAACGCAGCTCTCTGATTTTCTACTTGGCATATATACTGTAGCTTCGTTGTAAAGTTAAAGTTTGGCAGTGTGTTTGACATCAGATGGAAATACGTGCTTTTAGTCAACTCAACACTTGCGAGGTCCTGTTAAAAGTACTCTGAGTATATGGCTTTGAACTTTTTATGCAAGAACAGGAAGAAATTCAAACTGATATGGTGTGCTAATATAGCTGTTTTCAAGATTCACTTGTTCCATTGTTGGAGATTGTTCAGTGGGCTTACGCAATAGTCTTCCAAAGCAAGGGTGCTTTTTATATTGCAAGGGAAACCAAGTGGACGGGATAGAGTTTTTCACATTGTCTAAGGTATGATTCGTTATGTCACTAGGATAACATTTTGCAATTGTCTGCTTCTTTCTATTCTTAATGTTATTACTTTTATTCAGTTACTCACTGTCGCTCAATATTTAACCACCAGTCTTCACCTGAACTATTATAGTAACGTTTTGATAAGTTTCCTCACTCTAGGGTATTCAAAACACTGCAGTTAGTTTAGTCAGAATGACTTGAATATCATCTACTCATCTCTTCAGACACTTTGATGGCTTCTGTCATCCCAGGAATAGCCATACCACACAGCCCAGAATTCAATCCTTTTACATGGTGATCCCTACCTTCCTGTTGAATCTACCGTAGCTCCCCTTCAGGTCCTAACAAGACTACTGAGTGTCCCCACACACACCCACACGTCCCTGCTCCAAGTCTTTGCTCTCTGTGCTGTCTCCCCAAGATGATCCTTCCTCTATTTTTCAATGCTTAGAGTTTATACGTTTGTCACCACCTACTCAAATTATACTTCCTACATGAAATCTTTCTTTATTCTCAGAGTTTTGCAAAGAACCCTCCCCTCTTGTAACATTTATTTCTCAAAATTAGTAAGAATTTCTTTTGCAGACAGCTAAGATATATTTTATTGGAGCTCTTTTTTTGTGGAATTTAATTTATGAATTTTAGAAGGATTTATGAAATAAAAATGTGGGTTTTTAAAAATGTTTAGATGGATTCCATTATGGAAGTTCTTTATATGATTTAAAAAAATCTAATCTTTCAAGTTACCTCCCTACAGAGTGAACATAGGTAGCTCTCCTTGCCCAATTGTATAATTCTAAGTTAAAATAGCCTTTTCCACAAGTTATCATTCACTTGTATCAATAGCAAAAACCCTTCATAAATATAACAGTAAGTGTACCATTTTCTAGTCATTTATTTCTTCAACTATGTACCATAGTTATTTATACAAATGCCTTCTTTACCAGCCTCTTAGCTTCTTGAAGTAAGAATGTATACCTGATTTAGCCATGATTTCCTGAAATTCTGGATACATAATGTTATATAAATTATGAGTAAAATAATCAATCAATCAATTGTATAAGTCATTGGGGTCCCCTCTCATATTACTAGAGTAGATCCACAATTTAAAGTTTATGTAAAGGTTAGTTTTACAAAGTAAGCAGAAAACTGTGCAAAACAAAAATATTTAGGAATATAAAAAATGGATTTCAGATCGGTAAATAATTTAGAAAATTTTATTTGGCTTCCATAATTTCACAGATAAGTAGGCAACACACTTAAACTTTCCTCATAAAAGCAGATGTTCAGGAAAAAATCGAACTGAATAAAGACTTAAGTAATGTTGTATTTTTATAAACCTCATTTTTGAAAAGTTCAGCCATATATTTTTGTCACTTATCTGTGTCATTGGCTATGGTGTCACTTCATGGATAAGATCCCAATATACACATGCTGAGTATTTGGAATGGTATTAATATTTTGATAGTACTGAGAGTAGGATATCTGAGTTAGTTAATTTCTGTTCCTCCATATAAGAAAGGGTTTTAAATCTGTAGCCATTCTACAGTTGCTATGGGGATTAATGAGAAATACTGCGAGACCAAATCTTGATCGTCAAAGATGTGAGGGGCAGAAGTTATTAGCTATTACTTTCCATTTTCTTTCCACACTCTCACTGACAGAATTGCCTGCTCAGTAAAAAGAGAGGTTATGTGATTTGTTATACCTCTCTCCATGATCTGGAATATAGGCAACTAGAGGTGGCATAGGGTGCTATGTAGGCCAGAAGGAAGCTACCAGTATGCACGAAAAAACAATTTGGTTTACTTGCAATCCCCCTGATCTGGTCACCTATGTTTCTAGATTCTTGGAAGAATGTACTGCCTACCATGAATTTAAGGCAATAGATTATCTTAGTCACATTTTCCAATAGAACAGATTGAAACCCAGGAAATAATCAGCAAAGTTGTTTGTAAAAAAGCAGAAACCAAACTCCTGCAATACTTCACAAAAGCTGGTAGCTTATAGTCTTCTGGGGGGTAGATTAAGATCCAAGATTGCCATAGCCTTCATTTTATTGACCCTCACTCCACTGTCTGGTTTGAGAAGAATGAATGAGAGTGAAAGAGGAAGGGGTCAGCAGATGTCACTGCTAGGAGGGTGGGTCCTTGTGGCCACTCTAAGAGTTACCACTACTGTTGAGGGAGCCAAGCTTCCAACTGGGGGTCCAGGAGGAAGACTGCTCAGGTCCCTCCTGTGTTCCCTCGGTCACTGGTTTCTGGTTCACCGATAGATTTAAAAGTCCAACTATTTATTAAAATTATAGTTGCAAAACACTGGTTTCTTTACTTTCTGATAATGGGCCAAGATCTGCACTTTGAAAGAAGTCTGAGGTGGAGAAAGAATCAAGGCGAACATGGATGAGGATGTCTATGATAAAACACTCTCTTTCTTTCTAAATGGTTTACCACAAAAGATCTAAAAAAGCAGCTGTGGGACCTTGGTAAGTACATAGCTGGGACAAACCCAAGAGCCTTTTATTTTCCTGCCAATAAGATACTCTATGTTGCAATGCCGAACAAAGCATATTTTTGATAGTAAAAGATAATACATTCCCCTAGTTGCACTGTTTCCTATGGATAATTTATAGTGAATTTCCCATTATGTGGCTGTTACATCACATTCTTTGCTTTCGTTTGTGGCTACAGATTTATCTCTAAAAGCCTTTCTTTTTAGAAAATCTTTTAGGAAGACCTCAAATTCTTAATATTGACTGACGTTATTACAAAGTGGAAAACATTCCTCTAAGGGTCAATGAAGTGTTATATATATAGAAGATTACCTATAACCTATTTGCCATCATTTCTTGTAACATATGATTTGGAAAACATTGTGGTATGAACGGAGCCAGAACCAAAATTGCACAGAGTTGCTTTAATCATCCCAGTTAATGCTTAAGAGTTTTCATTTGAAAACAAGAAGCAACACATTGAAATCAAGATGAAAGTAGACCTTATTTATAGAATCTCCCAAACACTGTGAAGGAAGGTGTTCAGGTACAAGAAATCCAGGGTCCCTGTCTTTCCTGTTCCTTTGTAGCCACCACCCTTTGAATGCTTGCTTGCTGGAAGCTGTAATCCAACTTCCTTCCCCAGCCCTTACCCCCTGACACATGCCACTGTATGTTTGTACTAGAAGCACCATCTTAGGTCACTTATTTTGAAGCAGAAAACATTATTGTGTGCTAGCCAGGCAGAGTTTTAGAGGAGCAAACAAGTGGTTACTTGCCTCAGATTGCCAGCTTATTTTCCTAAATCCACTCTTTTCCAGCCATCTGTCTTTCTCTCCAAAGATCCCCAGGAAGCCTCCATTTCCTAAAGTCACCTGATTCTGCCTGCGATACAATGGTAAATTTTGACTCATTTCCACTGGGTCTCAAGGAAGCAGTCGCTAAGTGTGATTTCTCATTTCCCATCTCTGCCTCTTGTACATGGCTGGTCTTACTGAATTTTCCTGATGTCTTCCTGAATTTTTCAGCCTCTAGAGAAAAATGATTTCTCTCTCTCCCCTCTGATTCATTCATTATTCTTTGCTTTCCACATCAAAGTTAGGGTTGTTCATTTCTATGGTTCATCTGAGATCTTTTTCTTGTCCTCAGGCTCAAAAGCTGAAACTCTAACATTAACTAATGCATACATATTGCAATAGATTCATTCAGAAGAGATGTATTCAAAAATGATACCCTGTTTACAGACATCACAGATGTATTGCAGTGGAAATGGTTTTTCACTATTCTCTATGAGAGTCACGTATTTTAGTTTTGCCTTTGTAAGTCTGGCAACCATTAAAAATGTCCAACTTATCTACAGGTAATATATTAAAACTTAGAATTTAAAAATGTTTAAATTGAGTTAATATTATTATTTTCTTCTTTATTTGATATTACTCATCTTTTTCCACACTGCTATTTCTTTGTTGACCTATAGAGGAAGTAGAAGACTAGAAAGCATTTCATTCATGGTCACACAAAAAACGGGAAGAGGCTAAAACTAGTGAGAAATCTTTCCTAATAGAGGATCATTATCTGATTCTTATTAAAATGCTGTTACAAAGTGGCCTTTTGTGTACGGCCGTCTACTAGGTATAACGGAAACAAAACTGCAAAACATTGCCCTACTCTCTTGTTATAAAATAACCTTTAGGGAGTTATTATAAAGGTTATTTTATATATTATAAAGATTGGGGATGTGTGCCTCCCCTCCCACCTTGGGATGTGGGAACTGTCCAAGTGCAGTTTCAGTTCTGGCTAAGATGGAGTGAGGATACTCCATTCGGCCTATACCTCTAATTACGACAAAAAACCCAGGGCAGAATATGTAAAGCAACTATTTGAGGACTCTGAAAATAGATAAGAACAGGTAGATTGGGGGCCAAAATAAAAACTAAAATGAACCATTATCTCAAAAGGATACCTGCACCCCCATGTTCATTGCAGCCTTATTTACAATAGCCAAGTATGGAAACAACCTAAGTGTCTGTCCACGGATGAATAGATAAAGAAGATGTAATATATATGTGTATACACACACACACACACACACACACACAAACAATGGAATATTATTCAGCCTTAAAAAAGGAAGGAAATCCTGTCATTTGTGACAATATGGATGAAACTGGAGAGCATTTTCTGACCATAGTACAATAAAACTGGAATTAAAAATAATATACCAAAATAAAAAAATAACCATTTCAAAATTAAAATCCATATGTCAAAACAGCCTCAGATCAAACAAGAACTCAAAATGTAGTTTCAGAATATCTAGAAAATAATGTTTCAAACAATGTGCTCAGATTCTTTGGGAAAGGCTAGCATCATGCCCATTCAATTCGGTCTTAAATGTTTATGTTACTAAGTAAGAAGGAAAATTAATTAATTTGATTCAAGAACCCAGAAAAAGAAAAGAAGCCAAATAAAAGTAGAAAAATAAATTAATAAATATTAAAGCAGATGTTAATTTCATCAAAAACGGTTTAATAATATTGATAAAATATTTGCTAGTACAATCAATAAAGAAGGGAACAAGGAGAAATATCACATTTAGAAGTGAAGTAGGAGAAAAAAATGTAAATTCAGAGTAATTTAAAACTATTAGCATGTATTTCATAAAATCCATGCAAATAAATTTGAAAACCTGGGCTATCTGTACTAATAATATATACTAAAATTGACTACAGAACACAGAGAAAACCAAAACAGATCAATACTCATGTAAGAAATTGAGAAAATTGTAAGAAACCTATCCATACTTTGCTTCTACCTAGTGTTCTTCAAAAGTGCCACACTCAAACAACTTCATGAATAGGATGATTTCAATTTAAATTATTCGAGAATTTAAACTTCGGTTCAAAACTCCCTAATTGCTTCCTACTGTATTTATAACACCATTCAAATTCCTTACCATGGCTTACAGGGTCCCCCACATGCTAGGGTGACCAACCCTCGTGGTTTCTCCAGGACAGAGGGGTTTCCTGGCACACAGTACTTCAGTGCCGAAACCAGGAGTATCCTGGCAAATTGGGACAGTTGGTTACCCTGTGGCTTGGACTGTATCCCTGAATTTAGGGATTCCTTATTATTCCCCTCCTTGCCTAGCTCCAATGACCCTGACTTCATTATTGAACTATACCAAGAACATTCTCATGTCACAGAATCTACACTTGTTGTCCCCTGTCCCCTCCAGGTCCAGAATGCTTTTTGTCTAGATACATGAATAATTTTTTCTTTAATGGTTCAAATATTGCCTCTTCATAGAGGACTTTCATGTCCCTACCCAAACAATATCTTTCCCACAACTCTTTTCTTTAACCTTACTTTTTTTTGTTCGTAGTATTTATCATAAATATATATGATATATATACCTAATATACCTATTCATACATACATATGTATAAATATATACACACCTAATATATGACATATATATTTAAAATACACATCCATACACACATACCTACATACATATGTATACACATACGTTTGATTATTTGTTGTTTGTTTTGACCACTAGAGAGGACATAACCTTATTAAGCACTGTTTATATCCTCAGCACCTTTAATAAAGCTCAGTATATATTAGATGCTAAAATTATTCATGCTGAAAGAATAAGGGAACGAATAAGTTAAAATTATTTTACAGTCAGACCAATACAAAATTTTCTCAATGAGAGAAAATTACAGACAAATGTCACTGTAAATGTTAACACAAATAAAAAACAAATATAAATATGTTTCAACTGTAGTTTAAAGATAACTTCCTCCCCACCTATCCCAATAGTGATATAGCAAAATAGGAAAAGATAAATGTTTCCTTAGTATAATTTAAAAATTGTAGGCCTCATGCCAAAAGTAGAAGTAAGAATAGCATAGCACTAAAAAACTTTTATTAATGTCAGGGATAAAACAAGGATAATACATTAAAAAGAAACCAAACTGCTAGCCAATGGAAATAGACAAAAGAAAAAAAATATGAGCACAAATACTGGAAAGGAATAACTCGAAACACCATTATTTCCAGGGGGTTTGACTATGTAACTAAAAGAACCAACTAAAAACAGAAACAGGTATAAAATTCAGTTCAGTGATTGTTTATAAAATTAAAATACCCAGTCAGATAGCTTTATTTTATACAAAACAGGAACAGACTAAGGGAAGAAAATATATCATACACAAAAGCATCAACAATAACAACAAATTTAGTAAGAAACTCCTTCTTTTAACTCTTTAAATTAAAATACGTAGTATTTAATTTAAAAACTCCACCAAGGGACATAAATAAAGACTTGAATAACTAAAATTAGTGTAAAAAACTTCGTATAGTCTGTTAATTCTCTTAACTAAGTGTGAACTTAATAAAAATACCAAATTATTCTAATAGCTTTATGAGATATAATTCACATGTCATACAATTTACCCATTTAAAGTGTAAAATTTAATAATTTTTAGTTTATTCCTAGAGTGTGCAACCATTATCACAATCAATTTCAGAACACTGACATCACTTCAGAAGAAATCCCATCACCTTTAGCAGTCACTTCCCGTTTTCTCCAACGCCCCCTTCCCCAAGCCCTAGGCAAACTCTATTTTTTGTCTCTATAGATTTGCCTATTTCATATTAATGGAATCATAAGATATTTGGTCCTTTGCAACTGGCTTTTTTCACTTAGCATAATGTTTTCAAGGTTTATTTATGTTGCAGCATGTATAGTACTTCATTTTTTATGGCTGGATAATATTCTATTGTATGGATATGCCACAATTTATTTATCTATCCATCAGATGATGAATATGTGGGTCATTTCCACTTTTTAGGCTATTGTGAGTAATGCTGCTATGAATATTTATATAAAATTTTTTTTAAGAACTTATGTTTTTATTTCTCTTGGATATTTACATAGGAGTGGAATTGTTGGGTCCTTTTGAATAACTGCCTGACTATTTTACAAAGTGGCTGCACCATTTTAAATTCCTACCAGTAGTACATGAGGTTTCTAAGTTCTTCATATCCTCACCAACGGTTATTATTACCCATACCTTTGACCACAGCCATTCTAGTAGATTGGATTTCTTTCTTTTTTTAGAGAGCCAGCTGAGTGCAGTGGTTACAAGGACAGTCTCCATGGCAAGACCATCTTGGTTTAATTGGAATTCTGCCACCTGCCAGGATGACCTATGTTACCTTTGTCTCTCAGTGGCTTAGTCTGCTTAGGCTGCTATAACAAAATAGATCGGGTAGCTTAGATGACAGACATGTATTTCTCATAGTTTTGGAGCCTGGGAAGTTCAAGATCAAGGTACTGGCAGATCTGGTTCTTGGTAAGGTCCCTCACTGTATGCCCACGTAACATTTTCTTTGTGCATATACAGAAAGAGAGAAAGAGAAAAAGAGAGAGAGAGAGAGAGAAAGAGTGAGAGCACTCTGTTCTCTCTTCTAGTTCTTATAAGGACACTAATCCCATTATGAGGGCTCCACCCTAATGACCTCATCTAAACCTAATTACCTCCCGAAAGGCTTACCTCCTAACATTGGGAGTTAGGCTTCAACAGATGAATTTTGAGGTGGGGGGACACAAACATTCAGCACATGGCACTTAGTTTACTCATCTGTATAAAGAGCACTTACTTCATAAAGTGATTTTGTGGACTAAATGTTAACATGTCAAGCACACAAGATAAAGGTAAAGCCTAGTCCAAGACCTGATGGATCCGGCTGGTAAAGATTCAGTGAGGCACTTTGAGATATGGACAGGTTATTACCTACATAGCAAATGGAAGAGTGCCCAAAAGTGCCAGCTCCCTGGCCCTTGCCTCCCACCCCAAAATGAATGGCACCAAAACGAAAGAAGCCAGATGAGTGCAACACAAGTCGTGAGATACTCTGTTGTTGAGCTGATGCTTGAGGGCAGCTCTGAGGTGTTAGGGTCTACACTACACTCTGAGGGAGGCGAGGGTGGAGAAAAACAGCTGGACCTTCAGGACCTGGGAGGCCATGAGACATTGTTTCATGACAACCTCCCACGGCAGAGAGGGGAGTGAGGAGGAGATGGCCCCGTAGCAGATTCTCGTAAGCCTCGCATCCTCTTGTATTCCAAGAGGATGACAGGGATTCCTGCCCAGACTAAGATAAAGTGTGCTTCAAGCTTTGGCCTGTGTGGATATGTGTAAAGTCACCAGTGCACCCCTGCAAATGCAGGTCAAGCAGCTGGCATGTATTTTAGTGGTCAGTAATGTTAGCTGTTCTTACTAAACAGAGAACACACTCTAAGCATGATTCTAAACCAAAGCCATAGAAAAAAAAATTGTTGATACATTTGACTACATCAAAATTAAATCTTCTCCGTGGAAAAAAAATGGCACATTAATTATTGGCACATTAGTGTCAATAGATACACACTAAACTGAGGGAAAAAATATAATAAATACATCAAATGAAGAGACTATTGACACATTCTCTTCAGAGGTTTTCAAGTTTTAAGGAAAAGTATAACAACCCAGTTGAAAACTGAGCAAACTCTAATAGAGAAAAATAAAAAGCTATCCAATCCGACTTATAATTTTTAAAAAGCACTTTAAATTAGAAGATATTATACCTTATGCAAGAGACTGGTAAAAATATTGATAATATCTAGTGTTGGTAAGAATATAAATTGGTTCAACTTTTTGATGAGTAATTAAGCAGTATTCATCAATTAAGCAATCTTAGTTGCATATTGTTTTTGATAAGCATTATATTACTTAATTTTTCCTTCAGTGGCTTCCTTTAGGGAATATTATGGCCAGAAAAATGGGGGATTTTACTTTGTATTTTATACAATTAAGTATTATTGTGTGTGTGTGAGAGAGAGAGGAGAGAGAGATTGCTTTACAATATGTGTAGATTATACTTTATAAAAGCCTTTAAAAAAATAAGATTAGGCACCAAATTTATGTCTTCATAGCAACCACAGTATTATGAGGTACAAAAGGTCAAATAGTTTGCGATGTTTCTCAAAATAATGATCTCTACTGACTTCAGAATGGAGCAAATAAACTAAAATGCCTTTAAGAAAAGCAAAACTTATTAAGGGTGAATTGGTAATTAAACCCTTATTTCTTCCACTCTGTCAAATAATACACAATTAAAATAAGGGTTTCTGAGCAAGGCTGTTTCTACATTGTGAAGCGCTAATCCAAATAGCTTTAAAACTATCAAGTTGTCAAGTGAAAATAGTGAAATATATATGTAATAAATCTAAGTAACAATATTTTGGGACAAAAAAAGGCATAACATTGCTTCAGAGAAATCCCATAAAAAAAACTTAGCTAAACTGCATCCTTAAACATGATTTGGATTTTATTTATATGCAAAGGTAACCTTCAAAACCTCACACAGTGACTCAGACACCAACTCATAAAAGTAGTGCTTGACATTCACAACTGGGCTAGGAGTACTGGTTCTTATGGGCTTCATATCAACTCTTTTTAGGTCTGAGTGTCTTCAACATGAACAATCTTTAAATGTAACCACTCATGCCTAAGTACAAAACCAAAACGTTCAGAATCCCCTCTTCCCGTAATTCTATTTAAAAATTGATCTTTTGGCCAACCTTACGATCTCAAGTAAGTCTTTCTGAATTCTGGAAGTTTGGGTTGATGACAAGTTGTGGTCAGAGGTTTTTTTTTCCTTTCATGACCCCAAGCTGTGCCTCTTATCAGCCTGACATTGACAGGGAGGAGGAAAGCGAGCATCTTAGGAAAAATCACCTGTTCTCAAATAAACAAAAGCACCCACATCAGAAATTCTTAGACTGTGACTCTGAAAGTTTATGTCTCTAAAGCCTTAAATGCATATCCTCTTCATGCAGCAATGGGTCCATCAACAGAGTCTTCATGACTGCAGAGTGTTCCTAGGACAAAAAGTTGCAGAAGGAGGTCATGCCTGCAATCGTTGTCATGAAGACTTTGGGTAGAACAAACAAACAACAGCAGCAATCCCTTCTGCTGTTGAGCCCGATGGACATCGAGCAAGCAAGTTTTTTCTTCCCTCTATCTTGATGTAGAAAATACAGAAAGTTTAAATCTGAGGTAAATAGATTCTGTCATGATTTGGAAAAGTAAAAACCGAGAGATAGGAGGGAGGACAGATAAAATCCTAATGAAGGTTGACGTGATGGTTAATTGTATGTGTCCACGTGACCGGGCTAAGGGATGCTCGGAGAGCTGGGAAAACGTTATTTCTGGGTCTGTCTGTGAGGGTGTTTCTTGACGAGATTAACATTTGAATCAGCAGACTGGGTAGAGAAGATTCACCCTCACCAATGTAGGGGTGGGATGTTTCACCCAATCTGTTGAGGGCCTGAAGAGAATGAAAAGGCAGAGGAAAGGCAAGCTTGCTCTCTCTGCTTGAGCTTCTGTTTGTTCCTCTCCTACACTTGGACATCAGAGCTTCTGATTCTTATGTCTTCAGGACTCTGGGCCTAGTAGCCTGCAGCCTGGGGTTGGGAATTACACCATTGGTCTTCCGGTTCTCCAGCTCATAGATGGCAGATTGTGAGACTTCTTGGGCTCCATAGACACATGAGCCAATTCCTACAATAAATCTCCTCTTTACCTGTCTATCTATCTATCTGTCTATCTACCTACCTACCTATCTATCCTATTGGTTCTGTTTCTCTTGAGAACTCTAACACAGATGGTTAGCAAAATGATGTTTGGCTTCTTTCTGAGGTGGAGAGAACATTCATACTACTTATATTTAAACTATAAAAGGAATAACTTCTTTATGCTGGAGGAAGGTGCTAGAAATATTTCTTCCTGAGAAAGGAAGAGAGACAATCTCTTTATGGCCTCATTTGGATTCTCCTCCCTAGATTCTTATTTCCTTATGTTGTTTTCTCCCCACGAACAATAAAGAATTTTTAATTCTGTCTTTTTAGTGGGAAAAGTAGCTTTATTCACCAATGGTTTCCTGGGGTTGTTCTCCTGACTCAGATAGACTGTGAATATGTGGGCATCTGTCTCTGAGGTCCACTTGCCTTCTGTTTCCCATGTTCTCTCTTGATTCTTCTTGCTGAAGATTTCCTGTAATGTGTCCCAATATGTGCCAACCTCTGACATTTACCAAGTTCTGAGCCAACCCCTGCTCATACTGTTTCCACTGATTACCTTAAAATACCATTACATCTGTGTGTGTGCAAGGGAGGAGTTCTTTAAGATAAAATACTTGAATTATACAAACCTTTATTGGTCAAATTCCAGGCACCTTTCAGGACCATGCTGCATGTCATACTTTCTTAGCCTGATGATTATAGTTAAATGTATATAATTTTAATGTCACAAGATATGTTTCAAAACATGATTTTTTAATGGTTGCAGTCTATTCTTTCTCATGGAAGTACTCTAAATTATGGAACTATTTCTTTTGCTGAATGTTTGTGTTAATAATAATTTTCTTTATAATTAATAATATTATGATAAACAACTTGAAAAAATCCTTATTCATATTCTTTTCCTTAAGATAAAATATTAGAAGTGGAATTATTGTGTTAAATAAAAACACTTTAAAGAACATATTGTCATCTTTCTCTACCTCGAAGCAGATTAGAGGAGCTAAATTAAGGAAAGATTAGATCTATGCCATATTATGATTCAACACAAAATCAAAGTTCACCTAAGTTTTCACTGTGACAATATTTGTTCCAATGAGCTTCCCCAAATGAAAAAAAATTGAATTAAACTGTCCCAAAATATTGTCTGGTAATATACGAGGACCCGAACTTACTTTTGTACACAGATAGCATGGCACGTTCTGGCAGAATCAGAAATTAAAATATCAAAAAAAGAAACCAGCACGCAAAATAAATTACACAATCCTGAAGGCCCAGTTGGTGTGAATTCTATGTATATAGTCACTAAATAAGTTTAAAATAGCAAATCGAAATGCAAACTGCTTATGGGGTTAAACTTTCCTTGTCCTTTATTTTTTTGCTTGTACGGTTTGAAAAGCAGCTGAAGCGAAACACCCAATATTTTTGGTTCCAGCTGTCAAAAAATAGGAAGTAAGTAAATTAAGCCTATAATTTCAGTTCTTTCTGAGAAACCGTTTGGTATACCTAAGATCTTATTAATTACTGAGAATGGTAAGTAGTTATACTTAATTTCTCAAGGTTCTCGCAATTCTGATACAGCAATCTGCTGAGACTGATGTCTGGCAGGGGTATAAGGGCTGCACTTAGAGAAGTGAAACAGAAATGAGGTAAATCCAAATACAAAAACCGAAATTATTTCTCAAATTTTCTTTAATACGTCTTCTGTTGGCAGTTGACTTTGAGGTTATACTGAGAAAAAGAGAGCTATTTTCATACTACTTTAAGTTTGAAATGTGTTCACAGAAGAGGTGTAAGATTCTGAAATACTTTGATGGTGTATCAAAGGCTTTTGACTCCATTTTAATCTAGAATATACAATACCTCCTGGATCTATGTCAAAATGGCTTGGAGTTTCAGACTACACATTTCAGAAGAATGGTATATTGAAAACTTGAAAGGAAAATTGTTAAAATGGCTATGAATATATAAAAATTATTTGTTTTATACATTGGATACTTTTTCTTGGTGGTAAAAACCTGGATTTGATCCAGTTGAAATGCTATGTTCGAAGAAATGAAAAGACTCTAGTTCTTTTCAAACAATATAAATCTTTTATTTTTTTATAATCTAAACTATTTTTAAAGTCAGGGGTTATATTTATCTTTATAGAAAATCAGTCTAGGTTTTATTTAACCTTACTTATTGGATTAAAAAAGAGGCACATTTTATCTATTACACACAGGTCTACTAGTGTGTGTGTGTGTGTGTGTGTGTATGTGCATGTATTTTGTCACATTGACTTATTATAAGACCCAGCAGAATTGTTCAGGGAATAAAATAACATGGGATTTATGTGCAAAACAACTGGGCTTCATAAAAATAAATCAATTAATTCAGATTATATTCAACACAGCCCTTTCATTCAAAATGTTAATAGAGCATCTTATATGCTGAGGAGGGAATTCTTCAAAAATTGTTGAACTAGATTGAAATTTCCTTCAATTTTAAAATTTTATGACATTACTCTTTTTTTTAAATAAAACTGTCTTTTTGTGATTGTTTTGTCTTCATATCTTGATTCTACCCTCAAAATAACACCATTTTTTAAAATCTCCTAATAAGAAAATTTCAGTGTGTGTTAGCAGTTTTAGAGTTTTTCAACTGTTTGTTAGTTTATATACTCTTCTAAAGGACTATGGGAAATAGTTACATTTCCTGGACAAAAAAAGACTGTATGGGAAGAATCTGCACAAGAAGATTGGTACAACAGTTTGTTAGCGTTGTCTGGATATTGAAATACATTTCCCAAAGATTTCCCATACCTGATTGTGTTTCCTGACTGGATTACATTTGTAATAAAAAATACCAGAAAATACTATTTATTACAATAACACAATATAATAATATAATAAGAAAAACCCACAGCAACTAAACTGAGCAACAGTAGGAAAAGTAATTTGTTTTTTAAAAGTTAATGTTGTTTTTTTTTTTTAACCAGCAAAATGGGTTTATTTGGGAATAGCAGAGAATTTTACTTTGGGACAAGCAAGCTATAGCAAAACCATAGGCAACTCTGGAGAAACAAAAGAGAGAAACTGTCTTTTATTGAGGAAAAGGGGAAGTTGGGAGTGGCTGTTATAAACAAACAGTCCATTGGAGGAAAGAGGGAGTTTGAAGCGTAATGGCTTTTCATTGGCTGAGTTGGGACAGTCTCTCATTGGCTGGGTTGTTGCTGGGCTAAGTTAATCCTGAATGGCCAAGATTTGAAGACAAACAAGCTAAATGGAGGAAGAGGGTAAATAGAGCTATTTTATTGAAATTCTAAAAGCACAAAACAAAAGTTTTGAAACTTAGATGTTATATAAAAGAGTAATTTTTATTTTAATATTGGGGCTCTGCTTAGTGGAATAAAGATTTAGGGGGTTCCTGGAAATACATGTATATTGAATGCCTCCTGGTGGTATGAGACATGAGTAATATGCATACCTACTTGCTTCAGAAAAACTCACTGAATTTTGGAGTAAATATGGATTAAGGAACTTTGGGGAGTAAATCAGAGGCTTTTGACAGTGGAACTAAGACTCACAAGCAAAGGAATAGGTGGCCACTCCGACATCAGTGGAGTTGGCAGGAGGGGGGCGTTGGGTGTTAGATGGGGCGACACTTGCTCTAACGAAGAAGGATATTCTCTCTATTTGTCTGTCAAACCGGAAACACCTATGCCTCTATCACTGCACTAGTGATTACCAGTGGGGATAAATGCTTTTGAGTCTTTCAAATGTCTTCCTTCATGTCTTCTTCCATGCAGAATATATTCCAAGTTCCTTAGGAACCATTGTGGCTGTTAATAAAGAGCACAGCAGAGAACTCAAGGAAGTGGCATCCTAGGCTGCAAAAGTTGATGAACAGGAGGAGGGGCTGGGAAGGAGAGAGATGGGACAAATGATGACAGCAGCAGAGGAAGAGGAAAGAGTGGCCATGGCTGAATGAGGCACAACCCACCTGGTCACGAAGGCCAGCAAGTATGATGGAACAGTGGGACGCCAGTGGCAAAGAAGTAGGAAACCTTTGCCCGTAAAGACAACTGTACTACGGAAACTGCTTAATCAGTCCATTCCTGCACAAGGTCAAATCACTTTAATAAACTTTATCTATCACTTTGTCTATCTATCTATCTCTCTCCTAATGGTTCTGCTTGTAATTGACATACCCTTCCTTCCATTGTTTTTTTCTTGCATACTTTTTTTGTCATATCAAATTAATTCTAGCTGTCCTAAAACACTCGGTGTTCTGTCTTATCCACAGTTTGAACGCACTTTGTCTGTGCCTAGATCTTTTTCCTGCTCCTTGCTGGCTAATCTTTGTCCCATTGTTTAAGGGTCAGTTGGGTTGACACTTCCATAGAGTCTGTCTTAAGCTCCTTCATTTCAGCTTTAGATCAATTCCTGCAGTCTTCTCTTTGGCTTATGTCTCTCCTTCACTAGATTGCTTAAAAACAGGGGCTTCCTCTTTTACTTAAATTTCAGTACAGTATCTGGCATAATATAAACATTCCAATAACCGCATATAAATTTAATTGAATTCTGTTTTATTTTCTTCTTAGGCCTAGATAAATTTAAAATATTTGATTATCCCTGACATGCAAATAATGTATCTGTGTTTTCTCTCTATTTTAATGGCCTATATATTTAATTAGTATTTGAAAACTCAAAATATTATAGTGAATAGATTTTTTAAATTCATTTATATGAGTACTTATTGACAGCACTGAATTCTTTACCTTCATGGAACTTATATTCTAATGAAGCACTAGGAGATTCTAGTGATGTATTTAAGACGCAGGTTGTTAAAAATGTAGATTCCTCTTAACGTAATTCTTACTTGGTGCAGACTGAATATGTGCTTTACTACTTGGGGGTGAAAAAATATAGTCTTAACCTCTATGACTTTTATTGCATTGCTTGATTCAGTGCCTTCCTTGATAGTGAGAATTCTAGTGTCTTCTCCTCCGGCTGGATTCTCCATGAACCCAAGGGTCTTATACAGCCCTAAAATGGAACATGGGACTGTGAACTGGCTTCCACATTCGATCCCAGCCAGCGCTGCAGTCTGCCTATGGCTGCATCTACCTCTTGCTGCCACGTGGTGTCACCTTTAGAAACTGGCCCTCCACTGTCTGACAACAGTAGCCCATCCTGGTTTGATACTCCCATGGCAAGATCTCATTCTCTCTCTCTCCCTTTCTCTCTGCAAAATCAAGTATAATTCCTCTCTCTCAAGACTAAATTTAGACAAAGGAGTCCCACGCTTGAATTCCTTACATCTCAACTCTTTTAGGTTGCATACATTTCTTCTTATACTCACCCTCTCCTCCACCACCACCAGCCAAATACCAGAGGCAGCTGCTGGCTCTCAGAGTAACCTCTGGTCTCTCATAAACTGAAATTCTCTATCTTATTTTCCATCCCCCCAAATTCAGATTCTAAGGCTTAAGAATTTAAGTCCTCAAAACCAGAATCTAATATATATTCAGTCCCTGGTCAATGAGACTAGTGACAGCTGCCTCCCACCCCGGGGGAGGGTACCCTCAGTGACCCTGTGAGTCTTTATGCCAAGACTTCTGGAAGAACCTGCCTTCTCTTAATGACAGTGACAACACTGTAAGGACCTCCCATGCCTGTATCTTGGAATTTCCCATAGATTTGTTTATATTTAAATTTGGAAGAAGGCATGGGTCAGTAGTTCACATGGTACTTTTTTTCTTTCTAGCTATTTTCACATTATACTTATTTGTTCTTCTTTCCATGAGATTCTATTATTGTGCAGTGTACTCTATCTGATCTCTCCAAAGTTTAATTAAAAAAAAAAGACATTTGTCCACATCCTCCCTTAAGAGAGGTTTCAGGCCACCTCATCCTTTCAAGACCTCATATTGGCCTGAGAGTCATAAAGCAAATGATTACATTGGTCACATCCTTGTCTCCCTCTGATTACACCACACTGAACCTCCTGGCACCACCATTCAGTCTGGCCTCGTGGTCATACTAACCACAAACCGAATCTCACATTTCTCTCCAGTTTGGCTTCTCTGACTGATGACACAGTTTGCATTGACACTACACACAGTCTGTTACTGTGTTCCAGGGATGGGAAAGGACTCTGGGAAAGACGAGCTTTCTGGCACAATGCCACCAGAAAATTATCCCTTTAGGAAACAAATTGACAACCTCTTTCTGATGCTTTCCTGTTTTTCCACTTAGAACTGTTTCTTACTAGCACACTTAGGTTAAGAAACAAAAGGCCATGCTTAAAAAAATCTTCCGTCAAATCACCACGTTTCCTGAAGAGAAGCCATTCAGTAATTCCAGCCTTCAGTGGTTTCCTGCCCATGATGCTTGAGTATTTCTTATATCCAGCTTTGGTTGATAATATGGAGCAAACCTATTCTATCCAAAGTGGTGGAATCAGAAGTAGATGAGGGGCTTCCCTGGTGGCGCAGAGGTTGAGAATCTGCCTGCCAATTCAGGGGACACGGGTTCGAGCCCTGGTCTGGGAAGATCCCACATGCCGCAGAGCAACTAGGCCCGTGAGCCACAACTACTGAGCCTGCGCATCTGGAGCTTGTGCTCCGCAACAAGAGAGGCCGCGATAGTGAGAGGCCCGCGCACCGCGATGAAGAGTGGCCCCCGCTGGCCGCAACTAGAGAAAACCCACGCACAGAAACGAAGACTCAACACAGCCAAAAATATATAAATAAATAAATAAAATTTAAAAAAAAAAAAAAAGTGGATGATAGGGTTTTTCCTGAAAAGAACTGATGTGAATGGAATGCACTCAGAAATGTTAAAAAAAGAAGTACAAGTGCATTGATTAGGACGATTTAACTGTGAGAACAGACTCAAGAACAGGCCAGAGAATGAATCAGAAACGACTTTGCCTAAACTAAAATTCCACACTCAGAGACCTTACGGGACCTTGAAGGAGAAGGACTTGAACAAGCAAACTGTGGAACAGGAAACCACAGAGCCAAGAATGTCATAACGGAAAACAAAACCGCCGTGGAAGATCTCACGCTGGATTTACAGTTTCAGAAGGGACAATTATATGGAAAGAAGAGCTAATATTTATTGATTACTTGTGATAGGACATTCCACCATCTTTAATCATCTTGACAACCTCTAAAGAACTATTATCGTTTATAATTATTTTACAAAATGAGGAGTGTTTAGCCCAGGAATGTTAAGTGATTTGCCCAAGGCTATATTGCTAGTAAAAGGCTGAAACAGAATTCGGCCTTGGATATAGGGTAATCAACTTGTTAGAGAGCCAATCTGGGATACAGCCATACCAAACAATAAAGAACATAACAATATAACATACAGTTAATAATCAGGCACATACGTGTTATTAAAATTGGTGTTATTTGAAATTATATAGTGTTTCTTATTATTGATTTTTTATTACATAAGTGCCATTATTGAAACAAAGCAACAAAAAAACTAGTTAACAGTGGCAACTAGTAGTAATTAATTAGTAGTAGTACTTATTAAAAATGATATGTGTGAGCAAATAACAATATTTTAATAATTTTTTATACCCATGCTATAGTAGGATATTTCTATTATTTCTATTTCCTCTGCCAAAAATACTTCTCTGAACTGCCTGAAACCTTTAGGAAATCTTCTTCTCTTTTATGCGGTGGTAAATTGAATGCAGTCAAAAATAAAATGTGTGTTGACTTGCATCTCTATTCTTATCAAGCCCAGATTTCCTTGATTCCTGGTATCCTCCCAATGTGATGACATCAAGCTATTAAGCCTCTCCACAAAAGCATCTGAGCATGAAATACTTAGGATTTGACTTCATAGCAGCAGAAGATAAGTTTAGACTGACATAAAATTAATTTTTGGATCTCAAAAAATGTCCACTTTTTATCTACATCCTGTTTTGATAGACCAGCTGTTTGTCAATCAGGTCCTTTGGGTCTAGAAATATATCACACAGGCTCTCTGTGTCTAAAATGACCATCATTTTTAAACCCTGGGAGGCACATTGAATGTCATCCTAAGTTATAACTTTCTTTCTCAGGGAAAATGCTTTTTTTTTTTTTAATTATTATATAGATAATTTAAACTTGTGAAATTAAAGATGGAGTCTTAGTAAAGAAATTAAGAAAGTCCTGTTTATTTTGACTGCCCTTTGCTGCTGATGTTTTTTGAGATCCAAAGCAGTCTTTTTTCTCAAAACAAGTCATTTTTTACTGTATGAGTTTAACAAACTACAGATAATAATGAACTACTCAAGTTCAATCTGTTCATTATTTTCTAGGCTTCTTATGCCCTCTTCACAGGTCAGCAAACAATTTTGGAAATACAGTAAATTTATGTTTTACTATTATCTTTTTCTGCATCCTCATCCTCAAAATGTTTCCAAATTAGATGATATTCTTCTTGTCTCATATTTTGAAAATAAATATTACAGCAGGCTCACATTTTTTTTTTTGATATTCAATGTACTTTTATTACTCTTATCTTTGGGTCATGAAATAATGAGTGATTTTTATCTGCTTCCATCAGAAGTATATGAATTTTGTAATTAAAATATAATAGGGACTTCCCTGGTGGTCCAGTGGTTAAGACTTTGCCTTCCAATGCATGGGGTGCGGGTTTGATCCCTGGTCAGGGAGCTAAGATCTCACATGCCTCGCGGCCAAAAAACCAAACATAAAACAGAAACAATATTGTAACAAATTTAATAAAGACTTTTAAAAAATATGATAAAAAGAGCAAATAAGCACTGTCTTCCCCAATCTACTTTGAAGATAACATACATGTGTGCACACACACACATACACACAAATGCACCCCAAAAGAAAAAAATGTTTGGGTCCTTTGAGACCTGACTATTCTATAGAAAGCCAAAAACTATTCAGAGAAAACAGAGTACTGAACTGATAAGGGGGGCTCAGGAATACATTGAATATGTAACTCTCATCAAAAATAATTATCTATTAACTAGAAAAAAGGGACAAGTATGTTTAAAACTTATTCAAAATACACAATTCTTTGAGATTTGTTAGTAGACAGGACTCAGTCAGGAGAAAGAGAAACTTTCTCCTGGGAGAATTGTTTCCTCAAGTGAGGATTTGGGATTCTTGAGGATTATAAACCAGTTAAATACATGATGATGTTCTTCCTTGGGGCAATTTAGTCAACAGTGCAATTAACATCATCAGCTGCCAAAAGGAAGCAGTTTTCTGAAAGTAGATTAAAATAGGAGAAAGGAAGGGTCTAAAAAAAGATTCAAGTTGAATAAAGTTTGTTATCTACCTTCAAGCCCGTGATATTGGAAGACTTTTCTGTATTTCTTGAAATAGTGCTTTATGTTCATTAATTTTCCTTAAATATTTCTGCAAATGTTAGTAATTAAAATTTACTCTTTGAGGGAAAAAAATGTTTTAATAAAATGTGAACATTTGAATGGCCTGTGAACCACTCCTGTTCTTTCTTAGCTCTGGAGAGAAAAGCTCAAAGACATGGTCATATCTCAAAGTACCACCCTTCACTGGTGGAAGCAACAAGAATGGCAGATATTGACCTAGAGGAAATATGTCAACCTTTCTTTAGCTGGCCTTATCAATCCTAACTGCAAATGTCATAAAAAGAAACAAATGATTGTTAATGTGTAAATTTGACTCATAATCCCATATATACAAATTATAAATTAATTTATATTAATATTATATTAATATTATATTAATATATTAAATTATATTAAATTAATTAATATAAATTAATTTGGCTGGAAATATGGACCACTTTTTTGGCTGGAATAATGAACCTTAAAAACTATGTGTTACCCTAATTAGAAATTCCAGGGGCACTTGAAATATATTCAAACATAAAGTTAATATCTAAAAGCATGTACAAATTTAATGTAAATAAATTTTCTTGTTGCACAATTTTTTTTTTTCATTGTGTATTTCGATGCTATTCTTTTAAGTAAGAGTTCCTGGCAAAGTTGAAATATATACTCCATGAATATTTGATGTTTAGACAATTTTTCAGGAGTAGGTCTATTACATAAAATGGGGCAAAAAAAATCATATTTAAATACCATGTTAACTAGCTTCAAATTAAAGTAAAATATATATTGTTTAGTTGTATAAACTACTTCATGCACAAAGGATTAATAGGAGAAAATATTGAAATCTGTAATGCTCTAACAAATTATGACTAGGGAATCTTAAATCAAGTCATCATTTGACCAGAAAGGTTTAACATCTGGCCTTTGATTTTTAAAAATATGTTGCTTACTCTGCAAGTGTCAGGCTCACATTTAAACATCTTTATATGTCAAGCAACAATGATGCCCTTCTTGAAAACATATGTCTAAGGAGGCTATCTTCTTCCATTTCTAGAAAGTCAAAGTTATATTAATTGTACATTTTGAAGAAACTAACAGTGACCCCAAACTTTATGTCAATTTCAATACCACCAGTAAGCAAATCACACCCATATTTACCAACGTTGTATAGCAAGTATGCAGGAATGTGCAGATAAGATCTTTTTCTTGAATAAAAGGTTTATATACTAAATGAAAATAGTCAAAATTGCATATAAGTGAGCAAAGTTTAGTTTATATTTAGAGAAGATATCAGTGAATATTGTTTTATGTTTTCTGTGGTTACACTAAAATCTTCACAAAAATCCAGAAGACGATTTGATTTCTTAAAACTTTATTGAGATATAACTGACATACAAAAACTGCACGCATTTACACTGAAGAAACCAAAGAGGAAATCAAAAAATACCTAGAGACAAATGACAATGAAAACACAATGATCCAAAACCTATGGGATGCAGCAAAAGCAGTTCTAAGAGGGAAGTTTATAGCTCTACAAGCCTACCTCAAGAAACAAGAAAAATCTCAAATAAACAATCTAACCTACACCTGAAGGAACTAGAGAAAGAAGAACAAACAAAACCCAAAGTTAGCAGAAGGAAAGAACTCATAAAGATCAGAGCAGAAATAAATGAAATAGAAACAAAGAAAACAATAGCAAAGATCAATAAAACTAAAAGCTGGTTCTTTGAAACGATAAACAAAATTGATAAACCATTAGCCACACTCATCAAGAAAAAGAGGGAGAGGACTCAAATCAATAAAATTAGAAATGAAAAAGGAGAAGTTACAACAGACACCACAGAAATACAAAGCATCCTAAGAGACTAGTAAAAGCAACTCTATGCCAATAAAATGGACAACCTGGAAGAAATGGACAAATTCTTAGAAAGGTATAACCTTCCAAGACTGTACCAGGAAGAAATAGAAAATATGAACAGACCAATCACAAGCAATGAAATTGAAACAGTGATTAAAAATCTTCCAAGAAACAAAAGTCCAGGAGCAGATGGCTTCACAGGTGAATTCTATCAAACATTTAGAGAAGAGCTAACACCCATCCTTCTCAAACTCTTCCAAAAAATTGCAGAGGAAGGAACACTCCCAAACTCATTCTATGAGACCTCCATCACCCTGATACCAAAACCAGACAAAGATACTACAAAAAGAGAAAATTACAGACCAATATCACTGATGAATATAGATGCAAAAATCCTCAACAAAATACTAGCAAACAGAATCCAACAACACATTAAAAGGATCATACATCATGATCAAGTGGGATGTTTCCCAGGGATGCAAGGATTCTTCAATATACGCAAATCAATCAATGTAATACACCATATTAACAAATTGAAGAATAAAAACCATATGATCATCTCAATAGATGCAGAAAAAGCTTTTCATAAAATTCAACACCCATTTATGATAAAAACTCTCCAGAAAGTGGGCATAGAGGGAACCTATCTCAACATAATAAAGGCCATATATGACAAACCCACAGCGAACATCATTCTCAATGGTGAAAAACTGAAAGCATTTCTTCTAAGATCAGGAACAAGACAAGGATGTCCACTCTCACCACTACTATTCAACATAGTTTTGGAAGTCCTAGCCACGGCAATCAGAGAAGAAAAAGAAATAATAGGAATACAAATTGGAAAAGAAGAAGTGAAACTGTCACTGTTTGCAGATGACATGATACTATACAAAGAGAATCCTAAAGATGCCACCAGAAAACTACTAGAGCTAATCAGTGAATTTGGTAAAGTTGCAGGATACAAAATTAATGCACAGAAAGCTCTTGCATTCCTATACACTAATGATGAAAAATCTGAAAGAGAAATTAAGGAAACACTCCCATTTACCATTGCAACAAAAAGAATAAAATACCTAGGAATAAAACTACCTAGGGAGACAAAAGACCTGTATGCAGAAAACTATACGACACTGATGAAAGAAATTAAAGATGATACAAACAGATGGAGAGATATACCATGTTCTTGGATTGGAAGAATCAATATTGTGAAAATGACTATACTATCCAAAGCAATCTACAGATTCAGTGCAATCCCTATCAAATTACCAATGGCATTTTTTACAGAACTAGAGCAAAAAATCTTAAAATTTGTATGGAGACACAAAGCACCCCAAATAGCCAAAGCAGTCTTGAGGGAAAAAAACGGAGCTGGAGGAATTAGACTCCCTGACTTCAGACTATACTACAAAGCTACAGTAATCCAGACAATATGGTACTAGCACAAAAACAGAAACATAGATCAATGGAACAAGATAGAAAGCCCAGAGATAAACCCACGCACCTATGGTCAACTAATCTATAACAAAGGAGGCAAGGATATACAATGGAGAAAAGACAGTCTCTTCAATAAGTGATGCTGGGAAAACTGGACAGCTACATGTAAAAGAATGAAATTAGAACACTCCCTAACACCATACACAAAAATAAACTCAAAATGGATTAGAGACCTAAATGTAAGACTGGACAGTATAAAACTCTTAGAGGAAAACATAGGAAGAACACTCTTTGACATAAATCACAGCAAGATCTTTTTTGATCCACCTCCTAGAGTGATGGAAATAAAAACAAAAATAAACAAATGGGACCTAATGAAACTTCAAAGCTTTTGCACAGGAAAGGAAACCATAAACAGGACGAAAAGACAACCCTCAGAATGGGAGAAAATATTTGCAAAAGAATCAATGGACAAAGAATTAATCTCCAAAATATATAAACAGCTCATGCAGCTCAATATTAACAAAACAAACAACCCAATCCAAAAATGGGCAGAAGACCTAAATAGACATTTCTCTAAAGAAGACATACGGATGGCTAAGAAGCACATGAAAAGCTGCTCAACATCACTAATTATTAGAGAAATGCAAATCAAAAGTACAATGAGGTACCACCTCACACCAGTTAGAATGGAAGTCATTAGAAAATCTACAAACAAGAAATGCTGGAGAGGGTGTGGAGAAAAGGGAACACTCTTGCACTGTTGGTGGGAATGTAAATTGATACAGCCACTATGGAGAACAGTATGGAGGTTCCTTAAGAAACTAAAAATAGAATTACCATATGACCCAGCAATCCCACTACTTGGCATATACCCAGAGGAAACCATAATGCAAAAAGACACATGCACCCCAATGTTCTTTGCAGCACTATTTACAATAGCCAGGTCATGGAAGCAACCTAAATGCCCATCGACAGAGGAATGGATAAAGAAGTCGTGGTACATATATACAATGGAATATTACTCAGTCATAAAAAGCAACGAAATTGGGTCATTTGTAGAGACGTGGATGAATCTAGAGACTGTCATACAGAGTGAAGTAAGTCAGAAAGAGAAAAACAAATATCATATATTAACACATATATGTGGAACCTAGAAAAATGCTACAGATGAACTGGTTTGCAGGGCAGAAATAGAGACACAGATGTAGAGAACAAACGTATGGACATCAAGGAGGGTAAGCGGCTGGGGGGTGGGGTGGTAAAAAAAAAAAAGAATTCTTTTTTACACTTCAAAAAGTTAAACATAGTCCAGAATAGGAAAATTTACAGAGACAGAGAGTAAATTAGTGGTTTCCAGAGGCTAGGGGAAGGGGAGAATGGGGAATGACTGCTAGTGTATACAGGGTTTCTTTTTGGCACGATGATAATGTTCTGGAATGAGACAGTCGTAATGATTGCACAACTTTGTGAATGTACTATAAACCACCAAATTGTACACTTTAAACATGTGAATTTTATGGTATGTGAATTACATCTCAATAAACCCATTATTTTACAAAAAAAAAAAAGTACCATATCAGACTTCCCTGGTGGCGCGGTGGTTAAGAATCTGCCTGCCAATGCAGGGGACATGGGTTAGAGCCCTGGTCCGGGAAGATCCCACATGCCACGGAGCAGCTAAGCCTGTGCACCATAACTACTGAGCCTGCATGCCACAACTACTGAAGCCCACTCGCCTAGAGCCGGTGCTCCACAACAAGCGCAACAAGAGAAGCCACCGCAATGAGAAACCCACGCACCGCAACAAAGAGTAGCCCCCGCTCGCTGCAACTAGAGAAAGCCTGCGCACAGCAACGAAGACCCAACACAGCCAAAAATAAATAAATAAATAAATAAATTTTTTTTAAAAAAGCAAAAAAAATCCAAAAAAAAGAAGTGGTTTCTCGCTGTCAGTTTTCTTGTTCCCCTCTAAAGGCATTAGCAAATTATCCCCTGTAGCCTGGCGCTGGCAGGTCAGGCAGTGACCCTGTTGGTCTCATCCTTATGTCCTCTGTGGTGACGTAGAATAGTTAATAAACACTCAGATATTTGGGGTTGGAAACAAATGGACAGATGATTTATGACCAGTTCTTCACAGCCCTATGCATTAAGTTCATCGTTTAGATACCGTTTTTCTTTTTTCTCTTTTATTTGTCTATTACTACCTATTACTTTCACTCTAGTCAAATTGGATTATCTTTATCTCCTCAGATATATCCTGTGTCTAGGGTATACTTCTTTCATGTAGATCACTTTATTTGCTCACCTCAAGCAACCAAATACTGTTAACAGTATACAGATAATACATTGTGGTAGTTAAAACCGTGGACCCTCAAATCAGATGGACCTGGGTTTGAAATCTTGCTTTATCCCTTACTTTGTCACTTTGTTTTATTTTCTTTGATAATTTACTTAGGATTTCTAATTCTGTTTCCTTATCATCAACTGCAGGTAATAATAGGATCCCATCTGAAAAATAAATGCAACAACGTATATGAACTGTTCATATTTTGCCTTGAATATATTAAGGACCCAGTAAATGGTAGTCATTATTAGTGATGGTTGTTCTAAAGGACTTCCCATCCTAATAAGTGAGATGGCCTAAGTGAGACAAACTAAACCCACAAATATCCCCATCAGGATAATAAAAATGCTTCCCAAACAGAGAGCGAGACATAGAGGGAATGGTTAATGTTCTTTGACTTTTTGACAATTTCTGCATGTTCTTTACAGTACCTAGAATGATGAAAGCTTGATAATTTATCAATCCATCAAAGTCTGGAAAAAACAAAAACTGGAAACCAGAAATAAATTAGCGATTACCTCCATGCATTTACTTTTTAATTTTATGATCATTATAGAGAGTTGTGTGCTAAGTAGGTAACACCATAGTTGCCTTTTTAAGACTACATTTCAAATGAAGATAAAAATGCACGTATCCCTGGTTTTGTTGCATAAAATTTTAAAGTCAATTAACCATTTACTTTAGCATCAAAATATTCTTGCCTAAGGTTTGTAAAATTTGCATTACTTCAGAGATTGTACTGGGCTTTCTTAGCCCTTTAAAATCAGTTGGATGAAACTTATTGCATTTGTTTTGAAAGGCAATTGCCATTTTTTATTGTGTCCTTGGAATTCTTCGGAGGTGGCTTTAGAACGGCAGCTTGCTGTATAGAGGATTTCACTTTTTCATTCCAAAAGCTGTTGATTATCATCTCTCGCATTTTCAGCGAGAACTTATGGTCTTCTAATTGGAACTAGCCAAACACTTGCAAATATCAAATAGGTAGCATAACAACTACATTGATTTAGAAATACAAGGAATTGATTTGGGTTCAGTGTCTAACTGTAATGTTTAGGGACAGTGTGTTTCCACCTTGGATTTTTGGCTGCCTTTGATTCAAATGTTATTGGTAAATAATCTTGTCTGATTCAGTCAATAAAGTTCTCGTCACACTGGTTTCCCTGACTTGTTTGCCTGTCTCCTATTGAGCCCAGGCATTATTCACAAATCTGCTATGATTCATTACTTGGGTTATAGAAAAGGCATTCACATTCCACTCTAGGGCTGTCACCATGAAGCCCACAGAGGAAAAAAAAATAAAAGACTTCCAGTAATTGGGTGGAGAAAGGTGTAGGTCTGAAACCTTCCTTAACTCTTCTAAAAGAAATCATTTTAGCGGAATGAACTCATGTTGGGGGGTGAGGGTTGGTTCCTCATTTTTAATTTTACGGGGATTTACACTGCATTCTTCCTTCTTAACAAAACAGTGGCAACAACAGGAGCATTACCTGCCAACATTAGTTGACGTAAAACAGACATGAAGAACCCCCTCCATTGTCTACCCTAAAACACCCACTCATTATACAGACTCCAGTTGCGATGAAGGATCCGATTTTTCTGTAAATGTCAGCCAAAGCCTGATTTGCTTTTTCCCCAACAGGATTTCAAAGGTTACTCAAAACAATATTTCACAGAAATTATAAAGAGACAGAGGTTTTCCTAATGAGAATCTGATCTCTGTGACTTGCTTTTATTATAGCGTTCTTATACGCAAGCTTCTATTGACTCACCCCTCAATAGTTAACCTCTGAAGTCAGCATTGGACGTCTGGCTTCTATGTAACTAACACCAATTTGTGGCCGGTAAAATATGATTTCAAAGGCCAGTTACTTTAAGAAAAACAAGCTATTTTTTAAGCTGAAAAAGAGCACCGCAAACCATAATCGGATGTGCAGCATTTTTCCTGTATTTAAAATATAAATGTACCGTTTTATAGCTAATTCATCTTTCAAAGAACAAGGAATCAGCAGATGATGGCTATTGTGTTTTGATTATATTTAGTTGGGGGGATTTGAAGCTTTGGAAAAGAAGATTTCCTTTTGTAAACACAATAAAATCACATCTTTTATTCAGCCATTCAACAATCATTTATTGTTTTTGCTTTATTCGTGCTGAATCACGTTGTCAATAATTTTGTACATGATTATGCAATAAAAATGAGAAGACAAACCGGTATAAGAATCTTCTTAATAAATTCTACTTAGAGATCAATTAACTTTTATGAACAACAGTAGCTCTGTCCTTTACAACATGACCCCTGGGGAGGCAAGGGTAAAAGTAGATTAAAGAGGGATGTTAGCCTTAATGCAAATTTTTTGGAAAGCCCCCAAATTTGGATGTTTCAGAAATTGCTTCAGGCAATTTTCCTGCCTCTGGTACTAGAATGGGATGAATAAGAGTAAAAATAATTCATAGGATCTGTCTTCTCAATATACCTCAACAAGATTTTCTTGAAGACAATGTTCATTCTCTTCTTTTTACTTG
This sequence comes from Balaenoptera physalus, assembly GCF_965194825.1. Classification (NCBI taxonomy): domain Eukaryota; kingdom Metazoa; phylum Chordata; class Mammalia; order Artiodactyla; family Balaenopteridae; genus Balaenoptera; species Balaenoptera physalus. The sequence continues at coordinate 14,813,684 of NC_138895.1, read as the reverse complement.
GTTCTTTGTGTTATTCTACCTGGAATATGTTTTCTTCAGTTCTTCCCAACTAATCCAAAAATGGTATCATTTTTGTGACACCAGCTAATGTTCTAGCTTCTACTTAAATTCTAACCAGATTGCTTCACTTCTCAGGTTTGGCCACCTCTGATGGTAGCATTGAAACTATTGTTCTGTTTGTCTTGTCTACCAAGCAAGAGAGTAAATTCCTTGAGTTCCTGACATGAGACTGTGAAGTGTTTACTTCATATCCCTATCTTCTCTGTCTCCCACTGCAGGCATGGTGAATGTGTTATAGAAATAACAGTTGGAGGACACTTAACGATCATCTTGTTTAATGCTAAAATTTTCCCAATAAAAGGTTGTTGAACACCCTGGAGACATAGATTTTATGACTCAACGAGGCAATCCATCTCATTGTTGTACAGCACTAACTGTTGCAAAGTTCTTCCTATTCAGAGCCAAACTCTCTTGCATGCTGTACTGAATGAAGCATCACTGGCCACTAATTTTAAAAGTTGTGTTCCTACGGCAGTACAAGCAGACAACACATCTGCCTCTCTGTTGAACCCAGGTATTGATTCACTTAACTGGAGGCACAGCAAACCAAGATGTGCTCTCTGGACTTTGATAAATATGAAATTAGATGCATTTTAGCACATAAGTGCTGTTTTGTTGGTGGTGCTTGTTTTTTTTGCTGTTGCTGTCCAAGAGAGATCTTTTTAGCAAATGGAAATGAAGAGCACAACTAATACAGAGAGAGGAGCTTCCTGCCCCAGATGAAATTAAAAAGTATAACCTATGAAGCCCTTTCAGGTACCGCAAAGAAGAAAAGCATTAAAGACAGGACAGAAATCCTGAGAACAATATTTTGTTGCAGTGATGAGGTTTTGTAAACTTCTTGAAAAAAAAAAAAAGGCCATGAATCAATCAGTCTCCTTCCTTGGTTTTTAATCACTTGCAATACTGACACTGAATAATAAAATCATTAGGGTCTTTTATGGTTCTATTTTTCACTCAGTCTTAATTTGTTCTTATAATATTTGTATTTTTGCCAGCATAAAAGGGCCAGTCGTTAGTAGGGCAAAAGATCTGCTTCTTGATTAAGCTCAAAGAAAGGCTAAAAGCAAATAATGCAGTGGCATTTTTTTTTGGTCTGTTCTCTTTAAACAATAAAGTAGTGAGGGCTTCCCTGGTGGCGCAGTGGTTGAGAATCTGCCTGCCAATGCAGGGGACACGGGTTCGAGCCCTGGTCTGGGAAGATCCCACATGCCGCGGAGCAACTGGGCCCGTGAGCCACAACTACTGAGCCTGAGCGTCTGGAGCCTCTGCTCCGCAACAAGAGAGGCCGCGATAGTGAGAGGCCCGCGCACTGCGATGAAGAGTGGCCCCCACTCGCCGCAACTGGAGAAAGCCCTCACACAGAAACGAAGACCCAACACAGCCAAAAATAAACATAATAAATATATAATAAATAAAAATTTAAAAAAAAAAATAAAATAAAATAAAGTAGTGAAATACAGTGAAACATTTAAATAATGAAGATAAGTTTTCTACGATGTGAAATGTTTGATAGTTGTTAGTTTATTGTAAAGTTCCAGATATACTTTCCAAATATAAATACTTAAATCATGCTATCTCTTCTTGAAGACCAAAAAAGAAAGAAAAAAAAAAAAGCCAAACTAAAAGGAAAAAAAAAACCCTGCAAATATTTGTTTAGTTCTTCAGCACACATGTACTAAGCACAGGTTCTGTGCAAAGCTAGAGTATATATCACCTACTGTGAGAAATTTCCTTACACAAAATACTAGGGGGGAAGACAAGAAACTAAACAGCTAGAAGAGTGTAACATAAATGCTAACGGAAGGTCATAGAAAATATTGTGGGAAATCTCAGGACAAATGACTAATGCTCAAGTGGAAATAACACAAAGTTAAATATCACAACAGGGGTGTAGGGACTACTGTACCTCTTTAAAAAATGTTAATTCATAATTGATAATCTTACAGCATTTCAAACCACGGATGTAGCATTACATTTCTTTAAGAGAAATCATGATTTTGTATCTTTTAGGTGAAAAAGCGCTAAGTAGGAGCAAACAATAGGAAGCTGAAATGCTGCGGACTTGAATGGGGAACGATTGCTGCGTGGTTGGTAATTCGTGGCAAGGCACTAGTACCTGAAACTCTGTCCCGCTGCTTCCTTCCAAGAAGGCTACACATTGAAACTGTGAACCCTGTTGCCTTCCTGACCAGCCTGGGCTTGTGGCAGCATCATTCCCATCACTTATTTCTGCTCACAGAGGTAATGGCTATTAGGTGACTTAACAAGAGGGTGCATGGGTTGGTCACGAGATGTATGTCCATGACAAGTGATTCCTTGCTGGTACTTTCTATTAAATCTAGACTTCCTGTTACTCATTGATCAACAGCACGAGACCTCAAATAATAAATAATTTGGCCAGGCTTCCAAATCATTGCAAAAAAAATAAAATAAAATAATCTAGTTTATACTTACTATCAGAAAAAAACAAAGGATTGTATATACATAAAATATGAACAGACTGCTATGAAAAAGAGTAATTGTCAACTGTGAAATATTTCTTAGGTATTAAAATATGATAGCCAAAATTTAAAAGGAGGACTGAATTATAGCAGTCTATGGTTGAAGACTTACATATATATATACAATTTTTAAATTATATATATTAATATATTATATATTAATATATTATTAATATATTAATATATATTTATATATATATATACAATTTTTTTTAATCCTTGAGAAGACAGAAGGAATAAAACAAATTGACCAATCAATATGTTGATTCACTACTTAGTACTAACAAGTCAATTTGTTCCTGTCACTACCCAAAGGAAAATGAAAGCTGTGCATAGTAAATAGAAAACATATAGAGAAATGGCAGGCAAGAGCCAAACATATCAGTAAACATAATAAACTGAATGACTTAAATCTTCACATAAAAAGGCACAGTTTTAAAAATCCAATGTAAAAAAATCAGCTACATTTTTTTATTACTAGATACACATCACAGAAAAATTACCCAAAAAAGAATGGACAAAAATAAACTATATTAATACCCAGAGTGGTGATAGTAATAACTGATTAAATATAATTCTAAGTGAAAAAGCATTCAATTGGACTAAGTGTGATAACTTACAGTATAAAAAGATGGAATTTGTCAAGAAGATCTAGCAGCCATGTGTCTTTATTCTCTGAATGATGTGGCATTAGAATTTATAAAGAAAAACTGTGAGATGGAAGAAGAAAGTTGTAAAATCACAGTATAGTGGTTTATAATATAAATCTAATGATGCCTTCGTTACTGATAAATCCAGATGGAATCATTTTTCTTTTGACTAAAGAACACTCTTCAGTATTTCCTTTCCAGTGGACTTGTGGTAATGAATTCTCTGTTTTGGTTTGTCTAAAAATATTTTTATTTCACCTTCATTTTTGAGGTACAGTTTCACAGGCTATAAAATTCTCAGTTGCAAGTTATTTTCTTTCAGCACTTTGGAGATACTGTTTTCTTATCCTCCGATTTCTATTTTTTCGATTTTAAGTTGTTTCTATTATTGTTCCTCCTTTGCGAATACTGTGCTGTCTTTCTCAGGCCGCTGTCAGGTTTTTTCTTGTCTCCTGTTTTCACTTTTGTTTACTCCATTATGATCTGGCGTGCTATTGTTCCTCATTAAACAAAAAAAGTCTTGTTAGAATATGCTTTTTAATCTCAGACTTGATTTCCCCACTGGTAATGGGAATTCTCTTCCTCATCACTAAATGTTTCTTGCACTCCATTCTTGCTCTCCTTCTAGAACTGCAGCTGTAAATATTGTTAGATCCTTTATAATATATCCTGTTTCTCTCATAGGCACTTTTCCTTTGATCCTTTATTTTCTTTGGTGAACTTTAGTCTCAATGATTTACTGTAATCTATTTTTTCAGTTTACTCACACTCTTTCTTTTCCTAGCTTAATTAATGGTTTTGGCATTTTATTTTTTTTCCTGCTTTTCTGAGATATAATTGATATATAACATGATATTATTTAAGCTGTGCAACCCAATGATTTGATACATGTATATATTGTGAATTGATCACCACCATAACTTTAGTTAACATTCATCACCCCACATAGTTACATTGTTTTCTTTGATGAGAACTTTTAAGGTATACTCTCTTAGTAACTTTCAAATAATCAATACAGCACTGTAAACTGTAGTCACCATGCTGTACGTTACATCCAGAACTTACTTATAAGTGGAAGTTTGTACCTTTTGACCAGCTTCACCGTTTACCCCACCCCTTACTCCCCACCTCTGGCGACCACCAATCTGTGCTCTGTTTTTGAGTTCCACCTTTTTAGATTTCACATAAAAGTCAGATCCTTTGTTTTTCTGTCTTATTTCACTGAGCATAATGCCCTCAAGCTTCACCCATGTTATAGCAAAAGGCAGGATTTCCTTCTTTTCATGGTCAAATAGTATTCCATTATTTATGTGTATATGTGTGTATATATATTCATATATATATGAATGGATAAAGAAAATGTGGTGTGTATATATGTCTGTTGATGAACAATTGGGTTGTTTCCACATCTTGAATATTGTAAATAATGCTGCAGTGAACATGGGGGTACAGATTTCTCTACAGATAGTGATTTCATTTCCTTTGGATATATTCCCAGAAGTGGCTTTGCCAAATCATATGGTAGTTCTATTTTTAATTTTTTGAGGAACCACCATACGGTTTTTTATAGTGGCTGTACCAATTCACATTCCCATCAACAGTGCACAGGGGTTCCCTTTTCTCTGCATCCTTGAAAACTTCTGCTATCGTTCATCTTTTTGATGACAGTCTGTTCTAAAAGGTGTGAGGTGGTATCTCACTGTGGTTTTGATTTACATTTCCCTGATGATTAGTGATGTAGAGCACATTTTCATGTACCTGTTGTCATTTTGTATGTCTTCTTTGGAAAAATGCCTATTCAGTTCCCCTGCCCGTTTGAAACTGGTTTGTTTGGAGGTCTTTTGCTATTGAGTTGTGTGAGTTCTATATGTATTTTGGATATTAATCCCCTTATCCAACATGTAATTTGCAAATATTTTCTCCCATTCCATAGATTGTCTTTTCATTTTGTTGATGTTTCCTTTGCTGTGCAGAAGCTTTTTAGTTTGAAGTAATCCCACTGGTGTACTTGTGCTTTTGATGTCTTTGCTTTTGGTGTCAAATCCAAAAAATCATTGACAAGACCAATGTCAAGGAGTTTAACCCCTATATTTTCTTCTAGGAGTTTTATGGTTTCAGGTCTTACATTTACATCTTTAATCCATTTTCTGTTGGGCCTCTTTCTGGGAAAGGCTGCTAGATGTTCATTTCTGTCTACTCCTGTGCTGAGCCCTTGGGGGATAACCATGTGAGTCCTCACAAGCTATTAAGAACTATTTCTTTGCCTGTTATATATAGTCTGTTGGGTCTCCTGGAAACAATCCCCTTTTGTTTTCAGAGCTAGATATTTTGGGACCTGTCCCTCATGGATGTCTCAAAAGTTGGAGTGATAGATGTTGGGTACAAACCCTTCACTCCTCAGCAAGAAGCTGGGAATTCTGAGTTTCCTCCCAAATATATGTCTCTGTGCTGAGGGTGTGGTTTATGTGTATCTCAGCCTTTCTGACCTGTTTTTCTAGTTTTCCTAATGTGTAGGAGTCACTCAGCTAGTTTCTGGATTTCCTTCAGATCAAATTGTTCATGTAGCTATATACGGATTTGGTGTCTCCATAGGAGGAGGTGAGTTCAGGGGCCTCCTATGTCACCATCTTAGACTGGAACTTCTATTCATCTTCTTTGTAGCTTTGTCTGAATAGCGGTTAAGTCAATTTCAGTGGATTCTTAAATTCAGTTATTGCATTTTTCAAGTTAAGAATTTTCAATTGATTCTTTTTTTATGTTTATAATAATATTTGGTTTCTGCTGAAATTTTCCTTTTTATGTAGAATTGCCATTTGAAGTGATACTTTCATTCTGTTATTCTAAATACTCATATATAGTTTTCACTTTAATAATGCTTATTCATTATATAAGAAAAATAAAAAGTAATAAAGGTTTATTTACCATTTATACATCACAATTATTATTTTCATACTGTGCTATTATTTGAATATCTAAATAAATCTATTCTTTTTGAAACAACGATATTTCTAAGGAAAAAGGAAATACAAGAGAAGTCTGCTCTCTGACCTGGTATTCCTATTAAAATTCCTGGTAAATATGTACATTTATATCAGAAACAGTGAGAAAAATTAATACGATTTAATATAAATATATGCAGAAATAGTCCTTAAAACTAGTAAGTACATCTTTAAAAAGTTATCTATGGATTATTTTCAAAATAAAGTTAAATAAAAATGGTTCAGTGTACACTCAGATTTTTATCTGGATTTTAAAGGTTGGTATCTAGTGCTTTAAATTTAACTGTGATGACCATTGGAGTAAAATAAATATTTTTTCATGTTAATGAAGTATCTATCCTTATGATATATATCAAGTTGTTTTTAATTGATTTCAGGTTATTTTTTAGCTTAGTTGACTAATTTTCAGAATATATTGAGAAGATTTTCTTTTCCTAATTTTAACAACAATGATAACAAAATCAACCATTTGCTGAACACTTAATCTATACTGAGTATTTGATAGATATTTCATGTTACTATTTCCTAATTTTACAAAAAAAATCAAAGATACATAATAGTTTTCCGTTTTACAGATGACAATAAGAAAATTGCAGTGATTAAAGTAGTTACTGAAGATCACACTACTTAAGTTTGGCAGATCAGCATCTAAACCCAGGGCTAACCTACTGAAATTTTCATTAAATTGATGTATTGTATATTGTATAGTATATTAATATTAATAGATTCTTCTAGTAATATTAATATACTCTAGTATATTAATAGATTCTTCTACTATCACATCAACAGTGCATTTACAAAGAAAACCTACTTATTTAAGGTGATTTGTCCTTTTCATATAATTTTAAAATGGATTAGCAACTATTTTGTTATGTTTTATTTCAATTCATACATGAGAAAGGCTTATAATTTTCTGTTAAGAAGCATTTTAAAACATTTCTCTGTATTATGGATTATTTTATTTTACTTTTAAATTTTATTATTTTTTAAAATTTATTTATTTATTTTTGGCTGCGTTGGGTCTTTGTTGCTGGGTGCGGGCTTTCTCTAGCTGCTGCGAGCGGTGGCTATTCTTCGTTGCGGTGCGCGGGCTTCTCATTGTGGCTCACAGGCTTAGTTGTTCTGCGGCATGTAGGATCTTCCCAGACCAGGGCTTGAACCCATGTGCCATGCATTGGCAGATGGATTCATAACCACTGCGCCACCAGGGAAGCCCTTATGGAATATTTTAAATAACATATGTATTTTAGTGTGAGATTTAAAAAATATATACATAGCAATTAGATTTCCTGGACCCTTAGCTATACGTATGTTACTGTAATAATTTAAAAATTGTTTTTTAAAATACCTGTATTTGTAATCTGCTCTATGTAAGGAAAATAATTTTGCCTAACTTTCTTTATTGCCTCTATCCTTTTATATTTCTACCTTCCCATATATGCTAATTTAACTTGATGTTTACACTTTGATGAAGGGGAAGACAGTGATAAGGATAACATTTTCCCCTAATTAATTTTTCGTGGATAGTTTTATTTTCAAATTTACATTCAAATTTATGTTTGAATTCTTTATTCATTATTCCAATAACTCTGTATGTTTCTTTGTTCTCAGTTATAGCAATCAGCCATTTCATATTATTTTCCCCTACTTCTGAGTGTTTGCTTGGATTAATCTTTTAATTATCTGGAGTACACTTTGAATACTTTTTTTTAAAAGGAAGGTTAAATGTGTTTTATATTTCTAAGCGCTTGTGTCACTGAGATTTTTCCACATGAGTAATAACCTCTGAATTCAGGACTCTTGGATTATAAGATGTTTCTCTTCAAATCTCTGTGAACAATTTTTCCTTTTTGTCTGGCATCTATTGATAATTCCAGGATGAGTCCATTCGTTACCCTCATAATTATTTTTTGCTGAAACATTGTAGAATACATTTTTTAGCTCAAAAACATTTTTAAAACATATTTCTGATTATTTTGTTTCATTTTCTCTTCATTATGAACAGCAATTGCTTTTATATTTTATTTTTGATCTCCTGTTCTCTATTATTATACCCATTATTGTCCTTTTTTTCTTCATTTACCAAGTGTATCAATAAATAGGTTTCTTCAGAATCAATTTAGTCTGATTTTAATTCTGCTTTTTTTTAGACTCTACGTTTTTTTTTCTTATATTGCCCAGATTCCTTTATTCTCTGCCTGTTCCTGCTCTTATTCAGCTTGCTACATTTTCTTCTAAGGCTACATCCTTTACATGTCTACCCATTTTCTTTGGCCCCCTATCTGTTCTTTATTTTGACACCATGACCTTTCATCATATAAGTAATGTGTTCTTCTATTTTGTTCTCCTACTTTCCATTTCTTTTTCCTGTTTATTAGATTACATCAGTAACACAAATGATTCCCCCCCCTTTCTAATAACTCAGTGTATTTCTACTCTTGTGTGGTAAAATTTTGTCCTTATGTTGTAGAAATTTATATATATGCATAAAGAAACATTTTTTTTTCTTTTTATCCACACTTGAAATAATGATGCCATGTAAATCATTCAGGGTCTAGTCAAGAGACAGAGACCACACTAATTGCTTGAACAGTGAAAATTTAATATAAAAATTTGTTAGCTAGGAGAAGGTTGTAGCTCTCAAGTGATGCTTACCTACTATCTCACCTCACTGTGAGAGGCAACATCTACCCCAATGTGTGTGCTTAACTCTCTGATGAAGGGCTGTGGCTTCTGTGAGATCCCACATCATCACAGTCAGAGGCGACAAGAACCGATACAGATTTCAGTCTATTCTAGGGAGCTGCAGCATCACCTTCTCTTTGCATCCATCTTCCCTTCTGTTCCTGCCTGCCTTGTGGATCTCAGACTCCAGCAACAGTTGTAACAGTTTTGGAGAAAATGTTCTTCCAGAGACGGTTTGATCCTTTCCCACAATTGTATAAGGTCAGATTCTTGCAACACACCTTTCGCTCTCTCTTTCTCTCTCTCCCTCTCCCTCTCTCTCTCTCTCTCTTTCTCTCTCTCTCTCCCTCTCTCTCTCATCTGCTACTGATCCTGCTTCTCCAGTTGAGCCCTGATAGATACTGGCATACAAGGAAATAAACATACCTAGGCAGGTGCAATGTTTGCAAGCACATAGATATGTGGATTGTCCCAACTTCTTTCATTATCCTTGAGAGATCTGCTAAAATTTACACATTTCCTTGGCTAGAGAATCTAAGAAGGTAATACTAGATATTATTTACAACTGCATGTTTTATTATAAACTATATCCCATAGGAGAAAATTATTTTCCTATTTTCACCACATTTCATGAAGAGTTTTGTTTTCTAGGATACTTTTGGAACCTGTAGGATATTTCTAAATACGTTGTAACCTATTCCAGTCTACCTCAAGTCTTATTTTTCCATTTAAGTTTAGTCCCAAAATGGATTAAAGAGACATACAATGTGGAAGTGTTGATGGAAGCAGGAGACTTGTCACCATCTTTAAAAAATTCTTGAAGTTTATGTGCAGCAAGGTAGTAGACAGAGGCATGTATTGCATGGTTTGTACTTGGTACAGTTCCTGATTTTTCAGAGCTAGACGAGTATTCAAAATACTTTAATTTTTCTTACTAATTTTTACTTGACCAGGGTGCTTTTATTATTTCAGATCACAAATTTATTTCTTAATTTATTTGCATTGATGGTAAAGAATAATTCCTTTGAAATTCTGGTCAATTATAGCCTTGCTTCTGTTTTTTGAAATTACTGCGAATTTGTGTCCTTTTGAATGTTGTCATATAATTTAAACAGAAGTGAAAGAAATACCACCATTTAAACCTGAAGTATCCTAATTGTTTTTTCCTTATAAACTTACAATTAAAAATTATTACTAAAGAAGGAAATATGTATAAAATAATAGAAAATATGGATATGAAAATAAAATAAAAAGACTCTTGATGCCCAGAAAAGAATAATGTTAAAATATTGTGGTAGACTCTTCCAGGTAATTTCCCTTAAAAATATGTACACATACTGGAGAGAAAGAAAAAACGCTGATTTAATAAGTAGAGGTAGAATTGTTCCTAAGTAAAGAACACACTGTCTTGTAAAACATGAGGGTGGCTGGTTTTAATTATGGAAGATGGTCTTCATGGAAGATGGAGAGGGTGGGTTAGGACTAAGACAAAGAAGACCAAATATAGAATCCTTACCTCCCTTTATGCCCCCTTACTGACCCCTGTTTATAATATAATATTCTTGAATATCTCCTCTACATATATTTAGAATTACATTAGTGGTATAATTTCAAAACCATCAAACATTTTAGAAAACTCAAAAGAAGGAAAGTCTATTTTATTTACTCATTTTTTTAAATACTGTATTCTTCTTTCCTGATGTTCCAAAGTTCCTTCTTTTATTGTTTCTTTTCTGTTTAGAGGACTTCCTTTAGCTATATTTTTGGGGCAGGTCTGCAAGCAACAAATTATCTTAGTTTTCCTTCCACTGAGAATGTCTTGATTTCCCTTTCATTCTTTTTTTAAAAAATTTTTATTGGAGTATAGTTGCTTTACAATGTTGTGTTAGTTCCTACTGTACAGCAAAGTGAATCAGCTATACGTATATATATATCCCCTCTTTTTGGATTTCCTTCACATTTAGGTCACCACAGAGCATTGAGTAGAGTTCCCTGTGCTATACAGTATGTTCTCATTAGTTATCTATTTTATACATAGTATCAATAGCATATATATGTCAATCTCAATCTGGGTTGACAATTCTTTTCTTTCAGCCTGGCTTCTGCAGTTTCTGATGAGAAATCTGCTCTTTAGTTGTTTTTCTCCTATTGGTAGTGTCATTTTCTATGGGTGCTTTTAACACTTTTCTTCTCTTTAGTTTTCAGATGTTTAATTATTGATGTGCCTTAGTGTGAATTTCTTTATGTTTATCCTGTTTGAGTTCCACTTACTTTAATCTGTTGGTTTATGTCTCTTGTCAATTTAAAATTTTTCAGACATTATTTCTTGGGGTACATTTTTAGACCCATTCTTTTTCTCTTCTCCTTCCAAGTTTCTGATGACACCTGTTCTTTTCTCTTTCCTCTGTGATGGTTCATTTGGATGATTTCTCTTGTTCTGTCTTTTAGTTTATTGATTCTTCCCTATGTCCCTCTATTCTGGAGTTGATTTCATCCACTAAGCTTTGATTTCAGTTATTGTATGTTTCAGTTCTAAAATTTCTACTTGGTTCTTACATCTTCTATATCTTTGCTGAGATTTCTATCTCTTTGCTGAGGCTTTCTGTTTTGTTTTATTTTTTAATTTTATAAAATTTGCTTCAAGCATGTTTTTAATTGCTCATTGAAGCATTTTTATCATGGTTGTTTTAAAGGATTTGTCAGATTATTCTCACATCTCTGTCATCTCAGTGTTGACATATAGTGAATGTATTCTTTTTATTCCCTTTTGAGATCTTCTTTGTTCTTGGTATGATGAGTGATTTCTGATTAAAACCTGCATATTTTCATTATATGTTCTGAGTCTTTGGATCTTATTTAAACCTTGTCTTTTCACTGGCTTTGTCTGACACTTCTCTGGAAGAGGAAAAGCTGTCTCAATACTGTCAAGTGGAGATAGCAGTTTAGATTCCCCACTTTGCCTCCGTTGACACCTGACCCGATTAGGGGAGGTTCTTTGTCGCTGCCGGGCATGGATGTTTGCGTTGCCATTGACACCATGGTGGGGGTGGCCTCATTATTATTGAGAGATGGTGAAGGTCCTCACTCTTCAATAAGCCTTCTCTAACGCCATTCCCCTGGGGAATGGGAAGTCACGCAAGTCCAGGCTCCCCATATGGTCTCCATTTACACTGCAAAGGGATACTGTTACTGGCTAGAGGGGAGAAAAGTCCCAGGTCCCTACTTGGCAACCTCAGATACCATCCCTGCAGGGGCATGAGAGCACCACCTTATAGCCTTGTGAGGGAGGAAGTTTAAGCTCCACACCTGGTCTTTGCTGGCAGGGGTGCTGATAGGGTCACAGGTTTTACTCTGAATTTTGGCTGGAGTAAGGTGGTTATGGTCTAAAAGTTTTCTGTCTTGTTAGTCTGCTCCTTTCCTGGTCCTTTGTTAGAGAGAGTGATATTTTGGGGGGCCTTTTTCTACCCTCATTGTTATCTCTGAGTTGCTGGCTTTTCAGCTCCAAGTCTGGGATGGTATGGGAGAAAAAGAAAGCCCAGGAAACTCACCACCATATTATTCTCTGACTGGGCTGCCTTTGCTCCGCATTTCAACTGCCTTCTTCTTCTTCCCCTTCTACTTCCTCCTCCTCCGCCTCTTCTCCTTCTTCTTCATTTATAAAAATTATGTATAATATCCAGGGTTTGTTGTTGAACTTAGGTGGTAGAATAGGGAAATGTGTGTCTAATTCAGCTTCCCCAAAGCAGAAGTCATCCCAGGCCTGGTATGGCTTCATTCTTATTATTTAACTACTGCTTTGTGTATTCTTTTCTTCCAAAATAGCACTTGGTTAAGTTGTTTTGAGGAGACTTATACATTAAGGTTATTAACTCTTTTGTCCTATATGAGCAAATATTTTCTGAAATTTTTTATTTGACTATTAATTTTATTTATGTTGTTTTTTTCAGCCACATAAATTTTAAAACATTCTATGGGAAAATGTCTGTAATAGTTATCCTTTATGAATTCTTCCATTGTTTTGAACTAATGTATTTTATGACCATTCTGTAATCCAATAAATTTTTTATGAATATTTTTTCATTTTATTATTTTAAATTTGTTTCTTTTGGTTTAAGTTTTACATTCAATTCTTTAATCCATGTGGAGTTTGTGTGTGTAATACAGATGAAGCTATAATGTAATATTTTGTTTTATGAAAATAGTTAACAAGCTATGCACTATCCTTATTGAATAATCTCTTCTTTCTATAGAGCCTAGAATTAACTCTGTGTGCTCTGATTTCCATGATGTGATTCTATTTTATGTATTTCTGGTAAGGTCACCACTCCATTTAACCAGAGGCCTTAATCTCTTCTCTCTCAGTCTTGCTTTGTCAACAAAGAAGATGCCATCTCCACAGGTCATTAATTCCTAATGCCCTCCAGTCTTACTTCCTCCATGGAGCAGCTGACTATCTGGGAATGAGAAAGTCAAGACTACTATTTATTTTTCTTTTGTTAAAACAATGGCATTGCCCATTATTCTGCAAAAGAAACACTGTGTATGGTGCCCATGCTAAAGGACACTGAAATAAAATGGTGGGGGGAACATGAGTATTTAAAGAGAAGGGAGTCAAGAAAGGTCTTTTTCTAATTCTTCAAGATATGAATTATGGAAGTTTCTTGCATTTCATTTGTCTTTAACTAAAGATGGCATTTAATACAATAACTAAAAACACTCAGTTATTTTACTGAAGGGTAATTGACTTTGGAATAAAGCAAATATGATTTTGAAGCTACCTGGTTTCTGCCGTGTGGAAGTTAGATGTCCAAAAGAAAGTAAGTTTGCTCCTTTGAAAATTGTTTTCTTTACCAAAGATATTGGTTACCAGTGGGGAGAGAGAAAGAGGGAGGGGCAAGATCAGGGGTAAGGGATTAAGAGACACAAACCACAAGGATATATTGTACAGCACAGGGAATATAGCCAATATTTTATAATAACTTAAATGAACTATAATCTATAAAAATTTTGAATCACTCCTTATTATCTGTGAGGGTTTTAGACAAGTTATTTAATCTTACATGTCTTAATTTTCCTCATCCATAAATGGGGCTAATGTTAGGAGTTATCTTCTAGAGCTATCATGGCTGGCACATAACATGTTTCAGTAAAATATTAACTATCACTATTGACTTCAAGCTCTTCATCTTCCAGATGGGAAGCTGATCTAGAGGATGAACCAAGTTGGCAGAGCAAGGACAACAGTTCTCATTTTCTGATTCCCAGCCACCCAAGATGGCCCCCGAAGAATCTCAGAGCAAATCCTTCCCAACGAGGAAAATGAATTCTGCTGTTACTAAGAGGGAAGAATTATCTGATCTATAAATTAACGTGAATGTGAAGCATGTCTGATTTTTGAGGCCTCTAGAAATCTAGAATAGACAAATCCTTGAAAAAGAGGGATTTTCTTTTTTTGCATGTCCATCTTTTCTGCTTGATACTTAAGAAAATTAAAGTGAAAATTGAACTGATGTTGATCATACAGAATACACACAAGAGCCTAAAGTATGCATTTCAAAAAGAAGAGACTTTTATGCCTCCTGCAAATATTCAATATTCTCTGCTATTTCTGTCAACAGAATATCAGGTTCTAGATAAACAGTTCCACCCAGATTTGGGGGCGGGGAATAATACTACTTAACTTAATTTTAATCTTTTTACCAAAAGCAGTATATTATAAAATATGGTTTAGAGTTTAAACTGAGATAAACCTTGTTAATGATCAGGAGGCAAAAATAATAATAATAATTTAAAAAAACACCCGAACTATGCCAGTATATTCTGTTGTTGGTTTTTTTAATTTGGGAAATAAAGACAGAGCTAGTTCTTCATGTTCAGCAAGCATGCATAGACCATTCTTTCTACCTACACCATCATTTCTTTAAGAAAACAGAACATGCTACATGAATAGACCTTTCCATAGGGCCTCAATTTAAATTTTCCAGAGTTTGGAGAAGCAACATCCATCAAGTTCCCTCAACAGTTGAGAATAATGCTGTTTTTGTCATACACAGGGTCTCTTTTGAGCTCAAATGTGCACACCGACTGTGGACTATAGGCTTGCAGACCTGTCAGCACAGTGCCCCATTACAAATTGTCCCTTTAGCAAGATGACTTCATTTTAGCAGCCTGCTCTGGTCACTACATTCTCCCAGGTTTCACCAAGTCAAACAAGGTGATGGCATTTTTAAGGCTCTAGATTTTAGTGGTCTTCAAATTAAGGCAGGTGGCCAGGTGCTATTTCAGGGTTTCATCAGGCAACCTCGTGCTAAATTTGAAACTAAAAGGGGGTGCTTTTTTATACTGGAAACATAAATATTGGCATTTAGGAAAATGGCTGCTGTAACAGGAAGTGACTTCATATATCATTACCTGAAATAAGATTATAGGAAGGTCTAACTTTAATCTGAATGATTTTAAAACCTGGGACATGTTATTTCTCAAGAAGACTGTGTTAGAATCTAAGCAACCTCTATTTGCATTTTGAGCCTTCTACTTATTGGATGCTAATAAAACCCCTGTACTTTAATTATTTCACACATTACTGGTACATTTTCTAATTTTCTATGAAGACATAATCATGTCTGAAACAGATACATCCATGATCCATAAACAACCAAGTCTGCTCTTTAAGTTGTATCCTTTGCCCTGGAATCAATTTTGCTCAAAAATGGACCATGTCCGTACATGGGCAAAGAGAGTCACATGAAGATTATGATAGGTAGAGATAAGTTAAAGAAGAAACACTTGGAGTCACAAGACTTGAAAGGAATTCCCAGCACTAGAAGAAGTGCATGAGTAAAGAAAACATTGTTTAGCTTCCTTTTTTTGTTCATTTCCTTCCTCTAAAATAGTAGCAATAATAGCATCTACTCATAGGCTGGTGAGTATTTAAATGAGACAATGCAAGCAAAGAGCTTCACAAACAACAACAAAGGATATTATCTGTCCTTCCTCTATGACAAATACTCTGCCAAGTCCTTTTTGAACCAGCTTTGTGTTTTGCAAAACAGTACCTAAGTAAAAGATAGCATTAAATGTGCAATGTGTACATACATTTATGTACATAATTTGAAATGTTCGTGACTAACTGTAACTAAAAACTAAATGATTGAATGTTTAAAACTTGCTATTTTGCTTATCGTTTTCTTCTTCAGCTCAGTGATTTTAGAATTTTCAAGTTGACTTTGGTAAGTAAACTCTCTCATCTACTACTTCGTATAATTCTCTACTTTGTTCATTGAATTCAGTGAAACACATTCTGTATGGGAATTCATTCTCAAAAGCAGAACTGGCCTCAGGAAGGTCATTCATTCTTATATCCAACTCTGTCCCAGGTGGGTATGCATCTGCCCAAGTTTTGGAGGTGTTTTGCAGATCATTTAGAACAATTCAAAATCAATAAAATATTAAGAATTTGAAAAGCAGACTATTAGTAATGTAAAAATAAAACTACCTTTGGTTTTCTAACAAGCTTTTGTAAATAAGTGAGGAAGAATGAAATTTTGGAGATCTCACAACTTTGCTTTGATAATTGAAAAATGCAACAGAATTAGTGTCTAAGTAAATTTTTTAGCTAGAAATTTTAGGACCTTAAGCCCTATAGATAGGAGAACCAGGAACTCTAAATATTCATAAGATGTTGGCATTCATTTAAAGTAGGATTAATCCAGAGGACATTTATCGACACAATAAACATAAATGTTCTCTGGGGTTCTGGCTGTTCTTTCTATTCTAAACCTACTTGTAGGCTGAGAGAGACTGATTTCTTAGTTTAATAAATACTACATAAATTTATAATCTCAAATTTTCATCTTCAGTTCAGTCTTTCTCCTGTACCTTATATCTAACATCCTATTTTATCAGCTCCACTCTTTTTAAAAAATAAGTTTTCTGGATTTCATAGTTACTGGTAGGGAACAGAAATCTTGCCATTTAAATCTTTTCTAGGTGGTGAAAGAGAAACGTGATCAGAAATAATTTGTTTTTTAAGTCTAAACCTAAATGAAGGCCAGCTTTCTCTTCTTTGCTTCATTAGAAAAGCACAAAATAAAGAATAACACATTATTTTGGTATTTTTTTCCGCTTTCATTGGAAATAAAGTAATGTTAATTTCAAGTAGTAAATAAATCTTAGCATAATTAAATTATGCTATGACACTAAATTTATAGAATAGAGTAAAACTAACATGGAGGAGGTTGCCAATAAACAGAGAATCTATTTTAGATTCTTATTTTTCTGAGTAATATCTATAGGTAAGCAGTGGCTACTTATGTTAGTAAATTTCATATTTAATTCATTCAACTAACATACTGTGAGAACCAATAAGGGACTATTTGTTGAATGAATAATTCAATAAACAAATGCTTAAAGTAAAATGGTAAGATGCAGAGAGGAATAGATAGCATAGCTTAAGAAAGAGAAAGGTTGTAGAGTCCTACAGTTACTGTTTTAATCTTGACGCTGAATTTGAATCCCACCCTTTCCTTTACTCTGGCCCTCTCTTCACTGTTTGCTCCCTGGAGGCAGAGAATCAATGTGAGGACTCCGAAGCCCTAGGAGAGTACAGAGCCAGAGAAAATGCCTGGTTCCTCAAACGTCTGAGCAGTGTAGAGTTTCTTGGTTGATCTACATTGGACTGGGAGGTAAATGAGAAGAAAACTCACGTTACATTAAACCTCTGGGATATTGGGTGGGCTAGAAACTGCATCCAGCCTATCTTGGCTAATAAGCCTACCTTGAAGGGTTAAGGTTAAGAGTAAATAAAGATAATATTTAACTCACCAGCAGAGAAGCGCTTTCCTTTGATACATAGAGACACTAAAAAGATCAGTGGTTGCCAGGGGTGGGATTGCAGGGAGGGACGAATAGGAGAAGCACAGAGGATTTGGGGGGCAGTGAAAAAACTCTGCATAATATTATAATGATGGAAATATGTCATTATACATTTGTCCAAGCCCATAGAATGTACAATGCCAAGAGTGAACTTTAAGGTGAACTGTTGACTTAGGTTGATTATGATGTGTCAATATAGGTGCATCCTTGGTCACAAATGTACTGTTCTGGTGAGTGATGTTGACAATGGGGGAGGCTGTGTATGTGTAGGGCAGGGGGTATATGGGCAATTCTTTATACCTTTCTCTCAATTTTGTTGTGAACTAAGACTGCTCTAAAAATAATCTTTAAAAGAAAAAATTTTTTAAAAATTAGGAGGGAACAAACTGGAAGATTCTTTGGTTTAAACTTGAAATGAAACTATATTTCACTTGATGGATATTTTCTTTTTTTTAACAGGAGTAAAAACTACATTTTAAGGATTACCAAGTGATATTGAAATGCTCCTGGCAACAGGGAGAAAGTAAGTGTAAAACTTTTTAAATAATGCGAAAGAGAAAAGAGAAATTCTTCACCAGACAGGGTAGGAGTTGGAAATAATTCTTTATGTTATAGTAGGATCTTAATACATATAATCAGTTGATGTGCGTGAAAGGCACATGTTTAAAAAAAGCTTATTAATGACTAACGTAAGAAATATTTTATGGCCAGTCGTGTGTCTTACTCCTTTTTTATCTATAGAGTGTAGCAGATTAGCAACTATAACAGATAGATACTCAGTAATGTTTGCTGGACAATTGAGTAAGTGAATTAATGAGTGAAATAATAAACTGTAGGACTATTTCTACACAAATGGAGCTTCCAGAAATTTGCATGAGAAGATACTATCTTTTTAAAATATAAAAACCATATTTTCTTCTCAAATTAAGGGGGAAATGCAACCCTATTCTTTATTGATATCTGTTAAAACTATGGTCTTTTCAGGTATTTACATAAGATCACCTTCCAGATGTGCTGTTCAGTGTCACACGGGAAACATTTATCTTCACGTGCTTCTAAATCTCTCTTATGTGATTCATACTGAATCTCAGTCCAACCACTTTAAAAAAAATAAAAACAAACATTCCCTAAGGTGCTCGAGTTCATGCAGTTTCAGGACACCTTATAAATGGCCATAAACCACATGCAGCAAGACTCTAGAATAAGTAGCCCTTTTAAAAAACTGAGCTGCCAACGAAATTTGAGATTCCATTTTTAAACGATTTTCTGCAAAGTAAACATTTTTCAAGCTTGATCTTTGTGTAATTTTTCACTGGCACTTTTCAAGCCAGAAACAACCTGCACATGTTCTTTTTGTAAAGAAGGGTTTAACACTCCACTGTGTCACCAAGTCCCAGGGAGCTAATTTGTTCTAAAGACAACATTACTACATCAATACAACGCAGCTTAACCTTCAACTAACCTTATTCTGTTTGCTTGCCACATTCCTACTGAGATTCTCAGCCAAAATTTTCCCTCAGTTCTGGGTTCACTTCTCTCTAGGTGGAAAATATGTGCATATAAACTATGCTGCCTTTGTAGATCAGAGAAAGGCAATATTCACACAGTCCAACAATCACACACACACACACACACAGACACACAGACACACACACACACACACCCCTTGTTCCCTATCTTACAAAATATTGAATCACTTTAGGAAGGCAAAATACTTAACACAGAACTCTACCTTAAACCAAAGTCCCCAAAGAGAAATTGCAAAAAAAAAAAAAACAAAACAGAACAAACCCAAATCCCACTGTTTAGTGTTTTGGCTTGTCTGTTCATTTCTTCTTTTCTAAGGCCTTTTGTTCTAACAGCCTTTCCCACATGAGCAAATGATGACCGTTCTTGGTGAAACTTCCATGAAACTAGTTCTTACCTTAACTTCATCTGTTATTTCTCCCTTAGCTCTCCTTCTCTCCCAGAGCCGTGATAAAATAGAAGCACTTTCAGTATTTCTTCATTTGTTGAATTCTCAGATTCAACTGATTTGTCTACATTTGAACGTGCTAGAACTAGATCCTCCTCTGTGCTGATAAAGTGATGTTATTTTCTAACTTTCCACTGAAAACTCATAGAACATTGGTATGCTGAAACAGTTTTGAATAACTTTACTCAGACTTTATGCTAGTTAGACAAGTTGACAGGTTGTCAATTTTTTTGCAAAAGATAAAAATTCTAGTTAGAAATTGTAGCATGAAAAAGAGAACGTTCAATATTATTTTAAAAGGATCAATTTAGTCAGCTAGGTGGTTTGCTGAATATTGAGGTCGAATCTCACTGTCTCAAATGACCATATATGCCCAAGGACCTGACATTCAGCTGTCAAAAAAAAGAGAAACAAGGGCTTCCCTGGTGGCGCAGTGGTTGAGAGTCTGCCTGCCAATGCAGGGGACACGGGTTCGAGCCCTGGTCTGGGAAGATCCCACATGCCGCGGAGCAACTAGGCTCGTGAGCCACAACTGCTGAGCCCGCGCGTCTGGAGCTTGTGCTCCGCGGCGGGAGAGGCCGCGGCAGTGAGAGGCCCGCGCACCGCGATGAAGAGTGGCCCCCACTTGCCGCGGCTTGAGAAGGCCCACGCGCGGAAATGAAGACCCAACACAGCCAAAAATAAATAAATAAATAAATAAATTAATTAAAAAAAAAAAAAGTGACTCCCTTACATATTAAAAAAAAAAAAAAAGAGAAACAATAATGAGAATATGAGCCCAAATGAGCTTGATAACTGAAGAATCACAAAGAATACCTTACCCTCAGAATGACGGATCTCTCTACAAAATTTGTCTCAAGGTTGGACAAGAACTCATGGGCAATAGAAATCTGTTTATTAGGGAAAACTTGATATTTTTAGCATAAGATGACACTATTCTCTCGCCATCATCTTAGTTTTAAAATGTGCCTAAGCCAGTGCTTTCTTAAAATTTAGTGTGTTATCAATTCCTCATGGATGTTTTGCAAACAGAGAAGCAATTGTAAAATGTCTTAAATGCACTTTTATCGGACTAGAATGGTCAATGAATGAACTACAGAATCCAATTTCTAAAGTCTTTAAGATTTTAAATAGGATTTATGTTAGGTTCGGGATAATTTACATTACTTATATTTTATTGAATCCTAATTCCTTGAGAATTGACAATGCAGATATGACCAATGTCAATGTATTTCTGGAGAAAAACAACAGACATCTGAGGTTACCAGTTGAATTGTATCCTCTCAAAATTCATGTTGAAATCCTAACCCTCAGTGCCTCAGAACATGACCTTATTTAGAGATAGGATCTTTATGGAATTAGATTTGAGAGGGGCCCTAATCCAATATAACTGGCATTCTTATAAAAAGAGGAAATTTGGACAAAGACATGTACACAAGGAGAACACTATGAGAAGATAAAGGCAGACATCTACAAACCAAGGAACGCCAAAAATTGCCAGCAAACCACCAAAATCTAGGGGAGAGGCATGGGACAGATTGCCCCTCACCACCCTCAAAAGGAACCAATCAGACTGACACCGTGATCTTGGACTTCCAGCCTCTAGAACTGTGGAGTAATGTCTCTGTTGTTTAAGTTGTAGTACTTTATTAAGGCAGCCTTAGAAAACTTATCTGTCTGATCATCTCTTTTTCTAATATTTTCCTGAATCTCAACGTCTGAATGAATTGAAGTTTACATATTTAAGTCAGTGATTTTATATACTTGTTTTACTCCAAGTTACCTGTGAAGGTTTTTCAAAACACACATGCTCAGGCAAAACCTCAAACCTACTGAATCAGAATCACGGATATGGGGGTCAGAAATCGATATTCATAAAAAGTTTCACAGGGACGTTGCTGCACATCTTGTTTTGAAAATCACTGGTCTAAATATGAGTGGATCCCACAGTTCTGGGGGTGCTGTTTGTTCCTTATTTTGAAGGAGAGTGCTCTGATTTTGTCAGTCATGGGAGCTTCATGGCAGTAACTTCAACCTTGGCTACACATTAGATTTGTCTGGGGGAGCTTTTAAAAACCACAATTGCAGGCTGTACCAGGATCAAATAAAAAAGAATCTCTGGGGTGAGATCCAGACCTGGGTATTTTTTAAAATTCCATGTGGTTGCAATGTGTACTCAGAACTGAGAACCTCGGGTTTAAGGTTAAGAAGTAAAAGTTGTGGGCAATGACGAATCAGTTAATTAACATTGCAGAAGATCAGATAACTCTCTGTAACCCAAATAAATCAAGTAGCACCTCAAAACGTACTGAGCTGATTCTTTCCTCCTTTGTTCTCCATTTCTCCCCTTTTCTGTATCCTCTCTTGATTTCTTTCTCTCCATTCTCCTTTATCTTTCTTGGTCATTCAATGCTTTCCCTTTCCTTCTCATCCCATCTCATCTCTTCTCCAACACTAATTTGAAAAAAACATGAAACTGAAGATGTACACACACATCATATTTTTGAGTCAAACTTTATTATCCCTGATCTTCTTTTGGAAAGTGTTTGAGCTGAAATATTTTCTGTTTCTTTAAGAAATAACAGCATGTTCCAATTCACATGGGATTGACATGTACACACTGCTATATTTAAAGTGGATAACCAACAAGGACAGGGAACTCTGCTCAATATTCTGTAACAACCTAGTTGGGAGAAGAATTTGAAAAAGAATAGAGACATGTATATGTATAACTGAATCACTTTGCTGTACACCTGAAACTAACACAACATTGTTAATCAGCTATACTCCAATGTAAAATAAAAAGTTAAAAAAATTATAGATCATAGACATACTTGAAAAACTGTATTAGCCACTAGAGTTGTTTTGGTTTTTTTTCCAAGAGAGTATGCTGAACCATGGCTTGAACTGTAGTTTTATGGCGACTAAAACTGTTGATAGCCCAAAAAAAAAAAAAAAAAAAGCAAGCAAGAAAGAAGAGATAAATAACAGCATGCTCCAATTCACATGTTTTCTTAAATATACACACCTCTCACTCCCCACCTGTCCTTGAATGAGTGACTGTGGGTATTCTACAGCCTTAGGATATTTCAGAAAGTTGTTGGGTTAAACATCAGGCTTCTGGCATTAAAGAGCTCAGGAGCATCTTGGAGATGAAAATGATTTTCCAGACCTAGGTCTAGTTCCCTGGTGCAGCTCTGAAGAACTTAGAAGACCTCATGAGGAACATGACAGCAGCTGCTAGAAAGGCAGCGGGAAAGTACCATACATTGCACTCAGAAGAAGGCGTTGAGAGGGTAGCAATGAGTTGTCTCACCACTGATGAAACTTTGAATGGTGCCAAGAGTTAGGAACTGCCAACAAAACTTAAGACTGTGAACAGCAGATAAACTTATTTGGGGTTGAGTTTAATTCCCTGGCATTCTTTTCTAGGCAAACTTGAGTCTTCAGTTCCTCGGGACTGATGGCTTCATGCTCTTTCTCTTGTACAATCATTTTGTAAAGGAACAAGATCTGTTTTATCGGACCAATACTTAGGTCCTAGCTGGCTCACAGAAATAACTCCTCAGTCATTCTGGAGAATGTACTGCAGGCATAGTAAGACATCAAATTTATTCCCCAAAAAGCAAACTTGTATGAATGGTAGATGAGACCAAGCAGAGAATAAGTTATCTGCCACCCATTCTAAAGTTTTCTCTTTTAATTTTTCTCTTTCTTTATTTTTTTTTCTCACAATTGTAGTAAAGAATATAGTTTTTATTTATTTATTTTTAAAAAAATTTTTTTAAGAATATAGTTTTTAAAAGTCTCCTGTTCCATGGATCTGTGTACACAAACAAAATCAAATTTCATTATAAAGTGTGTTTCAAAAATTGGCCATTTAGAAGTACCTAGTACAACATAGGACTGGGAAACAGTGGCCCAGATGATACCCACATAATTAGTTAACCACATTTTTGAAAAGTTCACCAAGTAACTAGGTTTTCATCCAAATGACCAGTTGTTTTGGTGGTTTTTTTGGGGATAGTCATGGTTTATTTTGCAGGAAAAATGCTCATTTGCTTGGTCAAAGTTTTGGATGTTTTTTTCTTTCTGCTTTGTGATAAGTACTGTAGCTGTCTATTCTGAAGCTCTGTGATTAAAAAGGAAACACAAAGCTGTCATTTGGAAAATAAAACAGTTAACAACTCAGGCAACTTTAAATGACAACATGATTTTTGATAAAAAGGACTCTGTAAAACCACAACGAACCACCCTCTCTCTCCCTTGCTCCTCCCAACGTACAGATATGTAGACACCAATCTTATTAAGCTCAGCGAGTGTACCTAGTGTCTCAGGTTGGCTGTAACAAAGTGCTAGAAATTAAGTGGCTTAAAACAATGGGAACAGTGTCTCACAGTTTTGGTGGATAGAAGTCTGAAATCAAGGTGTCAACAGGGTTGGTTCCTTCGGAGGGCTGGGAGGGAGAGTGTTCCATGCTTCTTCCCAGCTCCTGGTGTCCCTTTTCTTGTAGAAGCATCTCCCCAATCTCTGCCTTCATCTTCCACATGATACTCTCCCTGTGTTTCTCTGTATCCAAATTTCCCTCTTCTTAGGACACCAGCCATCTTGGATTACAACCCAACCTAATGGCCTGATCTTAACTTGAATACATCTTCAAAGACTCTTTTTCCAAATAAGTTCACATTTAAACAGGTACCAGGGAAGGACTTTATCGTGTTTTTGAGGGACACAATTCAACCCTATAATCATGGCTTATAGGAACATCTGCGTATGTCCTTATACAACAGCTGGATTTCAATGTTAGAAAAACAAAGTTTGGGGCAAAGAAAACTGTAAGTATGCATCCAGCATAAGGTGTGTTTACAAACTATTTCTGCCTATTTAAAAATTACTCAGTGTTATTTTGGTCCTAATTCTTGTTCTCACTTTCTGTGAATTCTCTCTTTATTATTTATTCTTACAGTGGTGAAATTCATGTGTTGGTTTTGGTTTTGGTTTTAGTTTTTAACCTTTTATTTTGGAATATTTTAACATATACAAAAGTAGAGAAAATGCTGTAATGAAAGTACATGTTTCTATCCTCCAGCTTAAACAACTTTAGCATATGTCTAATCCTGTTACTTTCACACCTCTTACCCACTTTCCACACCCTTCCATATTATTTTGAAGCAAATCCTAGACATGATGAAAGGATATATTTTATCCATAATATTCCAAAATGTGTCTCTGAACATTAAATATAACCACAATGCCCTTATCTTGTCTACAAATCTAACAATTCATTAATATTATTAAATACTCAATGCCCAAATTTTCTTACACCTTTTTCTTACAGTTTACTTAAATCAGCATAAAATATACTTAATGTATTGTAATTAGTTGATATTTCTATGAAATCTCTTTTAATCTTTTTCATTTCCTCTATTTTATACAAATTTAAAAAGGTCATTTGTACGGTAGTGCTGCACTAGTCAATGTACTGGTCTCCATAAAATAAGGAGATTGCCCCAGAATGACAATTACATACAACTTCCTTCAGCTGAACTACAGAGTGTGCTTAGTGGTGTAATCAACTTACATTCTGACACAAGCTCCTTATCTCATCATGGACAAGTACAAACAGTTCCCAGAACTTTAGGGGCTCTAGGGACCACATTTTGAGAAGCACCATTGTCAGGGTGCTATTCACTGCATCCCCAAAATGTCAGTTAAGATGCTCTTTTGTCTCCCGTCTATACTTTTTTTGAATTGACATGTTGGTAGTCCATCTAATGTCTTGATCAGATTCAGAATTAATTTTTTGCAAGACGACTTCCTAGGTAGTGTTGTATACTTCCACCAGCAGACATGAATGTCTGGTTATCTCATCTTTTGTGGTGTTTATTGCCATTTAGTAATTATTTCTTAGATTTATTAGTTCATAGGTGATGGCAAGATAAAATGGTCTAATTCTATCATTCCTTCTTCATTTATTAGCTGGGAAATTTCTATATTGAGAAACTTCTTTTTATCCACTATTGGGTTACGTTGAGGTACAGTTTATATGGGGAAGGCAGGATAAATCTTTATTTTCCTTCATAACCAGTTTTCAAAATACTGAGATGGTTTACTCGATATCTTCTGAAGGACCCCAATGAAGGTAATGGTGGATGTGTGTGTGTGTATGTGTGCGTGTGTGTGTGTGTGAGAGAGAGAGAGAGTGATGTCATGGTTTTAAACATATTAAGTGTTTCAATACACTGCACTTCCTGTTATGGTTGCTCAGATGATCCCATCCTTAGCCAGTGGGAGCCTTTTCAGCTTGATTCCTGAGTCCTTTCGATATACCCTTCAGTAAAGTTTAATAGATTTCTTGATATCTGACACAACACAATGCCCCAGGTTCATCTGTATATCCCTTGTGCCTGACCCGAAATCAGTCAAGTCTCTAAGAAGCCCTGGACCTTTTATGGCCTCTGTCTTTTGAGTGCATTTTTATAGTACTATTCTGGGATTCAACTGCCCTTTAGATGGTATTTTGAACTTCTTCCTATATTTTATAAGGGACATTGTTTTTTTTCTCTGAAATAAAGATGATTGTAGATGCAACAGAGCCCCTACAGTATTTGAGTTACTCGGATAAAGCCCAGATGGTTGGTCATAATAACCACGATAAAATTTAATATTAAAATTTAATAAAGGGAACTTAGTGATAAAGTTGCTATGGTACTAAGGGTACATTTTGGATCCTCATGTCCCCATACATACCATTAAAGGTATAGCTGAATACCTATGAGATTCAGTTCTCTTTAGCTTTGACAGTAGGTCCAACTGTAAATCCCGCTATAGAGATATAGAGATTTAGCCCACAATCTTTCAACAAACTAGTGCAGGCCAATTTTGGGGGGGTTTTGTTTTGCTTTTAAATCACCATGTGGAGGTAGTCTTAAGAGTCTCGGTTGCAAATGATGTTAATTCCAGATTCATCCATTTATTTATTCTTTCAGCATATTTATTGCACACTCCTTAAGTGTATAGTGGGCTGGAGATTCAGAGATGACGGAGATAAAGAACTTGCCATCAAATTACTGATACTACATGGGGAAATTAAGTTTCAAACAGTTTCTGATTTATACCACACAATCTAAGCAGCATAAGGGAAAATTAAATATATTTATTTTTTGATTCTTTAGTTAAACAGGGTAATTCAAACATACAATAAGTTACAATTTTCTTACTTTTCATTGTTAAGATAGATTATGGCAAAAGAAAAAATTCGATTAATAAAAAGAAGTGTGTATTTTAATGGAAACAGTCGGACTTTGAGTTAAAGAAGAAAAAAGTGGGGCTTTATCTGCTAAAACTGTGAGACCTTTAAACGCAAAGTACCAGACATCTGGTTACTGCAGCCTCAGGGCCACCGCAAGAAGCAGGCCAGAAAAAGGACTGTCATTCTTACAAATCCTGACCTCAGACTTGGCATGAAGCCAAAGTGTTTTAGTATTTGGCCGTGTTATCTTATTGACACATGTCAAATAATTCTAATTTATGGCCATTTATTCCTACATCTTGAGGTTCAGCTTTGCAACACACAATGGAATTCAATACAATGATAATGTTAATATTAGAGCCAAGCAAAATGAGAACTAACTTTTATGTCGAGCTTCAGGAGTAACAAGGAGAATCATAAAGGGTTTAAGTGTTCTGGTTGTTTCATTAATTCTGTGGCCTGTGAAAGTACTTATAGCTTTACTAGATGTAGCATTTTTTTACATTAAAAAACAACTTGATTTAATAGCTTATGACTATAAAATATGTCATAGGCAAAAGATTGAAGTTTACATTAGATAAAAAATAATCCATGGAAGGAATTCTCAGTGAGGGTCCAATCTTGATGAAAGAGTTTACACATTATTTTTGATAGATGAATATCTTATTTTTGAAGGAATCTCGGAAAAATAGTCTCAGTTTCACTCTGCCATCTATGCCAGTATTGAATATCATTATTGTTGGCCATTTTCTCATTTATTTTCACATATTAGGCAATTTTCCATTTAAACCAATAACTTCTTATTTGTTGGTCCTAAAACTGAAATAAAAGTGCACAAAATGAACAACTGTGGGTTAATTTTATGAATAGCAATGCAAAAATTCTGAGATAAAAATTAGCAAACAGAATCCAATAGCACATATAAAAAAGAGTTACCCTTACTTCAAGATTGTAAGTATGATTTAATATTAGGAAATCCTTTGGTTCGATCACCATATTAATAGTTCTACAGAAGAAAGTCACATTTCAAATGTTTAAATAGTGAGAAAGCATTCAAAGATATTCCTTCCTTGACTTTATAATGTATATATTTCATCCCCCAAGCTAGCATTTTATATAATTTGGAAACACCGGACCCATTCCTACTGAAAACAGGGATAAAAAACAGGAAAACCCACATTACATTGGAGATATTAAACAATGCAATCAGAAAAAAGGTGGTATTTAAAATAGTAATCATAAAGGTAGACCTTTAGAGTTACTATTTTAAATATCATCTTCTTTTTCATTGTAACTTTAACTGACTGTGTGTGTGTGTGTGTGTGTGTGTGTGTGTGTGTGTGTCTGTATAAATGGATGAGAGAATACATAGACAATAGAGAGGTGAGGAAGAATGCTCATCAACAAACACATTAGTAGTCATTATTTCTCATATATGCAAAGGGGTATTTTGGAAATTTTTGACTTTCTTCTTTATTCTTTACTGGATATTACTTGAATTTTATTTTACAGAGAATATATAGTTTTTAACTAAAATTGCTTAGAAAAAACAATGTTTCTTTAAAGGTCCTTTAAGGTGGAATTATATAACTTAGATATTGACTTGGATGTAAAGTCAAATTACCGTGTAGCACTTTCAACAAAGCACTTATTACACAGAGAGTTGTGAGATGACTAAAGCACAAGTAAATCATGTTAACTGGATTATTATGGCGAAGTCAGAAAGGAAACCTCATCTGTTAGCATAGGCCATATCCTTGGTGTAAAAGGATCTACCTGGGTAGAAGATTATGCTGGGTTCAGGCAACTGAATTTCACTAGTACTTTCATTAAGTAGGTTGTGATTCAATGATTCAGAAGGACATTAGTTTCCCACCTGCTTTTACCCTTCAAAGATCTATTTTTTCTTAGCAGAGTCACACCCAGAGATTGGTTCTGTATGAAGTTTGCACTTCCATTAAGGTTTAATGCATTCTTAAATTTTAGTTCAGTTTTTATAGGCCCCAAGCACAGGTGTATTCAGGTTACACTGGTCATTGTGACATTATGTTATTTTAAGCAATGATATTGCTTTTGCTGAAAAATAGGTTAAATGTGTATAGAAATGGCTTTGTATAGAGTTTGGTTTTTTTTTCTGAAGTTATTCAGGTGTTACAATAACCATGTCACTATATTTTAATAAAATAATTCGTAAGAGATATTTATGGCATCAACTATTCTATCTCTGGGAGCATTTTAATTTGTAACATTTCTATAATGCAAACAAAAATGAACAAACACACAAACAGAAACCTGGGAGAACCAGCTACAAGATGTAGACTCTAAAAGTTAAAGTTATTACTTTATTACAGAAATCTGACTCTTTAATTATTTAGCAGCTACTACTCAGCCAACATATTGTGCTGGGATCATAGTAGGTACATAAAAATGTAATAAATGTCTATGAAACTAAACCGAGGTGTTACACATTATGGAGACTATGAGGAAATTAAACAAAAATTCCACTCTCAACGAATGAAACATATATTTAGAGATATGACACAGAGAAAGCAGAGGTTTCTAGAGACGGAGATTTCAGAGGCTCTCTTGTCCAAACTCTTTAAGTCACAGTTGAGGAAGCACAGGCCCCAAGGGGACAAGTGACTTGCCTAGAACTAGCCATGGGCCCTCCAAAGGAAAAGGCACAAGGGACAAGCAGAATCACATCTAAGGCAAATGCAAAATCAACTGATTTACATTCAAAAATACATAGAACATAAAAAAGAATGAAATAATGCCATTTGCAGCAACATAGATGGACCTAGAGATTGTCATACTGAGTGAAGTAAGTCAGACAGAGAAAGACGAATACCATATGATATTGCTTATATGTGGAATCTAAAAAAATGGTACAAATGAACTTTTACAACACAGAAATAGAGTCACAGACATAGAAAACAAACTTATGGTTACTAAAGGGAAAAGGATGGTAGGGGAGGGATAAATTAGGAGATTGGGATTAACATATACACACTACTATATATAAAATAGATGGCTAATACGGACCTTCTGTACAGCACAGGGAACTCTGCTCATTACTCTGTAATGACCTATATGGGAAAAGAATGTAAAAAAGAATGTATATATGTATATATATAACTGATTCACTTTGCTGTACACTTGAAACTAACACAACATTGTAAATCAACTAAACTCCAATAAAAAAATTTTTTAAAATACGTAAAGATGACTGAGTCACATGCAAATATGGGACAATATTTGCAACATATGGAGGAAACATAGCCTTAAAGCCCTGAAATCAACTGTGCCATGACTGACTATCCCCATCCCACAACCACCCCCCATACCCTTGACCTCCTGTCCCAGTTCCTGGGAGAAGCACAACGCATTCACTCGTGCCCACAGAAATCCATGCCCAGCTGGTAGGGCTGGTAGGATGTCAGTTCAGGAGCATTACTACAGGTTTGAATGGTAATATGTTAGGAGCCAGGGCTCAGAATTGGTGCTGACTGACATCCCTCTGGCTCCATCCTCATCTCTTCCTTTCTTTCATCTTTCCCCCTGTTTCTCCCAGGATAAAAACTAAATATAGCAGTCTTTATCTCTGAGAGGTGGAATTTTAGTGATTTTAGAGACAGAAAAAATAATTTACTATAGCCTTTGAATTTTATACTGTTTATATTATTTTATAATAAAAAATCAAAACAGTAAGCCCTCCTACTAAAAAAGAAATGCAGTTAATTTGATGCAATCCACTTACTGGACCATAACCTAATGATGTTCAGTGTTTTAAAAATCACATGATGCATTCAATAGACCTTCCTTTGATAAAAAAGTTAAGATCAAAGGATGGAACAGTTTATTGGTAAGAATTTCTCAAACTTCCCAACTGATACATTTGTTTTATTTTATAACCATTTGTTTTTATTGTTATGATCTCTTCCTTCTACGTATTTTGACAAGAGAAAATAGTAAGGGGACATAAACAATAAACCATTAAATATAATTTGGCATATATTTTAAAATTTTGTTTTTCAGACGTTTTTCACATGTAACTCATTTTAACCAAACAATGTCTGTTATTGAGCTTGGGGCTGTTTTCATTTTACCAATGATAAACTGAGATAGAGAACAATTGAGTGCCTTATTTCATTTAAAGATGTGACCAAACACAACATTTTTGGCCTGGGGATAAAATAACATCTTGTCTTAGGCAGCAGGAAGTCTGCCTAAGCAGGCCCTTCTGTCCTTATGGGTAACCCAGTAAGAACTCTGCCCTCTCTGGAAGCGTGCCGCATGGTCACACCAAGCGGTGTGTCATCCCTTCTGTCTGTCTTGTGACCTGGAGTTGACACAATAGAACAAATCTTTGTTTTAAAAACTTTATACTGTGATCCATTAATGGGGTTATGAAATCAGTTTAGTAGATTGCAATCAGGAATTTTTTAAAGAGAAATACAATGATGTCAGTTTTTCTAATTGTGTCCAGTGAACTTGAAGGAGCAAACATGAAGATCTTTTACATCTATCTACCTGTATTAGTCAGCTGAGGCTGCCACAACAAAATATCACACACTCGACAGCTTAAACAACAGAAATTTATTTTTTCACACCTCTGGAGGCCAGAGTCCAAGATAAATGTCCTGGTAGGGTTGGTTTCTCCTGAGGCCTCTCTCATTGGCTTGCAGACAGCAGGCTTCTCGCTGTCTCCCCACATGTCCTTTGGTCTACATGCATTCATCCTCCGTGTCTTTTCTTTGTATAAGGACAACAGTCTATTGCATTAGGGCCTTACAACCTCACTGAAACTTCATTACCGCTTTAAAGGCTTTATCTCCAAATAGTCACATAGGGGGTTAGGACTTCAATATATTAATTTTGCAGGGGACACAATTTAGTCCATAACACCATCCTACTTTTTCCCTAAACCCTCACCACAGCTAGTAAAGTAAATGCTAACACTGACGGTATCTTCTGCTAGAGAGCAGAAAAATATTTGACTCAGGGTTAATATAGAAAGAAATTAAATAAAAACTTAAAGTGGAATTAAAACTAATGATCCTGAATTATCTAAATGAAAATGTAACCATACAGGTTAAATACATTTTAAGAGAATTAAGCAACAAGGTTTCTTCTGATTATTTTGAACTCACTGTTCTTCCCCTCAATGACATATCTGCAAAGGTGTTTATTGAATTTAAATTTAAAAACTGCATTTTAGAAATTTAGCTAGTTCCAGATTCACTAGATTATAAAGTAAAAGGTTACTTTGTATTCTAAAAACAATTTAAATATATTTGGCACCTGACTATCTTAATCCTTTCCCAGGAAAAAGAATCACGAAGTTTAGTTTTTGTTTTTGTTTTTAAAGAACGCCTTCAGATCTCTCTGTGATGTGATACTGTGGTATAACCATGATAGTAAACCAACACATCCATGAAATACAAAGAGCATTCCTAGATATTAAAGGAATTGAATGATAATAAACAAAGGATATTCAAACAATGACAGAGTAATGAATTACTCAACAAATGGCAAGGGAAAATTGTCTAACTATTTAAAGAACATATACATACAAATAAATCCAGATGAATTTACAAATTGAACATAAACGAAATCATAAAATGTAGAAGAAAACACACGAGTGAATATGTAATTGATTTTGGAGTACAGAAAGCCTTCTAAACATGAGAACAAATAAAAGAATTGTCAAGGAAAAGAGTTTAAAATGCCACTTTGCAAAAATGAAATATTTCTTTATCCAAAGCCAACATTAAGTCATTATTAATGAGAGAGTGAACTGACATATTTGCCTCTGTGTCTTTCCAATAATCACTCAAATGACATAAATTGTTAAAGGAACAGAAATAGTAAACTCGCAGGACCAAGAGAAGAGGAGTGAAGATGACGAAACAGGACTTGGAAGCTATGAAGCAATATGATTGATGACTGGTTTAGCTAACTGAGAAAGCAGAATTCTAAGTCAGCAGCAGAGAAAGTTGAGAAGCAACTTGGTGTGTACTGCAGACCCCCAAAGTTCAGGAATTGGTGGTAGCAGGTACCTCTTGAAGTGGGAATGAGGTTGGAGCTGAAACGTGTCAACTGAACAAAAAATGCACAACTTAAAAGTGGAGAACTATGTTTTATTTGGAGGACATACTGAGTACTCAAGTGCAGGAGATAGCCTCTCACATAGCCCTGAGGGACTGTTCTGAAGAGGTAAGGGAGGAACCACGATATATAGGAGTTTTTGCAACAACTATAAGGTAGATGGAATGCCAAAAGATGACTGTTAGTTAAACGAGAGCTAGACATCTTAATGTCTTTAGCACTTTTCTTTGTATGGGAAGATGCAAGAGTCTGGGCTTATTGAAATCATTCCTTTGATATGCACCTTAACTCTCTAGAGCCAGTATCCTGTGTTCTCCATTCTGAATCCCGTCGGGGTGTACAGCAGGGGGGTGGTTGCAGCGGCTGATGACTCGATGGCAGCAGCATCCTTTGTTTACTCTTGTGGTGGGTGACATTCTTTGTCCACACAAGCTAGGAATGATGTGAAGTTCTGTCTGGAAAGCAGTTACCTCCATCCCTAATCACTGCCCTCATGAAAAGCAGCTGGGAGACTCCCCTTTTTCAGCCTGGCAGAAAGCTGGAGCCATATTCTCCGAAAAGAGCAAAACAGATGTTTTCTAGGTTGGAGGATACCAGGTACAAACCTAGGCAGGATTATTATGCTGAAAATAGGTAGATTAGGGATGTATATAATTGAATGCTAAGAAACCGTTCCCTTTACCCCTTGTAAATGTATGTATGCAATTTAGGGAGTGTTTGGGAAAGAATTAGACACGAAAATTTATGAGGTAAGTAAACAAAAAGCAAGAAATTATTAAAACTCCAAAGGAAATGAAAAGTCCAAATGAAGAATAAAACGAATCATAGATTAGCTATGGTTTAGCTGTGATACCATTGCACAGTCATGATGTAGACATTGAATATTGGCCTGAGAAATACTGTCATTGTATTGCCATTAGACAGATGGGTAGTATGTTTGTGGATGGTGGGTGGTAAGGGGGCAAAGAGGGCTAAATCTTCATCTTTCATAATAAAGAGTCAAAAGATAATGACTGACACTTAAAAAATTGAAGAAATAGAAGTATGCTATTTAGAGATATGAATATGAATGCCAAAAGAAAGAAAGAAAATTTTAATCCCTCTTAGAATAAAGCCATTTGTAGTGGGAGACTGAGATATAGACAGACATAGATGACAGGTAGATAAGATAGATGATAGATAGATTGATAGATAGAAAAACAGATGATAGAGGATAGAATGATTAAGCTTTCTAGAATCACTTAACCCTAAATTATTTGCATGTATATCTTCAAAAAATTAAAAGTATATTTAAAACATGTAGAAATTGAAAAGCTATAGTCAGAAGTAGAAAACTGCTTGTAACAAATATTACGCAAGGCTAACATTCGTAGAATGTAAACTTTTTTAAATTTTAATTTAAAACTCGGTAACACTCCAGCAAGAAAAAAAAAAAAAAATGACCAGAGGAGAGATAATACGCAGGGTAAGAGATGTCAAAAAGTACAATTGTTTTTAGTAAAAGCAACTGAAGCAATAATGAGATTTTTTTTTTTAACAGTCTTCTACACTGGTACAGATGCTCTTCCATGGACCCCTTTACTGGATCTATGAAATGATTTTATCTTTTCCAAAAGGCATTTGCCAATATGTATAGAGAACTTTAAAAATTCTCATGTTATTTAACCAGTAATTCAATTTCTAGGAATCTTTCCAAAGGAAATAAAATCAGAATTGTAAATAAAGTTTTATGTGTGGGGAAATTGGAAACAACTTAAGCATTCAAAATTATGCTGTTTTTGTGTGTTTCTTAGTCTGGCTGCTGGATATACCAGTGTTTTCACTTCATGAACATTTGTTGAACTGTAGAATAATAATTTGTTCACTGTTCTGTGTGTGTGTGTGTATATATATATATATATAATGCAATAAATGTAACTGTAAAAAGAAAATGGTTAAACCCCTAAAAACCATATTTTTAAAAAAATCAATGAAGTGAAAATGTTCACATTATAAATGAAAAAGCAGAAGTATATATGGTATTACATATTTTTCTAAAAAAGTAATAGCATACAAAGTAAATACACAATGTGTTATAGAATCTTGTGTTATAGCAACATATTATTTTTATTTTATAATGGCATCTAAAATAACAATATTGAAAAAATATTTGTGTGGCAAGTTTTGGCAAACCGTTTTGTAATCTGATACATTTTCTCTTTTTCCTATCAAAGGCATCTGTTATCCAGGTCATTGTGTAACTAGCTCAGTACATTTTCTCTCCTTAGGTGTTTATTTTCTGAAATTGTCCTTAATTGCTCTTCTAAACATATGAATTTTTACAAGGAGAATATAACGGAGTTCAGCAATGTTACTGGATAACCAAAGAAAAATCATTAGCATTTATTTACATCAGAAATTCACAGTAGGAAACAAGATGCAAGTCACAGGAGCAAGAAACTAAAACTTAAAAGAACAATGACCAAAAATGTCTAGGAATAAACCTAAAAAATTCACAAGCCCTGTATTATAAAATTAAAAAATCTCTAATGAAGGATTTCCTTAATTACTGCATATGAGCAATACAATCAAATATTAGCAGGATTTGTATGTTTGTTTTTTTTTTTGAAACTTACAAACCGATTCTAAGATGCATATGAATAAAATTCCAAGGCAATTTTTGAAAAACAAACAGCAAAGAAGGAAGCTTTCTCTATCAGTTATTGACATGCTACAAAACTATCATACTTAAAAAAAAAAACCAAAAGACTGCTTTTAGCCCAGCAACTGTCAAATAGACCCACTGAACAAAACAGAGCTCAGATTCAAGCTTTTTATATACGACAATGTGATAAAGATGTTACAGAAGTTTCAGAAATGAGAAATGATTCAGTAAATGATAAGGAATAATTAGTTCACAGTATGGGACACAGATAAAGTCAGATTCCTACCTCATACCATATATTACTGCAAATGAATTGTAGGGCTAAATGTGAAATATAAGAGCAGAGGAAGTTAAGTGTATTATAACTCTTGGACCATAAGTAAACATAACGTAAACGATAAGGAATTTGATAATATCAAAAGTATAGATTCTATTCAAAAAAGAATATCAAAACCAGAATTAACAGATAGGTGACCGAATAAGGTATTTTCAATCTCTAAAACTGGCCATGATTTAAAAGCTAGAATATACAATCATTTCCTGTAAAACAGCAAGAAAAAAAAAGTACCCAAAATACTGAAAAAAGAACATGAAGAAATATTCAGCCTCAGTAGTAATCAGAAGAATGTACTTCAATTAACAAGATAACTTTTTAACCCCACTAGAATGGCAAAAAAAAAAACAACAAAGGATTTTTGAAAACACCTACTATAGGGAAATATATAGGGAAACAAAAGCCTTCAAGCATTTTTGATGGGAGGCTGAATTAGACCAAGATTTCTGGAGACAAATCTGATAGCACTTAAGGAAATTAAGTATATGTTAACCCAATAATACAGCAATTCCATTCCTGGATGTGTAGCCCTGAGAAATTTTCACAGAGCTCCCTAAGAGGACGAAAGATGTGTTGACAAGAAGTTGGAAGCAGTCCAGATCTCCATCCCAAGGACTCTATGAGCAAATTGTGGTTCTGAATAGGCCAGAACATTTTGTGGCAGTCACTAAGTAAACGTGACTACCGGAATAAAAAGAACTCGAAGGAGATTTACAGCACAATGTCATACATGAAAAACCTAATAAAACACACACATACACAACGACATTGTTTATTTTTCAAGGAGATGCATATACTTAAGGACCACACAGAAGGCGGATAGCAGGACAATATTAAGTATACTAGGGTCACCATATTTGCGGGACTTGGGAATAGGAATGAGAATGGGGATGAAGAGGAAGAATCAATATAAAACAAAAGAGGGGCCTTGTAAATTACAAATGCGAGCATGCCAGGGACCGAGGATTATAATCAACTCAATTCTGTGACCTTGAATCTTTATTATATAAATAAGTATATGTTTAAGATTCTAATCTGTGTTTTCAACAAGCACAACAGGTGAGTGTTAAGCAAGAGGGCTATAGTCCACGCTTTGACAAACACTGATAAAGTCTGAAATGCTAGGGTCCCACAATGCTAAGCTCTTTGGGATTTCTCCTCACAAACAGGCCATGCTACTTCTCTGCGGTACCCGGAATTCTAACTCTCCACCTCCACCCTGATCCCCGCCCCCTGGTATACACATACCTTCTCCTAGGTCTTTAATCAAACACTAATCTAGTTCCTGCTATGAAGAGATTTTGTGGTGTAGTTAAGGTCTCAAATCTGTTGACCTTAAAATAAGAAGGTTATCTGGTTAGTTTGATTTAATCACATGAGCCCTTTCAAAGCAAGGAATTTTCTCCAGTAGATCACAAACTAAGAAGTTAGAGAGAGACACTTTCTAGACTGGAAGAAAGCAACATTCTGGCTGTGACGTACCATGTGGCAAGAAATTAAGGGTGACCTCTAGTTGCTGAGAGTGGTCTCCAGCCAATAGCTAGAAGGAAACGTGGACCCAGTCTCACAGCTGTAAGGAGGTGAGTTCTGCCAACAACCAGTGAACTTGGAAGAAGAACCCAAGTCTCAGAACTGTAGCCTTGACTGACACCTTGATTTCAGCCCCTGGGCAAAGAATCCAACCAGCTGTGCCCAGACTTGCCACCTACAGAAACTGTGATATAATTAATGTACAACATTTAAGGCGACTAGGCGTGTGGTAATTTGCTGTGAGGCAATAGAAAATTAATACAATCTCCGTGTCTTTGCCTGTGTTACTCTCTCTGTTGCTGATATCCTAAGGCTTTCCTCTGCTCACCTGGTTCTGTGGTCCTTTAAGGCTCAATTCAAGATTCCCCTCTTCTGAGATTTCCTTGATATGTCCTCATTTACACCCCTACAATATAATACATGTATTTCTATTGTTTCACTGACAATACATTCTTTTTAATAATATACTTACATGATTGTTTCTCCAGCAAGGATAAGCTTGTTGAGAACAGAAACTATGTTACATTTATCTTAGTGTCCTTAGTCCCAAGGACAAAGAATGGCACATCCTAGGCTGTGAGTAGACGCTTACTGAATGAATGAATGAATGAATGAAAGCCAAAGAGAACATAAAATAAAACAGGTTTCTGGATGACTGAAAGGATGGTAATTCCATTAACTAAAGCTAGGTACAGTGACCATGTAATTTATTGTCCAAATTGGGGCACTTTTCAGTGAAAAGGTGTGCTATTAATAATCACTCAAGGATAACTAGGACTGTTCCTGGGTCATAGGGACCGAGGAATGTACTGGGATGTACATTCTAGCTTCTCCTAAATATAGAGAGACTACAAAAAGCCCCCTTGTTGTGTAAAAGTTTATCTCCTCTAACTTGGTAAATCACCCCTTTTAAAAACACTTGGTCTTGACTTGAGGATAGTTTATTTCTTTAACATAATTTCTTTGTCTCCCATGTACCCACTCAGATCTGGGTTCCTCTTTAGTTTCTTGTTTCTTAGAACTGCCTAAGGGATTACTTTCTTCACCGTACTCCCCAAATTAGTTCCAATATTGAATATTTAAAAGGTAGACACCAGTATGATTATGGGCAAAGCACACTTCCCAAAGTTTAAAATTGGGCAGTTACCTGTACCCTTTACGTTCTCCTGGGCTGTGAAGTGGCAGAGAAAGGTGTCCAGATTGTGAGGGAATTTTTATATGTAATCTCAAAATGATTAATTCAAACGTCATGACGTACCAAGGACTATCATTTTTGTATAAACAGGAGACTATTTATGATAAAAATAGTGAGCTCCTAACGTGTCAGACAATTACTAAACAAGATGTATATGCTAGTTCTTTGTGTAACTATGTCATATGGTTTCCTAACTCTTCTGCCATGTTGGCAATATCACACAATGAAAATGTGTTTAATTTTGAAAAAGCATTATGAATTAGATAGTTATAAATAATGAGGATGACTTGACCTTTCATCCTCTAGTTATATACATTACCTGATTTAATCCTTGTGAGCACGCTGAAAAATTCCAGCTTTGTCACTTACTGATTATGTAACCTTGGGAAAGTTCTTTGATTCCTTTTAATTTCAGTTTCCTATACCTAAAATAGGAATAATAAAAGAATTTACCTCATAGAGCTGTCATTAGGATTGAATACATAAATGAACCTAAATCACTTCAAAAGAATCTGGCACATGGTAGTTGCTAAACAAGCAGTTTTTATATTGTTATAATATCCCATGTTTTACCAGAGGTTACTAAAATTTAGAGAGATTAAGTAGAGCAGGGTGTAAAGCCTTAAGGTTCTTGATCTTAGTACAATGCATCGTGGCTATCCTTATGCAATGGTAAAGTTATGGATGTATTAGTAGATAGTTGGAGTGGCAGATTGTATTTTCCAAAGATGGCCACACAAGGGACTTCCATCCCACATTCTCTTTTGAAATGTGACTTTGTCATTCTCCCAACGGATAGAGTTTATTTCTCTACCCCCTTGAATCTTAGTGGGCTCTGTGACTGCTTTCCCTAATAGAATACAGCTGAAGTGACGTTTTGCCAATTTTGGGTATAGCCCTCGATGGCCTTACAGCTTCTCCTTTCTGTCTCTTGGGATGCTCCCTCTTGGGACCAACAGTCATGCTATGAGAAGCCCAAGTCTAATGAGAGGCCATGTGTAAGTGCCTTGGTTGTTTGCCAGCTGAGTGTCAAAAGCCAGCATCCAGCCAAAGATGCAAGTGCCCATTTTGGCCATTTCCACCCATCCAGCATCCAGATAACAGCAGCCCAATATAACATCACATCACTTGAAGCAGAAAACCCAATAAACTCATAGAATTAAGAGAAATAATAAAATGTTTGTTCTTAGTATGTTTTTTGGGGTGGTTTGTAGTTATTATGTGTCTACATCAGTTAAATAGAATTTTAGGGCTGGACCATGATTAAATCAATAATTTAAAGCACTATTTCTCTGGGAAATGCTTTCTGGATTCTAAACAGCTGGCATATACGTCAGATTTCGATAATGTATTTGTAAGTTGGCACCACACATATCAAAATTCATCCAGGACTTTGAGGAATACTTGTTTTTTTTGTGGGCAGAGCTCCCCAGGAGAAAAGCTAAGAGTATGAATTAGACATGGTTTGTTACTGGAATTCAAGCCATCCTATTTTGCTCTGTGTTCACCCTCTTCTTCTCTTCCCTTCCTTGAGCTTTTGAATGTCTAGCTGCTAACTATGACTCTCCAACTAGGAATGATCTTTGTTCCAGGCTCCAGATATTTCCTTCTCCCCCTCAAACACACCAAAACCTATTTTCAGTGAACTTAAAATACTCTAATAAAAGATGAGTGATGAAATGCTACTGACTGAGATTAGCATCATGTATATGAAAACTCCCTTCAGAACTGTCTGCATTTCAGAGGATCACAAACCCCATTCAAAGTAATTAATGCCTAACGGTGAGGGTGAATGGAATATTATTTATAATTCATAATTATAATTATCAAAAGTTATTTTTTAAAGCAAAAATTTATCTTAAATTTGCATGTTCATTGGTTTTCAAGACATAAATATGAATGCATCCCTCACAGTGTAAAATGCCAATAAACTAATCTCAAAGTATGGTAGGAACTAGAATGATACTTTATAAAGCTTTCTATAAAAATATTTACAGTTTGAAAATATTGCGTGGTTCCCTAGCAATCAAGTATCAGAGTGGAGTCCAAGGTTTCTGGGATTAGCTAAGCAGCTTCCCAAGAAAATGTGGGCCACTAAACTCACTTAATAACCTCACCCAGGGAATCTTCCTTTTCGTGGGTGATTCAGGCTCTGGGGGGCCACAATCTTTTGTGGTTCCACTGACTCAACTAAATAGCTTTTAATTCAGCACAATATTTCATGAGTTCATTACATTCCTTTAGTTAGAAGTATGGCAGGCTCTTTTGTTATGGTTTTTAAACATTACTATTTGTTTTTTTAGGTTTAAATGACCATCCCTATTTGTTATAGATCATATTCTCTGCCTTCTCCGTTCCTCTATGCTGATTCATTTTTCCATTGATTATTGCACATCCTTAAGTACTTTTCTGACAAAGAGCCTGTCAATTGTATATTTCTAGTGCTGATACATCTTAAAATATCCTAACAGTATTTTAAATTTCTCAACATTTTTACCACCATCAGAATTATAAATGTGTTTTTTGTAATATCTTGTTTATTTTTCCCACTACAGAGAAGCCTAATAAATTCTGCATATGATGGGATGAAATCATTCATAAATTTCTATGTCCTGTACTTTAACCAAACATATTAGCCTTGTTAATACTGAGGAGATCAGAGCCTTCTAAGTAAACTTTAAAAAAGCCATTATCTTAGCTTATTTTTTGGTCAGAATTTTCCTATTTAATTCATATAGGAATTGTTTTTTTAAAGAAAGCTTGCAAAACCAAACTTCACATTTTAAATTCCAAATTTGCTTACGACCTATATAATGTATCGTCTATTCAATGCGTAACATTTACCTGGAAAATAAAAATTTGTCAATTGTTTGGATATTTATTCCAAAATATAGGAAGAGTTTTACCTCTTAGTTTACAGAAGATTGTTCAGTCATAAAACCTAAGACGGCACTTCGCTCTAACTTTACTAATAATTATGAATATTTTACTATAATCTTTATACTGATCTGACAGGCAAAAAATATGTTCCATCCCTGGCAGTTTAATAAACTATGCATTTAAGTGAATTGAGTCATTTTCCTCAGTTAATAGGATATTTGTACTTCTTCCAATAGATTTCCTGTTTTTTTTTCCCTTGGTCCACTTGTTTTTGTAGTGTTCATATTTTCCTTATTGATTTGAGGAACTTATCATTTTCACAGATGGTAACTGTTATGGACTGAACTGTGTCTCTCCAAATTCACATGCTGAAGCCCTAATACTCAGGCGAGTATATTTGGAGAAAGGGTCTTTAGAGAATTAATTAAGGTTAAATGAGGTCGTAAGACTGGGGCCCTAATCCAGTAGGACTGGGATCCTTACAAAAAGAACAGACACCAAGGATGCTTGTGCACAGAGAACAGACCATGTGAGGACACAGGGAGAAGGTACCATGTGCAAGCAGAAGAAAGAGGCCTCAGGAGAAACCAAACCTGCCGAAACCTCAATCTCGGACTTCCAGCCTCCAGAGCTGAGGGAAAATAAATATCTGTCGTTTCAGAGACACAAGCTCTGGTATTTTGTTAAGGCAACCTGGAGAGACTAATTCAGTAACTAATAAATTATCTGTTACTGTATTCTGAACCTTTTTTTTTTTCCTACTTTATTCAAGGTATTTTAATTTTGTTATGATAATTTCTTAGAGATTTTTCTTAAAGTAATCAAATCTAGCACCATTTTTCTTCAAAGTTTTTACCTTTGAATTTATACTTAGAAAGATTTCTCAAGTTCCAAGATGATATCAATAGTAATTTATTTTTCTCTAATATTTTGTGATTTGATTTGGAACGTTTAAATTGAAATTAGAGTTAAATCTTCATGCATTTATAATTTATTTTGCTATATGATGTGAAATAAGAAGATATATTATTTCTTTCTTCAAAGTTAGTCAATTATTCTAACACTATTATTGAAATAATTCGTCTTCTTGTTACTGATCTGAAGTGCTCATTTCTTACTAAATTACAGAAAAACCCGAATGAACTGTTTGGCCAACCTAATATTTTATGTACTCTGGTGACTTTGTGTCCACTGACCT
This sequence comes from Balaenoptera physalus, assembly GCF_965194825.1. Classification (NCBI taxonomy): domain Eukaryota; kingdom Metazoa; phylum Chordata; class Mammalia; order Artiodactyla; family Balaenopteridae; genus Balaenoptera; species Balaenoptera physalus. The sequence continues at coordinate 14,770,793 of NC_138895.1, read as the reverse complement.
GTTTCCATGTTAGCGTCACAATCACATACTGTGACCCTTGAAATATCACAGTACATGGTGACACCAAAAGGAGGAAAGGAGTCTCTTTCAGCTGCCACTGATACTCTCACAGAGTTTGCTTTTCCAACATTATTTCTGCTACTTTTACAACTTTTTTTTCAAAATTTAATAATTTTGTCACAGTCTTAAATTAACCACAATAGGATTTTGTTTGGTTAATGTCTTAAATATATATGTCATTTGGAGAGTTATATTATCTTTACCATTTTAAGTCTTCCCATTTGGGAACTTGATATATCTTCCAATTTATTCACACCTTGTTCATGTTCCTAGATAAAAGTTTGATGTTTTCATCATATAGGTCCCATATAGTTCTTGCTACATTTATTCTTAGATATTTTATTTTTTTTATTATTCTGATTGGCATTTTTCTTTCCAATGTATTTCTTAACTAGATTTTACTGTCTATAGTAAAACTGATGCTTGTATATTTATTATATGTAGACATTTTCTATTTCATTATGTCTCAAATTTTAAAGTTGATTGTTAGGTTTTCCAAAAAATCATTATGTAAATAATGAATGTTTTGCTTCTTTTTAAAAAATAATTAACAATTCTTCTACTATTGAATTGCTTAAAACTGCCAGAAAAATATTGCCTAATAATGGCTCTAGAGGAATTTTTGTTTGGCTTTTGAAATTGAGATATGGCTTCCAGTGTTATACCTTTAAGTTTTAATTTTAATTATAGATTTTAGAAATATATTTTTCATCTTATTAGGAAATCATTCTTCCATTTTTAGTTTACTTAGAGGGTTTTAATATATTTTATTTTAAAAGAAATTGTTATTGAGTTTTGTTAAATTTCATTTTGTTATCTATACAGATAATTCAATATTTTTCTACATTAGCCCATTAATGACTTAAGCATATCATTAATTTTTAAATATTAAATGAATTCTGCATCCTGAAATAGAGTTTATTACATAGATTGTGTTACTATTTTAGTTTTGGAATAAATTTGCTAATCTTTTATTTAAGATTTCCATTCCTGAGAAAAATTCAGGGTAGGTAGTTACTATCCTGATTTTGCTGTGTATAGTAAAACTGATGCTTGTATAGTTATTATAACTAGAAATAAGTATAACAACTATTAAAACATGTTTTTCACCTCTTCTGAAAATCATGAAAACCCTGACACACTTGTAAAAATTATCGGTCCAAAATCTAAATGAAAGTGTGGACCCAGAGAGGTAATCTGAGGTTCTAAATTGCTTTTGCCCTGAGGGCATTGATGCCAGTGAAAATCAGAGCTGCCATGTTGACGCACTCACAGGACGTGGGGGATGAAGACCAAGCCCAGGTTACCACCTGTTCGCAAAATTCTAACCCCAAAGCACAGCAGCATAAGTATAAACTGACCCAGAAGTCCATCCTTTCTGACTCCCTCTCCTGAAGGACAGCAAGGCAAATTGCCTTGGCAAAAAGCAGAAGGGGAGTGAGAAGAAGAGGACATTCTTGAGACTGGGGCACCATGAGTCAGTTCGCAAATGGATCTGTGTCTTAACATTACATCAATGAGGGAGTCCCATTAACCGCAAGCTGTGAATGTGGTTTAAGGTGGACCTAGGCTGGTATGCTCCCAGGGTACTTAGCAGAAACAAATGTGAATTTTCTTTAAAGGATAAGATTTTTATCTCAGGCCTAAATAAGTTCCACTAGTAATTTCCCCCCAAAATGATTGACTCACAGTGAATGATAGCTAACAGCAAAAGAGAATGATGCAACTTGATTGAGAAATTGTAAAACGGATTTTTTAAATTTCACATATTCACAAAAATTTCAAATATTCGAGTTATCAAATACAGACTATAAAACAAAGATGCGTGCTATGTTGAAGAGAGAAAAGAAAAACTGGAAAATATGAAGCAAGACATACTGAAAGGAAGGAGGGAGGGAAAGAAGGAAGGAAAGAACGAAGGTAGGAAGGAAGGAAGGGAGGGAGGAAGGAAAAAAGACCGAAGTGAGGGTGAAAAGAAAGAAGGAAGACTACTGCCCCACAGATTCTAGTATATAGATAAGGACATAGAAGGATAATGGGTTGATAAATCATAACAGTTTATTAGCTAGGAATCTTCATTTCTTCTCTCTCGCAAATAAAAAAATAAAAATTTTGTTTTCAGTTAAGTGATGGTTGACAACTAGTTAAAATGAGGTAATGTTTTAAATGCTGTAGATTTTGTAGATTCTTCCTAGTTCACATGATTTTATTTTATGAGTGGTATGTGCTTCTGGAATCAGAGCTGAAATTCCTATAATCAGTTACAAAATGAGGAGGCTCCATTGATTTGCTGATGGTGAAAAGTGGCATTTGACAGTAGGACTCCAGAGATAGAAATGGCACAGTTGTGCTCAGAGTACAAAAGAATCCATTTACATAAACAAACTTTTGCAGTCAATCCTCTCTCATTTGACTCCTTTAAAAAGCCCCTGACCTTTCAGAAAAAATTCTTTTAGACACATATATTGTATTTCACATGAAGCTGAATTTCTAAAACATTTCTTTTACCAGATTACTCTGAAATGTCTACAGACTTTTATCATCTTCTACAAGCGTGTTTGCTTTTATATTAATAATACGTCTGACACCTCACTTTCTCCTCCTTATCTTTGTCATACAAAAATAAAGAGCTCTCCTTTAAAAGAGAGCTTTGTAACTGAGAGAAATGGTTGTCTTTCTCTCTCTTTTTTTTTAACTCCAATGAAATAAGGGAAAACTTTCTTTGCGTTGGTGGCAATGACATTCCAAATTTATCCCATGACTAAAACAGACTACAACCACAAAAAGTTTTTTAAAAATCTACTTTCAACCTCTTCTATGCATTAATTTAACCAAAATCCTATCCTCTATACTGATTTCTTCCTCTGTCTTCAGTTTACAAAGTTCTAAGTTCCCATTCCATTACATCTCAGTGGCTTTTCCTTTAGTTTTTTTTTAAATACCCCACTTCTAGACAAATGCCAAGAAGACACAAGAAGTAGAAAATTTTAGCAGTAGAAAATTTTAACTATGAAATTTTATTCATAGCAGTCTTATGAATACCACTTTAGAATATGGACACTCCAAAACCAAATTTTAATTGACATTTGTTTGTATGTCAATAAAAAATGCAGAAATAAGAAACGAATCCTCTGGTCCTGAAAGAAAGAAAGAAATCACCAGGGGAAATTCCATTTTAATGTGTTAGCTGCAACTCAGAAAGATGGAGAATGACAATGTTGATAATCCCAGTGCTTGTCAAGCTTATTCTTTGGTCAATGTTAAAAAAAGAAAAATCCAGTAATCGTCTATTTTCCCTTCTTTGACCTCAAAAGAAGTGGAAAATTATATCCTGAGAACACATGAATATATCCTAAAATGGTATGCATGGTTTTCTCCTCCTTGGTGTATTATAAAATACTGTGGTGTCGATATTTTTACGTGACAGAATGGATGGAAAAGAATTTCCCATCCAAAAATCACTGAGAACTTTATGTGCCCTATTTTGTAACTCTTTAGAATAACTACCTTATTCCTTTACCACAAAAGCCTTCTTTTTGACTTCTTTGTTAGGAGCCTATTAAAATTTCTTCAGTATGATTGGTGAAAAGAGAAACATTTCAAAGTGTGTGATTCAGTCCACTCTTTGGAAACTTGGACTAAGAAGACAACACATTTTTATACCCTATAAGTGTAGTGTGGTTGACTAAGAAGCTGCTATTCTCAGACAAGTCATGGGATGAGAATATCTGTGAGTCTTTTTTTTTTTTTTAATGAAGTAGAGTTGATTTACAATGCTGTGTTATTTTCAGGTATACAGCAAAGTGATTCAGTTATAAATGTATACATATATCCATTCTTTTTCAGATTCTTTTCCCATATAGTTTATTACAGAATATTGAGTAGAGTTCCCTGTGCTATACAGTACATCCTTGTTGATGATCTATTTTATATATAGTAGTGTGTATATGTTAATCCCAAACTCCTAATTTATCCCTCCCCCACCCTTTCCACTTTGGTAACCGTAAGTTTGTTTTCTATGTCTGTGAGTCTTTCTGTTTTGTAAATAAGTTCATTTATATCATTTTTTTTTTTAGATTCCACATATAAGTGATATATGATATTTGTCTTTCTCCATCTGTCTTACTTCACGTAGTATGGAGAATATCTGTGAGCTTATACGACTCCCAACAAAAAGATATTTTCTCATTTCTCTCCATAGTTTGGATTGTCCTTTGTTGAAAATGCTATCTATGCATTTTAAGTAAGCATTCAATTATTAGTCTCTATAGTGTTTCTACAGAATGAATGTATGTTGGTGTGAAGAGGAAGTGCATTTTGTTTTTATTTAGCCTAAGTGCGGGGGTTCCGTATTTAGAATCTTTCATTTTAACTACTTTATTTTTATTGTTTTCTGATTTCTCACAAAATGATCTGATGGTTTCCTGGACCTATTTCCAACAGAGTAAGCATAAGTTCAGTGTGACTCTTAAAGGCTTTATAATTCTGATATCTAAATGTAAGACCACTGCTTAAAAAAGAATAAACGTCTTTGCCCATGAGTGGCAGCCGAGAAGCTACTCAAAAAATCTATAGGATCTCTTCCTAGGTTTTTGCATTCACTTGTTTGTGCTAAATTCAAGTGTGATAATCCATTTGAGAATGAACTCTTTGGAAGGGTAATGTCTGAACCTTGACTGGCAGTCTTTAGTTTTTGTTGTGCGTTACTGTCTCACTGTTGTCATTCAGTGATTCTTTGTTTTCTAGAGAAACATCACAACAGAGTCAGTGTCTAGGCCACACATACAAACGTTCTAGACATTCTTTACGTTGTTGACAGACGCAGGCACAGGTAATAACTAAAAGGACTTCAACCTTGCAGTGCCTTTCATTTTAAGCCCTTTAACATTCCAACATTCTTGTGAATGAAATACAATTCATATTTATGAATGGAGCAAATAAGGAAAAATGGATCCCCTGAAAACATATTATCATGAAAAAAATAGAAATATTGTGAGTCCTACAACAAATATCTTCTTTTGATACTTGTTTACACTTGCTTCAGTAAATAGCAGGGTGCAGGGATTCTTCTAATGCCTCTTTTCCCAGATTAAGCCTTTAAAAAATCCTTAAACATTTGTCAAATAGAGTTAAAAATTTGTTGTTATGGAAAGAAGAAAAAGGAGCAATTAAAATCACTAGTTATTGTACCATGGAAAATTATAATGCTTTTATATCATTTTTTCCAGTGATTGTGTTGTCTATTACTGCAATATTATTAATTCTTTGGATTTAAAATCGAGGGCTTGGGCCCATGGAAAATAAATTCATAACGAAAAAAAATCACTTGGCTTATAATGCCTTTTAGTTTTTTTTTCTCCCCGGTACATCTTAGAGACATTTCGTATATGTTTATTCATCCAAGCCTAATCTAGTGCCTTTTAGATAGTAACAAGGCTCTAAATATTTATTGATTTTTGGCCATTTGTACATCTTCTTTGGAAAAGATGTCTATTCGGGTCCTTTGCTTATTTTTTAATTGGGTTATTTATTTTTTGTTATTGAGTTGTGTTTCTTGCATATTTTGCATATTAAACTCTTACTGGAAATGTGCAATATCCAATATGCAAATATTTTCTCCCATTCTAGAAGTTGCCTTGTCATTTTGTTGATGATTTCCTTTGCTGTACAGAAACTTTTAAGTCTGATGTAGTTTCACTTTGTTTATTTTTGATTTTGTTGCCATTGCTTTTGTTAAGTCCAAAAAATCATTTCCAAGATCAATGCCAAGGAGCTTAACCCTTATATTTTCTTCTAGGAGTTTCATAGTGTCAGGTCTTATGTTCAAGTCCATTTTGATTTGATTTTTGTGTATGGTGAAAGGTAGGAGTGCAGTGTCATTCTTTTTCACGTGAGTATCCAGTTTTTACAACACCATCTATTAAAGAGATTATCCTTTCCTCATTGTATATTTTTGGCTTCTTTGTTATAAACTAATTGACTTTATATATGTGGATTTATTTCTGGGTTCTCTATTCTGTTCCACTGATCTATGTGTTTGTTTTTATGCCAATACCATACAATTTTGATTACTACAGGTTTGTAATATAGTTTGAAATTAGGAATTGTGACACCTCCCAGCTTTGTTCTTCTTCCTCTAGATTTCTTGGGCTATTCAGGGTCTTTTGTGTTTCCATACAAATTTTAGGATTATTTGTTCCATTTATATGAAAAATGCCATTGGAATTTTGATAGAGATTGCTTTGAATCTGCGAATGGCTTTGGGTAGTATGGGCATTTTAACAATATTTATTCTTCTAATCAATGAACACAGAGTGTCTTTTCATTTACTTGTGTTCTTTTCAGTTTCTTTCATCAATATTTTATAGTTTTCAATGTACAGATCTTTCACCTCCCTGGTTAAGTTTATTCCCGAATATTTTATTCATTTTGATGCTATTGTAAGAGGGATTGTTTCCTTTATTTCTTTTTCTGATAGTTCATTGTTGATGTATAGAAATGCAACTAATTTTGTATATCGATTTTGTATCCTGAAACTTTACTGACATAATTTATTAATTCTAACAGTTTTTTGGTGGAGTCTTTAGGGTTTTCTATACATGCCATGTCATCTGCAAATAGAGACAATTTTATTTCTTCCTTTCAGATTTGGATGCCTTTCATTTCTTTTCCTTGCTTAACTACTCTGGCTAGGACTTCCAGTACTACGTTGAATAAAAGTGGTGAAAGTATATATCGTTGTCTTATTCTTGATTTTAGAGAAAAAGCTTGCACCTCTGAGTACTATGTTAGCTGCAAGCTTGTCATATATGGAATTTATTATGATGAGGTATGTTTCATTTATACCCAGTTTGTTGAGAGTTTTTATTGTGGAAAGATGTTGAATTTTGTCAAATGCTTTTATGAACCTATTGAGATGATCATATGACTTTTATCCTTCACTTTGTTAATGTAGTGTATCACATTGATTGATTTGTGGATGTTGAACCATTCTTGTATCCCAGGGATAAATCCCACTTGAACATGGTGTGTGATCCATTTAATGTGTTATTGAATTCAGTTTTCTAGTATTTTGTTGAGGCTTTCTGCATCTGTATTCATCAAGGATATTGACCTGTAATTTTCTTTTTTTATAGTATCCTCATCTGACTTTGCTATCTGGGTAGCGATGGCCTCACAAAATGAGTTTTGAAGTGTTTCCCTCTCTTCTATGTTTTGGAACAGTTTGAGAAGGATTGGTATTAATTTTTTTTTTTAATGTTTTGTAGAATTCACTAGTGAAGTCATCTGATCCTGGATGTTTCTTTGTTGGGAGTTCTGTTCAGATTTTCTGTTTCTTCATAATACAGTCTTGGTAAATTCTATGTTTCTGAATTTTCCATTTCTTCTAGGTTATGTAATTTGCTGGCATATACTTGTGCATCATGGTTTTTTTTTTATAATCCTTAGTATTTCTGTTATCAGTTGTAATGTGTCCTCATTTATTTCTGATTTTATGAGTCTCCTCACTTTTTTCTTAGTCTAGTTAAAGTTTTGCCAATTTTGTTTATCTTTTTAAAAAACAGCTCTTAATTTCATTGATCTTTTCTATTTCTTTTTAGCACCTATTTCATTTATTTCTGCTTTGATCTTTGGTACTTCCTTCCTTCTACTAACTTTGGCCTTAGTTTGTTCTTCTTTTTCATTATATAATGATTTTCTTTGTCTCATGGTACAGGTTTAGCATAAAATCTACTTTGTCTAATGTAAGTATAGTTACCCCTTCTTTCTTTTGATTTCCATTTGCATGGAATATCTTTTTCCATCCCTTCACTTTTAGTCTGTGTGTATCCTTACATCTGAAGTGAGTCTCTTATAGGCAGAGTATAGATGGGTCTTGGTTTCTTTTTTTTAATCAGTTCAGTCACTTCTTTGCTCAGCCTTGGGGGGAGAGTTGCAAGCAGTGCTTCTGCACCTGTTAAGAACTACTTTTTTTGCTGTTGTCTTGTGCGTCTTGTGGGTGCAAGCCCTGCTGGCTTTCAAGAACTAGGTGTTTTGGAGGCCTGTCCCTCAGTGGAAGTCTGAAAAGTTGGGCTGCTAGAAGTGCAGTCCAAATCCTTCACTCCTTAGGGAGTAGCTGGGGTTTGGGGGTTCCCTTTTAATTGTATGATGCTGTGTGAGGGGTGGGGCTTAACGTGAGAGTGGCTTAGCCTTTCTGACCTGCTTCAATGTGGGTATTTTCTCTTTTCGCCTAATGTGTCAGAGTCACTCAGCTAGTTTCTGGATGTTTTTCAGGCAGAACTGCTCCATGTGTAGCTGTACATTCAGTGACTCCAGAGGAGAAGGCCAGGTCCGAAGCCTGGTGTTTTGCCATCTTGGTCCTCCCCCACACGTCTTGTCCTCTTGCACCCTAGTGCTTATCACACAGTATGCTCAAAACATCTTCAAACAAATAAATTAATGAAAGAAAGAATAAACATGTATGGAAGGAACAGTTCTGAGAGTTTTTACTACAGCCTTATCTTCTTCAGTGTGATCACTCTTGACATAAAACTGTTAGCTTTAAGTTTTTAGGTAGCACTTATTGAGCAGGGACCTTGGGTTTGCAGACCCTCCATGACAGACAAGAAAAAAAGAAAGGTTAAGGTTTCAATCGAAGTAGGGTATTAATAAGTTAAAAAGCAAAAACACTTGAAGATACTTCTGAGAAAGTTTATCTCTTCAAAGAAATCTCTTTTAAAGAAAACAGGTCAAACACCCACTAGATAATTTCACTTCTTTTCCAACAATGACAGCCCCAAATGCAAGGGTTTCAGTCATATAGGAGACACTTATATGACATGTCACTCCCCCAGGATTTAGTCCCCCTCTGTTCAGTGCTCTAACAGTTAACAATCACAGCACTTGTACCAAATTGACAAATTCAGCCTTTAAGGGATCTGTGTTTGTGTCGAATTCAAAACACCTTTAAATATAACAAAGCATATTTTTAGAAGTGATAGAAATAGGATTGTCAGCTACTTGTACCATAGGGTTGCCAAATAATTTAGCATATTTTCTGATTGAGTGATGTATTTCACCAGCAGATGTTGAAACCACACACTCATTTTTTTATTTAAGTAAATTTTCATCTTTCTGGAGTCGTGTATGAGTTTGATTTGACTTTATGGGAAAAAATGAGGAGATTCCATTCCACGTAGCTAAAGCAGTAAAGTTGGGTTGGAAAAGGAAACCATGGGAAGCCACATTCTCTACCTAGTTCCCACCACAAAATCAGAAATTCCATGGACAATGGACGCATCAGAGGAAGCCACTCACCACGCCGCAGCCACGTTTGGCTTACCTCACTCAAGTCCTTATTTCTTTCATTGGCTTTCCTTTTCTTCTCTCATTCTAGTAAAATTGCATATAGAAAGATGGAATCTAGATACTTAGACATTATTCCCCATGTTTTAGACCGCTAATTGACAGATTACAAGGAAAGCGAACTCAAAAAATCAAGGAAAAGACAGGACATGTTCTATTTCAAGCAACCCTCTGTCTTAGGCCAACTCTTTGATACAAAGTGTTCAGATGTGAGAGGTATTCATTATTTTAAGCATATAAAATATTTCCTCTGAAGGCACAGGCATTTTTATGAAGTCAGACTTGACAAATGAGGATCAATCCTCATAAAACTATGATTATTTTCCTTTTCTTACTACATTTATGCTTTTATTAGCATCCCAAAGGCATTTAAATGGCTATGTCTTTACATGAAGTTACAGCAGATTTCTTGAGTCAGAGATAAGGCCCTTGCCCATTTGAAAAGGATAATTTTACATATATATTAGCTTAAAGAAGTTCTCAGCTACCCTCCCTTTTCCACCAATAGGTGGTAGAGTATTAATACGAATTGTTCAATTTGAAAATATTGTATTAAATCACTTTGCTGGATGTAGAGTTCAATTAAAACCTGAATGTAATTAAAAGAGTCTCTTTCTTTGGATGTTTAGTAGAAACCTTAAATGATACATACAGGAATGGTAATTTTTTTTGTTAATTGTAAAAGTTAAAAAATACATAATAACATGCTATATAGTCATACCATATAATTTTTATTTTAATTTAAAACATACACATTTATTCATCAATATTTTGATGGAGAAATACTTTCTTTGATGATGTGTTTTCTTACTAGAATTTGAAGCCTTCCTCATAGAAACTAAGCTTTTATTATATCATCTATGAATTCTGGTATCAACTTTTTGAAGTAGAGCTGTGACTTAAAGACACATTCAAGGTAGTCTGAATGCAAAATGATTCTAAACTTGTACAACTTTTTAATAATTGACTTGCCCTTACCTAATTCAGCAGCAATATGTTTAAATGACTTTTCTTTATTAATTAAAAACTTAACTTTTTATATAATCAATAGTTGTTAAAAACTTTTGCTAATTCATCTTTCCTTTTGCTAATTCATCTTTCCTTTCACACCCATATTTCACTAGTATTTCCCTAGTATTATTCATTACATTATGTAATTACAACAGTAAGTTCAATGGCAAAACATAGATTTGGGGACAAACACAACTGATTCTTGGTAAGCACGTAATTTGTGTTGCAAGCAGAAGTTGGTGGTTTCGGAGAGTGGCTCACTAGTCGTGAGCACGCTGTTCCATCTTCAGTTACTGTGTCTTGCAGAGGGTATGGAGAGCATTGGTCTATCTGGCTTGTTACTTAATTTGACATTAATTAAAAGGGCTCCTAAGAAGCAGAGTGACAGCCAGACCGGGTTGAAATCTTGATTCTGCCACTTACTAATCGTACGACTTTGGCTAATTGACTTAACCTCATTAGGCCTTAGTTTTCACCTTTGTAAATTGAAGCTAGCAATATATGGTTCCATAACGATTAAAGAATTTGCTCCTATATTACAACTGGATAATTGAAATAAATGTTAAATTTCACAATTATCATCTTTCACCAAACTGGAGGCAACTAAGATTTAGGGATTCCTCCAATTTGGAGACAAATGCCCTAGAAAACAAACATACCCACACTGATACTCAAACATACACACACTCACGCCCCCTGCCCCCATCACTGTTCTCTAGCTCTAAGCCAAGAAGCCACCAGAGAGAAGTCCAGGAGAAAGGAGGTCACTTAAGCAAAGAGAACTTTTATGGCTTTCCACAATCTTGCCTAGCTCTGCATAGGTTCACAGTTACACTCTGGAGCCAAATTCCAAGTAGATGTTCGTTCCCCTATTATCAACCTCTGTCCACGTACCTCTCACAGGGTTCTTGTGGGAAGGGTGGCTGTCCGGGGTTAGAATCCACGTGTCATTGGGTATGCTGATCAAATATCATAGTAATATCCCACTGTTCCCAACAAAAGTTGTTCTAGATCTTGCCATAAGTGATAAGTGATGGTGATAAGTCATAGTGATAAGTGATAAGTGATAGTGATAAGTGATGGTGATAAGTGTCATAAGTGATAGTGGTCCATACCCCTCAATGAACCAGAGCATTACCCACAACCACTTGCTATTGTATTTTGAAGTCAAAATAAAACTGAGCATCCCTCCCTCAAAACCAGCTCTTTTCTTGGCTTATGTAGATGACATCCCTGGTCTTTCAGTCGCTCAGACCTCAAATGTCTGAGTCACATTGGATTCTTCTTTCCTGTCTCCTTGTATCCTATCAGTATGGAAGCCTTTGCCTTACCCACTGCAGGGTCTCTGGCCTCTTTCTCTCTCTTCTTTTCCCCCTGCCATCCCATAATCAGGGGTGCTTGATCACACTCATCCAGAATCTGGCAGTGCTCCCCTAAGCAGTCACCCCAGGTCTTCCCTCTCCTTGGTTCATCCATGCCTTACCAGATGAAATTTCCTAACACACAGCTTTGGCCAAATTACTCTTTTTTTTCTTTCTTTTTTTTTTTTTTGGTTAAAAGAGCAAGCACTTTGCAGAATTTGTAGTCTGTTATTAGTCTATTATTATTGCTAGTTCATGTATATCACAAAATTTCCAAGTCTTTCTTTACTGTTTAATCAGCATCTAATACATTAAATTTTTAAATAATTTTTCCTATTTTTGCCATTACATATAATAAAGCAAAAACTGCTTGATATATCTTACTACATTTAGAGGGTATTTTCAAAATAGGCTGACTTAAAAAAATAAATGCATGTAAATGATTATAAATGCAAAATTCACTTTGGGAGACCAGTGTGAGTATTTCAAAAAGACAAGCAAAGTTTCTCCTGAGTAACTGCAGATTATGATTTGTGCAATAAGGCGAATCAGTTTTGAATGCCTCTGGGTAAGTAGAAGCTAGGGTTTATGAGTTTACTAATGCTTACTGATTCTCCTAAGCTCTGCTGCCCAGAATAGCTAGTTTGAGCTTCTGAACGGGAGAGATTGTATCCTCTGTATCTTTGTATCTTCAGTAGCCAGCACTATGCATGTCATATAGTAGGGACTCAACACTGTTGAATATTTTCCGAGGGTACTGGACCCATATAGCCTAGATCTCGCCCATTCTTTCTCACAGTCCTTACGAGACAGTCAAATTCTATGGGTTTTGTCTTCTTTATTTCCACCAGAATGTAAACAACAGGAGGGCAGGGACTTTGGGTGTCGCCTTCACTCCGGTACCTTTAGTACCAGGCAATGACTGACACATCGTAGGCGTTCCATAAATATCTGATGGATGAGGTCAGTGCACATCACTTAAATCCTTCCCATCTTCTCTTTCTCCACTGCTACTGGCCAAATTCAAGCTGTCAAGAGACAGTGTAGATTGAGGCCAAGACCATTAAGTACCATCAACTGAGATTTAACCTAAAATAACATTGTAATGGTATCAAGCTACATAACGTCAGTAAGCCTATGTTTACTCATCTTCAAAACAAAACTACTGCTGGTTTAGGACATGTCAGGATATCTTCTTCCTTTGCTTATGTTGAATTGTATGATTTCTTCTTTCCTGTCTGTGAACACATAATCATCTTTAAAGACTCTGCTCACGCATCACTTGCTCTATGAAGCTTTTCTTATCTCTAATCTGCTCTTTTCACTCATTTATTTTCATCCCCAAACTCCCACCTCATGTAAAACTGAACACAGCTTCTTTCCCTCTTTACTATTCCTTCCCTCTATCACTGCAATGTAGCAAGTCATTGCTTTAATTTATTAGCACTTATGTCTTCCTCTCTTGGAATGCAAGCTCCTCGTGGGTAGGGTTGGGCCTTGCTGACCTCAGTACCTAGTCTAGAATGGGCAATTGATACATTTTGTGATAACTAAAATGGTTTGCATCTTAGGATTTTTTTTTCCATTGCTGGGTTTCCTTAGACCTAATAACATGAGAAAAATAAACCCAGAATCGAAAATACTTTACTTAATCAAAATACCATAATAAGACTTTTCAGCTGGATGCTATAGCTGAAAATTGCAGCAGCATGTGAAAGGGAAATAACATAGATACATAGTAAATAAAGTGGTGTACAAAGATGAGTGTGATAAATTTAGCTTCAGTTTACCACGGAAGATTTATAAATATTTATAAAAATATGTAAAGAATAATAATTATCTGTTATATTTACACACACAAACTTGAATTTATATAAATGATTTGTTCACTTGCATAGCAAAGTACATAAACTCTTTTTCTTCTTTTTTTAATAAAATCATTGTTTTGACTTTAAGTAATGAAAATAAGTGATCTTTTTGACCTCACTTTGGAGTCAATAAAAAATAACATGGAGAAAGACAATCAACTGGTTCAGCCTCTAAAAAAACCAAACCTATCTTGTTCCTCGTTACACACTGGATTAATTTAAAATCCTCTGCATAAGTAGTCAAAGACCCCTTGCAATACGGCCTTATCCTTCCTGACATACATTGCAGGCATTAGTTATGGTGAAATAATTTCCATTCTGAAATGTAGTGCATGTATTCATGTTACTGTCTCTGCCCGTGAGTTTTTTCTGCTATTGAAATCTTGCCCAGCTGTTAAGACTTGAATATCACTTCCTCCCTGTGGTCTTTGTAGAGTTCCACGACTGGAGGTAAACTCTATGTTCTTTGAGATGCCATAGGATTTTAGTTATTCCTGTAATTACTATCCACTTTCTGTAATTCAGAATATGTTTCCTATCATAAGAATTACCTGGAATACTTGATAATATGCAGATGCAGAATCAGAATCTTCAGGGGAGGCCTGTGGGACTCTTACTAATGCCCCTAGGTAAGTTATACTGTAGAGAGTATTTGGAAAACACTGTTAATGTATATTTTAGCCATTTGTGTAAATCTTATCACTCGTTAGATTCATTTCAATGTCTTATTCATTTATTTTGATTTTAATCTTCCAACATGTCTTATGCAATATTTTCTATGCATTAGTTAATCAATAAAAAATTAGTCAGCTTGAATTAAAAATGATCATACATAGGGTATGTATTTTGCAATGTACCTAAAATCCTACCAGAAAAAATATACATGAACTATAGAAACAAACAGATATGTGGGACAGTCAGGTATAACAGCGCATTTGAGAAGTAGCATAATGTGTTTAGGGAGAATGGGAATCAGAGGATCTGGGTTTGGCTTCCAGATCTGTGGCTTATCAGTTTATAGATTAAATGCTTTCATTTTAAGGCTGCTCATCTTTATTTGTTTTTTTTTTAACTTTTTATTTTATAGTGGAGTATAGCCAATTAACACCATTGTGATAGTTTCAGGTGCACAGCAGAGCGACTCAACCATACATACCTGTATCCATTCTCCCCCAGACTCCCCTCCCATCCAGGCTGCCACATAACATTGAGCAGCGTTCCCTGTGCTATACAGTAGGTCCTTGTTGGTTATCCTTTTAAAATATAAACTGCTCGTCTTTAAAATGAGGTTGATAACATTTATGTTTTCTACTCTATCCAATGAGACGGTGCGTGAAACTGCTTTGTAATCATATAAATACTAGTTACTGCTATAGAAGCAACTGTGTTTTGGAAGTTTATATGAATCCTAGGAGTTGCATGCTTAAATGGGCTTGGACAGAGGACAAAGTCCTTAAAAAGTGAAATTAGAAAGGTAAAAGGGAGATTATTACATGGTTTGACTTTATCCATTTTCCTGCAAGACTCTTTCCAAATTAAAAGCCTCTCTGAGGGTGGTGATATTTACCAGTTGGTGACTGAAAGGTGCTTAGACTTTTCTGCTAACTTACTTTGCAAAATATTGGCCCCACATTTCTGAACTCCAAATTTTACATCTCTCCATTGTTACATTTTAGTAATTTTCTTCATGAAGTTCAAAACCCATGTCCTGCCTTTATGCAGTCCTTTCTTCTGTCCTTCTTACAAACCAAATATTTGGGCACAGACAGAGCTCTATGGATTGGAGAAGCTGAATGTGTGGTAGCATTTTTAAGCTTGTTAAAATAAAGGAGGATGGCAAAGATGGGGTTTAACATTCTTAGCACAGATTAATTAAAGCCTAAGGCCAGAAACTCATAGAAAAGGATAAGAAATTAACTTAAGCCAAACAGGCTTTCAATAATACTAAAGAACGTATTTAGTCTCAAAAAGAATTAATGCTTGAGAACAGAGCAGTAAAGCCATACAATCTAGTTGAGTAAGTTTAGCTTCAGGAATAAAAGGATATTTAAGCTTATGTGGCTAGACTGTGCAGGGAATTCTGGTCAGTGGGGATGTGCAAAGGTGACCCAGAATGGCTTATTTTCATTCAGACTTCTGTATTAATACTGGAGGCTTACACTGAGAGGCCAGAATAAAATAGTTGGATCAATGAACTCTTTTGTGGTGGGGAGTGATGGTGCTGGGGATTACAATGACACATGCAGCAGAAAAGATTGGGAACTCCAGGAGAGTTGCCTAACTCAAGGGACTTTGGGGCTGCCCTGCCTGACTTAGAGCCCAGAAGCCTGAGGAATAGTCTAGTCTAGAAGTGATCCCACACTTGACTAGTTTGCCTTTGGGTATGTGGAGGGTGATGATTCTTACAGGTGTTTTGGTTATAGAAAATGCCATCAGATGGTGTGGTATTCTAGGGGCACAGTTACATTTTCTTATCTATCTTTTTTTTTTTTTTTTTACTTAAAAATAATTGAGATGAAATTCACATAATTAAACTTTATCACTTTAAAGTGCACAATTCAGTGGGTTTTGTTCTTATTTTTCTAATTTTTATTTTTTAAATAATTTTTTAAAGTTACACTCCATTTACAGCTATTACAAAATATTGGCTATATTCCCCATGTTGTACAGTACCTCCTCAGTGGGTTTTAATACATTCACAATGCTGGACAATCACTACCTCTATCTAATTCCCATACATTGTCACCCTCAAAGAAAATCCCATAGCCATTAAGTAGTCACTCTCGACTTCTCCCCCTGCCCCTGGCAACCGCCGATCTGCTTCCTGTCTCTATGAATTAGCCTATTCTGGATATTTCATATAAATGGAAGGATACAATATGTGACCTTTTGTGTCTGGCTTCTTTCACTTAGTATAATGTTTTCAAGATCCATGTACTTTGTAGCTTGTTATCCATATTTCATTCCTTTGTACTGCTGAAGAATATTTCTTTGTATGTGTATACCACAGTTGTTTTATTTGTTCATCCGTTGATGGACATTTGGGTGGTTTCCACACTTTAGCTATTATGAATAGCGCTGCTATGAACATCTGTGTACAAATTTTTGTCTGAACACCTGTTTTCAGTATGCTGGCTACATACCCTAGAGTGGACTTGCTGGGCCATATATTAATTCTGTGTTAGACTTTTTGAGAAATCATCAAACTTTTCCACAGTGGCTGCATCATTCTACATTCTACTGGCAAAGTCTGAGGGTTCCAATTTCTTCACATCCTCACCAACACTTATTTTCCTCTTTTTAAAAAAAATTACGTCTATCCTAATGGGTGTGAAGTGAAATCTCATTGTGGTTTTGATTTGCATTTCCCTGAGGACTAATGATGCTGAGTATGTTTTCTTGTGCTTGTTGCCATTTGTATGTCCTCTTTGGAGAAACACCTATTCACATCCTTCACCCATTTTTTAGTTGGGTTGTTTGTCTTTTTGTTGTTACATTGTAAGAGTTCATTATATATTCTGTATACTGGACCCTTATCAGATTTGCAAATATTTTTTCCCATCATGTAGGTTCTCTTTTCACTCTCTTGATAATATCCTTTGCTGCACAAAAGTTTTAAATTTTGATAAAATCCAATTTATCTGGTTTTTGTTATGTTAGTCATGTCTTTAGTGTCATATCTAAGAAACCTTTGCCAAATCCAAGGTCAGGGAGACTTATTCCTATGGGTTCCTCTAAGAGTTTCAGGGTTTTAGCTCTTATATTTAGATTTTGTTCCATTTTGAGTTAATTTTTGTATATGGCATGAAGTAGAGGTCCAACTTCAGACTTTTGCATGTGGCTATCCAGTTATTCCAGCACTATTTGTTGAAAAAATTATTTTTTTCCTCATTGATAGGTCTTGTCATCTTTGTCTCAAATCAACTGGCCATGGAAGTATGGGTGTATTTATGGGTTTTCAAGTCTATTCCACTGTTCTGTATTCCTATATTTTTATTCTGATACTAGTTCTACAATGATTTGATTACTATAGGTTGGTAGTAAGTTTCAAAATTGGTAAGTGTGAGCTCTACAACTTTGTTCTCCTTTTCCCAAAAAATATCATTTAATCTTAATTATTTCTTTATAGGCCCTCTCTCCAAATACAGTCACAGTGGGAATTAAGGCTTCAACATATGAACTTTGAGGGGACACAGTTCAGTCCATGACAAATATGATGTTAGCTGTAGGGTTTTTTCATAAATGTCCTGTATTATGTTGATAAAGCTCCCTTCTATTCCTAGTTTGCTGAGTGTTTTTAATCATGATAAGGTGTTGCATTTTGTCAAATGCTTTTCTGCATCAGTGGAGATGATCATGTGGTTTTCCCCCTCATTCTATTGATGTAGTATTCTGTGCTGTATTACACTGATTAATTTTTGAATTTTGAACAACCCTTGCATTCCTGGGATAAATTTCACTTGGACATGGTGTATAATCCCTTTAATATGCTACTGGATTCAGTTTACTAGTATTTTCTATAGCATTTTTACATCTATATACATAAGGGTTATTGGCTTTCAGTTTTCTTTTCTTGTGGTATCTTTTTCTGGCTTTTGTATCAGGGTAATACTGGCTTCAAAAAATAAGTTGAGTATTGTTCTCTTCTGTTTTTAGGATTGGTTGAGAAAGGTTGGTGTTAATTCTTCTTTAAATGTTTGGAAAAATTTACCAGTGAAACCATTTAGTCCTGGACTTTTCTTTGTTTGGTGTTTTTTGATTACTGAGCCAGTCTCATTACTGGTTATAGATCTACTTAGATTTTCTATTTCTTCTTGGCCAGTTTTGATAATTCATGTTTCTAGAAATTTGTCCATTTCATCTAGATTATCTAATTGGTTGGCATATAAATGTTCACAGTATTTTCTTATGATCCTTTTATTTCTGTGAGCAGGGTTAATTTATAATGTGACATATGCTGAAATCCACTTGGTGCAATGTCTGCATATTGAATCGTGTGTTATATTGATGTCTTATAGAGTGACAGTGCCTAGAAATCAAGAACTTACATGTTCTTTGCTTAGCGCCTGACTTCCTGAGACATTCAAGTAAAGTGCTTTCATTTGGAGAGACAATATTCCTCTCCATCTTATTATGTATGCATGAAAAACTGAATATCGTGAAGGGTAAGATAAAATAATGGAGTAGAAATCTTAATGATATCTGCCATTATGGGCTGTTAGTATATCCTAGGCACCACACTAAACACTTTATTTAACCCTCATTACAACTCTCCAAGGTAGGTACTACTTTAACCCCATACTTACAAATGCAGGGAAAGAAATTGAACCTAAAAAAGTTAAAAAAGAAAAACATGACTTTTATAAGATCACAGAATAAGGGGCAGAAATGAAACTTGAACCTAGGTCTTTCTGTCCTTCCTTCCAAATGACTACAGAGAAGCAATAGAAATTAGTTTTAGTGGTTTTCCACAGTTCATGGACATTTTGGCATTTATTTCTCATAGAAGAATAAATTTCTCAATTCTCCCAATGACTAAGTTGGATTGAGAATGTATTTGAGTTGTGATTATTTCCTGCTTACAAAAAGAGAAATGTCACAGGAGTTTAAGATTGTTGACATGCTTGAGACATTCTGGAAAGAAATAAAACCGTTTTATAGCTGAATAGCATAGTTATTTCAAGGTGAGAAAGTTTATGAAGTTCTAAAATTTTCAATGTAGCGTGAAGCACATGAGGTAAAATTGTAAAAACAAATACACCATATTTCACTCTTTAATGACTCAGTAAGGTTTTTATTATTCCAAAGTGGATTTACTTAGACCAATAAATCCAATAATCTATCTAAAAGGTTCTTTTATTTTCTTTTTACAGCTAAGCAATGAAATGAACTCTATCTAAAGACAAATGTATTAAAAGGAGATAATAACATTTTTAGGGAGAAACTAAGAGAAGTCTCACTGTGTCCAAAATTATCAATGGCCTTGCTGTAGACATTGTATAAAATGATTTCTGATATTTTTGGTATAGGGATGGCAGTTTTATGTGTCTTGGAGCTTATAACCCTACTAGATAGTACACACTTGATTTCACAATTGATGGAAAAAGGATGGTTGCAAAAAAAAAAATCCAGACCCATTATAATTTGGAACATGTAGTGCCTGATCTTAAACTATTGCCTTCTCATTAAAATGTTAGGTTTATGATACATACTCAAGATGATAATGGAATAACTAAAAAAGTACTATAATCTGCCTTAAATCAAGGACTAGTAACAACAATGTGAAAACATATACATGAGAAAACATAAAGGAAAAAATGCCTCTGCTATCATTTTAAGTTTCATAATTCAGCACTTAATGAAATGTCTCTCTTAGAGCAGACAGGAGACAATTACATTTTTATGATTTATGTAAAACTCTTGTACTTTTCCTCCAAATATTTTTAAACCTAATTAGAAGAGCAAATTACTCTAAGCAGATATTAATGAGATATAGAACTTTGTCAAGTGAATGCGGGACAGTAAAACACTACCTTCATAAAAATTATTCCTGGAATTCCTTTCATGTAAATTATTCTTCCCACAGCACCTTTTCTCAGGAATCCCAGAACATACATGATGGTAACTAGATAGAAGAAAATAGAATTTCACACAGGAAAATTCTCCAGTCAAAATTCTTTATGCTTTCTCTGATCTTATGATTACTGAGAACCTATGGCATGTAGCATAGTTAATCATAGTTAAAACAGTGATTCTGAACTCAGACTGTCTGGTTTGAGGCCTGTCTTCACAAAGGTGTGGTTTTGGGAAGGTCCCTTAACCTCTTTCTTTCTCTGTTTTCTCACCTGTAAAAGAGATGAAAATAATATCTATTACATGGAGTTGTGAGGATTAAATGTTATGTTAAATTCTTGGAACATCATTCAGCACTTGGTAAGCACCCCAAAATATCACCTGTCCTTATTATTTTTTTCTAAACTACCTCAGTGTTCTTCCACCAAATCTGCCTGGTGCCAATCTTATCTCTCTTCCATCCATCACCCATAATTGACTACAGCGATCTTTCCTTAGGAAGATCACCACCAGGGAATTCCCTGGTGGTCCAGTGGTGAGAACTCCACACTTTCATTGCCAAGGACCTGGGGTTCAATCCCTGGTTGGGGGACTAAGATTCCACAAGCCGCGTGGTGTGACCAAAAAAAAAAAAGATTGCTACCAGGTGATATCTCTTTGATGGCCATTTAGAGCTTTCCTTTTTTTTTTTTTTTTTCCTACTTTAAACATTACTGTAACAAGCATCACTCTGTATATCATCTAGAGCATCTGCTGAGCATAGGTATATATATCTATAAGTAAATTACCAGCTTATAAGGTATGCATGTCTTCCCAGCATTCTCCATTGTCTGCTTAATTTTTCTTCACAGCATTTAACTTCATCTAATACATATTTTTCACACACACATGTAGCTTTTACGTATGTATATATTTTACATAGACGTATAGAGCATTTTCTTAGTCATTTCCTTGATTTTTTGTTTTTCTTTTTCCCAATGGAATATACACTCCAAGGCCAAGGATTTTTACCTGTTTTGTTCAATATGGGCAAGATATGTACTGGCAAATATTACAGTGTAATGCGGTCTGGATGTAAAAGACTTTACTGGGGAAACACAAAAGCCAAAAAATCATTGAGAGGAGGCACACAATCCCCATTCTCTCATTATCTCCCAGAGAAACATTCAAGATATTGGACACACCACACGGCTGCGCTCCACAGGATGAAGCCTGGTCCCTGGTCATGTCTTTTATAGTGATAACAGCCTTGTGTATGTCTATTAGTCAACAGTCAGGACTGTGGCACCAAGAAGCCTGAGTAGAGGCAGTTAGTTGCCTGATAGCAGCAGGTGTTAGTGCCTGGTGATCTTATGAGCAGAGGCTGTGTGTTGAAGGTACGTGCTGAATGGCAGAAAGGAAGCCTCTTTGTCATTCCCATGGAAAGTTGAGTTCAGTGGTTGAGTTCAGAGACAGGCTATTCCGTTAAGAGAGTGGAAACCCCTCTCTCCCGACCTAATAGTGACAGAACTCCAAATTTCAGGGGACTCATTGCCAGGCAACCTGAGGTTCCAGGATAATTCCTCAGACAATTCTGCTTGTCTCTCTTCAGTTATAATATAGAAAGGTAGTAACTTATACCTTTATCAGCTTACATTTTAGTAGGGGCAGACAGCTAAAAGCAAGTCTTAAGTTATAATCATAATAACAGGAACAACCATTTCTTTAGTCTACAAATTCCCAGTTGTGGCTAAGCCCTGAGTAAAGTTTTTA
The DNA here is from genome assembly GCF_965194825.1 of Balaenoptera physalus. NCBI lineage: Eukaryota > Metazoa > Chordata > Mammalia > Artiodactyla > Balaenopteridae > Balaenoptera > Balaenoptera physalus. The sequence continues at coordinate 14,748,823 of NC_138895.1, read as the reverse complement.
TATATATTATTTCACTTACTATTTACAAGGACCATAGGAAGTAATTATAAATCACATATTATATGAAGGAGAAGTGAGGCTGAAAGGGAGTTAAAAATTTTTGTTTAAGATGCTATAGCAGCTCTCAGGTGAAATTTTGAATTAAGATTTGAACCAAGATGTGTCTGACTCCAAAGTTCATGGTATTTCTAGAATAAAACCATACGCTCTATTTCAGCCTCTAGGTACTTTACTGGCTACTCCTTTTCTTCCCTCTCTTCTCCTCTCTCATACATACTCCCTTTACTTGTTTCATTTAGAGTAAATCAACAATCACTATGGGCTTCCTGGGCTCTGACACCAATCCATGCCTTCAGGACTTTATCTTAGTTCCCCAACCAGGGATGGAACCTGGGCCCTCAGCAGTGAGAGCTCGGAGTCCTAACCACTGGACCACCAGGGAATTCCCATGCCAAGTGTTTTTTCATGTATTTTCTTGAACAAAGACTATTTCCTACTTGTATTAGTTATCTATTACTATGTAACAAATTACTCCCCAAAACTAGCAGCTTAAAACAAGAAACACTTAATATCTCACCATTTCTGTGGGTCAGGAATTGAGGAGCAGGTTACCTGGGTGGGTCTGGCTCATGAGGTTGTTATGAAGACAGCATCCAAGGCTACAGTCATCTGAAGGCTTGACTGGGGATGGAGGATGTCCTTCCAAGATGGCTCCCTCACATGGCTGTTGGCAGGAGGATCAGTTCTTTGGACTCAGGTGGCAGGAGGCTTCAGTCCTCACAACATGGACTTCTCTGTAGGGCAACCGGAGTAGCCTCACAGAATGGCATCCAATTTCCACGGAGTGGGTAATTCTAGAGAGGAAACCTCAATGCCGTTTATGCCCTGTTCTAGGAAGTTCCACACCGTCACTTTTGCAAAATTCTATTTGTCAAGAGCAAGTCAATACTTACAGCCCTATGTCTAGGGAAGGGGGATTGAGTTCCACTGCTTGAAGGGAGAAGTATCAAAGAATTTGTGGACATGTTTTAATGCAATCATACTTTTGAATAATAATTCTCATGCTAGAATGCATTTTTCTTCTCATTACACATAAACAGTTTGCTATAACTGAGTATAAATTCTTATAGCAGTGTCTATCAACATAAATGCTGAACGGAGTGAAACATTTGCTTTGTTCTAGAGTGGGGTTCTTTTTACTACAGGAAATATTCAATAAATATTCCATGTAACCTTTGCAAGGACTTTGCCTTATGAGTTCTTTAGTGAGTGTGGTCAGAGCGGCAAACATTTCTTTCTAAACACCAACAGTACTGAATGGTAAGCAAGTGACAAGTGCAATAACCATATGATGTGTCCATGATGTCTGTCTAAATACACTGACTTGTTTAGGATCATTTTGATTTTTTAATCTCTTCATGGATACTGCCAAAACTTTTTTTACTAGAAACAAAAATGTTGATAATCACTCTCCAATTTTTGGTGATTTCATTTATCAACTACTGGTTTGGCCCGAAGGTGAAAAAAAAATAGGGGATGTGTTCAGTTTAGTTAAAAAGTAAAAGACAATTAAGTCTAGTCAATATGATAGTCATCCTCTGCTTTCTCCCCCCAAAGAATGTTGCTCGATCAATTGAAAAGTTAAAAAAACCAGTCTACTAATCAGTTGTTTTGCTATATGAAGAACAAGAAATTAATTTGGCCATTTCTATCTTTTAAGGGAACCAAGGTGATGTTTTGACATCAAACATGTAACACTTTCTCTCTTAGCCCTCTTGAGTGAAATGATATCCAATTGAACTGGCTATATTTAATCTAGTTTCTTTTATTAAAAATAAACAAAGCCTGTCTGAGAGTGAGGCCAAATGCCCACATGACCACTGCTACTGTATTCTGTTGTCACCATGTGACTTGATCCATAAATAGCTGTGAGCTACTCTCGCTGAGAAATCCAGGGGCCCTCAGTGAAGATTTACCTTTCTTATGGCCAGATGAGGAGCATAGTGGAGATTAGACTCCAGAACTACTGATTCATCATTGCTGATTCGAATTTTCACTTAATGTCTTTGTTCAGGTTGGAAAAGTCTTTCCTGTGTGGCCAGTAAAATATGTGAGGAATGCGGGGCTCCTCAGTGGGTGGATTCCATCATGGGTTTCCGCCAACCTTCTTCTTGGGGTTGTGGGATTCCAAACGAGACACAGGACAGCTGCATAATCCTCTTAAGCACCACATGAGAGATCCCCCCCTAATAATACTAAGCCACCGTATTTAACTCATCAGTAATAACTGTTGGGCTTCAAAATACAGTGGGATTGTTTAACCAACATAATTTCAAGGAGTCACAGAGAAGCATAATTACTAAGTTCTAATCTTCCAAACATATCTCTGCAGGCTGGGACGGTCGATGTCAGCATAATAGACTTTTCCAACTCTGGGAATCTGTGTGGGTATAGGTATGTGAATTTCAATCACCGATCTGTATTTCCGGGCTTATTGGTATCTTTTTCTCTGATGACATAAGGGCAGAAGTAAACTCTTGCAAGTGAGAATTTTTAAGAGAAATAAGAACTCCAAGTAACTAAAATAATAACATGGACATATTCACTTGTGCCTCTAGTTTCCAGAAGAAAAAACGGATTCTGAATAAGCCAGGTGAGGTGCCCCTGATCTGCTTGAGCTCTATGTAGTGCACTGGACTCTAAAGCAGTGCTGCTGGTCCCCAGGAGAGTCACTTAACCTTTCTGTTCTTCACATGTCAATGGGGGTAGGGTAGTACGACTCATGCAAAATCCTGAGAACCGGATCTGGCACTCAGTAAATTGTCAACAAATGTTATCTATTATTATATTGCAGAAAACAGGAGGAAAAAAAACAACCAGTTAACTATTTAATAGCTATTGAATTGTTGCTCTTTTAAATTTCTCAAACGTTTTTAAGAGTTTAGCCTTTGGCTATGTTGTCAGGACTTTTTGGTATTTTCCCTGCAATATGTCATAACTTCAAGGATGCAAATATGGGCTACAAAATAGGGGATTACCCTCCTATCAACCTTGGAGGAAATATCTTTATTGGACAGCATAGCGTTACTTGTAAAGTAGTTATTTAAAACCATCTAGATGAGATTTGTTTATATTTCTTTAATCCTAGAAGTTTTTGTCTAAGTTTCATGCCATCTTTTAAAACGATTACTGACTTTTTAGAGACACAATTCTTATCCATCCATTTATTTATTCTGGTTGTTGTTTTGCAAACAGACTGAAGGGGGATATAGGCAGAAGCTGGGAGACCAATTAGGAGGCAAGAGGTGGGGTGGCAGCAGGACCATGAGAAAAGATCAAATGCTGAATATGTAGTATTCCAGGTTAGACCCAATAGAATGTAACGATAAATTAGCTGTGATGTGAGAAAAAGACGTGCATCAAGGTGACCATGCTGTTTTTGGTTTGAGCAATTAGAAGAATGCAGTTGCCTTTTAAGGAGGTGAGGGCGTCTCAAGATGAACTGGTGTAGGAAGGAATGTCCAGAGCTCAGTTCTGATATTTTATACGTGAGATGCCTCTTGCACATCCAAATGGAGATGTGGAGGTGTTAGATGGTAGGGGGTCAGATAAAACGCAGGATACCCAGGTAAACTAGAATTTCAGATAAATACAAAACAAATATTTCATGGCACATACTTCTACTAAAAAAAGTTATTCATCGTTTGTTGGAAATTCTAATTTTACTGGATGTCCTATATTTTTATTTGACAAATTTGGTCATCCTATCAAGTGGGCAGTTGGATAATGAGAGGTCAACCTAGACACCATCTTTAAAGCCATGGGATTGGATGAGATCATCGAAGAAGTGAGCTTGGACTGCAATGCAAATTGATCCAAGGAGTGAATCTTGGCACTCGGTGTAGAGGTCAGGTGATGAGGAGAAATAGTAAAGGATACCAAGAAGGAGAAGACAGAAAGTTAGGAGGGTAACCAGGTGAATGGGGTATAATAGAAGCCAAAATAAAGCAAGGGTTTCAAGTGGGAGTGATCAACTCTGTCTATTGCTGCTAATAGGTGAAGGATGATGAAGGGGAGGGCTGAGAAGAGATGGATGAAAGAAGAGATGCTGAATGGCATCCTTAATGACAAAAACATTTTTTGCGGAGCTGTGAAGGGAAAAATCTGACTAAGAGTGTGTTCAGAATTCTTTTGGATATGAAAAGGAGGGGCAATTCTTTCAAGGAGTTTTATAAGGTGAAGAAAAGGAATATGTCATCACCTAGAGAGGAAAATGAGGTCAAGAGGTTTACTTTTTAAATAAAAGGAATAAGAGAATGTTTGTATGGGGATCAGTATGATCCAAAGAGAGAGAAAACTTAATGATGCAGGAGGTGAAGGGGATAACTGCCCCCAAAATGTCCTTTTATAAAAAGAAGGAATGGGATCTAGAGAGAAAATGGGGACTTGACCGTGGCTAAATACACAGGTCACCAGTGATAACCTGTGATAAGGTGGCGTTTAGGGCAGGGGTGTAGGGAGGTAAGCAGAAGTGGTGGTGGTATTTCATGGGAGTTCTCCTCTGATTGCTTCAATTTTCTCAGTGAAGAAGGAAGCCAGGTTGTACTTTGCTGAGAGTGAGGGTTAATGAGAAGGTGTAAGAGAACTAAACCGCTTTATATCTTGTCTATCTCTCAACGTTTTTGCAGTTTCATCTTTTTTGAGTTTTTTCATTCCTCTCTTATAAAACTTTTGACCTTCCGTCTTGTTTTCTTGGTGGTGCACATGTCCTATCTCTCCTCAGAGTTTGTAAACTCTCTGAAGGCAGAGTTCATGCCAGTTCATCTGTGAATTCCTATGCTTGGATCGTAGTAGATGATCAATGAAAATGTATTAAGAGAATTAAGTTTTTAAAAACAAAATGCACTATAATCCCCAGAAACTCTTTTACTTAAGCTAAAAAAAATTCATCTTTTTTTTCTGACGATCCACTCTATGCTGTGGAAGATTCAGACAAGTTAAATCAATTCTTTGATCCAGCAGTTAAAAAACTGTGCATTACAGAAAATACTGTAAAATTGTATTGGCAACCTACACTGAACCTAAAAGTCACTTTAGTGTGCGTAAAACTATCAAATAGCATAAACATATCAATTAGGGTTCAAAGTGGAAAGAAAAATTCTTGAAATGAAGCCTTATAGATTGCAAATCATAAGCAGTGTATTCTACATGGACCTTTAAATACAATTTTAAAACATGGAGTTTTTAAAAATGTTGCCAACTACGTTCTTCTAAAATATTAACCAGATGAAACTATGTAAATATTTTCAAAAGGGTAAGAAAATATAAAGAATTATTCTCAAGAAATCACCATATATTAGGGGCTGAAAAGTACTGATAAGTTAACATACTTACAAATAAAATAGTAGACAGTTGTACTTGGTGAGTAGATTAGGTATTAACTTCAAAAGTATATATAATTATGGCTCTGCTTTATTTTAGAGTATAGATCTAACCACACACTATGTAAATTTAAAAGATATTATATTCAGTGTTTATGTAATTGTGTGGTATTTCCTCTAAAATTATAGTGAAAATATCTATAATTAAATAAATGCTCTCTCCACTTACTGTAAAATCCCATAATCTTTTTGCTTCTGTAAACAAAGAGCTACTGTAACATCCTTATAGAGATAGCCACTTCTGACAGTTTCACCCATTTCCACTTTCTTTTAGAAGAAAGAAGTAACCAATTAACTCTGCAAAGATGAGGTATCACATAAATACACTAAGCTTCAGTAATTAGCGATAATGCCAGTGTATTCCTCCACTATTACAGATTGGCTCATTGTCTTTTAAATTTACACATTGTGCCTTTAACACTAAAACTGTTTCACATATTTCAAATAGAAAATGAGTTTTTAGTGATTTTCAATCAAATGATCTGTCTTCCGTTTGCTCCTGCAGTCCCAATAATGTCAAAGGAGCAACTACACCTGGATTCATTTTCAAACTATTTGATGTAACTATTTTCAGAAGACTAGCCGGCTCAATAAAATAATTAATCAATTTAAAGTCTAAGGTTATCGTAAAACAGCTGACTTGCAAACATGTGACTGCTCAGAGCTATCCTGTTCATTTTATTCTTCTGAGTTTCATTTTATTTTCCAATTCATTCTTTTCCTTTCCGGGATTAAGCATTTTATTTTTAGTTCAGGAAAAATTAACTTTATTTTTTTGGTATGATATGAGGCTGAGACTTCACAGTTGAATATACTCAACGTTCTAAATCTCCAATGTCTGTAATGTGCCCCCTGGCTATGCTTCCTTGGTGCTCTGTCGTTGTCCGAGGCTGCTTCCGTACTTCTGGAGTCCTTCTCTAACCGGAACGATTTCATTGGAGCCGCTGAGCGTTATCGCGCTCCACGACTAAGACAGAACCAGAGAATGCTAGAGCTGGAATGGTCTTCAGAGCCATCTTGTCTACCATCTTCTTTATGGCTGAGGAATGAGGTCCAGAGACGGGATTTAACTTGCCTTAGACACTGAATAGTGAGATAACCAGGACAAGAATCTAAATCATATTACTCTCAACTGGGTGCTCATATTTCCCTGTGCTTTGAATTAAAATTTACTTTTCCATCTTCCTTCTTCATGAATTGCCCAAGTTCATTTTTCTTTACTCTCCACAAAAGATTTCATGCTGGAGCGTTGTTCTGTTTTCGTTCTTGGGATCGTATTCATGACCTAACTTAGAGCTTGTATAAATGCCTGCAATACTGGCATACCAGCTACCTTCCAGTGACATGTTTTTGCCTTTTTTTTTTTCCTCCAAGCAAATGCCATCTAAACAGGGGATTATCGCCTATTTCTCTTATGTGTCTCCTAAGTTTCACGTATTATCTTTATTACAGCACTCATCACGCTGGACTGTCGTTGTTCACTTGGTTGTCTGTCCCTCGTTAGAGACAAACACCTAACTCTGTGTTCTCAGTAGCCAGGGAGCCCCCTGCATCTATCCCCAGCCTTGTCCATCGGCCTGCCTACAGCCATGGACCCTGTCTGAAGGCAATAATGTGTGGCCCACCCATGTTTTTCTCTCCTGAAACAAGAGTACCTTATTCAACAGAAAGAACTTCCAAAAAACCTTTCTCTCTCCTAGCTTTTCTCCAAATCAGATTCCCAAACTCAGTGCCCTGTCGAAAATCAAGCAGCTATTTCACTTTTGCATAGGAGCTGTTTTTGGAAGTAGCCAGAGTGCCACTGTTTACTTCCTTAAGCTTTTCCTCCTCTACCCACTCAGAGGCTGCATCCCCAGGAAACGTTCAAGGCAGAAAGAGGAAGGGAGGAGGCCGATGGAGATGGTGGAAAGCTGTGTTCTGGGAAATGTCATCTTCCCTGTTTTTGTGTTCAAAGTAAGAATAGATACAGGAAGAGCCCTGGGGGCAGGATAAGATGGGTGTCATCATTTCTAACATAAATCTGTTTTCCAGAACCTCAGAGAACCAGGCAGAGGCAATGGTCCTCAGCTCCACAACACCTGAAGGCCCAGCCACGCTGGGAAATGGCAGGAGCCATTCCGATCACCCTCCCGTTTCGCTGTGGAAGGTCACTCGGCATGTCCATTTCATGCCATCTTAGAGTCCCCGAGAAAGTCGAATTTCCTGAAGGAGAGATGGGGTGGGAAATGCATGTCACACAGAAGAATCTGAATGCAGTTGCCCCTTGACCGTCTAGCACAGTGGTTAAGGATTAAGCATCCTATTTATCTGGAGTCATACGGTCTGGGTTTCAATCCCAGATTCATCACTTTGGTTTCAGCTGGGTTGGTTTGGTGCCTTAATTGGTGCTCCTGAGTTTCCTCTTCTGTGAACTAAACATAATAATACTCATATTTAGGGTCACAAGGAAAAGTAGCCAAGTGACTTTTATTGAAGCTCACTCTGTGCCAGATCTCTGGGTCTAGAACATTGTATTATTGTTATTTTATTTTCACAAGTACTTTATGGGTTGCTTCTAATACTTGCTCCATTTTACATATGAGTAAACTGAGGTTTAGAAAAGTTAAGCAACCTGTCCAAGGTCGTGCAGCCAGGAAGTGGTAGGTGTGGGGTTTGAACCAAGCCCCTCACCACTGCACTGCTCAAGCGGCAGCACTAACACGGAGTCAGGAAGACCAATGCACGTAAGCCCTCAGCACAGCCCTCACACTCAGTCACAGCATTCTACAGGCAGGAACGCTTATTCGGCATTATTTTGAGATAGATACATGTTATGGTTCTCTGAAATCATGACAAGGGACATTAAGGAGTAGGACATACCTCAGTTGTTGTTTCATTCTTAACATGCTCTAATTAGCCATAGTGTAACTTTAGGCAAGGTTCTTACCCTAATGGCATCCCCTCTTTCTTCATCTAAAAAATGAAGTACTATGTAGCAACTGGTTATCTTATAGTAAATGTGGGTTTAAGTTTAAAGGGTTTTCTTCCTGGCTCTGCATCTGACCCCAGGCCTCATTTCAAAGCGGAGAAGCATTCTGCTTCAAAAGTTTTACAGGATAACCTGAATAAAAGTGGTATTGAGAGTGTTAATACTAGGTATCATCTAAAAATATTATATAATCTTAGGTTAGAAATCATCATCCTTGTTAACAGAGTGAAATGTTTTGGTATATGGAGATATTTGTGTGTCGTCATTTTTTCTTGTACCTAATCCAAAAGACTGTGTTGGGAATTAGGATATAATAGATAATTTTTTTTTACAGATACTGACTGCAGCCCAAGAATTAGGCAGGAATAATAACAGAAAAAGAATACTAAATAAAAGATGCTTTCTAGTGTAGCAGTTTATTGTAATGATTAATCTTCCAGTAAGATTTTCAGAATCTGAAGAAAACATACAAGTTGGCTAGTAGTGCAGGCTATATAATTTTGTTAGTTCTTAATTTAAACTTTGGAAAGTCCTTCTTGAAGATCTGGATCAAGTCTTAGGGACTTGATCCAAATTTTTCACTTTTTCTAAATGACTATAGAAGAAGAAGCATTGTTATAATCTTTATATATTAATAAGAATGCAACTATTTGTTCTTTAGATGACCCTTGTTCCAAAAGTTATTATATTTAAAAACCACTTCCAGAAAATCAAGCAGGGGCCAATTAAAGAACATATGGTATGCTAAGGAAATCACTGTGCTTTGTTCTACGGTGTTACTTACGGAAAAGAAACATTTCTTTGAAGGTCCCATATGAATAGCCTATCTTAAAAAACCAATGTTAGGGTCTGGACATGAGCAAAAATTTGGTGATCAATATTAGACTGGTTACTCTTGCCCAATACAAAGGAAAGCTTTGAAATTTATTTTACAATTGGGCATACACACCAATTTATGTTTATCATCCGTCTTCCGTATTGGTAACAGCTTACTTGTCACAAACTCTCTTTTGTAGAATAAGGGACAGACCTGATCCAACCCAAAAACAAACAAACAGAAACCCCAGAAAACATGAATTCTTTCAGTAGCTCTGGAATTAATTAGATACACTGACCATTTTGGAAACTGAAGACATTAACATGCTTTTAAAAAGATACTTCTGTTCCATCTAAACTTAGCCAGCACAAGGAAATAAAAACAGCCAGAAGTAAAGTAGGCAGATCACTCAAAGTTGTGCTTCTGCAAGGATGGCCTACAAGCAGAAATCATCTTAGAGGTTGTTAAAACTGTCCATTTCTTGGTTCCCCAATCCAAATTCACTGAAGCCTCAGGAAAATAAAAGCACAAAATGTTACCACATGGGACCCATGAACCCGAAAGTGTGGGTCGAGGGGGAAGGTTGAGTGTGTACGCAATTCACTCATGCAACCTATTTGGATGTCTGAGTTTGCTTTTAATTAAAAAGGGGGATTATGCCTAAATACCTCAGAGAGTCTGAGAGTTGAGAGTCTGAGCTAGGTTATCACCTGAAATATAGTGAGACCTCAATCAGGTTAAATTTTTTAACCTCAAGGATGGTGGAAGGCCTGAGAGACATAAAATCATTAACTTCTCTTCAAGAGACCATGCTAGGAAATTTGAAATGATTAGGATAATGAAATACAATGCACAATCAACTGATAGTTCAAGATGGGATCTCAACGTCTCTTTGACAGGGGATGTTAGAGTGTGGAAAAACCTGCAGGCACCGAAGGAAGTGGACCTGCTGGCGTTACAGTCTTTTTCTGGGGTGCGCTCGTGAGGAACAGATGAAGAGCTATATAATCATTTATTCACCAGATTTGAGTATACCTCACTACACATTCTTTCTGTAAAGAAAACTTGCCTGAAGTCAGGACTTAAAACAAATGTTTTACATGCTACCCTTTAATAGTTAAGACTTTTTGTTAAGTGAGATAGTAAATCTCTTTCTTTTAATCTACTTAGAGTTTGGTCTTCTTTTACTATGGACTGAAAACATCCCAAATGATATATCAAACTTAAGGAAATAATTAGAAACACAGATATGATTTTTGTAAAAAGAGTGCCGTGTTGATTATCATGTCAAAAATGGAAACAATAACAGTCCAATTAGAGTAACTATGACATGACACGAACACTAAAGATACTCTGAATATTCCAAAGAATATTTAATTGGAAAATAGGTTATAATATTTTCACAATTTTCAGTTGTACGTAGAGGATAAGGCCTGAGTCTGTGTGTGTGTATATATATACACATATATGTGTATATATATGTATATATATATATACATACACATATACGTGTATATATATATACATACACATACACAGAGAGAGAGAGACAGTTGTTAACATTTTTATATTTATCTCCTTGTTAAATAAAATAAATATATATATTTTAAAAGGATATAAATATAAAAATGCTAATACTTGTCTCTTAATTTTAGATCATTTAAAATTTCTTTCTCATTACCTTTCTAAATGTTCAAAATAACTTCCAGTGAATAAGAAGTATTTTATAATCAGGAACACATGTGTATATTTAAAGAAATGCTTCAGGAAATGGAAAACTTTATTTATGACAAGATAACTGGGAATCCAGTTAAGAGTAGCTGGGATCCTGGAAGGAGAAATTGAAAAATCAGGGATTAATGGCACCATGTACATCACTTTGAATAAAACTAAGGAAAAGATCTGCCCTTCCATGCTGGACATGCGGTAGGGATTTCCACAATGTTATGTGCTAGGAAGCAAAGCGGAAGGGAGAAAAAGACATATCTAGATGATATCTTTTTTTTTTTTTCTCCTGCAGGGGGATGGGGAGTACCTGTTATTGGAATTCTGCTTGGAAGCATAAGGAAGTAGGCATGAAGACTGTGTGTAGGCTCATGGCCTTGGCATTTTCAGCAACTGTAACCCCGGGCGTGTGGCTCACCCCCGCGCACAGCCTTCCCACTGCAGTGTTTCCTAGTCCCACATTCCTGATGCCTGAGAGTTACTCTTCTGTCAAAGTGAAACACTGAGCCATGTGCTAGAATCACATACCTCCCTCTCAAAATATTTGACCAACAAAATGGGATTAAAGTTGTGTTGGCAAAGGTGGGTTATAATGATTTTACCTATTGGGAGCTATTCATCTGTATGTTGTTTTTATCATTCCAGATGTTGTTTGTGGAAGGAGAATGTGATTGCTAGCCAAAATCTACATTATGTCATCTGCTCGGTTCTATAAACAGATTACACAAGCTGTACAGACACATGCTGTGGGCTGTGGTTAGCTAATTACATTTAATGCAAATATGCACATGTATAATTCATTTTAAAGGGATTAATTATCAGTGCTATATTTTAGTTATGAGGGCTTTTGGAAAGACCTCATCATAGAAGTACACTAGAGCCATTTAACAGCTTTTTGAAATGAATACAAGCCATTTGGAATATTGTATACAAAACTGATTTTTGTGAAAATACTCACTAACTACATTGACTATGAGATAATTTGGCAAAAATGCTAATCTATATTATGGATAGATTTGGTCCAGGTGTATCTGTTGTCAAAACATAGCATTTCTATTTTTATTTCAAATCTAGGGTACAGACTGTTTCCAAATACAGTCATCTGACTATTAAATCTAAACAATGAAGCATAGCATTTGCCCTGGCAGCAAATAACTGAGCAAATACATTTGTTCCTAGGGAAAGTAAAAAGAAAAAATTGCATCATGTTGAACAGATACAATGTTTATATTGTTCACTCAAACTTCTGTTCCCTGTGACACTTTTGCCTGACCACTCAGTGTCTGTTCTCCCCTTCACCTGTGGTGATGTCACCTGATTTTGATTGAGGCAGTATGTAGCCAGGTGCAAAATTAAATTTCCTAGCCTCCCTCTCAGCTACAAGTGGTCATGTGATCATCCTGGCCAATGAAGTGAAAGTGGAAGTTTGGGGGAGGGAGTTTTAAAAAGTTTTTTAAATGAGACTCAATTCCACGTGTATACAACTTTTGTTCTTCCACTTCTTCCTGCCTAAAATGCTGGATGTGGAGAATCCAACCTGTGAATATGAGACAACAACTGTGCATATGAAATCTGCACCATGGGCTACTGGGCAGAAAGTTGGAAGGAGCCTGCATCACTGATGGTATTACAGGGTCGCCTATACCAGTTCTGAGAAGCCTACCTCTGGGCATCTTGTTTCATGAAAAAAAAAAAACTCTAGTCACTTGAGTCCCTATAATTTGGGTATCCTGTAAAATGAGGCTAAAATGCATTCCTTCCTGATAGAAGTCCCAATTATGATTGTTAACAGAAGTTTATTGTTTAGTAGAAGTTGTTAAACACACTTAAAATTGTCCATTCCCAATTCATAAAAAAAAGAATGTTTGGGTAACTCAAAAGTCTAGAGTCCCTTCTTCTCATCACCCAATACATTGCTTCTTTGGCTTTAGGGGAAGGCTTTTTACTTCTGAAGACTATTTTTCCATATTACAGCATTTAGAGCCTTCTTTATAAACCATGGTTTCTTAATATAGATGTTTGTGGATGGGCTTCATGTATCTTAAGTTTGTAGATTTGTTCCAGTATTAGATAAGACATTTTAATACAATGAATTGATGTTTACCATGAAGCAGTAAGTGAATGTTCATCTTTTTTTTTCAAATTTTGAATGTTTTAAAATTGAAGTACAATTGATTTACAAAGTTTCAGGTGTACAGTAAAGTAATTCAGTTATATTACATATATATTCTTTTTTAGATTATTTTCCATTAGAGGTTATTACGAGATATTGAATATAATTCCCTGTGCTATACAGTAGGTCCTTGTTGTTTATTTTATATATAGTAGTGTGTATCTGTTAATTCCAAATTCCTAATGTACAAATTTACAAAAGTAGTATAACATTTATATGTTTGGAATATTGCATTGTCTCATTTAGTCACATCTAAAATATATTAAATGAATCATTATTAAGTGAACTACAAAAATCTTTAACAGTGATTGCGTTAGAAAATAAGTCATACAATGATCATCAGGTCTTAGGGAGACACGGCTACTATAGCTTTATGTGATTAAGTTGGAATAAGGCTTATGTTAAAACTATCAGGTAAGTTTCTACAAATTGGTATTTCCAAATACATGAAAAAGGACGGAGACCTCTTTTCTCTCCACTTTTTGCCTATCATCACTTCTGGTACAGATGTCTATACAGATAGTAACACATATACTTTTTTTTTTTTTTGTAATTTACTCATTTTCAGGCATGGAGGGGTTGTCAGTGACTGCATTTTAAAAGAGATGATGTTTAAACAGGGTATTTAAAATTAAGTAATAATTCTAAAATTCAAATGAAGAAGACTAGACCTGTGGGGTATGCAATATTAGGCAAAGGGAACAACATGAACAAAAGCAGTAAGACTGAAACCATTCTAAGATCTGAGCCCTATATCTAGTTCAGAATTGTTGTTGAGAAAAGTCCAATAGGAAAGAGATAGAATAGAATAGTAGACAGGATTTTGAAAGATAACAGATGTTATATATATCAGATTTAGCTTGCCTAAATGTCTTAGGTGTTCAAAATAATATTAGCTTATATAGGAAAGAAGTTTATTTCGCTCACACATAAGTTATTCCCTGAGGAAGCCAGTCTAAGGCAAGTTTGGAAGCTCTGATCATTATCAATTCGAGTTCTCTCCAGTTGCTCCACTGTCTTTAGAATCTCACCTCACAAGTTCAAAGAGCTAGTCTGGCTCCAACCCTCATATCTACAATCCAGTTATCAGGAAACACAAAGGGATAAAGGAAGAACATGCTACCTCCCTCTAAAGATGCTTCGCAGAAGTGGTACTTGACACTCTTGCTTCCATTCCATTGGCCACAACTGAGGCATAAGGTCACAGTGAACTGCAAAGGAAGCTCTGGAATTTAGCCTTCAGTGTGGGTAGCCATGTGCCTCCTAAAAAAGGAGGGGGGGCTTTATTATTAAAGAAAAGGAGAGAATGGATAATTTGAAGACAACCAGTGGTGTCTGGCAGACCAACCAAAGAATCTTAGAATGAATTCCATAACGCATAGAGAACAGGCAGCTTTCAGGAGGGTGAAACACAATCAGATTTGTTCTTTGAAAATGCCATGGTGCAAAGGATGGATTCTAGAGTTGCAAGGGGAAAAACGAACCAACCAATTGGTTAAGAGGCCACTGTGATAAGAAATGACACGATGGCAGTGGGTAAAGAGAATAGAGGATGGGTTTCCAAGATAATTCGAGGATACAATTTAAAAGATTTGATGCCTGATTATGAGAGGATGAAGAAAAGAGAGGAAGGATGACAATTCCTAGAAAATACGGCCACAGCCAACAAGATAAGAAAGAATTCAGAAGTGAACTTCTAGAAATGGCCATAGAGCATCTCAACTGGGCAGAAGTAACCTTTACATTTAGAGCTCATGCTGGCTGTGGTCTTATGTGTTGGTATGAATTTGGGTGCTTTTTCAGAGGAGTCTGCAAATTTGCTCACCTTAAACTACTTTAATCTCAGTAAAGAAAATCTATAATTTTGGCTACTTAACAAAATGGCATAATCTTAATTTACCAGAGCTTTCCAGATATGGGAAAACAGAAAATACTAGCAAAACTGTCAGAGTTTATTGTATGCCATTTCATTCATACACAATATGTGTCAAGCACTGTGCTAAATTCTCTTACTCAATTTTCCCAACTCTGTAATTTTCCCAATTTTACAAATGAGCAAATGATTCAGAGAAAGTTTATTTAACTGGCCTGCAGTCAAACCAACTTAGCAAGAGACAGAGCTAGTATTTGAACCTGGGTCTGTCCATGCTTCTGAACACTCCATCATGCAACATACACAATGCTTCTGAGGTCACTGTATTTCTGAAATGGAAAGAAAAGAAAAAGCACACTAAAGATCTTCATAAATGTGACAACACAAGTATTACGTTCTGTAAGGAAAATAGGAAAGATGAGACATTAATAAAATATCCCTCCCTGTTACTTCTCTATTGCAGAAATAATGTTTAATGTTTTACTATTAAATATATTGCTTGGATACACTAAATGGCATCACTATATAATAACAGTAGAAAAACTGGAAACCAAAGATGGGGAGAAGAAAGGTCAACACTCCTAATGTCTATATACAGCACCCTAGCGGCAAACCATGTCTCCTTCCTTTAGTTCTCATTTTTCCTGAGCCAGTCACAGCCTTACTGCTATGGATTGAATTTTTGTGTCCCTCCCAAAGGCATATGTTGAATCTCTAAACCCCATTAAGCTGGTATTTGGAGGTAGAGCTTTTGAGTATGGATGACATCATGGAAGTGGAGCCCCTGATGGGATTGGTGCCCTTATAAGGGGATTGGAGGACCCAGAGCTCCCTCTCTCTCTGTGCTATGTGAGAACATAATGGGAAGACTGGCCGTCCACAAACCAGGAAAAGGGCCCTCACCAAGAACTGAACCTACTGACACTTTGACCTTGGACTTCCCAAGGTCAAGGTGCCAGTAGAAATTAATGTTTGTCCTTAAGTCACCCAGTTCTAGAAGCCCAAGCTGAATAACACAATAACACAAGTGAAAGTCCTTAGTTATGTTCTTAATAATTGGTCCTTAGTTATGTTCTTAATAATTGCAAAGACAAGAAAGTGCAACCCATGTTCATAAAGAAAATTAAGTACATGCAAGAAATCTTAACAATGTAAAATTTTCTTTGTTTTCCCTCAACTCATCTCTCAGGCCATATTGGGTCTATCTCATGTTGGTACCAGAAAGTTCTTCCCTCCTAGTGTATCACCATCTTTTTTTTCTTCTCCTCTAAAGACCTGCTATTCCATCTATCACTTTACCTTCCCCTACTGGTCCTGTTTGCTTCTTCTTTCTTTGGGACTCCTGTTCCGGCTGTCAGTTAACCAATTCTGACCAGCCTTCACCTGGGGAGTGGGGAACTGGTGGGAGAGTAGAAGTGAGGAGAGAGGGAGGATGGAGAGGGGGGTTTGTGGTTTCAGATCCTAGGAGGATGGAATGAAGAAATACTGACACTACAGTTCCCTCCTCAGAATGAAGCACTGCAACTCTTTCTCTTGTTGATGTTGATCACCTGAGTTACATCTGTCTCTTTTCACCCTCCAACCAGAGAGAAATTCTCTCAGTCTGGGTTAGAAATCCAGTAGGTTAGGTGGTGGTGGGAGAGACATCTCCAAACTCCCACACTCAATGGTGTGGAAGTATCAGGCAGTAAATATTCCATAGAGACAACGTCCTTCCCCTGCTTTGTTAATCTGGGAACCATCCAGAAAATATGATTTTAGAGGAGATGTTTCCTTCTAAGAATCCAGGATGAACACTTGGGCAGTTAATTAAGTGTGTGTAAGTGTCCAGTTAACACTAGGTGGAGCAACACCAACTAAATTTTCCTTATAATCTGGAAGAATGCGTTATGTACTCTACAGGTGTGGAGAAATTATCTTCAGAGGCATATTTCTGATTATTCGCATGTTATAGTCAATGCCATTCTATACTCAAAACACTCTCATATTCAGCAACTTTTATGAGTTCTCTTGCCTGTACTGCAGTATCCCCCAAATAAGCATTTTGTCGCGAGCTTTCAGAATACTATGCAATTCTAGAAGTTACATCGATAAACTAAATGATAGAAGCATTTCTGAACCTTTCTTTCAGATTAAAATTTTTCCTTTAAGTGGAATTTTTCTCCTGTTTAATTTGCAATATACATTCTTGAGTCTGGAAATAGCTAGTTGTATATCTACAAATTAATAATAATAATAAAACAAGTAACTTTCATCGAGTACTGAGTCTGTCTCAGGCTTTGTGCTAATCAACCTAAAAATATATTCTCATTTAGCTTCACAAGAACCTTAAGAGTTGGGTAATATTTTTCCCATTTTACAGCTAAGTAAATTGAGGCTTAAAGAGTTTAAGATACACTTTTGAGATGGTACAGCTATTGACTACCTGGTCCAAAGTCTAAGCTGTAAACACTATACTTATCTATTTTCCTACAGTCTAATTAAGTGAATGCCAAGTTTTGTCCTATAGACCCTAAGGACTGGCACTCCACTTATTCAATGCATATTATATACAGAATTTATACTAGCAAATTCTTCTTTAAATTCTGGAATTTTTAGAAATACTTAAAATAGTGGCGATGAGTCACACAGAGAGGCTCTAAGTCACTGTGCCTTTGTCAAGAGAATTTAAGTCTCTGAATAATTAAATGATGGGAAGATCAGTACCAGAAGTTGATCAGAGGAAGAGACATCCTATTGTGGTTTTAGAGGCTCTTCAAACATATCAGATGTAAATCATATTTCTATTTAGAGCCCCTTTAATGTGTTTTTGTTCTTTCTTTCCTCAGTGACTCTTAAATAGGATAATGAGTTATTACCAATTGTTCATCATGGTGTGTATGGGTCAATTTACTCCTGGATATTTTATCATTTCTAAAGGAGAATGTGCTACAGCTCTAGAAAAGTTGTGTCTATAGACATTAAAAAGTGCAGGTCGATATATGCTGAAAACTTTTCCCTTATAAAATTATTAATAAGGGAAATTGAACATGATTCAAAGACATGGAAAGATATCCAGTGCTCTTGGATTGGAAGAATTACTATTGTTAAAATGGCCATACAACTCAAAGCAATCTACAGATTTAATGCAATCCCTATTAAAATACACATGACATTTTACACAGAACTAGAACAAATAATCCTAAAATTTATATGGAATCACAAAAGACCCAGAATTGCCAAAGCTATCCTGAGAAAAAAGAACAAAGCTGGAGGCATAACTCTTCCATGCTTTAGACTATAGTACCAAACTACAGGAATAAAAACAGCATGGTATTGGCACAAAAACAGACACATAGATCAATGGAACAGAATAGAGAGCCCAGAAATAAACCCACGAACCTATGGTTAATTGATGTACAACAAAGGAGGCAAGAATATACAATGGAGAAACTATTGTCTCTTCAACAAGTGATATTGGGAAAGCTGGAGAGCTACATGTAAATTAATGAAATTAGAACATTCCTTCACACCATATACAAAAATAAGCTCAAAATGGTTTAATGACCTAAATGTATGCCATGACACCATAAAACTCCTAGAAGAGTACATAGGCAAAACACTCTTTGACATAAATTGTAGAAATATTTTCTTAGATCAGTCTCCCAAGGCAAAAGAAATAAAAGCAAAAATAAACAAATGGGACCTAACTAAAACTTAAAAGCTTTTGCACAGCAAAGGAAACCATAAACAAAATGAGAAGGCAACCTATGGAATGAGAGAAAATATTTGCAAATGATGCAACTGACAAGGGATTAATTTCCAAAATATACAAACAGTTTATACAGCTCAATACCAAAAAATCAAACAACCCAATCAAAAAATGGGCAGAAAACCTAAATAGGCACTTCTCCAAAGAAGACATATAGATGGCCAAAAGGCACATGAAAAGATGCTCAACATCACTAATTATTAGAGAAACGTGAGTCAAAACTACAGTGTGGTATGACCTCACACCAGTCAGAATGACCATCATCAAAAAGTCTATAAATAATAAATGCTGGAGAAGGTGTGGAGAAAACGGAACCCTCAGACACTGTTGGTGGGAATGTAAACTGGTGCAGCCACTATGGAGAACAGTATGGAGGTTCCTTAAAAAACTAAAAATAGAGTTACCATATGATCCAGCAATCCCACTCCTTGGTATATATCCGGAAAAGACAAAAACTCTAATTCAAAAATATACACGCACCTCAATAGCAACACTATTTATAATCGCCAAGACATGGAAGCAACCTAAGTGTCCATCAACAGATGAGTGGATAAAGAAGATGTGGTGTATATATATATATATATATATATATATATATATATGATGGCCTATTAACCATAAAAAACAATGAAATAATGCCATTTGCAGCAACATGGATGGACCTAGAGATTATCATACTAAGACAAAGAAAGACAGATATCATATGATATAACTTACATGTGGAATCTAAAAAAAAATGGTACAAATGAACTTATTTACAAACCAGAAATACACTCACAGACATTGAATCACCTTGTTGTATACCTGAAACTTTGTAGATCAACTATACTTCAATTTAAAAAATAAAATAAATAATAAATTTACAAGCAATCTTTGAGGGAAAAGCTAACCAGACTACTTAATTAATAATCATTTTACATAAATTAAGATGTAGCAAATTTAACAGCAAAGACATATCATTCCAGTGTTAAACATGCATGTAAGACAGAAAATTCTCAGTGTTGTTTATTAGTAATCTAATATAGAGAGAAATATGGGGCAAAAAGTTTCACAGGAGCCTGGATACCTTCATCAGCTGTCTCTCATCATTCTTCTGCTTGATGTTCCTCAGCACATATGGGATCAGATTCTCAGCTACAATGTTAGCTTACATTTTTAATTTATTGCTCAGTAAATGTGTCCTTCGGCTCTTTCATGGGTCTCAGGGGTATGCAGGGATTGTGTAAATTCAATGCCAAGGATGAGATAGCTATACACACAGTTGAGAGTCAATAAATTTGGCCGCCCTTAAATAAAGTTTACCTCTTTTCAAATAAGTTTAAAGTGCAGGAATTAAATGATACAAATCCTATTTACTACTGGAATTTAGCCCTTTAAAACCCTACTGGTGTCTGAGCTATTTTGAAAGGCTGAAAGAAAAATCATATGGTGAAAATAATTTTTTTGAAAACAGCTTTAGGAAAGTAAAGTTGGTTAACTATTTAAAAAGTAGCCCTTATATGGAACCTCAAATAGAAAAACAGAAAATAGAGGTGTAAACAATAGAGGTATAAGAATAGAGGTACAAACAATTAACTGGAAACGTCTCTTTTGTAAAGCACAATTTAAATCTTTAAAAAAATTTAAAAAATTTTTCTTGAGCTATGTGCAAAGATACATAATACACACACCACACACACGGGGAGGGGAGTTTGAGTTCATAAGTTTTTTCCTAGTTGATCAATGTTAGTGATTTAAACAAATACTAAACTTGTATCCAGGAACTTTTACAGGGGACTTTTGTGAGTAGTGGGTGTGTGTTTGGCGGGGGGTGGTTATGTGTGAGTGTGAGCATGTGACTGTATGTGGTATTTTTACATATTCTTTTTTAAAACATTAAGCTTTTTAACCCAGTTATTTCATGCATTTATTGTGAATTTTCTAAATTCTTAACTGCAAACATTTTAATATATGTTTTAGATCATTTTGAACTAAATAGCAATTTACTGGTAGTTTAAATCTATTTTGCTCACTGGTTGGATGGCTAGAATCTCTTAATGGCATTTTAAATCTGGAGCATCATGTTATGTCGTTATCCTACTAGATTTGCAATAGTCTGTTAAATCATTATTACAGAATCTCATAATTTTCTTCTTTCCCGTTTGTCTTACATACCATTAGCCTTACTTTCCAATTATGAATCTATTTTATGAGTATATAACCTTTATATTGAATGGCAGTATTTAACTCACATAATTCACAGAATCACAAGTAATATTTTACAGTGCCAGTTTAATTACAAAACCAAGATACACAATTCTTAATTATGGGTGAGTACTATATAATATATTCTTTAGTCTTAAAGGACAATGACAGAATTCTTTTTTTCTTGTATTCCTAGAACATTTATACTTACTTTTGATTGTATTCCTTTTAACAAAAGAATACGAAACAATTCTATATTTCTTGTCTTAAATATCCAAGTAGAATGAAACTATGAAGTTGGAAAGGGTACATAAAAATATTTTTGTTCTCTCTTAAAATTTAACAAAAACTAGAGAAATAGTTGAGTGTGAATGATTTCAGATAATCCGTTAATATTTGAGCATGAATAAGTCAGCCCCAAATTCAAAGGCAGTGAGGTGACCTAAAATCAATAATATCTGTGTAACTTAGAACCTCATTAAAATAAAACATTATCAACGTTATTGAGAGGCAACTGTAGGCTTTAAGAAGAGTACCAGAATTTGAATTACAGAACTTGAATACATGAGTGAGTTGGGAAATTTGTTAGTTAATCCAGAAACATGAAACTATATAAAGTCCTTAGCATGTGGAGTGGAGAGAACGTAATTCCAAGCTCTGTTTCTTCCTCTTACTAATACCTATGTTGGATATGTTTCTCTCCAGAACTAATTAACTATCTAACTAACTAACTAACTAACTAACTACCTAACTGACTAACTCTTTGAAACACTTTCTGTACATGAATTCTGGGATACCACGTGCTTCTACCACATTGACTAATCCTCAGTACTCAAATCAAATATTTGATTTGAAATGTCCTTTTCCTGGGCTCTTCCCTGGGCTTTCATCTATATTTTCCTTACACGATATCATGTGATCCCAAATCTTCAACTACCATCCATCAGCTGATGACTCCCAAATTTATATCTCTAGTTCTAACTGCTCTTAATTTTAGAATTATATAGTCAACAGCTGTCTTGGAATATCCACATGAATATATAATTGGCATCTTTATTACCCTGTCAAAATAAAAGTCTTGACTTTCCACCCCAGTTTGGTCCATTGATATATCAATAAATCATACCACAATCTAGCCAAGTATATAAACCAGAAGCCCATAGCTCATCCTTGATTCCTTCTTTTTCCCATTTCCCGAAGTTCACTCTGTCAGCAAATCCTATCAGTTTTATGTCCAAACTCTATCTTAAGTCCACCTACTCCTCTCTGCTTCCGCTGTTACCCCTCTGTCCCAACCACTGTTATCTCCCTCCAGGACCACTGCAATAGCCTCCTCACTGGACTCCTGATTCCTGAATTTGACTCTGTGCAAACCACTCACTGCAAAGCCACCACTCTCCTTCTAAAACCACGTTAATGACTTCCCACTGTATTTATAATAAGCAAGCCCATTGGTGTGGCTTATTGGCCCTACATGAATTGCCCTGCTTACCTCTCAGACTTCATCTCTCCTCACTCTCTTTCTTTATCTTATTCCTGTCACACTGACTTGTTGTCATATCCATGCCATACTTTGGGACTTGCCCTGACTCTTTCCTTGGCTGGTTCATTCTTAGTCTTTGGATCTCTGTTCCAATGTCACCATTGCAGAGACTTTTCTTGAACACTCCATCTAAAGTATTTATTCAGATGATTTAGTTTTCTCTATTTTAACTACCTTTCTATTTCCTTCAAAAATTTGTCATAATCCATAAGGATCTTATGGTTTGATTTTTTCACTTGTTCATTATATTTCTACCTTCCCCAGAATGTACGTCTTCTGAGGGCAGTAACCCTACTTATATGGCCGACTCTTCCACTCTACTGAGAATTTTCTGGAATATAGTAGGGAATAAATATTTACTTAGTCATTACAACCTTAATTAATTCATCAGCTGAGAAGAAGTGCCTATGTCCTAGTGTTCTTGGGAATGTAAAATAAGACAATGTAGGTATTATCACAGGATATAAAACTTGGAATATTACACACAAACAAAAAACCCAAGAGCAAGCAGCCATTATCAACCCCAATCAAACGTGGTATCCATAGATCCTAAGGTTGGCCCATAATGGTATAGGTTATGGCTTGGCAAACTATGGGTAAGAAAGATTTTTACATTTTTAAATGGTTGAAAAGAAAAGAAAAATAATATTTTATGACACATGAAATTTATGTGATATTAAATTTTAGTGTTATAAGGTTTCTGTGGAACAGGGACACTTTTACGTAGGCACGTTTTATTTACATATTGTCTGTGCTGCTTTCTTGCTACAACAGCAGGGTTGAGTAGTTGTGATAAAAACCCTATGACCAAGAATAGCTTGTCGTGTGAGAATAGATTATATCAATTCATACCTATTTCTCTACGATATAGATTATCTTCATTTTGTTGATATAGAAACCTAACTTAACCAATGAAATCCGAGCTTTCCTCTTATTCTAGGGCCCAGTCTGTCTCTCTCTGTCATTTAATTTTATTTTTATAACAATCGTATAAAACATAACATTACTAAAAGGTCATTCAGCTCATAAAACACAGAGCCAGAATTTAACCTCTGATCTCTGCCTCAAAAGCCTCTTTTCTTTTCATTATGTTATTACTGACTCTTTCATGATTGCCTATTGTGAGTGCTATCCAATTTTTTTTTTTCCCATTGCATACAGGTTTCCTACAAGCTGGCTGTTAACTCTTATGACATTCTTAGCAATTTAACTCGATACATTAAGAAAATCACCAAAGATCTTGCAGTGTTATAAAGGAGCCAATAATAATAGGCTATGCATTGGATAAATACATGGAAAGTCCTAAAAAAAATCCTTAGAGAACAACCCAATTAACCCAATGGCTCAGACTAACAACCTGCATTAAGAAGCTTGATCATCTAAGATTTTCACTGGTTTAAAAGATGAAAATTGCCACCTGTGCCTACTTCTCGGGTAGTGTGACTGCCAAAGGTTTACATAGTCAAGCAGTAGAAAATGGTTTTGAAAATATTTTTTTAAATAAAAATTAAAAATGAAATATCAGTTTATCTTCTAGAAGCTAAGGAACTTGAATACCCTAAACTTTGCTCCTCCCTCTACTGGCCCAGGTTAAATCATCTCAGTGAAGCTTTTCTGGCCACCCCTGCACCCCACTTACCCCGCGTATCCATAGGCCCCGTATCTGATATGCTTCTAAGGCCCCATGTGCATGCAAGTGGCTACCACAGCGTATCACATGGATGTGTTTGTTCACAAGTCCATTTCCCCTACTCAGCACCTCGAGGGCTAATCCATCTTCTATGTATCTCTATAATTTATACATATAGGACAATGGCTAACATCTAATGCTTTATAAATGTGTTTTGTTTATTCAGGTAAACCACCCCAGTAGTAGTGACCTAAAGCAATGTTGTTTATAACTTCACTTTATCAGGTGACAGATAAACACTCAGAGCAAGTTGAAACAGACTGACTACAAGCAGAGATGAGCTGAGCAGGGCTGTAAAGGCAGACGGAAAGACAATTTCAAATCACTCTAGATAGATATTATGGGTGGAACTGTGTCCCCTCAAAAAAGATATGCTGAAGTCCTAAACCCAGGACCTCAGCGTGTGATCTTATTCAGAAAGAGTGTTGCAGATGTAGTTAGTTAAGATGAGGTCGTAGGGAGTAGGGTGGGCCCCTAGTCCAACATGACTGATGCCCTTATCAGAAGGCAGAGATGGAGACACAAATGGAGGAAGCCAGGTGATGACAATGGCAGAGAGGAGAGTTATAGAGCTGAAAGCAAAGGAATGTCAACAACTGCCAGCAAAACCACCAGAAGGAAAGATGCCTCTACACATTTCAGAAGGGGCGTGCCCCTGCCAACACCTTGACCTTGGACTGATTGCCTCCATAGCTGTTAGACAATAAAATTCTGTTGTTTTAAGCCACCCAGTTTGTGGTACTTTGTTATGGCAGCCCCAGAAAACTAAAGCTGTAGGAATGGATAACCAGGAAAACAAAGGAAACTAGGGGAAATAAAGCCCGTAATACACTTTATGCTGAATAATAATGTTAATATCAATAAAAGGACTGTCATTGTTGGAGAACTTCCTATGATCAGACACTGCCTTACATACATTATATTATTCAATTCCCTCAACAGTCCCATGGGATTGATATTACCAGCGCTGTGCAGCTGGTAATGACCGACTCTTGTGGAGCTGGGAGGAGAGGGAAGGAAGTCCTGATCTGAGCACTGCCAATTTCTATGGTGTGACTCTTCCCCCCACGGCCCATTGAGAGCTGCCATAGTGACACCAACCAGATCACAAAATTCCTGAAAATCGAACACACACTCTCAAGTGTCAGTGTGAATTGGCTCCATCACTGGATATTATTAACCCTATTTAATTGATGAGTAAAGTAAGTTTGAGAAGATTAAATAACTTGCCCAAGAGCATCAGAGTGTCCAAGGTGACAGCCCAATGGGAAACTAGACAGAACTGGCAGTAGAGATGAGCTCTGCTAAATCACAGATCCAGCCAGAGACTGTGACATCACACAATTTTGTGCAAGGGATTTGCATAGTCTTATTCTCAGCAGCAGCAGTTTCATCACAGACACAGCTGTATGATCATGGATATATATAGTAATGTATATTTTGCTTTTCTATGGATAGGTACAGAAAACTCATAACTCATCTAAAAAAAGGAAAATAAATGTCTGTTGCTGAACGATGGTGATACACTATACTTGGCAGGATCTGGCAAAGTTAAGGAAAATCAGCTTCAATGCTTCTGGCAAGACTTCAGCTCTGTCCAAATTTTTTTATTCTATCTTCACAAACTTCCTAGAGTTGGCAGCATTTTTCTTCACATAGCCCTGGCGCTACTCCATACAAAAGCAGATATTGGCTTAGCATAACAGCATCAGAGGGGTGTGATTACATCCTTTGCAATCTCTCATCTATGGTTTCAGCCACACATTGCACCTTTGAGAATTATAGTATTGTGAAGTGATTTGGGCTGGACAGTAAATGCTGTCATTATATCTCCATTGTCCCATCTACCCTGACAAATATATACTTTAAAATCGCGTGGTTGTTAACACTGCTTCAAGAAAGGTCCCAAGATCCCCTGCCATCCAAGTGCCGTCCCTATGCAACCCCCTTTCAACTGTCATAGAATTTGTAGAACAACCATTGATTTGGCATTGAGCCTGTATCTTAGGGAGTAAAACATTTTGATACAGGATAAAATTCAGTCTTCTATTGGATGACAATTACTGGCTCATTTAAAACTTATTCCTACAGCATCAAATCAACTTGTTCTATCTCAATGAGGAGTGCTTGAAAAAAAAAACAATGAGGGAAGTAATTTTTCAGAAGCCATCATTTCTTTTTTTTTTCTTTTTCAGTAGAAAATCTGGTGCAGGAATTTAACATGTATTTGCTATGTTTATTAGAATCTGGGAACCATCTATTATATTACTACATTGAATTTCTAAGTTTAATGATAAAAGTACTATAAACGCCTTGAAGATCAGTGTATATGTTACCATACATGGTTAATTTTCCGGTTCAGGCAAGATTCATCAGAAAACCTAAAAGAAACCCTCCATGAATCATCAGGAGGATAAATGGATTCAAAACCTTTAAGTTTTAAGGGACGTCCAAATAAACGCTTGGCTTCAAAATGCAAATTTCCAACTTCTTCTGATACAGATTAAGATCTCTGAACCATCAATGACAATTAGAGGGAGGAAAAGAATTTAAATTGTACGACTGTCAGAAAGAGAATGTTAAGCAGGTTTCACAAGTTTATTCTAGTTTGTACAGACAGATCAAATGGTGAGGTCCCTAACCACATCAGGTAATGAGGAAAATAGAATAACGTGATTTGTCCTTTGTTGTAATCACTGTCTTTTGTAGCAAGCGCTGCAAGGGGACCCATGAAGATAACGGGCCCAGGTTACACTAGCTGGGCCTGCAGAGGGGGCCCTGTGCTCTGAGAAAGAAGGCACTGCGTCCCTCACAGAAGCTCTAGAAAGCTCACCTCAGCCAATTCCTGTCTTTCCTACCACTTCGTAATTTGTAATTAAATGCACGCTTTTGTTAGTTTTCCCTTCTCCATCCTCCTCCTTAAAGTATGTCTCATTCATCTTTGCAGAGCTGACATTCTCCATGGAGCCATGCATCTTCAAATAAATGAAGAATTGAAGCTTTCCAAGAACACTGATCTACATGAGAATGTCGCCGCTACCCTTTGTGGGAATAATTGTCTATTTCTCCTAAAATGCTGATAGCCATTTTTATTAAGCCAGCAGTTGTGCTTTATCTTATTTGATTCTCAAAACCAACCTCTGTGACAGCTATACTTTCCCCCCCAATCCTAAGAACAATCTAAAGCTTATACCTGTAGAACTCTCTGTATTAGTGATTCCATAATAAATAATAATATGTGGGCATCATTTTTAAGAGTTTTGACTCTGGAATCAAGTCACAGCTCCGTCCCTCCCTAACATATGGCCTTGGACAAGCTCTCTTAGTCCTCATCTTTCCCACCTATAAAATATGGAAAGTAAGTATCTATCTCATTGGTATTTTATTTACTAAAAGAAATAAAGCTATTGAACACTTAATAGACTGTACCTGGCACTGGGGCAAAGTAAGTGCCAATACATGGCATTATTCTCTTTAATATCTGCAGTTCTCAATTAAAAATAATTTCTCATTTCCTTAAAGTAATTTTTCCTCTGACTACTTAACAGGGAGGTGATTTCTTACTCATCAGTGCTTTGTGTGTTGTTGGAAGAACTGAATGCTGCATTTGTGAAAAGCCACAAAAAATTAGGCTCAACAATGCAACAGCCTGAAAAGGAGATTCAGGAAGACATATTCACCCTGAGCCCTGTACAGAGGAATTCACCCAATTCTTCCTCATTCTTGAAACTGGGGCTGGGCATCAGAGAGAATTCAACTCTCTTCATTTTCAGAATTAAGCAGCTGCAGGGTACGCAGTTAGAGAAATAAAACAGATATCTGTCAAACAATATTACCATATCAGTTGGCAAGACATACAACCATCACAAAGGATGAACAATCAACCTTTGTCTGAAAGGTACAGGTTGCCACCGGGGATTAAGCTGGTTCCAAAGGTTATGGTTTCAGAGGGATTAGTTTAGTGTTTAGGTCCTTATTGCTGTAAAAGTACCTGGTCATGTATAGCATTTTTTAAAATGTTGTGAAGCATTTGAGGGTCGTCTTCTTTGTATATTAGTGGGTCATCTGCTCTGCCCAAGAAAAGCATCTCTTCCAGCTAAGGAAGTACATCCTGGGTCAAGCTTGGAATGGCTTTCTGTTTAAACCCAATCACCTCTGAAAAAAAGCCAAGTTTTATTCTTGCACCAAAACAGATGTTTATGGATGAAGAAGGGGGTGTTATGAGAAGACAGAAGAGGAAGGAAAGTTTGGGAAAGAGATGAAATATTACTTAGCTGCTTTTAATGCAGCAAATGGCCATGGTTTTGTGGCCTGCATTCCTTTGACATCTCCTGCCCAGACACCCCATGACCTATAGTCATTCTTTTTATGTTGATGTCATCCTAACCAGAAGCCAGATCTTGATTTGCTTTATAAAATGTATCCGGCTGGAGTTGTCCCTGCCAGGAACCACAGTTTCCATTTTGTTTTTGAACTCGGTGGATCTCTTATTGCACTTTCTTTTCCAGGATTACCCCAATTTGACAAATCATGAATTCTCATTTGAAGTTTTGACCAAAGAGAGAGTGTTGGAACAGTTCAGTTCAGCTGTCTACAAAGTTATGATCAATCTACTATAAAGCCTGCCAGCAATTTATATGCTTTTAAAATCATGTTTAGCCTAGGACCATATGGAAAGAGCTATGTGTGTATAAGGGAATATTTTATCTTTTGCCTTTGTTTAAGGTACTTTAAATGCTCACTGCAAACCCACATTTGGGAAAATAAACAGTATTGATGCTGTCTTTGACACAGCACTTACTCTCACAGTAAAAGTATCTCAAAGGACACTCTATTAAATGAAACGAGGTTTATGCTCATTTGGCATTTCCAGAAAGGTTATTATACAGCTTGTGAGGTTCCCTTGACATCCTTAGTCAATTAATCTTAATTACCTTTACCAGTTAAGGAGATCATCTTTAAAAATATCTGGTTTAAATGAATCATAGCTCATCTGATGTTCATTTTCATTAGGCAAATGATGTAGATATTGCTTCTTGATAGAACACGTAGTTTCTGTGACTTAGGATTAAACTGATGGTTTCTCTTTGGCCTTGTTTGCTTTACAGAGCCCAAAACTGATACAGTTTCATCTTTTCTCAATTGACAGGAGAGCCATGGTGTTTGCAGCACCCAGCCAGAAGTTGTGTAGTTTTGGGGTGCCCTCATGAGGGTCAGGTCTCATAATTTTTAAAAACTTTATTAACAGGTGTTAGAACAATCAAAGCTGGAAGAGGGGTTAAAATTTTCCAGCAATTTGCTTTCCCTAAAGGTAACCATTCATTTGTTTTGAGAAAGTTACCCAAACCAACATGTTAAATATTTAAATAAACAATTTTTTTTAAGTACATCTTTTCTGGAGGGGAGAAGGGATAGCTAATAACCTAAATGCAGATGTTTTAGCATGAGCAGTTTACTGTTTTCTTTGGCAATACAAATTATTGTATGTGGTTGAAAGGAAATCATTTCATTGAGTAACCTTTTGCTCTCTGGGGTGCAGGGGTAGAGTGTAGAGGGTGGGGATAAGAAATGTTTCCTGGGTATAAATCCACAGATCGCAAGTATGACTACAGATCAGAAACACCTAAGGAGCTTATAAAACACCTCAAAGTCCAGACCCCACCCTGGAGGCTATGAACTCTTGGGTCTGAATGAGTGTGAGCGACTAGAAGTCTAGATACTAACAGACCAGGGAAATGGCCTGAGGAGGCACTGCTCGGACGAGAGCTGTTAAGAGTTTCCCACATGAATTGCCAATGCACCCAGGAGAATGGCCCAGGAGGTAAGAGCCAGCACCCTGAATTTCAACTAAGCTCTTACTCACCTGTCCCCATCAACTCCAGACCAATAGCAGCTGCAGGTAGTAGGGAGACAAAGCCAGGAAGAGAGAGGATGCCGACCACTTACCACACCCCTCCCCAGCCTAAAGTGACCCCAAGCTGGGGGAAGGGAGGAGGTTTCCTTTAGATCAAAATTGAAATGCTCATAGTAACATGACACGTCTAACCACTGAAATGAGACCGTTCAGGTGACTGAAAGGAACCAGAAAAGCCAAGGACCTCTCTGAAACTTCACCTATGGGAGAACGTGACCACTAGGATGTTAGCCCTTAGATCACTGAAATGAGACCGTTCAGGTGACTGAAAGGAACCGGAAAAGCCAAGGACCTCTCTGAAACTTCACCTATGGGAGAACGTGACCACTAGGATGTTAGCCCTTAGATCACTGAAATGAGACCGTTCAGGTGACTGAAAGGAACCAGAAAAGCCAAGGACCTCTCTGAAACTTCACCTATGGGAGAACGTGACCACTAGGATGTTAGCCCTTAGATCACTGAAATGAGACCGTTCAGGTGACTGAAAGGAACCGGAAAAGCCAAGGACCTCTCTGAAACTTCACCTATGGGAGAACGTGACCACTAGGATGTTAGCCCTTAGATCACTGAAATGAGACCGTTCAGGTGACTGAAAGGAACCAGAAAAGCCAAGGACCTCTCTGAAACTTCACCTATGGGAGAACGTGACCACTAGGATGTTAGCCCTTAGATCACTGAAATGAGACCGTTCAGGTGACTGAAAGGAACCAGAAAAGCCAAGGACCTCTCTGAAACTTCACCTATGGGAGAACGTGACCACTAGGACGTTAGCCCTTAGATCAGAGTTACTTATTCATTTATTTTTCCGTTGAACACGGAGGAAGAAAGTCTGCCCTCATTCCAGTATTCAACAGGACTTCTTTAAGAACCAACTAGACGTCTGCAGAAGCTGAGTCACGGTGGTGTTTTCTCATCAAAGCAAGCAAAACCCGACCGTATCAGGACCTGGTGTTTGGCTGCATCAAAATCAGTGTGTTATTGGATAAAACTTTAAGGAAATTCCCTGGTGAGAATAGAGACATTGGAAGCCAAAAAAAAAAAAGCAGCCTTAGGGCACTGGGGAAAGCACTGACGAAGACTGTGACAGCAGGTACCAAGGGTCAAAGATAAATAAGCAACCAACTAAATAAATAAATGTGATGGTCGGTCAAAGACAAAACACCTTAGAAGGGGGGTCAGGATTACTCCCCCAGAGATACATGTGCTTAGTTCAATGATATTATCATTTTGTTTAAAAAATTATTTGACTCATGTTCTACAATTTTGAAATATACAGAAGTTTATGTCTAATTCTTGTTTTTAAGACAAATATTGCATTTGATTTGAAACATGGAAAACCTAATATAATTTTTTCTCTTCTAGCATGTGCCATTTGGGGTAGTTTATTTTGATTTTCATTTCAGTCCCTGATGTGGCTACTCAGAAGATCTTCGGAGTGTCTAGAATCAGGGAAAGGTAACCTTTGTAAACGGGATGGAATCAATAGTAATGCCATAGACAATTTCAAGTGCTGGGTTAATTTTTTTAAGGTTGATTTATGAGGAAAGGCTGAAATCTGGAGAAGCCCAGGAAGTGAGGGTCATCACATCACTCAAAAATTCTCCATTTCCTTGAGGGTGAAGGGAGATGACACGGGCCCAGAAATGGCAGATATAATAGTTTCAGACAAGAGGTGGGTGTTTTTCCTGTCCAAGACTTTAAGTGTCTCCCCGTCTGTCCTTT
Organism: Balaenoptera physalus; assembly: GCF_965194825.1. Classification (NCBI taxonomy): domain Eukaryota; kingdom Metazoa; phylum Chordata; class Mammalia; order Artiodactyla; family Balaenopteridae; genus Balaenoptera; species Balaenoptera physalus. The sequence continues at coordinate 14,717,022 of NC_138895.1, read as the reverse complement.
GTAATAACACAGTGAATTATAATTTCAGGGGAGTAATGAGTGGTAGCAGCTAAAGCACCTGAAGCATGTAGTGACAGTGTTATTAACAAGGAAATTGACTGGTCCAAGACAGTGTGGTCAAACAACACCCCCTCCCTGCCCCTCACCCTAAAGAGAAGTATATGTTTCAAAACCTTTTTGTTTTGTGGAATTTCAAACATTTCCTCCTAATCACCAGGGCGTCCAATTATTACTGTATTAACATTATTTACATTCATGATTTTTTTTTTGCCCTCCATGTAGCTCAAGGTGATTTAGTAACTTTAAATTAGCCAAAGCTAATAATCCAAAATACCAACATGAAGACGTGGTAACCCAGCTGTTCCTCGTTCCTGAGGGAATGTGTAAGCATATTTAAATTTTCTTTACTCTTGAAGTTTGGAGGGGCTATGGAAAATTGCAAGGATGCTTCAGTCTTTTATGGTTCTAATTCTAGCAATACCTGTAGGCCCCATGTTGCAGTTCTTATCAACATTAAGACCATGTATAGAAATCTACCTTCACTTCCAGAGTGTCAGTGAACTGCCAGAATAGTGGAACCAACTTCTCTGCTTTACGGTGGGACTGGGCGTGTTCTTACCTCTGCCCACCGGACAGCAGACAGAGACACTTGAGGTGGTGGGAAGGGTGGCAGGCAAGGCTCAGGGAACATGGGTTGCAGTCACCTCCAAAGCGGGGACTGTGGGGCTGCAGGCACATGGCTTCAGCTCTCCTCCTGTTATTTTTATGGTGGGTGAAAATGACCGATTGGATAAATATCCATTTACTTTTCCAGTGATTGTGATGGCTGCTCAAGGCAATCAAAATATTCCTAGAATGTGCTAGCTCCTCTTCCTCCCCATGCTCAGCTTTGTCTCATAAAATTTCTCTAGTTATTAGAGAACCCTTATTTTACTTACCTGATATGCCTACTCAGAGCTGGAAAGTACAACATTTCACCAACATTTAAATCTACTCAGGGGAAGTGCTAGGAAAAAGCTTTTGTCAAGGGAAGTGGTGAAAAGCTTGATTCAGGCTTGGGAATAAACCATGTTTTCCAATTCGGTTTTGCAAATGTTTAATCCCAGAAATAGTCCTATGACTATTTCTCAAACTGTTCAGAGCTGGTAGGGAATTAGAAGGATGATTAATTAGCATTCTCCCGAACCAAAAATGACAATAGAATGTTTATGCTGGCCTTCTTTGCTTTAGGTCTGCTCCTTTCCCTTCTCAAGGACCAAACCATATCCCTGGTTAGTCATTTTACAAATACATGACATGAATCCAAAAGTGAGCTGGGTTGAATTGTCATAGACCCAGCAGGGCAAATTTCCTATCTTCCTAGAACACCACCAAGGGATGTGTATCTCCTTACTGATGATTGAGTGCTACTGTCTCCATATATGTAGAGGAAGCTCACTATAGATTCATAGAAGTCTAAGAAATACTCAGAGAATTAGAGGCTCTATTGGAGTCTATTACTATCTAGTAAGATCTCAAATCTTTATTTTTTAATAAGAAACTCATTTGACTAACAAAGTAGGTTAATGTAATATATATTACTTGCATGCCCTAAGATTTCTCTGGGGACATAGAGTCAAAAATTATTTTGAAAATCTAGTCTGTATTGCTAATTGGTAGTTTTTTTTCTACTGCATATATAGATATATTTTTTTCAAATACTACCAGCAATTAAAATGTTTTATAAATGATCTAAAAGAGCACTCAAGAAAGTTTCAGACTCCTAGAGAGAAATGGCTTTTCAAAATAAAATCAATCATACGCTTAAGATCTTTTTTGTATTAAGCTTTAAAAATGTTCCAGTACATATTGTTCCCTAATATCTTTGATGATCTCCAATTGGTGGTTACATCTTTGTTTCTTCTGTTTTCTATTAGTGAAAAATGTGGAAAGAAGAGATAAAACCAAGAGGAAGAAATTTCAAATGCAACAGACAAACTGTATAGAAGATCTTTGGGGTATAACAGCTTTAAACTGTTAATAAGTACCATGCCACCCAGATCAAACAATGTTTAACAGTAATAGCATCTAATTCAGAAATTTTTGCGCTTGGAAACTTCAAGGAAAAAAAAGCTTTTTATTCGTGGAGTTGAGCATTTCAACAGGAAACGGGAGTTCAGCCACTAGAAAAGCACTTTTTTCTTCCTGACACGAATTTTGCCATTGTCCCTTGATTGACATCCATCCCACTGTCTATAAACAATCTACCGGTTGCCCCAAATCACCATTCGGTTCCCCATCCAGCATTTCAGCATTGAGTGGTTTTGCGCTCAATAAAATTCCTTTTCATTTCGCCCTAGGTTGCCATGTCTCTTCAAACAGAGACAGAAAAGCCATGGTCTGGGTCAGACAGATTTTAATTTTCAGTCCTCATCCATTCGGGGGAACTAGACACAGCAAACAGACTCTCCCCCAAAACCTAGCAACCTGGAGTTTAAACAGCCAATGCATCTGAGTCCCGGGATGGGGGCCTGGGCCTGTTCACACATGAATAAAGAAGATTAAGATTTTCTTTCAAAGACGTGAGGCCTTTTTGACAGCCAGTGTCAACAGCGCTGTCTGCTTTCAATGTGAACCAGTCTTCCAGCCCCGATTCCCACAGGGAGGTCCCGCTGATTTGCATGCTCTGCTCTGTGGCTCCGTGTCAGTATTTAATTGAAGAATAAGGGTGTAAAGTTTTGCAAACTCTTACTTATCCACAAAGAAAGGCTAACTTACAGGAATTGTTGAAAGAAAATACCAGTGAACATGAACACCCACAGGGAGCATTTAAAACAGGAAGAACAGAGCAGGGAAAGGAGGAACAGCGGTGATTTCTATTATTTAATTGCAGAGACGTTAACAAAAGCTTTGTCGTCAAAATACATGTTTTGAAGTCACAAAAATCAGCTCTGCCCCTACAAAAAAAAAAGGGGGGGGGTGCATAGCTTTTCTTTCCAAATAGGGTTATAAAATTGTACTAGAGAATAGACATTTATCCTGAAAACATTTGACAAATACTGTTCGCTTCAATAAATAGTTCAGGGGAAAATCCTTATCCGTAGATATTACTGAAATGTTAAACATGACTTCTCTGCACATAGCACTTGCTAATGTGAAGTGAAGTAAACGAGGGCTTTCTTAAATAGTAAGTTTCATATACCTTAAGTATGCTTAATAAGAGCTAAAAAGGAAAAAACAAAGTCATGTCTACAAATGCTAGTTTCACCAATTTAGTTATCCCACTTCACTGACAAGTTCACTTAAACATATAGACCGTTTCTGCTTTGAAATTATATACTCCTATTAATTTACATGTGTGGAATTATTTGGGGATGAGTAAGAATTGCTGAGTTATACCAATTTAAAAGAACATAGCTGTTTTTGATTATGCGACAAATGGTTATGCAATTTGATGTCAACAGTTTATTCTTCAAGGCTGGTTAAGAGTATAAAACCCAAAATGTGCTACCCACATACATAGATGCTGTGTTTCCTCACCAATGGCACGTGCACATTGACTTGCTTTTCCAATTGTGCTGAAAGGATCACACTGATCTCTCCATCTTCATTCATTTATTAAATACTTATTTATTGAGCACCTACTGTTTACCAGGTATCTGGGAGGGAACTGGACGTAGAGGCTGCATTGTCCTGGAACCAAGCTCCTATAGACTTGGGAGATCCCAGTGTGCACATCTTTTCCCAGCTCTGTGTTTGGTGTCATCACATTGGTGACTTGAAATTGGCTCAAGTGGGAGTATTTATAGCACAGCAATCAGCAACCCTACAAATCAGGGCTTGTGTTTTCAATCAGTTATCAAATGTTCACTGGCATATCGCTGGATAGAGGGATGAGTAAAATTGATAAGGTTCCTGCCTTCCTAGATCCTCCAGCCTGGTGTTGCCTTGTTACCATTATCCAGAGATAATGGTGCATTTGTGGTAATAGACCAGGGAGAAAATACAAAGGGATCGAGTCTAAAGATTTGCTTACTGCGATTTCAGCAGAGTTGGTACAAGGCAAGAATGTCTGCAAGCAAGGATCAGAGGTAGACAAAATGGCAGGAACTGGGGGGATCAAATCAAGGCTTGGACTCTTTGAGACCATGGTAAAACCTAAGCTCCAGTAAATTCTCAATTTATGAGACAACCATAGAGAATGAAGGAACATCAGGTCTGAGCCATCAAAGGTGTCTTTCAAGCTGAAGTCTAAACCTGCATTAAGTCAATGTTGTCTGATCACCCCCATACCTCACACATACTCTGAAATTAACTGCCTTTTATCATTTTCTTGATGGAAAGAGATGCTCTAGGGCAGTCGTTCTCAAACTTTGATGTATATTAGAATCACATGGAGGCCTTGTTAGACCACAGATGGCAGCCTCTTGGCCCCAGAGGTTTGGGGTGGGGCCCAGGGAGTTCATATTTCTAACTTGCTATTAGGTGATGATGCCGTCGCTGGTTGGGGGGTGACACTTGGAGAACCACTATTCCACTTTCTAGAATTGAATCTAACATCCCAACGTCACCTGTTTCAGAAGAGCAACGAGCCACGCACCACTCTGGGGACATGAACTGCTTCTCATTCATGCAGGAGACTCATTAATGGCTGTAAAAATCCTCCCTAGCTACATGGGAACATGAGATATAGTTAATTACTGCACATTAATATGTTCCTTCTGCAACAAGCCTTGGTCTTCATGGGGAATGCTATTTGGAAGATATCTGCAGAATCTTTTGAACTTGACAGATAATAAACACTTAGGTACTGTATAAAATATAGCAATTCACATGCAAAATACTTTATTGCAAGAGCAGTGACCACAACATACATTCTTGTGCATATGCATCACTGATTATCATCTGGAGGAAGCGGACCGCATTTGAATTCAACCAATCAGATCTCAGCAATGCTCTTTCTCCAGGTCACCTCCCAGAGCTGTATTTTAATACCAGCCATGAGAACACACACACACACACCACACACACACACACACACCACACACACACACACACCACACACACACACACACACACACACCACACACACACACCACACACACACAAATCAACTCTATGCATTTGAATTCAACCAATCAGATCTCAGCAATGCTCTTTCTCCAGGTCACCTCCCAGAGCTGTATTTTAATACCAGCCATGAGAACACACACACACACACACACACACACCACACACACACACAACACACACACACACACACCACACACACACAAACACACACACCACACACACACACCACACACACACAAATCAACTCTATGCCTAGTCATTGCAACATAGATCGTTTAAAAAGTAGATAAATAATTAATGAAAAAAGATTTGGAAATACTCATTTCATGACCAGGAAAGAGCAATTTCACAAGATTATGCAAAGGGACAGAGCATCCTCTGCTAATATGCTCTTACATCTTTCCCTCACATCACCCCTTACTATGTTCTAGTGAATTCAGTTCAGTGGTCAAAGAGTTGGTTTTCAGTCCAATGTGACCCCGTTTGTAGGGAGAGTAGGTGACTCTCAATGTTGTTCATTTGATTGGTTATCATGAGGGCCCATTACCAAAGTAGAAGCCCACTGCCTACCACTCCACCATCATAGCTGACTCATTTGGACCTTCGAGGTCTATTCATCTTCAGAAGTAGTCCTCACCTTCCTCCGTGAATGCCCTCTGCGAGGACACAGCTTAAAGTGGGATATTGGCTCAAACACAAACATCACCTGCCTCACGAAGCTAGCACTTTCTGCCCGGAAACCGAGTCTTTGTATCTCTGTTGATCTGTGCCAAATGACTGCTGATCGTTAACCAAATTTTTTCTTCCTCAAAGAAAGTATACTTTTACTGAAATCAACTGCAAAACACATCACATATGATATCTGAAAAGACTGACTTTTACATGGTGATATTAAAAAATCTCTGAGTCTATCTTGGATGTTACGGAAAGCACAGTAAGTAAACTGAAGGAAAAAGAGGACAGAGAAGTCTGTTAACTGGAAATAAACAAAGACCGAAAAGGATACCTGGGATTACAAGAGTTAACACTGAGAGCATCAAAGAACTTCCTCTTAAGTTATACTGTACACAAAACTGATGCCAAATCTTTATAAATATCTGTGTAACAGATGCCGCCCGAGGAATATTTAGAGTCAGAACCAGGTGTGCTATTCTAGTCATACTTTAATGAACCCACTATCGACATAAAATACATAATAAAATATTTTACAGCTTCAGTTTCATTGGGGTTCATTTTAATTTAGGTTAGCTTGAGAAAATTAGAACAAGCAGTTATTTATACCATGGACATGTATAGAATTTCATGAATGAAATTTTAATTGATAACTTGTTTTTCGTCCAGTTCCCATCATTTCATACGTTTCACAAACAGAGGTCAATTTATATTCTAATTTACTGAAATAAATATGTCTAGACACTGAAAGATTATAGGGAAACACACAAAGATAAGTATAACAGATACAACGCAAACACTCCGAAATTGATTCTATTCTCTCAGATTTCAGCTCTGTATAGGAATTCATTTTCAGACTGAAGCACAGCATCTGACAGCTGTCAAGGACTTGTCATTTTAAAACATAATTTCTACCGCAAATGAAAGCACTTCTTCATTTCAATAATTTGTTCTAGTGAATTCAAACCAACTTAGGGAACCATACGTATTGTTTCCACAATTCACGTAATGTTGTAAAAACATTACTCGTTCAGCGTGGTTCACATGAGTGGCCTCTTGCTTACAGTTCTAAGAAAACTCAGAACAATCAGAAGCAATGATGGTATTTTGTTCCCCTTCAAAACTGAGGCTCAAGACAGAATCTTGATTCTTACACAATCTCAGAACGTGACCTGTCAAGCTCCACCTCCTTTCTTTTTTTTCAATTAATTAATTTTTAAATTGAAGTATAGTTGATTTACAATGTTGTGTTAGTTTCAGGTGTACAGCAAAGTGATTCAGTTAAACATATGTATCATATATATTATATATAAAATATATATATATTCTTTTGCAGATTCTTTTCCCTTATAGGTTATTTTAAAAAACTGAATATTGTTCCCTGCTCCACTTCCTTTCTTATCTGCACCAGGGGGACGTAAAAGTAGGGACGTACTGGAGCTGGTGCTTACTGGCTTCAGAGAACTAATTTCTCAACTTTCAGGAACTTTGCAAGCTGGTTTTTAAACACAGCCATTACAAAATTAAATTAAAAACTTGCAAATATTAAAATTTTGCTTAGGGTAGATCTTATGTTGTGTTCTTACCACAGAATAATAATAATAATAATAATGGTGTTGTAATAAAATATGAAGGAAAAAGGAAATTTCTAGAGGTTATGGAAATACGTTTATGGCATAGACGGAGGTGACGGTTTCACAGATACACACTTATCTACAAATGCATCAAATTGTTGTACATTAATTACGTACAGCTTTTTGTGTATCAAAAACCTTACAAGTAAATAAATTATAGACTAAAAACAAAAGTAATAGACACACAAAATTCGTCACTTTCTAATTATTTTTTTGCATCTTACTATTGCTTATTTGTCAGGCTTTAGGGCACCATTCTAGCTTTTGAAACTGGAATGAGACTATTTTCCCCACGTTCAGAGATCATCAGTAATTTCTTTTATATGCAGCATTTATTCCTTTTCCTTCTGATTTTTTTAAGGGTACCATCCTTTATCCTCCATCACATAATATGTATTTAAGAAAAATTTTCTTAGCTGTAAATGAGTTGGTTGGAGGAACGGGAAGAAAACCAAAAATTCCATTTGAAGGAATTAATTTTTTTTCCCTCCTAGTCCAAGTCCCAGAAGCAGAGCCTGCATTTGAGCTCTTCAGAAGATGCTGAAATGCATCAAGTGTAGGCATTTAGGACACTCAGCTCGCCTTGTCTCAAACACCTCTCGTAATCATAGGGAGGTGGAAAACTCAGGGCTATTCCTTTCAGGAATTCGCAAGACTTCAGTGTCTCAGACCAAATGCACCTGAGTTTCACCATCTTTCTCTCTGAGTATATCCTGATTTTCATCAGTACACACACATACACGGTACTGCAAGTTGTGTTTACCTTCATTGCAATTAGCTTAATGGAGTTTGTACTCTAGGTTTATACTAGGTCTCTCTTGAAACTGAAATTCATTGCAAAGATTTAATTCATTCTAGAAAATCTGATCATTCTTCAAGCACCTTTAGATGTAATTTGACAATCACATCCAATGGGCTAAAGTTTAGATTTCAACATTAGATTGCATTTCTTCCTAACCAACCATCTCAGGTTCAAAAATTGCTTTGTACATTTGTGCAGTTGTTATCACCATCACGTCAACCCTCACTTCTACTTCCTGAGCCCCAACAGGACCCCTCTGAGAAGCTCTGTATATTTGTCAATATCCTGGAGTTCTGAAACTCCCAAGTGTTCCTACCATTTGACCTAAAACTTCCTCTCTTCTCAGATTTCTGTCCCTAAACACAAAACAAACAAACCTTTGCTTAAATTAGTCCATGTGTGAATTTTTAGGGTCATTTGTTTCAGATCCACAGACTTCAAGTCTCTTTGCTAAATTTTGATAATCTTTACTCAAAGGCCAGTAGCCTGAACTCTAGCTTCAGCAGTTCCTGGGCTTAGTATCAAATACCCTGTAGATTCTCTATTTGGATATTTGTATTCCACTCATTTCTCCTTTCAAAATGTAGCAGAAGTACAGGAATAGCACTTTAGTTGGATGTTGCCCCTAAAATAGTTGTCAATTTGTGGCACTTAAAATAATCTGAAGCTATTCATCATTCAGTCAGTGCTTATGGAGTTAATCATACTATTCACATTTGTTTAGTATTGCTCTCTCATGTTCAGTTTTCATTTTGACCAGATAAACTTTGTTATTGTTTATTAAATAAAAAACAGTAAAAAAATTAAAATTACTATTTTGGGGAATTTTGAATTGAAAAAAAGACAATACGACATATTAGATGTTGTGATTTCTCAATCTCAGTCTTTATTGCCTTTGGCAAAAAGCAACACCTAAATAAAAATAGAATATTTTAAAATTTATCATATTTTCCTCAGTGTTGAGGCAGGCATTGTCATTCTCACAATTGGTTCAGTGACTTGTCAGAAACAATGAAGTCCTAAGAAATATTCCTTAAAATTTCAATTGCCAATGTATAACATAAAATTAACTGCATTTAAAAAATAAAGTTCAAAGTTTTTCCTACTATCGTATTTAAATAACTTGTTCATTGCGTTACTCAGGTAAGCAATCAACGTTTCATTCATTCAACAAATATAATCAGGGCCAATATGTGACAGATATTGGGAAATATATCAAGTGGGATTAAAAGTTACACAGGAAATTTATATTCATAACACCTATTTAAATATTTCAGATAGATCTCTCCAATCTAATATGATGTCATTAAAAACTATTCAAATAATATTCTGAAATTTTGGTGAACTTGACATGTAAATTAACTAAAACATTGACAATGTTAATAAATAATTTTTCTTCTTGTTTTCTAGGAAAATGACATTTGAAATGGATTTTAAAATGGTCTAAAAGTAGAAATTTGGAAGGAAGAGGGAGGCTGTTGAGATCCAAACTACCTAAGGGAAGTCTACAGCTAACAACTGAGGCTGAGTTTTTGACCATCCAGTGGTTACCATGAGCCCTGAGGGCAAAATTTGAGGGGCCTGAAAGTCCCTATTCCATTGCCTTGGTTTTAGGGTCTCTGCAGGAACTTGAAGAATCACGATGGCTGTTTAGAGCTTTATCCTACCTACCCGAACTTTTGTAGAAGCTGTTAAAAAACATTCAGCAGCCCAGAATGACTCATTTCCAGAGCTGCCCCAGTCTCTAGGAATCTTCTAAGAATACTCATGCTCAGTTCTTTATTAAACTAACACAAGAGAAAACTCCAGGGCATTCAGAGTCAACATCCCAGAGTATAATTAAAAATTAGAGTCATCAGACGATAAAAAATCAACAATTTTAAGGCATTATATGCCAAGGTATTATGTTGGAACAATAATTAAAATGAATTATATCAATGGTAGAGGGCCAGGATAAACTAAAATCTTACTTTGGAAGAATCTCCAATCAAAAGAAAGAAAAACATTCAAACACAAATACCCATCAATAATTATAATAATAATAATGATGATGATAATAATGATAATAATAATAATAAGTCCTCTATAGACAAGTACACAAACATTAGGGAGAGAAAATGAGAGTACAGCAGAAATCTTAAAAAAATTCAATGACACACTTCTGAAGTTATTTAAAATTTTCCAATTCAAAATAGTGTATTTTACAATAATTAATATATGGAAAAAACCCTAAGTGTCCATCGACAGATGAATGGCTAAAGAAGATATAATATATATATATATACAATAATATTCAGCCATAAGAAAGGCTATCCTGCCCTTTGTGGCAACATGGATGAAGCTGGAGTACTTTATGCTCAGTGAAATAAGCCAGACAAAGACAAATGCTGTATGATCTCACTTATTTATGGAATCTAAAAAAGAAAAAAAAATTTTTAAGTCAAACTCATAGAAACAGAGTAGAATGGTAGTTACCAAGGGCTGGGGAGTGGGGGAAACGGGGAGATGTTGGTCAGAAGGTACAAGCCTTTAGTTATAAGATGAATAAGTTCTGAGGATTTATTGTACAGCATGGTGACTATAGTTAATAATACTGTATCATATATTTGAAATTTGCTAAGAGAGTAGATCTTAAGCATTCTCACCACACACACACACACACACACACACACACACACACACACACACAAAGTAACTATGTGAGGTGATAGGTGTGTTAATTAATTAACTTGATCATGGTAATCATTTCACATTTCCCATTTGACACATGTACACATATATCAAATCATCATGTTGTACACTTTAAATATATGCAATTTTACCTGTCAATTATATTGCAATAAAGTTGGGGGGAAATGAAAAAAAAGAAAAACGTTGCCTTGTGTGGGCTTTACAAAAGATGATTTAGTACAATACGTATATTCAAAAATAGGACGATTGGGACGATTTTCAATTCCTATTTTCTAAAACACTTAAAATTATAAACATTATATTCTAATTGTAAAAATGTTACTGTGTTGTTAGTACTTTATTAGTAACCCAGATCCCTTTTTAACCCTGAAATGTCTCCTGCAATTTGTAAAAAGGACTTCATTAATACATGAACTCACACATTCAGTTTCATGATTTAGACCATAAGTATTCTAATGTTTCTGGTAAAATAAAATAGCCAAAGTCTCTCTCTGTTAGTTGATGTATATCTGTAACTACTTCACACCTCATTTGACAGAAATATTATAAGATCTGAGTTGGTATTTGCGGACAGCTCTGTATATTTTTCTCAGGCAAACAGCCAACAATAATTTTACTTCTCTACCGCTTTTTATGTAGAGTTGTCTTTGAAAAACGCTTGCCAGAATCACCTCAATGGAGGTCTAATCTTAGATGACTGCCATGAAGAGATATTATAGACAAAAATGTGAGGGAGATGGAGAGACTGAAAAAACCCCAACAAAAGTAATTGAATTTTAACAAAATTCAGACCAAAAATCGGTAAATGGTATATTAATAAAATGTGAAAGTACAAGGCAAAGCCAGCAGGAAAATAGATGGGTCAACTTTGATAAGAAGGGATTTTACAAGTAAGGCATTTTTGTGTTCACCAGGAAACTTTCGTGAGGTTTCCAAAAGGACAGTATCCAAGTATCAATCTCGATGGGAGTGGATTCCCACTGGGTCTTCAGGAAGAGTCTTGCCTGAGTTCCGGATATAGTCAGACCTTGCTAAGGCATCGTCGTGAAACTCCTTAGATCCTTTAATCTAGTCCCTGAACTTGACTAACTTACCCGAAGCATTTCTGCTCCCTCTTCACTGTGGCTATTTTCGTTTGCTTAGTCCTTCTACCTTGAGTGACCTGACGCTCTCAAGATCAAGCTATTCTGAATATGAAGCTAAAAGAATGGTTTTTACATTTTGGTATTTAAGAATTTCACAGTAAACACTAGAATAGAATTTTATAAACACATTGAAAGAGAATAATTCAAGTTTTATATAGATACACGAAACGATTGCTTCACTATCAGTTTGACTCAGAGGAAGTCAAGTTTTCTCAGGTGAGAATTTGGTTGTCTGGGCTCTAACCCAGCATGACCAGATCACATGTTCTCCCAGGATCCAAGACAAAGTCATTCCTTCTTTTTACTTCCAAATCAGGCTAAACCACAAAAATATTTCTGGAAGGTTTTCGCTTGGAATCGAAAGATTACCCATTTAGACAACTTCTGCTTTATATAAAGTATACATTCCTGCAAAGGGAACAATTACTCATCATCTATCCTGGTTATTTTTTCTCCTCATTCTCTACCTCTCTCCTTCCTTATTCTCAGGTTCTTTTCCTGCCTGCCTTTTAGTTTTTGTTTTAAAGGAATGCATTCTCAGCTGATTTTCTTCTCAGTTGACCTCTCTGTAGGCAGTCTTAATCTTGGCTGTGACTTTACCTAACACCTATTCACTTATGACTTTCTAATGTTTACACTGAGCCACTGAGGCATCCCCAGTGCCTAAAATCATGCTCAACACGTAGTAGGTACTCTTTTAGTGTTTCTTGGATGAATGAATAGGAGCCACCTGGACTATGGATTACAGACAAAGAAGCTTAAGCTAAGACAGATACTCACTAGCAGCTATTAGGATAACCATATGTGAGATTATGACGACCTCAGAAAACACATTCTTTGAGATAGAAATATAGAAGCAGATTTGGAGGCAATAATTTATTTTAGCACATTTCAAGTTTGAGATACCAGTAAGACATCTCCAAGGAGATGTCTGGTAAGCAGTTGGATATATGGATATATGGCTTTGGTACTCTGGTATATATATAATTTATATAACATAAATAATATAATTTACCCACAAATATATATATATACATATATATCTGTATATACTTACAGATATATAGTGTATCTCTGTATAGGATATGTAGAATCTGTGATTTTTTTACTCTATTTGCAAGCTAACAAGATAGCCTGCCACAGTTTCTTGGATGCTGGAAGAAGGCATGAGACTCCAGGAACAGATACAAAAGATGGGTTTTTGACTTACAGCAATTGCAGTTTCCAGAGTATAAACATTTGTGCTCTTTCCTTGAGCCACGATTCCACAAGATAATCGAAGAAGGCCAGGTGATACCAGTGCATACTGTAGGTCGCATTACAGGAGGGGAACCCCGAGCTTAGGAGGCCCAGATCTTTTATAATGGGCAGCAAGCGTATCTGACCTTTGCCTTGAGGGACACGTTCTCTTTATTATAATATAGTGAACAGTAAATAAACCTGCCCTTTCCTCAGTGTTCCAAGGCTGTTTGCTATACAGACATCCTTGAAAACATGACTGAGAACAGTGCCGTCATGTACTGGTCGCCAGAGTGCTTGTAAGAAGTGTAGAAATGTGAGAGATTCACGGAGAATTGTCTCCTAACAGTAGGAGATAACTTCTCTTGTTGATTTAGTTGTTACTCATTTCAATGTTTTTACTTAAGGTAGGTGGGCAAGGATACTGACATACATGAAAGAGCACCAGAAGAGAACTTCCTACAGTGTTATCCTAATTTGCCTTCTTTCCAAATTAAAACAGAGTCTGCAATATCCAAAGTAAAGAATCTCATCTGAAGCAATACAAATCTTGTAGGAGTATTTTCTGAAGGACCCGTCTGCCATTCTTGCTAAGTGATTTAAGTTACCAAACAAAAGAAAACACTAATAAAGTGTCTGACATTATAAATAATCACTATAAGTATATTGGCTAATAATCAGGACATTTCAATTTAACAGTATGTTCGCGCAGACACATTAATAAATATTGTAGGTTGTAAACTACCACAATCACATGATTTGATTAAACATTAATACTGGTAATAGAAATTCTAACCCATGTTCCAGGATCGATTCTATCTGTTGTTATAAATTGCATAACAATCTGCATCTCAAATTTATATACCATGTCCTCAGTGGTTTTCATCATGCTCATTTAGACAGAATGCTTGCAAAATCCGTATGGAGATATCATCCCCATAAGATTAAAATCGTCACCTAATTCTTACTGCGTTATTGAGTAAATTCAAAACAGCCTTTTTGACTAAGAACGTATTGGCATTTATATTTCACTATACAAAGATGAATTACAATTTAAGAGGGATTTTAAAAATTGTGTTTCTATTATAGAAGATAAATTGATTTTTATAAATTCATAAGCTAAACACTTATTTTGAGACTTAAGAGTAGGCTATGTGCAGTTAATAGTGTCAAAGTGAAACTAAGTCTCAGAAAGATATTAGAACTTATAAAGTTGTGAGAGTTAGAAAATGTTGAATAAGGAAAAGACAGGGATGGATGCATTGGATGGCATGGTTTCAACCAACAGATTCAACGAGTCCTATACCCTACAAGCTCTGGCATTAAGTAGCAGAGCCAGCATGGACAAACTACAACCTGCAGACAAAACCCAGCCCACTGCCCATCTTTGTAAATAACGTTTTATTAGAATATAACCACGCTCATTTGTTTATTTTTGTAAACTGCTTTCCCACTGCAATGGCAGAGTTGAGTAGTTGTTATAGAAGTCATATAGCCTGTAAAACCAAAAATATTTACCATCTGGCTCTTTACAGAAAAGTTGGCTGAACCCTGTTGTAAAGGTAACTCCACATGTTTTAAAAGCTGAGAGCAGTTAGTCAAGTTTCTAGCTGATTTAAACAGAAAAGAAATTTGTTAGCGGCTGTTGAGTAGCTTACAGTTTCATCAGGGAAGTTGGAGAGCTGATCTGTACTCCCACTCCAGGAACAAGGTCTAAAATCATGTTGTAGAACTAACTACTGCTATTGCCACTGCTAAGCATTAAATGCTGCGGCATGTCCCACCAATACCATGAGCACTGGCCACTGGAGCCCAAACCTAACTTCACTGCTTCTGTCGCAGGACTCAGGCCACCATGACAACAGCCATGGCCAGAAAGTCTCTGAGACAGGCGGATCGGACTAAGGAAACTTACTTCATGTGCTTGCACCTTAGCTGCAAGGGGTTCTTGGACAATTAATTAGTATCTGACTTTTTCAATTCTCCCTTCCACGAAGATCACAGGATGGGGCATTCCCCAAACATAAAGGACTTCAGACATGGGGTGGCCTAAACTAATAACTTTAACTATAATGCCCGCTTGAAACTGACTGGAAATACTATAGCATTAAGTCAATTAGTAGACAGTTTTCCTTGGATGATATTATATGAAACAAAATAGGATTATTTAAGATGTGAATCACAGACTCAAAAGACTTACAAGGGCCACACAGGTAAGAAGAATAAATGAGAGAGACTAGGTTAAAAAATAAACAGTGGCAAACAGGAGAGCATACGGTCAATCTAAAGACAGACAACTGCAATTATTTTGTGCAAGATGGCTATGAAATATTCTCCAGAGAAATCAGGTCTTTGAAACAGGGATAGAATTTCAAGTATAAGTCTGTAATGCATAATCATTAAATCACATGATTTGTGGTAACTTAGAACTTTGAATTTTATTAACATGTCTGCACTATTAAATTGAAAGGTTGTGAATATTGGCCAACATTACTTATCATGACTATTTGCATTAGTTTTTTTATGCTCCTAAATTAGGAGACCTTATATCAGATGGGGCCCTATGGACTTGTATTCCCTCCAGAAGAAACAAAAATATAACTAGACTGTAGAGCTGCTAAAAGTCTGTAAGTAGGCTATGGATTCGCTTAATGGTATTCTCCAACCACAAAATTAAAACCAAAATTATAAAAATTAAAAGATTAATAAAATGCATATATTTCCATGAACTAAAATTAAATATTCTGAGGTTAACCTTTTGTAGAATTCCTTGTCTATGAAGCTGATGGCTAAGAAGCTAATAAATTCTTTCTATACCCTATGGTTTCTACATGAGGATAATATACAAGGGATTCAACTATGACCTTGAAAGCAGACTAAAAATAAACTAGTCTCTCATTTTCCCAATGTAAAGTTGCCAAGTATTTTGGGAAATATCACAACCACCTGAAATCTGATCTAAACAAAAAAATGAACAGTAGAAGAAACATGTAAAACTAAACAATCAATTGAAAAATCAGAGGTATCACACACGTCACAGTCACTCTGAATAACATTAGGTGACCTTGAGGTAGATTTAAAATGTTCCAGAACCTATTTAAAAGGAAATGTGAATTTTGGCAAAGCCTAAGTCCACACAAAAATTTTTTAAAATAACCTCCAATCTTTTTCAGATTTGATCATGAAATTCATCTAAATTTATAAAGAGTTATCTCCATTCTGCAGTAAAGTTTCGTTTTGAGTTTTGTGCCTTTTGTTTTGTTTTGCTTTGCAAATTACTGGGGAAAAAAACCCTCATGGAAAACAATCATGCCATGTAAACGGACTGAGTCTCTCCAAGATAAACCTTGGTCAATCAATAGTAAAGTGCAAATGATCTGAGTTTTCATGTTGGACATTAAAATTTAAAGTTTACGTTTTCTCAAGGAATATTTGGACACTGCACATTTTTCTTCATTGGGTTTAAAACCAAACAGAAATCTTACATTGAGAACTAGTACCCCTGACTGTCCGTTGCTAGTATCGTCCTCCTAATTAGCATCTCTCACTGTTATATCCATTCTCAAGCCATGTGATACTTGAAAGTGCACACTGAAACTTGTACGAGGACACGGATTTAGGCCCTTAAAGGGTCAAAGGTCTGATGCTAGGATGTATTGCCCTATGCCTTAATAAAATCATATATAAAATATTCTGAATATTACTCCATAGAGGGGCAATATGCAATGACTTCTCCAGCTTCTTGTTAACCAACAAAGATTTCTTCTTGTTATCCATCTCCTGTCCCACTCTATTTTCTTCTTATTGGTCCCATAATTCTTGTAATTAATACATTTTCTTATAGTTGTTACCTTGATTCTTATAATTGACATTTAAAAATATTCACAGTATTTAAAAAGATACTTATTTCAGCTTTATTTGTCATCATATAAAAGTAGAAACCACAAAAATGTCCATCAATTAGAGAACAACTAAGTAAGTTAGGGCACATCTGTACAGTGACGTACTAAGTACTAGATATCTCAACAAGATAACTTTAGGTGTATGGAGCTAGAAGGTGTACACGATATATTACATTTAAAAAGAAACTTTCAAATGTGTATAGCATGCCCTTCCCATTTTTAAAAGATATATACTTATGTGCCTGTGTTTGCATAAGCACAGAGAAAAAAAGATTGGGATTAAAGAAGACAAAGGGACTTTCACTTTAGAGCCTACATAAATTTTAAAAGGCTATGAGTGATTTATACTTTCTAATATGTTTATTTTTCTCTATTTTTCAAGTAAAACATCCCACCATTAATTCAGTGGGCGTATGCAAACAACTTTGCCAACCACTGTAAAACCAAAAACCTATTGGGGAGTTTAAAATCTCAGCCTCGGGACGCCTTTGACTTCAAATCAAAAGAAAATGTGTTTCCTGTTCAGTTTCTGGTTCAATATATGGGGCTTTGTGATTTTAAAAACTCTCTACTATAAAAACATTGAATTACCCTGCCATCCCACATCACTAAATGATGTTCTATTCATTCATGACTAGACTTTTTTAAAACTCTGATTTAAAAAAAAAAACAAAAAATACTTATTTCAGGTTTTCTTTCTTTTCAATTTCTGTAAGTTTTTTAAAAGTACTTCCTACATTAAAGTAACCAGTGGTCAGTTGGGATGTTCTACCTCAATGGTATGGCAGTACTGAGAGAGGGTATGGAAAAAATTGGCCTCAGATATTTTTCGAATACTGACCTATTAGCAAAAAAATGTATTAATTGCATTTTACTTTGCAAGGAATGCCTACAGATTGATGTCATAACATGCGTTGGTCATGTACTTTCAGAGATCATCACATACTTTCAAATACTGCATTATTTGAGTAAAGAAAATATTTCAGAAGATTAACTCTTCTTACATTCATTTCCAAATCTCTATCGAGGACCTACTGTGTTCTTAGCATCCAAATTATATTTTGTAGGCTATGTCTTATGCATAGAAGTGGCAGAAAAAGCATTTTTTATAACCAAGTATTCTAACAATTGGAGTGAAAAATATGGTAACTTTAGTTAAGTGTTAAAATATTCGTACCATCACCACCTTGACCTGTTGTGACCATATTTTGGAGCTCAGGTTGGGTGTGTGACTGTGGAGCAATAACATCTTATAGGCAGTGTTCAATGGCCCATAATAGGGATATGATGTGATATTTAACAAACAGATGCAACCGGCAGAGTATAATTGTTATGTTAGTTGTAATTTAGTTTTCAGGACCAAGACCTGGCCACAAGTCACCACTCCTAACATAAATGAAAATAGTTAGTTTATAGTTCATAAGAGTTATCTGTGCAAGGAAAAATGCTCGAGAGCCTTCTTACACCTACTGAAATATGTGCCTCAGGGCTACTTCAGAGAATTTATGAAGCTATTATTTTGGGCAAGACCCATCTCACTGTGAATCAGTTTCTTCTCTTAAATTCGAAATCAAAGAAACTCCTGATGATAAGACTAAATGGAAATGGTATATACCACAGAGGACTTTGCAGCTCATAATAGAGTTTCTTTTTCCAATAAACAGACTAACTGAAGAAACCGAAGTAAATCTTTGGGAGTAAAACTGATTGTCTCTCTAAGATGGGATCAGTTAGGTCTCCAACAAATCATTCCTCAAATATCATTTATATATGGTTTAAGTCATTGGTGCTCTTTATCACATATTTCTGGCTCTCTCTTTTGAAGCACTGGGTAGAACTGTGCTTCTCTATTGTCTGTGAAGTTGGACTTGGCCAAGTAACTTGCTTTGGCCAATGAAATCCAAGCCCACGGGTTTTTTTTTTTTCAAGTTTTAGGAATTACTCTTTTTTTTTTTTTTTTTTTTAAGAGCCAGGTTGAGGTTTGCCACATCCCTCATCCCACCGCGGTAGTAAAGCAGAGCAGGATCCTATGGGGCCTTCCTAGGACAGAACCCCACCCCCCATGTCCTCTTCCTGCCTTTTGTCTGCAGAAAAACTTTAGCCAAAGAATAAGTTTAATCAGAGAAGTGAGAAAAATGCAGAAGCAAAGGAAGGCAGTCACACAGGACAGAATAATAATAGTTTAGTCATTAAGCAAAGTCAAGGACCTTTAGTTCCTCCTCAAAGGCTATAGATAATATTCTGAGCCGTATCCTGTGAGCTGTCTTACAGATACTGAAACCCTCACCAGGTGAAAAAAGTTAACAACATGATGACCAGACTGTAGCCATGACATCAGCTGCCACAATTCTGAGAACTGGCCTCAAAGAAATGGGAAAAAATCGACCCTGGAACTAAAGATTAACTGTACTCAAAACAATCAAGATGACATGGATCAGACCACCGCATGACCAATTTCGAGATGACTGTCAGAGCTGACTGCATGTAGCTCTGTCCCTCCGCCTATGAAACTCCCCTTTAAAAACTCTTGCCCGCTGATTGTGAGGGGTGGGGGGGAGTCTGCTTTCAAACTGGCGAGCAGCCAGACCTCACTTTCAGTGAGATTAGTGGAGTTGTGTCAGGATGAAGCCTTTGTCATTCTAGGTCTTTGAGTGACCAAGATGACTGGAACTTCCTGCTGGCCCACATTAGGTGGGTACCGTGTATGAGAAACAAACTCCTGTTGCACTAAAATTTGGGGGTGGTTTTTTAATTCCTGAAGTATAATCTAGTCCATCCTGACTAGATACAACACCTAAATAAAACACCTTCCTTTCAATTCTAACACCTGCCTCTCCTATCCTTTTATTCTATTTCTAATTCCTTTTCATTAACAACATCTGCCTGGTTCACATCCAAGAAGACAGTATCCTTTGTGAATTTATGAGTTTAAAATGTCACTGGGATATAAGCAACTCTACTTTATTTTCTAGGAGGATGAAGATGATAGATTGCAAAACATATTTAAAAATTTTTCACTAGGTGAAGCATTGTACCCTGAAGAAAACAGACAGCGTACACTGTCATTTTATTCTCTCCTGAAATACAAACAATGTCCTATCATCCCATCTCTTTCAATTTATGTTCACGAATACATTCCTGGCAAAATTACAAAATACAACTCCCATAATTCTTAGAAAGTCTACCTCTGGGAAAAATACATAACAAACCAGAAAGAATAAAACCTAGACTTTAAAAAATGCCACTTCTATCTTTGATATTGGCAAAGCAATTACCAACTTCCCTCAGACTTAAGACCATTAGAGTCGAACGTTGAATAAACTGCCAAAGTATTTTGCTGTCAGCTTAGAGAAAGTAATAAAACGTTGAAGGAGAACAGCCAGCGTAGCCTCAGCCAGATCTATAATGGTTAATGTTTTAGAAGCCGAAGAGAAAGCTTAGAAAACCTGTATGATCTCTTATATTCGGTTGCCTTTTCCTTTCACTGAATGCCTTCCCAACTGCTGAGGGGTAAAATTCAACTTTGACATTTTCAGAATTTTCCCTTCTGTGTCTCCTGTGAGGATATGTTTATTGTTCAGAAGCCAGCTTTAAAAATGTAATTCCAGTACGAAATCTACACTTTGATGACAATTATTGCATCTTCACCTCATAAGCCACAATAGCCTGTTTTTTTAAAATAAAAGGGACAATATTTTCCTAAACAATAAGTTTCCTGAAGTTGTGTTCATGTTTCCTTGAGCCCTCCCTTGCCTTCTTCTGCCACCGTGAACTGGCACACACTGATTTCTAAGCCTGGAAGTCACGTCTGAATCTGATATTGAATGTTACGCAGCGGTTTGGGCAGGAATGAAAACGTTTTCTTAACTGTGTTTCAAATTGCTTCTGTAAACATGGACTGCCCCAATTGTAACTTTGGATTTTTTAATGTGCAAGTAAATATGTTGTATGTTCTTTCTGCAGGCTGATTTAGAAGAACCAAATAGAAGAATGCAGTAGGAAAACATCCGAAACAGATTAGTTTAAATTATGAATACTAGGCAGAGTTTTTCTCAAATTTTATGCTTAATATAATTCCTCGTACGTTAAGAGAATACAAGTCAATTACTGATTTAGAAAAGACAAAATGGAGAGGGGAGGCACAGATAAGTCTTTGAAACTGGGAAAACTCGAAGTTCACATTCTGTGATTTTTAGCTACCTGAGAAATTAGAACATAGGGAACTCATTTAAGGAGTCTAAGAAGGCCCTGAAGAAATATGGAATTTAAATGATCAAATCGTTATTAACAGAGACTGGATTTAACTACTCAATAAGTTTATCTGAGACGTACGTATCTCACTACATGATAATAATATAATTGTGACATCAACTTCAACAACAAGTTCATATTCCAACATACATTTTCATTGAAAATGGTAATCAAAAATGACAATTTCATTGAGAATAATAATCAAAAGGGAAATGACTTACTAAAAGCACTCATCACTTTCCTCAATAGTCTCTAAAGAAATAAAAATTCTACAAATGGAATTTTGCATCAGTTTGAAACATGATGATGGAAATAGTAAACCTGGCAACGTTAAAACCCCCATAGGACTGCACGTCTTAGCTGTCAACCTCAGCTTATACACATTCCCACTGAAGCAATACCTAGTTTCTTCCAGGGAACTGAATCTGTGGCAAAGTCCTGTATATTGTTCTGAATGGTGCTACTAATTTAGAACATGGCTCTCAATTGTGAACATTCTCTACTATGAACTTTTAGCCATAGACTTTGGGACTGAAGTTCCCTTACTTTAATCCATCCCTATCATTTCCATCAGGTTGTATCTCAAAACTGAAACATTTTCATAAGAAAGCTATGTCATCTCTCTTTTTATGGATTCTGTGCTGGCAAAAGGTCTCCTGGTGCTAGGGTACTTTTTTCTTAACCAGAGCAGGATATACATTAAACATAGAATAACATATGGTGCCTTCTCCTCTCAAACGCTCTTTTAATCTCCACTAACACAGAGTTGAACTGAATTTCAATAGACCATGGCTAATTAAAACCAAATAAAAGACAGAGAAAGGATCATCTGATGATGAGTTTGACAAAACAATTGCCTGATATTTGAAAATGGATGTAGTTTGTTTTACTGAATTAAGACAACTAAGTAAAGCAGCACGTCAAGAAATCAATAATGAAGGATCTTAAAATAAGTTGCATTCCTTGTATTGAACATTATCCAAAATTTCTCCCCTCCCTCCACCTCTCTCCTTCCCTTCTTTGCATCTGCTTTGATAGCTCCTCCAATGGAATGAGTCAAAAAGAGAATGTGAAACTAAGGAGAAAAAAATTATTTCTGTGTTTAATCTTTATTAAGATTTTATCTTATTTCATTTCATTTCTAAAATGAATTTACGTTGCTTGGTCCTTTCCAGTCTTTATTCAAGACTCTTCAGCAATCGATGTGCAGGCAGTTTGCAAAGAACACTTCAATAACAGTTCTTGACAGATACAAATAATTCTTGGTCCAGGATAGTAAGAAGAGAAGGAAAACTCATTAATTTCATAAGTTGCTGGATTTACTATGTGAATTTACAGAGAAACCAAGGTAAGGACAATGTTCCTTAGATTTAGTTTATGTGAAAATAGTCCACTGAGGCTCACTCAACATCTGGTAGGAAACAATGACAACCTTAGACTTTGAAATAATTTTTCCAGGCAGCAGTAAATCACTCATCCTTTTCTATAAACACTAAATTCCTAATAGGCTTAATGTTTGTTTATTCTTAAGAGTATGATAAAATAGTTATGTTAGTAGAGACTAGCCTTCCACATAATTTTAATTTAATATCTTTATTAAGTATAGTTTATGCACCATGAAGTTCACCAATTATATGTATAACAGTTGGTGATTTTTATTAAATTTATATAATGTGCAACCACCATCATGACACAACTTTAGAACACTTCCACCACCCCAAAGGGTTCCCTCCTGCCCATTTGTAGTCAGTCCTGTACCCACTACCAGCCCCAGTCAATTGCTGATCTGCTATGTTTTTATAAATTTACCTCTTCTAGAAATTTCATACCATATGAATAGAGTATGGTTTCTTTTCCGTCTGGTTTCTTTCACTCAGCAGAAAGTTTTTGAGGTTCATCCACATTGTTCTATGTATCAGTAATCCATTCCCCTTTAATAGTAAATAGTATTTCATTATATCACTATACCACATTCTGTGTATTCAGTTACTAGTTGATAGGTATCAAGCTTGGTTTCAGGTTTCAGCAACTTTAAATAAATGATGTTGCTAGGAATATCCATGTACATGCCTTTGTGTTGACCGGTGTTCTCATTCTTCTCAGGTAAACAACTAGGAGGGGAATTGCTGGAGTGTATGGTAAGAACATGTTTAACTTTTATGAAACTGCCGAAGAGTTTTCCAAAGTGGTTATACTGTTTTGCATTCCCACCCAAGGGAGTATGAAGTTTCTAATTTCTCCACATTCTCACCAACACGTGAGATACAGCCATTCTAGTGGGTGTAAAGTGGTATCTGACTGTGGTTTTAATTTGCATTTCTCCGGTGACTAATGATATTAAGCATTTTCTCGGGTGGTAATTAGCCTTTCACATATATTCTTTGGTGAAATGGCTATTAAAATATTTTGACAATTTTTAATTGTTTTTCTTCTTATCATTGAGCTGTAAGAGTTCTTTTACATTCTGGATACAAGTCCCTTATCAGACATGTGATTTACAAATATTTTATCCAAGTATATGTCTTGACTTTTCCTTTTCTTAATTGTGTCTTTTGAAGTGCAAGGTTTTTAATTTAGATGTTTCAGCTGTACAACATAATGATTCAATATTTGTATATATTGAGAAATGATTACCACAGTAAATCTAGTTAACATCTACCACCATACATAGCTACCTTAGATACTTTCAATTAGAATTTTCTCAAGTCATTGGGAATAGAACAGACACAAAAACATGGTGAATTGATTATTGGCGACTAGTTAGACTTTTCAAATAACTATTTACCATCGTTCATAGCAATTTTTTTTCTCTCTTAGGATGCCATTTTTTTTTTCTTTCTCAGCTACCTACCTTGTTTAATCCCAATTCTCCATCACTGAAAAAATATAACAATAGGTTAGGAAAGAGTAAGCTGGAAAACCAGTTTGGGAAGAAAAAAACCCTTGTGAGTCAGAAAAGGCAAGAACCTTTGGAAAACAAGAGCCCCAAGTAGCCTGCCCCACCATGCTAGAGACTATTGCCTCAGAGTCGTAGCCCTTACGAGCAATTTCTCACCAGCAAGGATTACTTTTATGTGGTCTATCTGTGTATTTTAATAACATCAACAAGGGACCCAAACCACGTCTGGATTACGTTTCAGTCTGAGCAATGGAGAGAGGGCAATCCACAGCCACACTGAAAGTAAGGATGACTGTTTCTGGTTGGCCTTGGAAATCAAAGGGGGACTCCTAATTTTGACAGGACTCTTCGGGGCCCTTTTGGGAAAGCCATTAATTGTTGGTCACTCTAAGCATCACGAGGGACATTATCATATTTGTTTTATCCCCTACAGTATGCCCTGTGCCTGGTGTAGAGACTGTCCCATAAAAAGTACACAAGAAATGCTTTTTTTTTTTTTTTTTTTTATAAATTTATTTATTTTATTTGGCTGTGTTGGGTCTTCATTGCAGTGTGCAGACTTCTTATTGTGGTGGCTTCTCTCGTTGTGGAGCACGGGCTCTAGGCACACGGGCTTCAGTAGTTGCAGCATGCGGGCTCAGCAGTTGTGGCTCACAGGCTCAAGAGCACAGTCTCAGTAGTTGTGGCGCACGGGCTTAGTTGCTCTGCCGCATGTGGGATCTTCCCGGACCAGGGCTCGAACCCGTGTCCCCTGTGTTGGCAGGCGGATTCTCAACCACTGCGCCACCAGGGGAGCCCCCAAGAAATGCTTTTAAATGAAAGATTGAGCAGAATGACTGGATTCCTCCTCCGCTCAAGATAACCTTCCCCATTTACGCAACACACGGTTCACTGAGTGCATAAAAATTGAAAACGTTGTGATGTGTTGGTGATAAAGAGATGAAGATGTCAGTATAGGGCGACCAATGTAGGTGGAGGTAAGAGTTATGTTACCATTCAAATGATATCCCAGTTTCCAAACGGAACTTTCTCAAAACTTTCTTATAGGATGAACAAATGTGCAGGAGGCAGGAACCAATCCCAAATGTAGCCATATGGACATACAGGATAATTGGGTCTCTTCTTCCTATCAGGAACACAGTCTGGCTAGAAGTTGAGTGTCCAGGCAGAAAAATGGTTTGATACAGATGCAGTCTCACAGACATCCTGAGATTTACCCTAGATAGCTGGGAACCAGACAATCTTTCTCAATTTTCCTGTAGTTACTAAACTTTTTTCTTTGGCAAATCTTAGAATAATGTCACAATTGAGCCAAAGCAGCCCAGTGAGGATGCTGGTTTATGTTTCCAACACTTCAGTCATAATACTTACAAAGAACAAAGTCTGCACTCCAGGAAAGGGTGACTGTTATTAAGCTACATGGATATATAATGTAGACTAAGTAGAAACAGAAATATTTAATGGTATTTTTATATTCTAAATCTACTTGGGACTGTAGATAATATTCTTCAAGTTAGCTGTCAGATTAGGTATTTATATATTTTTTTATAAGAATGACCATTAAGAGATAATTGGGATCTTGCCTGGAATCCATGGCTGAGAAAAGTAGATTTGGACGTCATTTCTAGAGATAACTGAAAATATTTAGAAATGCCAAGACTAAAAGGATGACTGCATAATCAATTATTTTATAATAATATGCAATAGCCTAATGAGAAAAAAAGTGTTAATAACTATTCACAAAGTTCTTTGTGAAACATCAAACCTTTTATTCCTAATACATTAGTTCAAGTATGATTTGCAGTTAGACTAAATCGCTATAATGAAATACAATAAAATTAACTTGTGGCATTTTATCACAACTCAATAAAATCTGTAGGGTTTTATTTCATTGCTGAATTGACTTTGGGTGCCGTTTTGAAAACTTGTGAGTGTAGAGTCTAGAGTAAGTGGGCCACTAAGGGATCTATGAGTCACCCATTGTGACTTCAAATGGGACAACAAATGCAGAATAACTTATGCACTAATTCTTTGATGCCCACTTAAGGCTCCCATAGTTGATGTGGGCTAAGCTTTAGGAACTTCACATAAAATTAAGATATCTACATGTTATAAAAGAAATACAGCACAGTACATTACGTGACCAGAGAGTAGATATCAAAGAATAAGAATTAGGCAAGACATCATTGGACGTCAGAACTCCATCTAGTTACAGAGAAAGGCTTTCTGAGAAGAGGTGCCACACATCTTAACAATGTCATCACCAGAGTGCCTGGTCCAGCTCTCAGGGGGTAGGTGGTTTTAGCCCACTTATTATAGGGGAGGGTCTGGGGAGAATCTACTGTTTGTGAAGTTGCCTATAGGCTTCCTTACTTGCTCATCCATTCTGTTGAGTTGGGAGCGACATTATAGGGCAAAATAAAATTTTCAGTGAAAACTAAAGCATCTTTGAAGTTTCCACTTCAGAAAGTTTTAAAAATCATATTTCCATGGTGACAGCAGCTCTTTTCTTCTAGCAGGTACAGAATGAATATTTCTTTTCATAACAAATTCAGAAAGAGTTGACAAAGTTAGAGCCAAATTATCAGCTTACAGATTCAAATCAAATGCATTCACAGGTTGGAAAAGTGTATGAGTGCCAGCAAATTTGCACTGCAGGTCAAGTAGTCAAGTATGAAAGAAGTGTTGCATTATTTCCCTCCCACTACCCTGGAAGAATAGTGAGAGACAGGAAAGCATAGTGGGAAGAACGTGAGTCTTAGAATCATACATACTTGGATTCAAATTCTAGATCCACTAGTTACGTGACCTTGAATAAGTTATCGAATCATTCTGGGCTTCAGGTTTTCTCACCTATTTAGAAAAAATTTAAAATAAATAAAAAATAAAAGTAAATCAGAAACAGTAATATTGCATAGCATTTTGTGAAGATGAAATTGATAAATATATATAAGTGGCATATCACAGGCACTTTTATTATTATATCCAATTTTATTTTTATTAAAATTATCATTTGTTCCAAGTTTATAATTAGGAACGCATCATATTTTTGAAGTAGGTGATATTTTAAATGACAACAAAGCTATTCTAATATCCTATATAAAATACTCTATATATATAAAGTCAAGGTGTCAGGTAGTTTTATGAAAATATATATATATATATATATATATATATATACACATATCTGTATATATTTTATACATATATATACAAGCACAAATAATCATTTATTATAGCAATCTATGCTATTTTTGAAGTGATATCAGAGACAAGTGAAGCATTCAAGGGACACCATAAAGAATTAGGCACCATAAAAAAAACTTTTCAAAGCATGTTGTATTCAAAATGGGCAGTTAACTAAATTGTCTATGACCTCTGAAATCTCTACAGCTTTTGTAAAGTTTTCAGTGGTAGACTAAAAGATCACTCTTAGAATAGATTATATATATATCTACCTAAAAGTAGATACTCTACCCAAGAAGGGCCTGTGTGCCTCAGCATGATATCCTTAAGAATAGCTTCATGGGATGAGATTTTTAAAGTCGCATAAAAAATAAAGTAAGGAATGCCATTTTACTTATGAATATATTTTCATATGTATTACGTTTTTCTGCCTACAGTTTTTTCAGACTATTGATGAGTTGATGGTACCAGTTAAAGAGACATTAATTAAATTCATTCTAACTTTTGTTATACACTGAAGTCCTTGCAACATTGTGAGTTTCATCTTTTACCTTAGCTCACAGGAAGTCTACAATTAAGTTTTTGTTGTTTTTTTTAAAATTTTACTTATTTATTTATTTATTTATTTTTGGCTGTGTTGGGTCTTCGTTTCTGTGCTAGGGCTTTCTCCAGTTGAGGCAAGCGGGGGCCACTCTTCATCGCGGTGCGCGGGCCTCTTACTATCGTGGCCTCTCTTGTTGCGGAGCACAGGCTCCAGACGCGCAGGCTCAGTAATTGTGGCTCACGGGCCTAGTCGCTCCGTGGCATGTGGGATCTTCCCAGACCAGAGCTCGAACCCGTGTCCCCTGCACTAGCAGGCAGACTCTCAACCACTGCGCCACCAGGGAAGCCCTAAGTTTTATATATAATTGCAATAGTTCTTTTAATAATTTTTTCTATTAGTGTGAAGAAGGAAAAGTTAATTAATCTTTGCTGTATATTAGAGTTTATTATATCTGTAAGCTTAGTATAACTGCCTCAAATAATTTTTGAATGGCAAAATGTGATATATCAATAAATATGTTCAGGCTGTATCAGCCTTATAAGTGAAGCAAAAGTTATTCACTGACCCATCAGTAGACACATACTCCATTTATTTCTTCTGGCAGTGGTGATACTACTCAGCTGAAACATCGAAAATGTTTAGCTCTCTCTCCTGACACATCTGCCAAATAACTTGCCTGAGTTATGGGACAGTTGGAGACCACAAAACAGAATGAAGGAAACGTAAAGGTCTATGAGTGATCAAACTTTAAACACGGAATCTGCTATCCAGTGTTCTAACTGACAACAAACCAATGGTATGGCGCTCTGTGAGTGTTTGATGGCCAATAAGGAGAACAGTTGTACTTCAGTCCAGAAAGTATAGGTTTTGGATACTTCATTTTTCTCTAAATAAAACAGAAAAGGCATGGATAACATAGTTCACTGGCATTTACAAAGTTCTTATGAAATGCCTCAACCTGGATTTTGAAGAACTAGAAAAATTTTGAAATTTCCTTTTTAGTTACAGAGCAGTTGAAGCGTCCTACTTTAAAATCCTTAAGAGTTCATATCAAAAAAGATATATGAGTAAAATCATTCAATTTGTCATCTTAACCTTTGATGATTTGGATTTATTTTAGACCTGGAAATATGATTGTCTATTAAATAAATCAGTAGAGAATGCCACTGTCTTCCAAGAAAAATGGCAGCCTGGATTATTCCATTGTATCCCTGATGCACAGAGAGCCATTATTTGGAACGTGATCCAAAAAAAGATTAGGAGAGTTGGAGGTCTTCATAAAAAAAAACAAAACTAAGAGGTGTAGTTATGTACAAAAGAAAAAAGGAGAAATTGTTATCAAGAACTCTGAATGAGTATATATTTCTATTAAAAAAAAACCACAACTCTTTGTAGCCAAGTTTCAGCAGCAGCTGCCATTAGCTAAATTCACCTGCAAATACACATTCGTATAATAGGACCCGAAGTCTAAGTGCTTGTATCTACTCAGATATTGGAAGGTAAAATAAAATAAGCAGATTGCTGAATGTGCCAGGTTTCCACGGGAATAAAACTCCATGCAAGCTTACTTGTTGCAAAAGAAGAAATTCACCAAATTACGTCATTAGGAATTTAATTTACACACTGCAACATTCACCACTACCAGCTCTTTTCCTTGTTTCATTTGTTTTTCCACTCAGCAAAACCCAATCCAAATACTTTTGCACGCACTATGTTTTCAAAGAAAAACAAATACTGTAAGTAAAACAGACAGACATTTCTGCCACTAAGAGTTAAGATTTATAGTGTTTGTAGACAGACTACAAACTGAAATTCCATCATGTTTTCCCACTTTGCATTCTAAAAAAGAAAACATTCTAACACCCTTTACAATAATTACAATCGTTGAAAACACACTACACATAGATTTCCACTTGTACTAATTAGTGCTCATAGCACACATATGTCTCTCCATTGTACCCACAGGACATACATATCTTTTTCTTTGTAATGCTTCACACACTTTCAGAAAGAAATACAAACAATTTGATACTGCCAAATCTGTTTTAATGCTCAACGTCGTATTGCAGAAAATGAGAACGTTCTAGAGACTAGAACTGAGGGACATTGTGTCATACTGTTCTGAATCATCCAGAATGATCCCCTACAAATGCCTCTAAACCAAAGAAGACATTCATGTGTTGTGCATAGGTCACACAGCTCCCTGTCTGGAAGGCTTTGTAAAGAAAACACACCTTCGTGACAGTTAATCTGTGAGATAAGTAGTTTGGTTTCCTAAATGGTGACTTCCCCCCAGGTTATTAAGCTTAGACGATACCTCCCTTCACAGAAGGGTATTATTAAGGCATACAGCTCTTATTAAAGTATACAACTAACAATATTATTTTGATTAAAAATGACAAGTTACTCTACATCTACAAATGTGTGTTTTCTCCTACTGTTGAAACTGTCACTTGACTGGCGACTAAATAGAATAAGTTTTATAACAAAATACCACTTTGCTGTTTATCTCTTATTCACATCTATTCTTCTCAATAAGGTCTCTGCTCGTGAAGGTAAATTTTGTCTAACTGTCTTGATTTAATGGAGAAAATAGGCAAGAGAAATGGCTGTAACTCTGGGTGTTTTTCTATTGGAGTTGGTAAGAAAAAATTATTTAATAAGTGAATAGATGTAGGTATGATATGATAAGGGATGGGCAACTTTTTATTTTTTTTAACCAAAGGCAAGTATTGCACAAGAAAGAGTTTGGATTTGAAGACTCGGGAATGGTGTTTGGTGTCCTGTTACCAGAAGGGGGAGTGGTTGTTGATAAGCCATCCCATTTACTCCCATTAAGGCAGTATCTATAATGTACAAATTAAATGTGTTTATGATCTCTATCTTTGAGGAAATTACCAATGACTTCAGCATCACATGAGTGTCCCCTTTCAGAAGATAAAATATCAGAAGCATTTTTATATACCAGTATATTTTGGAATTAAGCAACAGTGTGTAAACTTCAGAGTTCCATGAAAATAAACATACAAACTTTGAAATATTCCTTTTTTTTCCCCTTGAGATAGAAGTTAAGTATAGAAGTACTTTACCTGTTTGCCAATCAGCTGAGTAATTTCTTAACATGACTCTACTTCAAAAATCTTTTCATGGGCTTCCCTGGTGGTGCAGTGGTTGAGAATCTGCCTGCCAGTGCAGGGGACACGGGTTCGAGCCCTGGTCTGAGAAAATCCCACATGACGTGGAGCAACTAGGCCCGTGAGCCACAACTACTGAGCCTGCGCGTCTGGAGCCTGTGCTCCGCAACAAGAGAGGCCGCGATAGTGAGAGGCCCGCGCACCGCGATGAAGAGTGGCCCCCGCTTGCCGCAACTAGAGAAAGCCCTCGCACAGAAACGAAGACCCAACACAGCCAAAAATAAATAAATAAATTTTTTTTAAAAAATCTTTTTATGACTTAAAAGATTATCCAAAAGTCTCTCTGGATAGTCTCCAGTTATTTGAAATATCACAGCCAGTTTTTAGTACAACTTAAAATAGTCCTTTTATGAAAAATTCTATATCCAAGCACATACTTTTTTAGCTTGTTTCTTGGGTCTTGAAAGTATAACTATCATTAGAGAACTACTTAAAAAATCCCTGTGATTATAATGGTAGGGATTTTTCGTAGTTTAGTGGTCATCTATATTTCTTTTTACTTGTATTATTTTCAAGATCTTGAATAATGAGATGGATTTCCATGTAATTTTTTTTTTTTTTTTTGTAGTCCTAGGTATTTTATTTGGGGTATTTAGCAACTTATTCTGAAGAGAAGCTTGTGTTTTTCACCAGCCTGGCAAAGGGGTCCATGGCATAAAAGTGTAAAACCTCCTGAGTTAGAGGGTCACTTAAAAGAAAAACATGTGGGACAGACTCATGAGGATTTCTTTTCGCTATTGATGGCCCATTCCATTCAACAACTGTTCAATGAGCAAAGCACTATGCTTGTCATTGTGGGGATATTAAAATATTCTCAGAGTGCCATGACAGAATATGACATTCAGAGAATATGAACAATTACTGATCCATTGTGCTAGCCACACTAGGATACATCCAGGGTGTGTGTCAAGATCCAAGATTGTGTATCAATTTAGAGGAACTTATACACTGCTAAATATCTTCATAGAAAACAGATGCCCCAAGAGTCTATTATACTGATAGCATATTGGTCCTGCTGCATGATTGTCTCAGGAGTTCCAGCCCTTTCCATGGTTCCCAAAGCTCTAGTCTGCCACAGTCTCTCTTTTGCCCTGTGTACTTTTAGTCCTCCATTCTCTTAAAGAAATCTATTCCCCCAAAACAGCAACAGACAAAACAAAAACTGCCCTGGAGTATATAAAATAACACAAGGGACACTTGGTCACTGTAACTCCATCTCTGAAGGCAGATGAACCATAACCTCAAATTATATAATTTCAGAGTCCTTAAATAGGTATTAAGTGATACCCTTTGCTTCAAAGTACTCACTGAATAGTGTTCTAATGGCAATCCAGGAAGGCAAAGATTTCATACTTAGTTATATTATAGAAACTTTATATACCTACTGAGTATAAAAATACGATATATACTTATAAATATATTTTCTCCAAATGAAGAAATGGACTTCATCTGCTTATGGACCACAGACAAATTTGCTGTTTCATAATAAAATTTAGTGCTTACCACATCAGCTACTATACAAAGAAAGGATAGGTTATCTCACCGAGTCTGCACAAAATTCCTGTGAGAACTGAGGTAGCACCACACTCATTTTACAGAAATAGGAACTATGATTCAGAAGAGGAAAGTACCTCACCTAAGGTCACACATCTAGTAAGTGGTGTGACTGAGACTCCAACTCAGGATGTGTATTAGTCTCTTATTGCCATATAACAAATCACCACAAGCTTACTGGTTTAAACAAGACCCTTTTATCAGATCACTGTCCTATAAGTCAGAGGTCTGGGCATGGTGGGGCTGAGTTCTCTGCTCAGGACCTCACTGATTGAGATCTGGGTGTTGGCTAGACTGCATTCCTATCCTGTAACTCCGGGGAAGAACATGCTTCCAAGCTCACTGGCTGTTAGCAGAATTCATTTCATTGTGGTTGTAGGACTGAGGTGCCCATTGTCTTGCCAGCTGTCAGCCTGGTACCACTCTCAGCTTCTAGAGGCCACTCTCAGGTCCTTGCCATGTGCCACCTCCCACCTTGGCACAGAGAAACTCACCTAAAAGGTCTACAAGTGACACCTAAAAGGTCTACAAGTGACACCGGGGTTTCCTAAGGAAAAAAATGCTTCTCACATTTCAAAATCCAGATTTTCTGAGATAAAACCAAGGGATATCATAATGGCAAGAATATTGAAGAAAATATTAGCATGAAAGTCCTGAAAATTTCAAATTCCATAAGTATCATGGGTCAAAATTATTTACAAATGACATGAACACTTCTATCAAACACAAAAACTATTCATTACATATTTTCTTTCCCAAGAGATCAGCCTCACACTACATCTATGTGTGCCAAGTATTCTATATTTTCCTTTTTAGTTGGAAAAACAATCAGTTTTGACAGCACTTTTTATAACTAACCAGGAAGCATTTATGACTTGGAGGTAAATATGCCAAAGGTCTAGGGAGACCTTTTTCTGTCTAAAGGCGAGAGGGTGAAATAAATACCTCTTAGTGGCCCCCAAACCTCTAGTAGAATCGGATCAATTGGAAGATCTAAATGATTGCAGCCTTCACTCAGCTCTCAGAACACTGCAACAGACTCATGCATAACACTCACGAGGCACCTATGAAGGCCCTTAATTTATATTCATGGTTTAAAATATATTTTAGATTATACTATGTTTCTTGCACATTATTCCAGTGACATACGATCATTAATAGCAGGAAACATATTATATAATTCTTTTGTAATCTGCATCAGCATTTAACTCAGCACTAAAAACTTACTCAGATCTCATTAAACCACTAACTGATTAAAAGTTACAAAGTCCTAGGTTAGAAAAGCAACAATCCTGCTTGCTTTGTATAGCCAGGCCTCCCAGGCCCTCTTAGCTTACATTGGAGCTCCTGTTCTCTGGTAAGGGCTGCCTATCAAAGCTATCCAAATGCACATAAGAACCCCATTATTCCCAGTAAGGTTTTCCATTGCCTAATTAATTCAACCCTACCCTTTCAAGATCTCCCAGTGAGTAGCACTATTGAATCCGAATGACTTAAGAGGCTGGCTCTCAGAGCAAGTAGTTTTATGAACTGAGTGTGAACTAGAAGCAGTGATAAAATATGACCTGTCCTTATTGCTCTATTTGTACTAAAGCTGTTCTTTTGAAATTGGCTATTCCTGTCTAAATACCATTCACATAGAACTAGGTTTTAAATCAGTCAGGTTTTCCAAGAAGCCAAACATGTTGGAAGGAAGAAGGGCAGTGAAATGATGAAGCAGAAACTGGTACTAAAATATTCCCAGAGCCTCTCCACTCCCCTCCACACTAAGGTTTAAAGGCTGAGTCTGTCCAAAATGTTCAGTTCTTACGGCGCTTGGTATAAGGTGAATTCCTGAGAGGCAAGCTGATGTTTTTTCATGTAATAAAGATGCAAACAAGACTTCTTTCAGCTCATGGTCTAAGTCTGGACCATCTCCAGATTTCCAGAGCCCAACTCTGCTTGGCCAATGGTGAGTGCTGTATACTTATCAATCCAATCCTCTGGAGAAGTTTCAAAAGACTTCCCCTGTGACATGACATTAATATCTTGTTTCTCTTAGTCTCCCCTTTATGACATGTTGGTCATGTATCTTCTTTGTCTCCACCATAAAGATCATAAGTACTTGGAAAATCACCTGTCTTTCCTGGTGACTTTATGTCTCTCACTGTCAACATTGAAAATAGTAAGCCCAGGACTACAATCATTTACAGATCTGGAGCAGTCTGAAGTCCTTCAGGAGTAGGCTGTTACGCAGAAAGTAAGTCAGTGAACAAAGGTAGAATAAATAACCTCGATTTGTTTAGGTGTGAGAACAGGACTGTGGAATATAATTACAAATAAAGACATTTGACAGGTAAAGAAAGACCTCTGTCTTACATCTGGAAGCTGAGTAGCATTTTCCAAAGCTCAAAACCAAATCCATTTCAGTCTTACTTCCTGTTAAATAAGGTCTTTCATTTGAAACCCCACTCAACCACTGAATTTTCTGCTTATGATTTTTTCCCTTTTGTCGTACCTCTAGGTCATTTTTAAAACTAATTTTATTGAAGTATAATTTACAAGCAATAAGTGACATCCATTTAAAATGTATAATCCAAAGCGCTTTGACAGATCCATATGCCACAATAGAAATACAAGATATTTATTTTCCCATGTCCCTTTGCTATCTATTCCTTTTGCTGACTCTGGCCCTGGGCAACCACTGATTTGCTCTTGTCACATTAGATTAGTTTGCATTTTCAGTATTTCATATTAATGGAATCATGCAACATGTAATTTTTGTTCTTGACTTCCTTCACTTAAAGATTTTAGATTCATTTAATGTTTTGCATATGTCCACACTTTGCTCTTTTATATGGCTAAGTAATAGCCTATTGTGTGAACATACTGCATTTTGTTTATCCTTTCACTTGTTGATGAACTTTTGAGTTGTTTCTAGCTTTTGACTATTAGAAATCTAGTTTTGTGTAGACATTTATTTTTCCTGGTTAAATACATAAAGTGGGATTGCTGGTTCATGGGATGAATGGATGTTTTTCTTTTGGAAAATCTGCCGAAGACATTCTCAACATGGCTATGTAATTTTACACTTCCATTATCAGTGTGTGAGTTTTCATCTGGTTATAATGTACATTTCCCCAATGACTACATGTTGTTCAGCATCTTTTCATGTTTTCATGTGCTTATTTGCCATTAGCACATCTTGAGAAGTATTGAAATCTTTTACTGATCTTTACATTTTGAGAGGTATTGAAATCTTTTACTAATGTTTTCATTGGGTTGTTACTCTTATGACCGAATTCTAAGAGTTCTCCATATATTCTACCTGTCAGTTCTTTATCAGAAACATGTATTGTTACCAATATTTTGTTTTATGATTCATGCTTCTTATGTACTGCTTCTTAAGCATTCGTGCTGCTTAAGCATTCTCGGCTCTTTCTAAGGGCACGAGGATTTTCTCTTGTGTGCATTTATTAGTTTCCTAAGTCTTGTTAGAAGTAACCACCTTTTGAGAGTGGTCTAGTTTTGGTCATCTAGTATCTCATTTATTCAATTTATGGATTTTGAAATTTGCATCTCGTAATTCCAGGAGAGCCTCAGAATTCCCAAGGGTGATAAACGGTCCACAGGGGAATGTTGAACAGAAAATTAGATCTTTGGTGTAAAGCTTTTTTTTTTTTTTTTTTTTGGTGACTCTAGAAGCAGCTAAGCTTCATCCATAGAATTTAAATGCAGAGGGGCCTTAGAAATCTTCTAGTCTGATTGCCCCATTTTGCAACTAAGACAATTGAGTTTCTAAAAGGTTAAGTAATTTTTCCATGATCACCCGGTTAGTTCTTTGTTTCTTTCTGCAAATTTTATCTTCCTTCCGTGAACAGTAATCTGAACTTTCACATGTAGCTCTAAACTAACAGTCTTATTTCAACTAATCTTGATAAAATCACTGAGAATATGCCTTAGTTTAGTTTCTAATATCTAATGTGCCTCAGAATACCTATCTCAAATTTCCTAATTTGAACCAAGACTTTGCCCCCTGTCGCCACCCCCAGGTAGCATCTTCCTAAATAATAGGATGTCAGAAAAAACTCCACTTACCTAAATATTCCCTATGTACCTGCTGTATTAGTTATCTACTGCTGTATAACAAATTACCCTGAAGCTTAGCAGCCATATGTATTTATTATCCCACAATTTCTCAGGACAGGAATCCAGGCTTAGCTGAGTCTTCTGCTTTATGATCCCTCACAAGGCTGCAGTCAAGGTCTTGGACGGGTCTGTAGTTGATCTCAAGGCTTGACAGGGAAAGGATCAGTTTCCAAGTTCACTCATGAGGCGTTGGTTGGATTCAGTTCCTTGTAAGATGCTGGACTGAGGGGTTGAGTTCCCCACTGACAGTTGGCCAGAGGCAACCTTCAGTTCCTTGCCAGGTGGTTCCTTCCATCAAGGCAAGTACACAAGCTGAGCCTGAGAGACAATGCCACAGTTTTTATAAGCTAACTCACAAGTGACAGCGCATCATTTTTGCTGCATTCTATTTTTTAGAAGGAAATCTCTAGGTCCAGTCCACACTCAAGGGGAGAAGATTACACAATGGTGAAAACACCAAAGGCAGGGTTCATTGGGAGCCATTTTAGCAGGCTGCCTACCACACCCACATATGACAATGCCTATATTTCCAGTATCAGAGATTCATTTTCTTAGCTTAGCTCTTAACTTTTAAGAATTGGCACTTCAGGGGCTTCCCTGGGGGTGCACTGGTTAAGAATCTGCCTGCTAATGCAGGGGACACGGGTTCGAGCCCTGGTCCAGGAAGATCCCACATATTGCGGAGCAACTAAGTCCGTGTGCCACAACTACTGAGCCTGCGTGTCACAACTACTGAAGCCCGCATACCTAGAGCCCATGCTCCACAATAAGAGAAGCCACTGCAATGAGAAGCCCACGCACCGCAGAGAAGAGTAGCCCCCGCTTGCTGCAACTAGAGAGAGCCCACGTGCAGCAATGAAGATGTAACACAGCCAAAAATAAATAAATAAATAAATAAATTTATTTAAAAAAAAAAAAGAATTGACACTTCAAAATTGGCACTATCCAAAATGATTCCGCTATGGGAATGATTACATCTTACTTGATTATTATCTGTCAGATTTTTAACATAGATTTATTTGTTGGGAAGCTAGATCTTGGTACATAGGGAAATATAGACCTTGGCTTACCCAGAAGGGAGTGAAAATCCAGATTATGTATTCCTAACCAGTGGGCAAATTCAAATAGCCGAGCAGCTCCATGAAGGCTTGTAAGACTGGGAAAGAACAGAGGAGGGCAAAACGGGATGGTGGGATAGCCATTATCTGGGAGCATTTGTCTAGAAGCAGCTTCAGCCTCAAGAGATTTAAAAAAAAAAAAACAAAAATGCCTG
Organism: Balaenoptera physalus; assembly: GCF_965194825.1. NCBI lineage: Eukaryota > Metazoa > Chordata > Mammalia > Artiodactyla > Balaenopteridae > Balaenoptera > Balaenoptera physalus. Next base: position 14,678,856 of record NC_138895.1, on the reverse strand, counting down.
TACTGAAAAAGAAAACAAATGCATTGAATGTGTTCCATTAGTTCAATCTGTAGGATGATTACATCACTGACCGAAGATGGCAGATGCTGTCTATCAGCTGCCCCACACCCACCCTCAAAGTTCCCACTCAGATGCCACTTCTCTAGAGAGTTCTAACCAGGGTTTATTCTAGTCTATGACGCTCCCTTGACGAGAAAAAATACAACCGCTTTAGGAAAAAGAAGCCTCTGGGCACATAGCTGGGAGAGCAGAGGGCATATTTTAAGAAGAAGTAGCCACCCTTTCCTCTGGTAGATGCAGTCCTCTGTGCCAGTTGGCACCAGGCTTGGACAGGAGAGCACAGAGCACAATTGTAGCCAGACTCCTCTCCTCAGCAGGGGGCCTTTGTGCAGTGCACATACTGTACAACTGGATTCAGCAGCCTGAATTTCTAGTCAGAGTAAAACCAGCATTTTTCTTTTTCTTTGCTGTGAAAGGTTGAATTTGGATTTAGAAGACCTGACTTTGGTTTCAGTTTTGTTACATATTTAGATAGTGACCTAGGGCAAATGTCTCTTGATCTTTTAGTTTCCTCTTTTTGGAGGAGAGTCGACGTGACAGAGGAGAGTCTACATGACATAATCTGTGTTCATTAAATGAAACTGTATTTGGACATTTTATAAGCTGCAAGTTTTACGTGGCAGAGTTGTTCTGATTGTCTTTTGGATAAGCCAGTGGGATCTGGGTCTAGGGCCATGATTTCTGTCTTCTCTCCAAAAAAGGTTGGAGAAGCTGCGGTTGGGTCGACCCACAGACTAAAATGGTCAGTTAGGAGGTCTTCAAAGCTGTGTGTCCATCGTACCTGGCTGCAGTCCGCAGAGATGCATAACTTGCTGCTACACAACAGCGTTCCAGATGTCGCAAAACAGCCTGTTTCTTCCATAGATCAGAAAAGCTCATGTTTGAAAAAAAAAAAAAAAAACTAATAAAGAAACAAAAGAACTGCAAATGTATTTTAGAAGCATTGCAAAAATCATGGACATTTGATCTCTGTCTGAAAATACATAAAAATCCTCAACAACAATTACTACAACAATAAAATGGCTTTTTAAAATTTCTTAAATCCCCCTGGAGAGTAGAGGGGTTTTGAGAGTCTTAAAGGACAGGACTCCTTCTGGCCTCAGTTTTCCCACTGAGGAAATAAGTCCATGCCCTCAGTTATCTGAGTTATTTCCTTGTAAACATCTCCTCCCAATCTTATCAATATCTCTATGGTCAAGAAAGGGAGGGCGGGAAGGCAGGCTACAGCGATAATGACAATGACATGACAAGGAAACCAGACACAGAAGGAAAGACCAGACACGGAAGGAAAGACCGCAAAGGAAAAAAATCAGTTTAGATACGAGATTAGATTAAATACTTAACTATTGACAAACTCGTCTACGGACCTCAGGAAATTTGTATTCTGGATTGCAGTGGGAAGGCAGGGCCGCCCAAGGGCTGAACTTTGTGTGAGGCTAGAACCTCCGCTTTGAGGAAGTAGCTGAGGGGGGAAAGGTTCCGGGCTGATCCTCTCTGCAGCTTCCCACAGCCCTGCACATGGAGGCTCCCCACGCGGGACCTTCCTCCTGAGAGCTTTTGTAAACAAGCCAGCCAGCCACTGGGGAAACTGATCTCCCTACCTGCCCCAAAAGAGGTGTGAGAAAATCCATTTTCAACCTACTGCAGCACCGACAAGATTGCGATTTAAGAAAGAAAAAAAAAATCTCAGGGAAAACAAAACAAAAAAGCCTGTAAAATCTTGTCAAACTCACCTCATCATGGAACATGTATGAGAGGCAGTGGGTGTGTTTCTAAAACTTGAACGAAGTACAGGCTCATTTTCAGGGAAAATGTTTCTCTCCCATCCCTCAGAGTACCCTAGGACATTGTGTCCTATACAGTTGCAGGAAAGAAAACTGGGGCCAGAGAGGATGGTCATGTCCCAGGTCTCAGGCGAGTCCCTGGGACGGGCCACCAGTGTTGGTTCTTGGCTTTGTGCAGTAAAGAATTCAAGAGCGAGTCATAGTAAAGTGAAAGAAGGTTTATTCAGGGAGATATACACTCCATAGACAGAGTGTGGGCCATCTCAGAAGGTAGAGGCGCCAGGGTATGAGGTTGCCAGTTTTTATAAGGGTGGGTAATTTCATAGGCTAATGAGTGGGAGGATTATTCCAACTATTTTGGGGAAGGGGCGGGCATTTCCAGGAATTGAGCCACCGCCCACTTTTTGGCCTTTTGTGGTCATCCTTGGAACTGCCATGGCACCTGTGGGTGTGTCATTTAGCGTATGCTAATATAGTACAATGAGCACATAATGAGGCTTAAGGTCTAGTGGAAGTCGACTCGCCCGTCATCTTGGACCTAGTTGGTTCTAACCAGTTTAATGTCCTGTCTTCAGTGGTTGTCATTCTTTTAAAGGTTGTGCCCTGCCCTCTTCCTGTCTCACTACTATCAAGGCTCCTCAGACCTAGTTATAGAAAGGTTGACTGAAGGAAAGTGTATTCCACAAAAATGACTTTCTATTGTGAATTATTGCTGTAGTTGATATTTATAACTTACACATTGTTGGATTCTCAGAATGTGTCTGTGGACTCCCAGGCTTGAAAATAAACATTAAAATGGGAAAAGTACAGTTTAGTTATACCTGGTGTTGAATCTCAGCACAAATATTTAATTGAGTGTATGATATTTATCAAGTTGCTTACATAGTCTGAGCCTAGTGGGATTAATACAGGGCCTGGCACATAGTAAGAGCTAAATAAATTTTCCCAGCCGAGATTCACAAATGATTTCATATTCCACCTTGTACAATAATCTAAGCAAGAAGTCATTGGTTACCTCAGTTTAGAAGATATTTATTACTTTGTTCTTTTCTCTTCATTTTTTTTCTGTTTTTTAGGTTAAAAATTAGATTTCAGGTAAATGTACTAAGATTTCTGTCTCAAGATTGGGTGTTATCACTTTCAGATCTGGAAAGATCTCATCTCTTTCATTTATTTCTAGGCACTGTGGAAGGTAGAAACCACACAGTTGGCACCCCTCCAAACTAATAGAAATGTTGAATAAAAGAGACTAAGAAATTAATTTTAATTATGTAGGCAAGATCAAAAGAAGGAAAGAAAAAAAAAATTTCTTCAATGCATAAGCGAAGATTGAATGCAAACCTAAGGCTATAGCTATGCATCTGGATAAAGGCCCTTGAGAAGTGGGGTTTTAGGACCTAAGCTGAGTCAGGAGACACAGTCTGGGGATTGTGGGAGAAGGGACAGGATAAATCACAGAGGGCCCTGAATAAACCCAGAAGTCTTGAGGGAAGGCACCTTCTGTGAAACTGGAACTAGAAAATTCTACCTACTATCTAAGGAATTTGATATTTTCAGGAACTGCCGGGAGGCACAGAAGGGAAATTTAAAATCCCAGCCAATAAAATGTACAGGAGCGAGGTGTGAATTTGTACTATACTGTGGTTTGGGAAACTCACACGGAGGAAGTAACATAATAACTGGTGTAGATCTTAGGCTCAGGAAGAATGCAGAAAGTATGTAGAAATGCTTCAACAACTCAGAATTCACAGCAGTTGCACATAAGTAAATTTCACCAAAGATGGGCTTACATTTAAAATAAATGATTGACCATATCTCTAATAATTAGTGATGTTGAGCATCTTTTCATGTGTTTGTTGGTCATCTGTATGTCTTCTTTGGAGAAATGTCTGTTTAGGTCTTCTGCCCATTTTTTGATTGTGTTGTTTGTTTTTTCGATATTGAGCTGCATGTGCTGTTTGTATATTTTGGAGATTAATCCTTTGTCAGTTGTTTTGTTGGCAAATATTTTCTCCCATTCTGAGGGTCATCTTTGCATCTTGTTTATGGTTTCCTTTGCTGTGTAAAAGCTTTTAAGTTTCATTAGGTCCCATTTGTTTATTTTTGTTTTTATTCTCATTACTCTAGGAGGTGGGTCAAAAAAGATTTTGCTGCGATGTATGTCAAAGAGTGTTCTGCCTATGTCTTCCTCTAAGAGTCTTATAGTGTCTGGCCTTACGTTTAGGTCTTTAATCCATTTTGAGTTAATTTTTGTGTATGGTGTTAAGGAGTCATAGAGTGAAGTAAGTCAGAAAGAGAAAAACAAACATCATATATTAACGCATATATGTGGAATCTGAAAAAAATGGTATAGATTATCTTATTTACAAAGCAGAAATAGAGACACAAATGTAGAGAGCAAACATATGGATACTAAGGGCGAAAGGAGGGGGGTGGGATGAATTGGGAGATGGGGATTGACAGATATACACTATTGATACTATGTATAAAATAGATAACTAATGAGAACCTACTGTATAGCGCAGGGCACTCTACTCAATGCTCGGTGCTGACCTAAATGGGAAGGAAATCCAAAAAAAAGGGGATATGTGTATATGTATAGCTGATTCACTTTTCTGTACAGTAGAAACTAACACAACATTGTAAAGCAACTATACTCCAATAAAAATTAAAAAATAAAATAAAATAAATGATTGACCATAGAAGGAAATGTACCATCATTGAAAAAAGACAACATATGTAACAAATAGGAAAATTTGAACTGCAAAGTTGAGAAAAAGAATGGAGCAGTTGGCATGTTATAACTGTTAAAAAGGAACTTTTGACAAAATAATCAGCACTTGAGGCTTCTAAAAAGCCAAGACAAAGGACTACTATCCAGGCTGTGTGTGTGTGTGCGTGCTTGTGAGATTATGATATAGTCTACAGCAGTTTTGGAAGGAGTTACCTGCTATGGCCTGGAGATAGTGATATATCATCACTGACTGGCCGATTTGGGAAAGAGAATTGATGCAGGGAATTCTGTGTACAGGCAGAATTCCTCAAAAGGCATGCTTGGCTTTGTTTCAAAAAGAGCTAGGAAAAAATCCAATCCATACATCAGCCCAGTACAGGACCAGGGAATCTTGCCATCCACCTGGGACCACCAGTGACAAAAGAAAAAGGCACCAGCATGAAATTGAAAGCCAGCCATTTCCATATGGGATAGAGTGGCTCATATATATTCAGCCTGTGTGGAGCTGGCACCCTAAGGCCAAACATTAACATAAAATCTGTCTGAGACACGTGAAACCCAGAGGTACTGGCAGAATCCAAAGCAGAACTACCTTCTGGGAACACAGTCAGAGCCCACAGCCCACAAACAGCCCCTGCAGAAGATTCATTCTCAACCTTAAATCCACAACCACGCGAGAAAGCATGAGGTCAAATCAGCATATACAGCAAAGGTGAATTAGTGATCCAAACACTGGCAGTAAGAACAATCTGATTTATACCATAAGTATGTTTATAAGTATGACAGACTAAAAGGAAGAAGGGAAAGAAGTGATGATTACTGTCATGTGTTCTCAAATACTTGTACGTTGGAGCAGAGTAGAGACCATTTTAGACTAATGGAGATTTTAAGGGAAACCACTAAAAGGACAGAAATAGAGTGGATAATTTCCAAACTCATGGTTGGTTGGGGAGTAATAAAGAAAACTAGATTAACTTAATAGAGAAAAGGAAAAGAGGATGAAGAGAAACAAAGGAAAAGTGTGGAAATAAGATGCACACACACACACACACACACACACACAACAAAACTAGTAAAAAGAAATCCAAATATATCAGAGTAATCATAACTTCTTAAAAGTATAATATTCCATTGTATATATTTTTGTAACTTACTTTACCAATCTCATACACTTTTTGAATAATTCCAACATTTCCTGACACAGTTAATGTCCTTATTTATATGTGTGTGTGTATGTGTGCATAATTATATACATACACCATTAGGACTTTTTTTTGCTAAACCAATAGGATATGATAGAAATGGAATTGTAGAATCAAAGTAGTGGTGCATTTTTTATTTTGCTAGTTGCTCTCAAACCAATTTAACTTGACCAGAAAAGTAAAAGAGTGCCTGCTTCTCTACTCCTTGGCCATAGTCATTTATTGTGTTGGGTTTTTTTTAATCTTTGCCAATTTGATGAAGGACAATGGTTTATTACCATTATTTAAATTTGTATTTCTCTTAATTTGACTTTTAGAGTCATTTGTATTTTTTGTTTCTACATTTGCTTCCCTACTGTCACTTTTAAATCCCACAGCCAGAGCTGAACACCTAAATCCATCATCCCTTCCACTGAGTTAAGCTGCCTTCCTGCAGTGACTCCCAGATGCTCCCGTAAGGTGCCCACCTGCACCCTTACACCTCTGGCCTCAGCTTCAGCTGCTCCTTCCCTTGCTCTCTCCCCCACTGTCCCTCTGGCCCCTTCGCATCTTGAACCCATGCCAGGAGAGATCACGCTTTAGGAAGTTTGTCCTGGCAGCTCTGCCTCTCCCAACTAGCTATCCACTTGGCTAACCTCACCCTCTTCAAGTCTTTGCTCAAATTTTACCTCTTCAATGAAGCCCCCCTGGTAATCTATGTAATACTGCAACTTCCCCTTGGATACTCATGTCTCTCAATCTCCCTCACCTGACTTTCTTTTACTCATAGTGTTATAAATTATATAATATTTGTGATATCATGTCATTTACTACACACTATGCTATAAATTATATGATATTCATGATACCATGTCATTTACTATACACTATATAATTTGCTATTTAATATGTAGTAAATTTTATCTACTCATCTCCCCATTATCTTCTCTTGTTTTTTATCATTTTTCTTGATCCAGCTGTTAGATTTTAAAATGTGGATTTATGTGGGAATTCCCTAGCGGTCCAGTGGTTAGGACTCAGCGCTTTCACTGCCGTGGCCCGGGTTCAATCCCTGGTTGGGGAACTAAGATCCTGCAAGCAGTGTGGAGCGGCCAAAAAAATAAATAAATAAAACATGGATTTATGGAGCATTTTTATATAATGAAAAGTGGTCATTTTGTTATTATATGTGTAGTAGATATTTTTTTCTGAACCCGTTGCTTGTGTTCTTATTTTTCATTTTAGGACCAAATTTATTGGTCTTATGCCTTCTCTTTTTAAGTCATATGTTTCGAGGTCTTCCCACTCTGTGTGTGTATATGTATGTAAAACAAAGAATGTTGCTCATTGTTTGGTTCTACAAGGATTAAATCATTAGCCACTGTAGTTGCTGACGAACAATGCACCCTAAAAGGAATTCAGCAAAAACACGAAGTAACTCTTAGCAGTTACTTCTCTAACTATAATTTAATATAATATATTTAATCTTTTATTTATTTTGATAGGTATCAACTGACTATCCAGTATGAGGCCACAAGAAATGAACATCTCCTACTTGCTTTCTGTTGCCTTCCTTTTCTTTCTTCCAGCCACCACCTATGTAATAGTTGATCATATTACTTTCTTGGTTCTCATAGTATTTAGCTTTACGACATTAAAAAAACACAGTTTAATTACCTGATTCATCGGCTTTTAAAACAAAGGTTGACTCTTGGCTGTTAAGTGAGGAATTAATTTTATTTATCCTATTTCCCCAACTCTCTACAAACGTCTTTAATTTTGTCTATGTTGTGTGTATGTGTGTTTCTCTTGGTGTTAGGAGTAATCTTCAAGAGATATTCAAATGTAGAACTGTCTCTGTGTCGCATTGTCAAAACTGGAAATCCAACAAGAATTTTATGACTCTCCAAAAACAAATATATTTTAAAAGAGAATGAGATTTTCCCATAGTCAATAGAGTTAACCAAGGATTTTAAGTAGGAATTTAGATAGAATAAAAGCCTGTACAAGAGAGAAAAGAATAAGTTGAGTGGTCTAAGCATAGTATAAAATAACTCAGTACTTACAGACTATTTTTAGGACATAAATTTAAATCATGTCGTTCAAGTAGTATTAGTATATAATAATGTTGCAAGAAAATATTGCGAGACAAAGATAATATTTGTGAAGTGAAATAAGAATGGTTTGTTTTAGCTTCACCTGCATCGTTCCTTATACAAACACACTTCTGTTTGCTCACTAGGAAGAATTAGTTGAATACACAGTCACTGGACAGCTTGACATCCAGTCAAGAGGTAGAGTCTGTACTACTTGTCTAACTATGCAAACTTTTCATTTTGATTTAAGTGGAAGAGGCAGTTTCTAATGGGTTTGTCTTTTGCATGAGAACCTCTTCACACTCACATAACCCCAGGAGAAAATACCCTTGGGTTTACTTAGATTGAAATTAGGACCTCCAGCATTGGACATGAGTTTTATTTGCTGGTCAGGGAAAGCCTAAATGTCTACGGGGTGACTGTTGCTATCTCAAGAGTTCAGTCTCAGTCGCCTAGGAAGTCCCAAATGGTCAGTTCCTGGGATGGACTTTATATGCACTTAAGCAGCTGCGCCTGCCTCATGGCAGCCCCTGGAGTCCATAACGTTCATAGACAAGGGTTATCTTCCAGTGTCTGAGTGTGCCAATCGCAAGTGTATCTTTACTTCATTGCTCTAGTATTCATTCATGCATATCTAACCATAAATGATTCCCAATGACTTGACTGGGAAGTAGACATGCCCTATCCCAATGGATCTCTAACACTGCTCAAAAAGAATTTTAGATGTTTCGGGACATAGACTCAACATGCTTATAACCAGAGAGATAGACATAGTTGTTGTAACTGGCCCAGCAATTCACAAGCTTCAGCTACCTTGCGTAAAATGTCATCAATATTAATCATATTTACCAAATTACCATCCGAAGAAAGCCAGTCTCCTTCCTATGTGTTCTAACTGAACTCAGTGCTTCCAACTCAGAGATGGTTTTCAATCAATATCTCCATTGTGTTAGAGTTCCTCCAGCTTGGCTGTCAGCCAAGGCTATGCCCAAGACATGAGTCCTGTGTTCCCAGAGTGAATTCAGCCTTTCTTATAGGGTGCAGGTATTTAATCACTTCATGTCCACACAATATCACTGCGAGCCCTGGGAAGCATTACCACATTTCTGTTTTTATTTTGTCACTCACTCTCCTGACTTGTTTGTTTTGAGAAGTTTAACTGAGCCTTTAGCCTAGAGGCTGTTTCCTTTACATGTGTTGTACAGCAGTATGTAGGAATTTTGCCAAGAGGCAATATAATGAATGCTGGAAATGGGATGGGTTTTAGGGTCAGATGGACCTGCATTTGCGATCTGGCTGTGCCACTCACTTACTAAGCGACCTAGGAAAGTTCACTTAACTTCTCAAAATCTTATTTTTGCATCTGTAAGGGTGCATATTATCCTCCCAATTAAAACTTTATTTTGAAAATTAGAAATAAAGCCATATATCTAGTAAATTTTAAAAAATAAATAGCTCTTTTGTTTACGGGTATGTATGTATTTAAAGCAAAAGATTCACAGAAAAATTGTGACATTATCTATACTATTACAGGAAAAAAAGGAAAGAAAAAATCTTTATTACTATAAGAGAATGAGATACTCCTGGATTTTTTAGTTCTAACATTTACGTTAATGCATTTCATATGAAAAAGTCTTTCACAAATTTTAAATTACAGATGACTCAATCCAACAATGACCATCAAGCTTGAGGACTGTGCCTAGAGCCATGGGAAATTTAAGATGCATAGGAAAACCCTTGCCTCTAATGGCCATATAACCCAACGTTGTGAGGGGGCAGAATAAGGACATTATAACATTGACATTATAAACAAAACATCATGAAAATTACCTGCAAGGAACTGAGAGTGCTATGCAGTTTGAAAGAAAGAACTCACATCTGGTTGGTTTGGGGGGGGGGGATTAAGAAGAACTTCAGAAAGGAGGAAATCTCTGAATTGGATATAGCAAGATGGATAGGAAACCTCCCTGTGGGGATGGAGAAAGAGGAAGAAAATAAAAATAAAAGTAGCTCCTGGTGGTTGATATTTTTCTTAGTGCCAGACACTCCAATAAATATCTTGAATCATTTAATCTCTAAAGTATTCCTGTGAAGTAAGCATTATATCCATTTAATAAAATAGAGAGCCAAGGCACAGAAAGGTTAAGTTACTTGAGTAAGGTGAAACAGCTAGTAAATAAATTCAATCTTTCTTATTGAATCAAGATCTATCTGATTCTAAATTCACTCCAGTAAACACTATACTATGTTGCCTGTAGGTAATTATAATGTGTCTGTAAAAATTAAGTAGTAGTTCATTTTCAAGTTAAGGCTGTAATTGTGTGGCAAGGTCAGATAGAAAACTTTGATTGAAAAAACAGGATTTATTTTTGAAAAGCAGAGAGTTTTTGGAAATGTAGCAAAACAATTGAAAATTTGCTTTGAAAATTAATTTGACTGTGGTGTTTAGAATAGGGACAGTGGCAAACTGAAAGAGAAAGAACTATTTTGGAAGCCATTGCAGTAGTCTAAGCAAGGCATAATAGAGTCTGAAGTAGCTTGGAAATAAGAAACAGTGTCTGAGAATTACTGGATTATTTAAGAAACTGTTCAATATGGTAACTAATTGAGTATTGTGTCACAAAATAAGAATAAAGTCAAAGATTGCAGTTGTAAAATAAAGAACTTGACTGGCATTTATCCCTGTTTCCTGGAAGGAAGACTCTGCATCCTTGGAATTTTCTAAGTAATAGGAGTATCTTTACTATTCATGAGCCTGTGGGATCACACCTGAATTTATGCTAAGAAATGAGGTGACTCAGGTTTTGGGCTGATCACCAGAAAGAACAGACCATGTGAGTAGAAAGTTGGGACTGGAGATTGAGTTCAGTCATGTGGCCAATGACTCAATCAATCATGCCTGCATAGTGAAATCCCAGTAAAAACTCTGGATGCTGAAGCTCCGTGGAGCTTCCTGGTTGGTGAAGCCATTGTGGGAAAGTGATGAATACTAACTCCATAGACAGAAGGCACAGAAACTCTGCATCAGGAACCCTTCTAGACCTTGCCCAATGTGTCTCTTCACTTGGCTGGTTCTGATTTGAATTATTTATAATAATGCTGTAATCATAACACTTTCCTGAGTTCTCTGAGTCGTTCTAGCAAATTATTGAACCTGAGGGAATCCTAAGAACTGCTGAGTTGTATCCAATTGAACAGAAGTGTGGGTAACCTGGAGACCCTAAAGTGTGGCTGGTGTTTGAAGTGAGGATAGTTCTGTTGGGGGCCACGCCCTTTAACCTGTGGAATGTGACACAGGTTAAACCAGGTGGTTAGTGTCAGGATTGTATTTCAGGATACCAGTCAGAAGAGGTGCTCAGGAATTTCAAGCCTCATTGGGAAAAAGATAATGCTAAAGACCATACCAAATATGTAGAAATCATCTGGAATTGAACTGGGAGGTGTTGAAGATATTCGGAAGATTTCTAGAAATGTAAAGCTACAGCTTATTATTAGTATTAGTTTTCTAGAGTTGCCATGACAAAATACCACAGACTGTGTGGCTTAAACCACAGGAACTTGTTTTTTCACAGTACTAGAGATGAGCAGTACTAGATCAAGGTATCAGCAGGTGTCTTAGTCCATTCAGGCTGCTATCACTGTAACTACACAATTCTGGAGGCTGGAAGTCCAAGATCAGGGTGCCAGCACAGTTGGGTTCTGGTGAACCCCCTCTTCTGGGTTGCAGACTGTGACTTCTTCCTCCGTCCTCACATGGTGCAAGGGGCAAGCAAGTTCTCCAGGGTCTCTTTTCTAAGGGCACCAATCCCATTCATCCCTTTCATGACCTAATCACCTCCCAAATGCCCTGCCTCCTAATATTATCACCTTGGGGATTAGGATTTCACGTGGGAATTTGGGGGGACATGTTCAAATGATAGCATAGCATTGTTTTTTTCTGAGGGGTTTTCTTTGACTTGCAGGTGGGCACCTTCTAGCTGTGTCCTCACGTGGCCTTTTGTCTGTATCGTACACTCTGGTGTTTCTTCCTCTTCTTATAAGGACCAGTCCTACTGGATTAGACCCTGACCCTCACAGCCTTATTTTAACTTAATCATCTCTTTAAAGACCTTATCTCTCAATGTGGTTATATTCTCAGGTTCTGGGATTTGGGAAATCAACACATAAATTTGGGGCAGACACAATTCAGTCCATAACCCTGCAGTTTTGAGAACCACCTAAATATAACATATCAATTGAAAACATGAGTTTGGAGGCAGTTCTTAAGGGAAGAGGTATAAAAGGGAACATAGATAAGAGCTGTTAATATAGTACTTGGAAAACTCACATAACAAAATTACACACAGCCAGCAATTAGAAATCTAAGAATACTTGAAAAACAAAGGGGCAAGAAGGGGACAATAAAATGCTCAACTATCCAAATACCGCAATAGTTCATGTAATTAGTCGGTTGGTTATTCACCTAACGAGAACATATCACTGTAACTATTGCAACAATTACGTAAGTGTTGAGAGAAGAGGCTAATCTGGAAGGCAACTTCCCCAAAAAAGCGAAAGAAGATGAAGAAAAAGAATAATGGGTCTGGGCTGAAGAAGAACAAAGAATGAATATCCATGAGAATATCTGTTTCATGAGGCCTTTTATTGAAAAGTGACCTTTGATCCACACTTGGAGGATCAGCTGATTGCCTATCTGAATATCTCTGCTATATCCTAGGCATCTAAAAAAAACAACACCCTCCTCACCCTCTCCCAAGGCTGAGAAAAATCTCACTGATTTTCCTTGAACTCATCAGGAGAGAGGAGGAAATAGAAATAAAATTTTAATAGGCTGACTATGTATATAAATAGAGGTACTACTAACTTTTTTCTATTCTTATAAATGCTTAGCAAACTATCTAGGAAGGAGGATCCTTTCATTGGCTCACCAAGTATTAGAAGGCACTGAGGAATAAATAGTATCTAATTTATATTCTGTCCTTGAATATAGTCCTTGAAATGACCATAGCAATTTAATAATTTTTTTTAAATTTATTTATTTATGGCTGTGTTGGGTCTTCGTTTCTGTGCGAGGGCTTTCTCTAGTTGCGGCAAGCGGGGGCCACTCTTCATTGCGGTGCGTGGGCCTCTCACTATCGCGGCCTCTCTCGTTGCAGCGCACAGGCTCCAGACGCGCAGGCTCAGTAACTGTGGCTCACGGGCCCAGTTGCTCCGCAGCATGTGGGATCTTCCCAGACCAGGGCTCGAACCTGTGTCCCCTGCATTGGCAGGCAGACTCTCAACCACTGCGCCACCAGGGAAGCCCTGACCATAGCAATTTAAATCAGAACTCAATAAGCGACTTGATAGATCCTAACTCGATTAAGAAAAAAGCATCAAAATTTGAAAATAGGCTTTACTAACATACATGATTTAATAAGCTCTAAAGCTATAGATTTTGCTAAAGAGAACTGTAATTGGATCATAACAGCGAGTACATGAAATCACTTTCAATGGACTATATTACTTCCAAAATGCCTTAAAATGGTGTTTGCTTCCTGGGCATGATTTTTCCGCAAGCAGGGCTGTTGCATTCCCTTGAACTGTTGCTAGTCAGCTCCACAGATACCAAGAAAGTTAATTCAAAAACAGAAAATGACGTCAAATTGCCATGCTCAGGATGAAGTTCAGTATATATTTATTCATTTCATTTTAGTCAAAGGAAGTAAAAAGTAAGAACACCATATAAATACTGCATAAAGTTAACAATATAGAATTCCTTTCCAACAAAAAGGAATGAATCTTATCTATTCCACTATAACTAAGCATTCTCTTTGAAAATAAGGAGAATGATTAAGTAAGCTTTGGGTTACTATCCAATTATATTGGTTAAGAGTCTCCCTAGGATGTTAAATATTCATTTTTATAAACAAGAATATCATGTTGAGGTAATAATAGTGAGCAGAGCCTATATTTCTAAGTTAGCTAGGAGACTTGGCTTTTATTTTCTTCTTCACCAGATAATGTAACTTCCCAGAACAGTGTACATAGAATCCTGTCCATAAAAAAAATTAATCAATAGGTCTAAGAAAGAAATGGAAAATTTTATTCAAGCCAATCTGAGGATTTCCTTTTTTTTTTTTTTTTTTTTTAATTTTTTTGGCTGTGTTGGGTCTTCGTTGCTGCGCGCAGGCTTTCTCTAGTTGCGGCGAGCGGGGGCTACTCTTTGTTGCGGTGCGCAGGCTTCTCATTGTGGTGGCTTCTCTTGTTGTGAAGCACAGGCTCTAGGCACGCGGGCTTCAGTAGTTGTGGCACACGGGCTCAGTAGTTGTAGCTCGCGGGCTCTAGAGCACAGGCTCAGTAGTTGTGGCGCACAGGCTTAGTTGCTCCACGGCATGTGGGATCTTCCCGGACCAGGGTTCGAACCTGTGTCCCCTGCATTGGCAGGTGGATTCTTAACCACTGCACCACCAGGGAAACCCCAATCTGAGGAGTTTAACCCAGGTAACAGTCTTTCAGAAAGCTCTGAGGGCTTCCAAAGAGTAGAGGGAGAAGCCAGTATATATGTGATTTTGGTGAAGGGGTGTGTGCAATGAGCCACACATTTTGATAGAAGGTTATTATGAGTCTCGAAGAACAGATATCTTAGTTAATGGCTTTAATGCTTTTCTAAGTATGGGAAGATAGGAAAAACTGGGCTCATAAAATTTTCTCCTGAAAATATGCAACTATCCAAGGGCCAGTTCTGCCAGTTTTCCTAGAGCACAGAGTGCCTCATCCTGATTTTCACCCTGAATCCCTTTCAGTGTGTGCTATAGGTCAGCAACTGCCATGGCTAATGACTTGATTCTTGTAGAACTGGGTGGTGGGCAACATTCTTTATTTTATAATCCCCTCCCTTTTGGTCTTAATTTCTACCAAGATTTGGGAGGTATTTCATGACCAGTTTGTCTCATGGTGCTAGGAATGCTTATTCCCAGGTCAGGCAAGGATTTCACTGATGGGCCAGTGTGCTGTTACTGGACTAGGCCATGTCAATAGTAGCCAAAAGCCTCTGGGCTGCCTGTCTTACTAGTCTGTAATGGTCCTGGAAAGGGTTCCCCTTGTTGCTTCTTCCCATATCCAGAGTTACACTATTACAATCATTGATCTTATAGGACCATACATTTGATCAGTCCCTTCAAGTTGCCTAGTTGTCACTACTTTTATTGGAGGCTCAGTCACACATTTGGTACTACAAGTGTCAACAAAAAATTAATCAGTCGATCTGAGAAAGAAATGGAAAACTTTGCTTTAGGTAAATTTGAGGATTATAACCAGGGAAGAGCATCACAGAAAGCAGCGAGAATTGTTCCGCCTGTTAGAAGTCAAAGCACAGTTATGTAAGTTTTTGGAGACAGAGGGCAGTACATTAACGTATTATTGACGTACATTTTGGAGACAGAGGGCAGTACATTGACGTATTATTGACATTTTACACCGTCCAGAGCTAAGCCTCACGTGGCCCCTTACAAGATCAAGAAGGAATGTTATCTTTTAAGGAGCTGTCTCGTTGACGTTAGGAGAACGTTGCTCTTTATGGTTGAGCAGGTATTTCTGCCACTGGGGAGGTCTGGTTAAGGTGTAAAGCAGATGCACACCAGAGGGGAGAGGGGAGGCCCAAACAGGCAGTAAACAAATTTTTATTTAATTTTCTCTTGTCTTGCCTCAAAATATGAATTTTATTTCATCAACTCCTAACATGTTTCTCACAAAAATAAAACATCTTGAGAAGGCAAATGTCCCTAGTCCTTTTTCTAACTGGCTATTTGATTTCTTTCCAAAAGCTGTAGCTCTTTGTATTTTTTTATGGCATCCATATTCTGCGTGTATCATCTTTATCCATGTATCTGAATTATAGTTAGTCACTTGTTCTTAAGCAACTGTGGAGGAACTGGCTCAGAATAGGAATATTTCAAAGCTTCTCTGCCATAAACTAAAGAATGTTTGCTGTTATGACTATTATAACACAGTGATGATAAAGTGAGACAGAATCTGCTGTTTTGTTTTGCTGAACTGTTTTTCTTAGCTGAAGCGATAAAACGGAGGATATGGAGTTCCGACGTGGCTCACTTTACAAAGCTTAAACAACTCACAGCGTTTAAAGCTGTTTTTAACAGGCGGGTGGGGCCTGAATGAACTTGGAAATACCATTAAATCACTAAAATTACATGCACTGTGTTGGAGAGGAAAAAATTTCCTTCTTCCCTTCTAAGTTCCTTGGCTGGTCTCATCATCACATTGACATAAGACAGATGAGCAGGAGAAAACCCAAGTTTAATAACATGTGTATCTCCTATACAACATGGGAGAGATCCAGGAAAACAGTAACTTGCCCAAGTGTGCAAGGTCATCATCTTAAAACTATCTTCAGCTGAAGACAAAAGAAGATGTTGAGGGAACAGGAGTCCGTTACGGGAGGTGACCACGAAAAGCACAGGAAACTAGGGTGAGGTTGTTAGGCAGATTTAAGTCCTTGCCTTGGCCATTGATAAGAGTGTCTAGAGATAAGGTCATTCCCCTCTTCCTCGTACAGGGAAGGAGACACTCATAAACGGAGGCTTTCCTTGTACCGTAAATGGCTCTTACAAAAGGGTAACTTCTCTTTGATTTTCAGAGCTCCTCCCATGTCTGCTGTTTCTTAAACAATAACCAGCCTAAAATAACCCTTATGCAGAAGACACGTATTTTGAGGTGGTAAATTCTGCTCCCCTACAATTGTGTTGTTTGTCTACACATAAGTGCACTTTTCTGGTAAGAAGTTTCACACTTTCAATAGATTCTCAAGAGAGGTCTGTACTTTTAAAAATGTGATGAACAACTGAGTTACTGACTCTCCTTATTTCTGGTTACATCCAAAAGCACAAAATGAATGCAGTTATTCTTTGCTTTTGCTTAACATGTATTAAGCACTAATCAAGCTTCTCAGGAAACTGCAATTTAGTGGAAGAAATGGCAATTATAATACTAAAGTATATGCATGTTAAAGGATAGTGGTTGTTTTTTTTTTCCAATTTATTTATTTATTATTGGCTTTCTCTAGTTGCAGCGAGCGGGAGCTACCCTTCCTTGTGGTGCACAGGCTTCTCATTGCGGTGGCTTCTCTTGTTGCAGAGCACGGGCTCTAGGCACGCAGGCTTCAGTAGTTGTGGCACGTGGGCTCAGTAGTTGTGGCTCGCGGGCTCTAGAGCACAGGCTCAGTAGTTGTGGCACTCGGGCTTCATTGCTCCACGGCATGTGGGATCTTCCCGGACCAGGGTTTGAACCTACGTCCCCTGCATTAGCAGGCAGATTCTTAACCACTGTGCCATCAGGGAAGTCCAGGATAGTGTTTTTTAAAAGATAAAAGCACGGCTCTCAAAAATGTAAAATGAGCAAATGTAAAAGATTTTATTAAATTTCTTAATTAATAAGGGAATCAGTAAGGTGTTACAATCAGTTCAGAGCATAATTTTTTTAAAAAACTATACAAATATAGTCAACAAGGAATGTTAAAACACATCTATAAGTCCATGTAACACTGGTCTATCCACAGGACAAGAGTCAACTATTGAATACGTTCCACAAGGACCCAATTTGTTTGTATTTCCCGAAAAGAATCATTTGCACTATTAAAAGTCTTAAACATCTCAGAGATGTGAAAAGCACAGACAACCTAGAAGAGTTCACTATAAAGGATATGAGCGAATCTCTGCCCCAACTGCCCTCAGGTCTGTCACAATTCTTCCTGACACAAATCTGCAAAAAAATTGTGATCAAGTTTTTTCTGTGAGACAA
Source organism: Balaenoptera physalus (assembly GCF_965194825.1). Taxonomy (NCBI): domain Eukaryota; kingdom Metazoa; phylum Chordata; class Mammalia; order Artiodactyla; family Balaenopteridae; genus Balaenoptera; species Balaenoptera physalus. The sequence goes on along the minus strand of NC_138895.1, from coordinate 14,661,206 downwards.
AAAGCAAGCAGCTAATTGGATTGAGGGAATTAAAATAAGTTCCCATGGAAGTGATATGGGAAATGAATATTGAAGAATGAATGTGAGTCTCAGAAAGAGAAGGTGAAGGACATTGAAAGCAGATTTCACAACACCTACAGGGCTGAACTTTGTGCAAGGCTCTGTTTTATATCTGTAAAACAGTGGAAAGCTGATAGACGACAATGGAAATGTAATCTGAGTCGATTTTGAAGAACTTTGAGGTCCCAGTGGAGAAATTTGTTTTTATAATTTTCCAAAGTACTGCTAACAGTACAGGAAGGGCACTTCCATGCTCGAGGGAGCCTGAGACTGTAGCTTAAGGCTTCCCGGTGAAAAAGTCAAATTTACCTGCAGTCATCTGTTTCATCGGCTTTAATTTTTTGTTATGGTTTTTAATCTGATAATATGTGAAATTATAATTTATCAAGGAAAATTTACTATGCCTGATGCCCAAGAGGCAGGCAATATGTTGGTTCTGAATTGTGGCTGAATGGACATTCCAGAAAAGTGCCCCAGGCTCTGAGTCACAGAGTACCTCCACTTTGTCTCTGGAGACACACAAGATCCTGAAATTGAGAGTCATGACAGGCATTGACAACAGGTTGCTAAGAGTGTTTCTTAGAGAAGTAACATGGTTAATTTTTGTTTTTGTTTTTTGTGTAACCGAGCAGGACCCTATGGGGTCTTTCCGGGATGGACCCTCCCCCTTATCCTCTGCTGTAGCTCCTCTCTGAAGTACCTAGATAATATATCTGGTGCACACGTCCTGAATTGTTTTACAGATGCTGAAACCACCACCAAAAGGGAAGAAATTAACTACTTGATGATCATGAGCCCCCAGACCTACTGGCACCTAAGGAATAATGATGCCCTGTGACCTCAACATAAACCAATCAGAGACTTGTGTATGAGCTGATTACACGCCTTGCAACATACCCCACCCCCACCCCGCTTCACCTGGTCTTTGAAAATGGTTTGCTGAAACCCTTCGGGGAGTCTGGGGTTATCTGAGGCATGCCCCACCAGTTCTCCTTGCTTGGCCCTACAATAAACCTTTCTCTGCTCTGAACTCCAACGTTTTGGTTTATTTGGCCTCACCGTGCATCAGTCACATGAACTTGTGTTCAGTAACATTTGTATTTATTTTCTGAGGAAAGTTACTGGCAACTCCATGAAAAGAAGACTTGGATCAGCACTGATAGAAGTAGACAGTGGAAAAGCCCAGAAAAGAGATGGGAAGGCGTGGACTGAGGTGATGGTAGTTTGGATGGAAGGGTAAAACCTATGTTAAAGAGTTAATTTGAACTTTCTAACCAGTTGGGTGCAGGGGATAAGAGAGAAGAGCCAGGTACTTAGATGTTTCCCTGGTGGAATCAGTTGGCTGCTAAGCTACGCGAGTTGGAGAAAGTTCACAGTTGCAGCCATCTGAGAATTTCCATATTCCAGGGCTCTTGGATTACTGATAGATCTTTTTTCTAATCTGTTTGGGTAGATTTGTAAAAGACCAGGCCAGCAGTAGAATTTGTCTTTTCTTTTAACTTGGGACTCACATAAGCTTGTAAGATGCTAAGGGAGATGAGATGAACTTCTCTACATGATCAGAAGGCATATTCTGATTCATGTGCATCTGTGAATAAGCCTTCCATGATTAAGTTCTTGTAAAAAAAAAAAACAAAAAAACTTTCCATTTTCCTACTTGAGATAAAGTTTCTTATAATGTTAATGCTGTGGTGGAAGAAGTGAATGTGAGGGTGCAAAGCCAAGCAATATTTAAATTTATCTGCCTAAAAAGAAATCTCTAATCTGGCATTGCAGCAAATGGATGTCACATAAAAGTTTCTTCTAAATCCCCACATAACTGAATTTTTAGAAACACAACATGAGACCTTAAAAAAACTAGCAGGACTCTGCAGGGCGCTCCTGAGGACAAAAGCCCCTCCATGCTACCCCTCTCCCCATTTCTTGTTTGTAGAAGAAGGCTTTAGTCTTCTATGTTCCAAAGAGCCCCGGTACAAGCAGTTACTAATTAGGGATGTAAGGGAATGCAGAAACAAAGGAAAAGTAGTTAAACAAGAAAAGTAATGACAATAGTTCAGTGACAAAAGAGTCCTAATTCTTCCTCAAGGGACATACATAACAATCTGACACATATCCTTGAGTTGTTCTGCAGGAACTAGACACCCACCCCCCTTCCCTCTGCCTGCCACCAGCGAGGAGGATGGTGACAATGTGCTGACCACAAGCACTAGACACCAGACTGTGGGAACCAGAAGGCTGATGATTAAGATTCCTGAAACACCACCCTGTTACCTCACCACCAACCAATCAGAAGAAAGTCATGCCCCCTGCAGCCCTCACCCCCCAATATTGCCTTTAAAAACCCTTCCCTGAAAGCCATCAGGGAGTTTGAGTTTTTTAAGCATGAGCTGCCCATTCTCCTTGCTTGGTTCCCTGCAAAAAAATGCTGTACTTTCCTTCACCACAAGCCGGTGTCAGTAAATTGGCTTTGCTGTGTGGCAGGCGAGTGGACTCAAGTTCGGTTCAGTATATAACTGAATGATAAGCTATGTAATCACAATGATAAGCTGTATAATGATAAGCTATATAATCACAGACAAAACTGTAAATATGTAAAGTTTCATTGGATGACAGCAGGTAGAACCTAAGAGGAAAGGTCCTGTGCTGAAGTAATTTTGCTTTTGCTGACTAAAGTACCAGAAACACACACACACACACACACACACACACACACACCCTGCCTTCTAGACCTAGAGTTATAGACATGGCTTTACGAGGGCTAGGACACAAATCCTATTTCTCTCGTATTCCAGGAGGCTGGCTTGTTTAAAGGGCATCTGAGGAAAATTATCATAATTTCTTTAACACCACCTGGTCCTGAACTTTCCCACAAGTCTGATCATGGAGAGATTTCCCCAAGAGTTCTGCTTTAGGTAGTTATATCCATCTGACTTATAGGAAAAAGCCAAGAAATTGACAGAAACAAAGAATCCCCTAAAGACACTTAGAGATGTACCAGATTGTAATGTTGCATGTTTCTTATGACAACATAATAGATTAGAACACAGTGGGTTTGCTTGGATAAGAATCAGAAATTTGGGGAAACAATGGCTCTGTTAGCATATGCAGCCTTCACTCTATCATAGAGCCTTAGCACACAGTGGATTTAAAGTTATGGCCTGAGTGGATATTCCCAGCTGGGTTGATTTCTCATGAGCACATATATTCACATGCCCCAGACAAGATCATTTCCAGTTTTTAGCATTTGTAATTCTGGGAAGGGAGAACTAAATTATGTGAGAGCACTCCCAGTGGGAGAACACATAGAGATAGTTGTTCTAGAAGCAATAAAGCTACAGCAGTAAAGGGAATTGAAGTTTAGGCAAGTCTGAAGCTTCAGACATTTTATTCAACTAACTATAAGAGAAGGGCCTTAGCATTGATTCAACCTCAGGTCTTAAGTATATAGTAGTTGGATTAGACTCATTAGTGAAAACAATTATTTCTGGGGCTTCCTATGAAAATTAACCCCATAAGATGCTCTTATTTTCTTAGAAAATATTAACACTTCAAAAACATTATTAAGTATATTCTGGACACTGGGAACACAAAAGTGAGTATAGATGCCCCCCCTCAAAGGGCTCCCAGTTTCTGCACAAATTACTCACGGATTTGACAACAGAAATGAAATTAGAGAAATTTTATATTTATAAGTTAATTCTTTTCTTGGAGAAGAAAGGCAAAAGAATATTAAAAACAATAAGATATTCTCAAAAATAAAATCTTATGCTACTTTCAAACTGCTGCTTGCCCTTAATAAGATACTCTTATTTTGATCATTTGGTTTCCATGACTGTGTGAGCGAATTTATAGCATTCAATTTGCCATGAAAACAGACTCCTGGATTCTCTTCAATAGCTCCACTGCCAACTCTATTCAGGAACCATTTGTAACTTCCTAGTATCAGTCTCCCCATCTGCAAAATGGATTTAATAATATATGCACCTAACGGGTTTTTAAAAAATAAGTATCAAAGAGGTAAATCCATAAAAATCACAAAGAAGAGTAGCTTCCCCATAGTAAGTTATCAGTAAGTGTCAGCAGTTATTATTATTGCCGTCCAGGCAGTTTTGGTTCCCATGAGGTTGGTGTTCCCTAAACGCTCTGGGATCTTTGCCCCATTCTTTCCTGGGGTCCATGGTGTGAAGTTCTGTAACCTAGAAACTGAGCAATAGCCACAGCTATTTCTCACATGGGACGGGCTGATCGAGCAATAATTCCCAGCTTGGGCAATGGGTATCCGTTCTGTTCCTTCCTCACCAGGACCAGCAGGAGGCAGAGAGCTGAGTGAGTTGTCATGTCTTCTTAGGCTTTCTCAGATTTTCCTTGTTTTTGATGACCTTGGAAGTTTTGAGGAGTACCAGTCAGGCATTTTGAAGAATGCCCCACTATTGTGATTTGTCTAATGCTTTTCTTATGACATGACTGGGGTTATGGGTTATTGGGAGGTAAGGTGCCATTTTCATTGTATCAAGTGTACATATTATCAACATTATTTATGACTATTGTGTTGGCCTTGATCATCTGGCTGAGGTAGTGGTGGTCAGGTTTATTTACTACAAAGTTACCCTGTTTTTCCCGCTTTCTACACTGTACACTTTGAATGGAAGAAACTATGTGCAGCCCACACCTAAGGAGTGGGGTGCTACATCCTTGAGGACAGTGTAGCTACGTAAATTGTTTGGAATTCTTCTGCATGGGACATTTGTCTCTTCTCCCCCACTTATCATTTTATCCAATTAATTTTATTTGTATTATTATGGACTCACGGATATTTATTTTATACTTTGGGCTATAATCCAACGCTGCTTTACTTAATTTTTTGCTCAAATTGTTCCAGTTTTGGCCACTGGGAGCTCTTTTAATTGTCTCCTCAGCTCCTCTGGCCTACCCCATCAATGTGTGAGGGTTTTGTTTTTGGTTTTTTTTTTAAGCATTTCCTTACTCTCTGGCACTACAAGATGCTCTAAGTTCATCATGGATATTTTCTGCCCAGTTCTAGAATCAGTCATTTCTCCATGAAGCACTTGTTCCGTTTATTAGAGGATGTGCTAGAAAACAAGATCTCAGGCTGGATGTGCTTGTTGTCATTCCTTTAAGCCCTTCTCAGCTGACAGAGAAAAAAGTATGCTCTGTGTTTATATGAACCTGTGTATATACACATATCTATAAATATTTCTATGTGTAACTATATGTACCTACATTAAGCTAAATGTAAATGTATACCAATGTCTCCAATTCTAATCCATTGCCACATGGATCATTCAACCTCTTCCTTTCCTAACCTGTAATTTCCCACTCCAACTGGGAGAAACCTGGCTTCTGCCATGTATTTATTGTATGTTCCCATTCCCGTACACAAGTCTAACGGCATCAAAATTGTCAACCATAGTCCCGTAGGAAACAACTTTATCAACAAGAGTGCAGTAATTATTTGTAGTTCCTTTTGCCTTTAGTCTTACAGGCTCTACACACTTCCAGAGATACTGAGATCAGCACCAATTCCATGCATCTACTTCAGCGAGGCTGTTTCATACATTTGTAAAACAGGTTTCATTGGCATAGTCTGCATTCCTTCCTCAAATCCTTCAGCCTCCTAAAAGGTACTTTTAAATGGCATGTATAAAAATCTAGTACACATCTATGGGTCTAGAAAAATAAATAATGGACTGTGTCCACCATGATGGTATCATATAGAACAGTATTACAGCCCTAAAAATCTCCTAAGCTTCACTTATTCTTCCTTCCGTCTTCTCCCCAAACTCCTAGCAGCCAATGATCACTTTATTGTTTCTGTAGTTTTGTATTTTCCAGAATGTCACATAATTGGAATCATACAATATGTAGCATTTTCATCCTGGCTTCTTTCACTTAGCAATATACATTTAAGTTTTCTTCATATCTTTACATGGCTTGATAGCTCATTTCTTTTTATTACTGAATAATATTCTGTTGTATGAAAGTACCACAGTTCGTGTATCCATTCATCAATTAAAGAACATCTTGATTGCTTCCCGTCTTTGATGATTATGAATAAAGCTGCTATGAACATTTGCATGAAAATTTTTATGTGACCATAGTTTTTATTTATTTATTTTTCCTCACAAATCACATCTCAGAATTTATTCAATGCTTTGAAGCTTAAAATATTTTTTGCTTTCTTTTGTTTTTTTAAATCTTTATTTTGGAGCATAGTTAATTAACAATGTTTTGTTAGTTTCAGGTGTACAGCGAAGTGCTTCAGTTATACATGTACATGTATCTATTCTTTTTCAAATTCTTTTCTCATTTAGGTTATTACAGAGTATTGAGCAGAGTTCCCTGTGCTATACAGTTGGTCCTTGTTGGTTATCTATTTTAAATATAGCAGTGTGTACATGCCAATCTGAAACTCCAAATCCATCCCTTCCCTCTACCCTTCCCCTCTGGTAACCATAAGTTCATTCTCTAAGTCTGTGACTCCGTTTCTGTTTTGTAAATAAGTTCATTTGTATCATTTATTTTTTTTAAGATTCTGTATGTAAGTGATATCATATGATATTTGTCTTTCTCTGTCTGACTTACTTCACTTAGTATGATAATCTCCAGTTCCATCCATGTTGCTGCAAATGGCATTATCTCATTGCTTTTAATGGCTGAGTAATATTCTAGTGTATATATGTACCACTTCTTTATCCATTCTTCTGTTGATGGACATTTATGTTGCTTCCATGTCTTGGCTATTGTACACAGTGCTGCAATGAACATTGGGGTGCATATATCCTTTCCAACCATGTTTTTCTCCTGATATATGCCCAGGAGTAGGATTGCTGGATCATATGGTAGCTCTATTTTTAGTTTCTTAAAGAACCTCCATACTGTTCTCCATAGTAGCTGCACCAATTTACATTCCCACCAACAGTGTAGGAGGGTTCCCTTTTCTCCACACCCTCTCCAGCATTTATTGTTTGTAGACTTGTTAACGATGGCCATTCTGACTGGTGTGAGGTGATAGCTCATTGTAGTTTTGATTTGCACATGAAGATGCTATGAACCTTTGTGTGAAGGTTTTTGTGTGAACATAGTTTTTAAATCAATTAGGTAAAATCTAGGAGCACAATTGCTAAATTATATGCTAAGACTACAGTCTAGCTTTCTAAGATACTGCCAAACTGTCTTCCAAAGTGGTGGTACTATTTTGCATTTCCTCCAGCAACGACTAGAGTTCCTGTTGCTCTTCATCCTCATCAGCATTTGTTATTGTCAGTTTTTTTAAAAATAATTTTAACCGTTATAATGGGTAAGTAGTGGTCTGTCATTATTTTAATTTGGAATTTGTGCTTTCATTTTCATACACTCAATTCTACGTGCATTATAAACCCCAAAATACATTTAAAAAATGTTTTTGCCTTTAACAATTGATTAGCTTTTAAAGAGATGTAGATAAGAAAAATGTACATTTACCCAGGGATCAAATCAAGATGGTGGAGTAGGGAGATCCTGAGCTCGCCTCCTCTCATGGACACACCAGAAACACAACTACATATAGAACAACTCTCTCTGAGAATAACATGAAGACTAACAGAACAGATTTTCTACAACTAAGGATGTAAAGTAAAGGCCACATCGAGACGGGTAGGAGGGGGCAGAGGTGAAGTCTAGGTAGAACCCACACCCCTGGAGCAGTGACCATAGCAGGAGGGACATCACAACAATGGAGGTCCTCCCGAGGAGCAGGGAGTCTGAGCCCCATGTCAGGACCCTCAGCCTGGAGGATCCTGCACTGGGAAGATGAGCTCTCATCACGTTTGCCTTTGAAAACCAGAGGGGCTTCTGTCTGGGAGAACCTTAGGGCTATGGAAACTGAGAGTCTGGTCTTGAGGGGCTTGAGTGCAAGTTCACTCACTCTGATTCCCAGCTCAGAGGCAGCAGCCTGAAAAGCACCTGCCTCTTATGAAATGGAGATACAGTGACTAATTTTAGGGCATGTGCTGGAGGGACAGGGATCTGGTAGATCTCTCTCTGGGGAAGGAGGTGCGGGTGGGCACCATTTGTTTTTTCACTATACTCTCACCCCGCTGGCCCGACACTGGCCGCCACCATTTGTGTCACTCTCCACCACCTAGCTCACCCCGTGTGCCCCTCCCCAGGGTTCCACTGAGGAATTTCCCTGCCCAATCCACCCAGCCAGCTGGCCCCTCTAAAGCAGTTCCTGCCCTGCCCCACAGGCCAGGCGGCCCCAGCCAGCACTGCAAACACTTCCAAGTCTCCTGCTCTGGGAAGCAACCCAACTCAGCAGTGCATCCACGGTGGTCACAGCCGGCCTTGTTTGTTTCTTGACTCTACATGAACATTATCTTTCATTGCCTGGTATCTAACAGCTCAAAATCCATGTGTCATATATTTTGGTGAAGGGAAAGTCTGGCCCCTGTTACCCACCTTAGACAGAAGTGCAAGTCCTATGACTCATTTTTGAATGAGTAGAGTTCTGTTTCTACTATTCATTCAAGAATAATTTGCAGAGTAGCAGAAGTAATCCGGGGCCACTGGCAATTTGAAATGAGATGTGTTATCTTACACACATCATCAGTGTATATTTTTCATCCTATGTCTTGGTGGCACATGTCTCCTCAGGTGAACAGATGATCCAGACAGGTTTGTGTAGCTCAAAATTAAGCATCCTGTTCATCTTCTGATAGTTATTCGATGTATTTATTGTATGCCCCATTGGCTTTAATCAGGAGCTAGTATTTTCTGTTTCTTCTTAATTTCACTTCACATCCAGATGACTTCTGCCATTTAGGAGCCCAGATTTCAAAGAAACCTACATCCCACAGGGATGTTTATTACTGCAGCCCACCCACACTCCGTGAGGAGTCTCATTTACTTTTAGAGAATTCTATACCTCATTCAAGATGTGAAGATATTCATTTGTTTTGGCTTTCAGCAACCTTCCTTGATTCATCTGAATTTCAGAATGTTTGGCAGATATTCTTCAAAGACTGTGGTTTAGGGAAGTAGCTGTTTTCCATTTTCACTGCAAATAAAATGTCCTTTTATATTTTTTTCTTTTTTTGTTGTTCTTTTGGTTTGGTTTCAGCAAGGGTCATAGATTTCACAAGTGCATGACCATCATTCACTGAAAGCCCTATCTCCATGAATGAAGCTGTAAGTCTTCCATTCATTAAAGTCTGAAACCTCACTCACCTTTCTAAATATGGAGAACAGAAGAGAAGGGTGAGTTAGTCATTTAACTATCAATTATTTTTAACAATTTCTCTTACATCGATCTCTTTTCCCCACCACTAAAACACTGGCCTAAGCCTCTATCACTGCGTGATTAACTACTGAAATTTTCTTTTTGTGTATTATTTAAAACCCTCCTTCTTTAAAAAGAATGTTCATATTGACTTACAATATGAGATGCAGGTACAAGTCTTTGCTTAGAGGTCACCTTTTCAGTAAGGCTTACCCTGACCATCATATTTAAAACTGCCATCTATTCTCCCCTGACACTATCTAAATTCACTTTTCTTGCTCTAGTTTTTCTTTTTTTTTTCATAGAGGGCATGTAAAAGCTCTTTAGTATATCCTTGAGGTGTATAATAGTTATATACTACATACTATATGACTTCTAATATATATGACTTCCTGTTTATTATGTTTATTGTGTCTCTCTTTCTTAGAAGATGTGCTCATAAGAGCAGGGAATCTTTGTTCACCTAGAACAGAGCTTGACATTTGGTAGGTTTTGATACATATTTGTTGAATTAATAAATAGAGCTACAGGTATCTTTCACTTTTTGAAGCTTCTTTTTAGCCACTTCACTTTTACAAAAGACCTACATTAGTGCCTGTATTCGCTAAACAAGAGAAATCTGAAGAGAATTTTTGCTTTTATGAAAAAAGGTGAAAAGTGAAAACAGCGCTCTGCATTTACTTTGCAGTGAGGCTTTGTGGAGGCGGCACCCCGAGCAGCGAGAGGGGCCCCGCCAAGCCCCTTCCCCAGGATACACTCAGCATCCAGCCGCCAGAACTTGAACTGTGTCTGTGAGCGTCTGTGCTCTATCTTCATTTATTTTGCGCATCCATTTGCAAGATGCGTCCTAAGGTAATTGCTTATGCACTTCACACCATTTCAGCTTACAAAAATTTCCATAGGAACGCTCTATATTTATTCTGATAGTGGGGAAACATGTATTAAAAAATAGATAATCCATGTCATAAAGTAAGAGAAACAAATAAATGAGAAGATGGAACTAATTGCTGCATTTGCTGAGTTTCTTGGCAGAAATACAGGAATGTGATGAGTTACCAAGCTCACTTTTGATATAGATTAAAAATGATCTTTTACTTAGCATTAAACTCTAAAAGAATTATTACAACAAACTTTTGCCTTGTGTCTCTGCTCTTTAAAATTCAGCCTTCTTACTCTTACAGGATTATTCTTGCTAAAGAGCTGCTTTACTACTGAGCATATTGTCCACTCTAAAAATTTGAGGTGCATTCACGTTTGCTACAGGATAAAATGTGAACTTCTTAGTGGCATTCGAAGTCACTTTCAACCTGACCCTGATTTATTCTATGTCCTTTTCAGTCTATCATTTTCCAAACATTAAACTCCAAGGTTATCTACTTACTGGCCCAAAGGTTAATTAAAAAACAACAACAACACAAAACCAACTTTTAAAGAGTACTGTGTATCCCTTCCTCCTCTCTTTTTTATTTACACGGTTCCTGTTGCCTTCATCCACTCAGGCTGCCATAACAAAACACCAAAGACTGGATAACTTAAACAATAGACATTTTTTCTTGTAGTTCTGGACAGTAAAATAGAAAGTTTAAGATGAAGGTTCTGGCAGGGTTCAGTTGTTGGTGAGAGCTCTCTTCTTGACCTGCAGATAGCTGCCTTCTCACTGTGTCCTCCTGACAAAGAGAGGGAGACAGAGAGACAGAGAAAGCTATCTCTGGTATTTCTTCCTCTTTTATAAGGACACCAGCTTTATTGAATCAGGGTGCCACCTTTATGATCTCATTTAACTTCAATCACCTCCTTAAAGGCCCTAATCTCCAGCATAGTCACATGTAGGGTTAAGGTTTCAACCTACAAATTTTGGGGTAACAAAGATCAGTCCTATACACCTGTATATTCAATATTCATTCTGGGTTGTCCTTGACTTATCAATTTCTCTCTCTCTCCCTCTCCCTCTCTCTCTCCCCCTGTCAAATTATTCCTCTTCCAAAACACTTTACATATCACACTCATCAATTGTTTTGTCTTCCTCTAAGCTCCTAGGACAACTGACAGAGGCATTCATTTGGAAATTAACCATGAACTACTGCATGGCATTTCTAGAGTTTGTATAGTATTCATCCCTTGTGTTGTTTAACTTTTTAAGTGTTTGTACTCTTTCTTTGTAACTAAATTGTAAGGTGCTTGGTGTCAGAGACTATGACATATCTCTTCATGTTCTACAGGCACCTCGCATGCATTCAACGCATGTATGCCAATTTTCATTTGTTTCATAACTATCAATAATTTTTCAAGCATTTGCATGTATAATAACTAATTTGAGTCTTATTATACTACCTTGTTAGGTAATACTAATCACATTTTAAAGATGAAATGAGAACTCAGAGAAGCTATGTAACTTTTCCAAAATAACACAAGTTAGCAACAGCATTAAGTCTACGCTTTAAAGTTGACTCCTTGTTCTGATATTTTTCCATCCACATTTACTAAATTATGTTCAGTAGAAACAGGGTTTCTTTAGCTATCCCTCAAATAATGCAACCACAACAATAAGCCCTTTCCCCCACTCCGGGTGGACGGATCTCTAATAAATGGTAGCTGAATACATGACGTTGCTGAAAGTTCTCATCACTTGCCTTTAGATCATGCCATTGAGTCATCACTTGATGCAATGTTAGTCTTTGGCGGCTCATGGAGATTCGGAGGCACAAAAAGAACCTGTGTGGTTCCCCTGGAGCCGAGGACTCGAGGCCTGCCCTTCCCTCCCCATACATGATCACTCGTCGTTTCTGAGGCCTGCATCACTACACTTTCAGACATAGAACTTGACCCCAGATGGAACGTGCAGCATTCTTCTCCTACCACTGACTGTGACAATGGGCCCCAGGCCAGGGAGAATGTCCGTAGCAGGCGCCTCCTTCCAGCCCTGGGGGAGAGGCCCTGGGGCTCAGAGCATCCGTCGGCCAGAGCCCCTAGCAAACAGCCTCCACTGCCTCTGTACTCCTTGGAACTCCTCTCCTCTGGACTTGATTATTTTGAAAAAGGCTGCCAGACCCATCGCAAGGACTGGCATTTCTATTCCTGGTTCAGAATTTGGCTTAAAGGAGCACTTTATACAAATCAATATACACAAGAGACAATACCTTCTTAGAAAGAGGTGGAAAGGCTTTGACTTCAGAGAGAATGGGCTCCGAATCCCAGCCCTGCTCTAATGATCAGTGTAAACTTTGGCAACTTAATTTCATTGGGTCCAGTTAGTTTCATTTATAAAATGCAGATAATCTTTACCTTACGTGGTTGAAAGAGGTTGAGAGATAATGTCCATTAAAAGCGTGGAACATTGCCTAGCCTAGGAGGTCAGTGATACAGAACTGATAGTGAGAGATGGGTTGGGGAATTCTTTCTCCTACTCGGAGCTACCTCAGATGGTAGTGAGAAAGGCTGCCGGCTCGTGGCTAATAGGACTGAAATATTAGGTCAGAGCTTAATAAGTTTATCTTATATAATACAGACAAATGCCTCGCCAGGCATGGTTTGGCCTGAATTGGGAGCACATAGCACACTTGTGACCATAGAATTACTTCCTCATCTAAGAGTTAGGGAGTACGTGTGAAATCAGTCCCAATTTAACTTCAAATGGTCAACTCTCACCGCCCCAGATTGGAAACCTCTTCTTAGTGTTTTCAATAGTCGTGCAAAGAGAGAAAGAGAGACACACGTCTTGATTTTCCTTTAATTTTCCTGCAGCTACAAGCATTAACCCAGACAGCACAGAAGGTGTAAGGGATCTCACAGACAATTCCGTAGGTAGGTGGCACGGAGTCATCAGTTTCCCCTTCTCCCAATTTGCCCGTCAAGAGGGCCAAGGGCACCGGCGTGTCCATGCAGCAGCTCTCCAGACAAAGCCGGAGAGGCGAGCTGAAGGTAGCTCACGGCACCTGGCGAGAGCCATTCATGCATCTCTTCCCAACTGTGCGCTCAGTGATGACACACTGGTGCTTGGAACGAGCCACAGTGAGAGGATGCTACGTGACAGGCATATACTATAAACCAAAGCCTTTTATTAGGGGAGATCAGGCTGATTACCATTAACCTCCACACCACTGACTATGACCTTCAGCAGCCTAAGGGTCTTTAACAAATGAAGACTCTCAAATGCAGACTGGTTATGACTGAACTTTAATGTCTGTTGGAGGGGAAAGTATTAGTATACTATTTCACACCCTGTAAAGCTAGATCTTGCGGATTATTGGAAGTGTATTTACTTAATGGCTCTGAAAAAAGAAAGGTTAACCCTCAAAATCAATGTCGCTGACAGATGAGTGAAATAATAAACACAAACCTCGCAAAGGCTCACAGCGAGGAGGCCCACACGTCACTCTAAACCTTGTTGGTCTGGCTAGCAGGCTGGAAATCTCACAGACTCGGGCTGGCAGTGGATATTTCCACTGTTTCTGGGGTTTGGCTCAGTCAGGGACGCCACAAGCTCGGTTCACTTTCTTCTGTGGTGTTGCCTGACTTCCGATTCCATAAGAGCCTTGCAGGCAAAGGATCAGGGAAACAAAACAAAGAGCCTGAAAAGGAAAACAGGAAGGGAATTTGACGAATGACCCTCAGCGAGGATCTGGTTTGATTTTCATGGCAAGTGTTGTCGTGTAGTTCAGACCAACTTAAGCTCCCCTGTTCCTTTTCATCCCCTCACACTCCGCTCCACGAGATTCCATTGCAGAGATGCAGAGCCGATGCCATAAATGTGTTGTTTCGCTTCTGCCAGCTCATATGAGGAACGCTGGCAGGCAACAGTGAACCTGCTTTTGGAACCAATCAACTTGGCAGATGAAGACCTTCAACTTGTAGTGAAAGCAAATTTGGTGTCTTTCCCATGCATCTGTGATCAGAACATACAAGGCCTTTTTTTTTTTTTTTTTTTCTCCCTAAAGATGATCTGTTCTATTGAAATGCAATTTCAGAAAAGAATCGAGGGGCAATCCTAAGAGCTCATTCTGCCTTTGCCAAAGACGCTCAACCAGAGCAGGGTACAGATGACAGAGTGGAATGGCAGGTATCCGCTCCGGAAGTCATTCCCTCGCTCTCCCATTTAAAGGTCCTTTTTAATGCAGCACTAACGTCTACATGGAAACAAAAACTCTTAAGTATTTTACCACGATTTTCAAGGGAAAACACTGAGATGTGATTGGTTAGAGGCAGGCAGGACTGTCAGGGAGTGAGGTACCAAGCTGGGAGGCGTGCCAGCACTAACCATCATCTCTTTCTCTAGACTGATCAAAGCTCAAAGCTGCCTGCCTCTGGCTCCACACGGGAAACCCTTTGCTTTCATTGCGCGGCAAAGAGTTTGGCCTGCTGGCTTCCGGGGAGGTACCAACCACACCTTCCATCCACAGCCTGCTTTTGAATACCTGTACAACCTCGGCCTGCCTGGAATGGTACACATATTTGAAGTCTGTGCAAAAGTCTCAACTAAAGAACCGAAGAGAATTAGAAAATCTCTCTCTAAAGACCAGAGAACCATTGTGAATATTTACTTTGAATCCCGTACTACTCAGCCTCATCCAACAAAGGGAAAAGTGGGAGAGGAGGCTCTTCCCAGGGGGGACAGGAAAACCGGGGTCACACCGTGGTCTGCCATACATCCAGTCACTTACTCTTTGTAGCCAAGCCGATGCCCTTCCGTGTGCTCATGAAGAGGGGACAATATAATCGTCACATCCTTGGCTTCTCACATCAATCGGGGTTCAAATCCTGGCTCCACCACTTCTTGGCTTGAGAGATTACTTAGAGCACTAAGTCTCAAATCCCTCATCCATCAAGTGAGGAAGATATTAACTGATTGATTTGCTCTGAGGAAATAAGTGGGTCAGTGCATGTAAGACACTTGATACAAAGTTTGTCTCACAGTAAGTATTAAATATGGGTAGCTCTTCTTATTACTGAACACATCAAAAAAAAAATTAAGCCTCTCCAACATATGTTAGTAAGCAAAATGCCTTCAGGCTACAGTATTTACAGTCACCAGAAGCCCAGAGTTCAGGGTGCCAGGCTGGACTTATCTGTTCATGACCACTAGAGCGATTTTCTTAACATCACAACCTGCTTCTCTTCTTGGTGCGGCATTTGAGGCCTCACCCCATCGACAAACAGCTTTATACCTTGTAGTTACGGCTCTTTGGTTTAATGCTGTTGATTTTGAACTAACAACCAGAGTATTAATATTATTATTAAGGGCTTCCCTGGTGGTGCGGCGGTTGAGAATCTGCCTGCCAGTGCAGGGGACATTGGTTCGAGCCCTGGTCCGGGAAGATCCCACATGCTGCAGAGCAACTAGGCCCGTGAGCCACAACTACTGAGCCTGTGCTCTAAAGCCCGTGAGCCACAACTACTGAGCCTGCGAGCCACAACTACTGAGCCTGCGCGTCTGGAGCCTGTGCTCCGCAACAAGAGAGGCCGCGATAGTGAGAGGCCCACGTACTGCGATGAAGAGTGGCCCCCGCTTGCCGCAACTAGAGAAAGCCCTTGCACAGAAACGAAGACCCAACACAGCCAAAAATAAATTAATTAATTAATTAATTTTAAAAAAGTTATTAATATTCTTTTGTTTGCTCTTGTCATCCATCCTTCCAATATAGGCAGTCAGGGGATGGCCTGGAGCCTTGCTGCTGGATTTCAAGGTGGGATGATGAGGTGTCTTCCTTTCCAGGGAGGTGAAACTCTTTCTTGATTGTTTCCCCAAGGGAGAACCAAGCTTAGGAAAATACCCAAGGTTCTTTTTCCTGTACATTTATTTATTTTTTAGGGGGTCTACTATCTGCAAACACAGGGCTACCCCCCGGGGACACAATCATGAGTTAGAATCACCCCTAGAGAAGCTTCTCGGAGCCAAATTGTTGCCGAACCCATGTTCATGTGCCTGATGCACAGTGAGGCCAAACAAAGCGAAACGTCGGCATTTGGAGCAGAGGAAGGTTTATTGCAGGGTCATGCAGAGAGGACAGGCAGCTCATGCTCCAAAGACCCAAGCTCCCCAACGGGTGCAGGAAATAGTTTTTCCTTTTTTTCCTTTTTTCTTTTCTTTTTTTTTGAGCATGCCGTGCAACCTGTGGGATCTTAATTCCCCGACCGGGGATTGAACCCGGACCCTTGGCAATGAAAGAGTGGAGTCTTAACCACTGGACTGCCAGGGAGTTCCCAGGAAAGAGTTTTTATAGGCAAAATATGGGGGGAGGGCTTCAGGGTGTGTCGCCTTCCTCTGATTGTTTGGTAGTGAGGTGACAGGGTGGTGTTCCAGGAGTCTCAATCATCAGCCTCTGCTTCCAGCCTGTCTGGGGTCCACGGGTTAATGCCCAGCCTGAGGTTACCATCCTCCCCCTGGGTGGGGGCCTGAGTTCCTGTAGGAGAACTCTGAGATGTGTATCAGATCCCCCAGGAGGAGCCAGGCCAGGGCCCCGTCTCTGCACTCCTCTTTCTTCCTGCCTTCCCTCACTCCCCTAGTTGGTAACTGTTTGAATCTGCCCTTTGGAACTCAGGGAAGGTCTAGGAGGCGGAAACCTTTTTCCTACAAACAAGAAATGGGGGACACAGTGGGGCTTCTGCACTTGGGAAAGCCCCATAGAGTCTTGCTTGGTTTGACTCCCCCCTTTTTGATACTCCTCAATTTTGAGGGGCACAGGTGTTGGACAAGAAAGGGAGTAACGTTTTGGATAGAGATGCTAATCACAAACTCGGTAGAGGAGGATTTGGCTTTAGGGGGATTCGGTTTCAAGATGGCTGAGAGTGTCTGCTCGTGGCTGTGCGTGATTCAAGGTGAGGGGGATGTGCTGGAAATGTAACCCCCATGACAGCAGCGTGGCGTATTCTCAGGTTATTTTTCAGAATCACCACCATCAATCTTTCCACGACTAAACTTCACGAAGTGGTAACAAGGCCTGGAAGGCTTACACCCCCGTCCTGGTGGAGCCTCGTCTCAAGGCTCATAGACCTGCCCTGGAACCTCCTGCGCCATCCCAGATGAGTTAACTCACATTTCCCTGTGGCTCAGTTGTCTTATCTATAAAATGGGGCCAATCACAGTGCAACAGCTTAGGGCTGCTCTGAAGATAAGATGAGATAAAGCATAGAATGACAAGCCCTCAACACATCTTCCTAACAAAAATAGTAGTTTAACAAGAGATCATCTTAAAATGTGTAACTACAAATCTGTTTCATGAAGAAAATTACAGGTATGGTTAACTTTTGCTTGAAAAGCAAACGGAGTCTTCCAATCTCTTTAATAAGCTACATCACTGCTAATGGCCCTTCTGGTAGTGGTGCTTTTCCAGCCTGGGCGAATCATCAGAGGAGATTCACAAACACTCATGCCTGGACTTCACCCCTATATATTCTGGTTAATAGCTTTGGGATTGGATCCCAACCCTGAGTGTTTTAAAAAAATCTTTCCAAGTGATTAGCTAGTACAGTTAATTTTGAGAATGACTTGGGTCAGAAGAGTAAGTACAACTTGACCCTTATTGAGTTAAACTGGACATCCAGGCTGCAATCTTAGGTTGTTTCTGTAGTTTAGCTGTTACAGATGACAATGGGGATTCACAGACAAATAGGTTATTTTGAAAAATGTGGCACTGAAACTGAATTCTAATTTTCTGATATATGTTAAAATGCTCATGTCCAATTGTTAGACCCTCAGAGGTCTGAAGATCCAGAAACCTGACAACTACATTTCTACAGTCATTTCTTAAGAAGATGAATAATAGTAATACCATTACTATCAAAAATGGTAATAGCTACTATTTGTTTAGCACTTTCTTTAATATAGACTGAAATTTTATGTGCCCCCAAAACTCATATGTCAAACAAAGCCTTACCTTCCAATGTGACAGTATTTGGAGGTGGGGACTTTGGTAGGTTATTAGATTTTGATGTGGTCATGAGGGTGGGGTCCCCATGATGGACTTAGTGTCGTTGTAAGAAGACAAAGAATGGAAAGAACTCTCTCTCTCTCTCTTTCACAGGACATAGTGAAAAGGTGGTCGTCTACAAGCCAGGAAAAGAGCCCTCACCAGAATCAGACTATGCTGGCACACTGATCTTGGATTTCCAGCCTCTAGGACTGTGAGAAGATAAATTTCTGTTGTTTAAGCCACTCAGTCTATGGTATTTTGTATGGCAGCCCTAACTGACTAAGACAGTACCTCTCACTAAATTAGGATATTATATAGCAATTAATAAGACACACTGGGACTGATCCTCTGTCCCACACTGATGCCATAAGCAGAGGTGTGTGGTCTTAAACTTCTCTAAGCCTCACTGAACTGTGGGGAGGATTAAATGAGATGAGGCACACGAGGCACAGCAGAGCTCCCTGCTTAGCATTGTAGCTACAGCAGCAGCAGAAACAACATTATTATTGTGTTGACACTCAGAGAGGTTAGTTCCATCAGCTAAATCTACACGGCTTCAGAGAGCGCAGTACATGTTCAAACATGCATTTCTGAACAACAAACCATATGACCTTATTACTGTAATACACTATCCTTGCCTTTTCCCTTCAACAGATATCTGTTTTGGCATAATAATATTCCTTCTATGATAATATGAAGGCTATGTTTAAATCTGGCTATCATTGGCAAAGATCCCCTACGTAAACTTAATTTTCCGATGACTATTATATCTGTCAGTATCAAAAGCATTTTTCAAAGCATACAATTCTGTCTTTCAAATACAACAAACCAAAGATAGAACGTAAGGTGTTAAAAACATATCAGTAGGGCCTCCCTGGTGGTGCAGTGGTTGAGAGTCTGCCTGCTAATGCAGGGGACACGGGTTCGCGCCCTGGTCTGGGAAGATCCCGCATGCCGCGGAGCAACTAGGCCCATGAGCCACGGCTGCTGAGCCTGCGCGTCTGGAGCCTGTGCTCCGCAACAAAAGAGGCCACAATAGTGAGAGGCCCGTGCACCGCGATGAAGAGTGGCCCCCGCTTGCCGCAACTACAGGAAGCCCTAGCACAGAAACGAAGACCCAACATAGTAATCAATCAATCAATCAATCAATCTTTAAAAAAAAAAAAACATATCAGTAATACGTATGGAATTATGAGATCAGTTCCATAAAACTTGGTGTTCTATGGCTTGGATCTACCTATGGAAATGTTATATCCTCTTTACTTGAAAAACCTCATAGCCTTGGGATGCCAACTCCCTTATTTTCCATGTGAAATTTGATCCTATCTTGACATTCTAAAGTCATTTAAACCCAAAACCACAGAAAGGTTTATGAGATATAATCCTAAATGAAATGACATGATTGTTTTGCAAATATGGATATATACAAGTGCTAATTCTTTGCGATCATTAAAAAATGTATTAGAATAAGTCAAGGTAAGCTTATTCTAGATGGACATTTCAATCTAGATTATGAATGCATCTAGTTACAATCAACTTTTCTCAAAGTACAGCTAACTGGTATAGTTTCTTTAAAAGGATCATAATCAGTTATACTTGCTCTAAGTTCAGGAATGCCTACAAAGCCTAAGTTAGTATGACCTAGAACTGCATATTTTGAAGCCATCAGCTTCTGCAAGGAGAGAATTTGATCTAGCATTATTCAAAATAAGGCATACTATGCTGTAGTAACAAATAAATCCCTAACTGCCCTGGATGGATAAAGATTTATTTTTCACTCATATTACCTGTTAATACAGGTCAGCAGGAACTCTGCACATCGTCACGAACCCAAACACCTTTAGTCTCTGCTGTTTCCGTTTATAACATCCAGACTCACTGAAGCAGAAAAAAAGAGAGAAAGAGAGTGTGTGTGGCTAACTCACACCTCTACTAAATGCCTTGGGTTGGAACTGCTGCATTCACTTTCACTGCTGGTCCATTGGTCAGAATTAGGCACACTATCCTGCCTAACTGCAGGGGCTGGGAAATCTTTCCACATGCCCAGGGAGGAAAGGAGAGAGCTAGATTGGGTAAGCAATGCTAACCTCTATCACAGACCCAAAGAAAGATATTTCACAGCACGTTCAAACAGTAAGTGTACAGAAGATGCTAAAACCTGGCTCATAATGTACTTCAGATACATACATGTTTGTTTTCCACAATGGACCACGCAGCTCCATTTAAGCCACTGATAATACAATCCTGATTGTGCTCTAAGGATTTTTTCCTGTACATGTTCATGCCCTTTACCTAAAAAGTTTTGCAAAATAGGGTAATAAAATTTCCACCAGCACAGTAGTTCCTCTTTCACTCGGGAGCCAGGTGGTAAACCTTAGGCCAGTCATTCAGTCAAATGCCTGTGGTTTGTAAAGGGCCCTGAGGCACAGCTGTAATGCTCTGTGCTGGAAACTGCAGGTCCACCAGGGCAGCTGCAAGCTCTTTCAGAGCCTCCGTTTTAAGCCATCGCGTGGCCATTTCCCCCAAGAAGCAATATACACTGCAAAGTCATTCACATTCCTTGCCATGGCAAGGTGGTTTTGGAGAGAAAATTGCTGTGTATCGGCTGGATTTTTCAGATACTGGGGCATATTACTATTGTCATTTTGCACGGAGCACTCGGGGATCTTCAGACACATTTTAAATGATGAAAATAGTGAGAAGAGTTGTCAAATCATAGCTTCTGCCCATACCAAAATCCACTTAGGCTGGCTTTGTGGAGATCGGTTCTACAAACATCAAAGACTCAAAAGAGACAAGAAGCCATCATAGACATTTTTTAAAAACAGACAAAAAAATAGTGGTAAGAGAGCCAAAAGCAAGTTGAAAAACCAACAAATATTTACAGACTAGGCAAACCACGATTTATAGCAAAGGAGCAACTCTGTCCCTAGGACCGAGGAAGATGATTGCGGCTCTCCTCCACTGCCCCGCCCCCAGGGAATGCCTTGTAAGACTCTGGGTTCAGCAGCTTCAGGCGATGGTTATTTTCCTTATAACCAATTTAAAACTTACGTTTAATTACTTTGAAGAGAAAAAGGAAGATCAAAATGTTGCAGCAGGATTCATTCTTAAGTCTTTTCCGAAGACCTTAATTGTCAACCAAAGAAGGAATTTGCAAGGTAGATGTCTCCACACCCTAACTAAAAACACCTCAAATTGGTAATGCCTTAGTTTTTCTTCCTAAATAAGGGATACTAGTTTCTTACACACCACCCCCCATACAGCTGCTTTTTATTCCAGCTACCCACAGGAAGTTTCTACAGTCTTAAACTAGACCACTAAAGGTTGTTCCACAAATGAGCCCATGCTTGTCTGTCCCCTGAAATCCAGCTGTGCTTACAGGAAGCGGGGGCATTAAAGTGCATTGCTTTTGACCTTCTGCTTCCTAGAAGCAGTGTGTGGGCCACCCACTCTGTCCAGCGTACATAAAATCTTTACTCTTGAAATCACTTTCTCAGTCCCTTCAGTGCGGGCGTGTATGTTCCTGAGGCATCTGCCCTGTTCTCGCCGCACACACTCTCACTGGGTGATGCCATCTACTGCCCTGATCTCTGATACCTCTGCTTGATTATCTTTATGTTGATGACACTCAAAGTCTTGGCTACGTCCCCAGTCCGGAGCTCGACATGTCCCCAACGGAACTCAACATCTTCCCCTCATTCTAAACATATTTCTAGAAGCCCTTTTTGTGTGGGGTTTTCAAGCCTACCTCCGCCAATAACTCTGGAGTTTGTTAAGAAACACAAAAGGGACAAAATGAGTAATGGGAGCCAGGATGAGTGCCAAGAGATTCAGATTTCATGTGTGACATTTGAAAGAGGAGATAGGAAAGCAACCTGGGGAAATTTCCTGTGCTGGGCTCCAGCTGTTTACTGGCCCTTGGCCTCTGAAAATGGTTATTGGAGCTGACAAAGAAGAGAGGGCAGAAAAACAAAAAAAAGAGAGGGCAGAGACTGTGGTGTGTGTGTGTGTGTGTGTGTGCGCGCGCGTGAGAGAGAGACCTGCCCGGTTGACATTGATGAAGAGTCTCTCCTTCTAAAAGTGAGCATATATCTAGCCTGGCTCCCCTGAGACCTCTTCTTTATTTTTTAAAATTTTTTAAAATTGAAGAATAGTTGATTTACAATGTTGTGTTAATTACTGCTGTACGGCAAAATGATTCAGTTATACATATACATACATTCTTTTTTTATATTCTTTCCCATTATGGTTTATCATAAGATATTGTATATAGTTCCCTGTGCTAGACAGTAGGAGCTTGTTGTTTATCCATTCCATATATAAAAGCTTACATCTGCTCACCCCAGCCTCCCACTCCATCCCTCCCCCAAATCCCTCCCCCTTGGCAACCACCAGGCTGTTCTCCATGTCGGTGATTCTGTTTCTGTTTCATAGATAGGTTCATTTGTGTCATATTTTAGATTCCACATATAAGTGATATCATATGGTGCTTGGCTTTCTCTTTCTGACTTACTTCACTTAGTATGATAATCTCTAGTTGCATCCATGTTGCTGCAAATGGCATTATTTTGTTCTTTTTTATTGAGCACTCTTCTTGACCAGGCCTCAACCTTGGCCGATAAAAACTGCCGACTCTCAGTACAAATGATTTCATCCACCTCCTCCCACCCCCACATTAAAAGACTTGAACAAACACAAACATAGTTTCTAAGTCAAGGTAGCATCCATAGAATGACCTCCTAAATTCCTATCTGGGAAAGCACAAGGCTGTCAAAAGAATCTACTGTTTGTTCCAGCTGACACTTGAAGATAGAGCCCCTGTTGTCCAGTCTCTGAGGGAGGATAGAAGTCAAACTTCCATAAGTGCCAGTTAGCAAACCCAGAGGAGTTTCACATGGATCAACCCCCCTTCCTGCTTTTTACAGATTTCCATTCCCTTGACCTGGCTCAAGTAGTGGCAATCCCTCATACCTACTCCCTCACTCCCTTTAAAACACCCAGTCACCTCTGTACAAATCGAAGCTGAGTTCAGTTCATGCTGAACTCTCTTCTTTATTGCAATAGTTTATCACTGATTAAAATCTGTCCACCTTAACTCGTGTCCAGTGGTAGCATTTTCAGCAATACACACTCTGACGTCCTGGTGGATCTGATTCCCGAGGTCGATGTGGCAATTAGTAGGGTGACTGTCTCCAGGAAATGGTCTGTGGACAAGAGGAGGACAAAAACTGACCAAGTGATGGTTGGATGTGATGGAGGAAAGTATGGCTCAGATGAAGGCATTGGGGTGACATGTTTTAAAGAAAGACTATTCCCAACAGGGAGAACATTTGGATTCTCAGAACTTTTTTGAAGATATTCTTCATGGTAAGGATGTTTAAATAGAGGCGTGTTCTGGTCTCATAAACTTATTCTCATGCCTTTTCTCTTTTCTGCTTAAAAATATACTGTTTTCTAAGCCTTTAACTTGTTTCTACCCATAAAAACAATAACTTTGATGAAAATTAGTCTCATGAGTTCCCATGCACACAAAAATGTTAACATAAGAAAATTTATTATATTACTTGATTTAGGACTATGACTTCATTCATACAATCAGAATTTCTTTGTTTATTCTTTAGCCATGTTCTGGCCTTTAATGTTTGTTTCTTTGACAGTTACACACGCAGTTTTATAATTTAACCATATGCCTTAAAGGTCCAGAAAGTAAACTTAGATTAAGACAAATAAGATAAAACAGACAGTAAGATACTCAATACATTTACTTAGTTCCATTCATTTAGCATCAATGCATAACACATTCCAAAAGCGAGCATATATCAAATTTAAAATGGATAACCTTAATTGGGTTCAATAATCGGATAAATGGTCAAACAGTTTTCATTGCATATGCTTTGGGCCATGCATTTCATTCCTTAAGGATCTGCTTTAGTGAATTAACATATCAATTATTTATTTTGATAAGAACAGGGAAGATAATCGAGGAAGGAGCAGTGGTGGAGAACATGCCTCTTGCTGCTGCACAAAAACACATATGGCAGGTGACGACACCAATAGCTAACTCCTGGAGAGATCTAAATGGCTTGTCTTGGCATGTGTGGGTAAGTACAATGTTTACTAATCTAAAAAATGAGAAAGTATTATAAAAATATAAGAAGTAGAAAACCCTAGACAAGTTAAAATACAGAAAAATTTTAAGTAAAGTTATTTGAATCAGGCAATTTTTAAAGTATCAAATAGTAACCTTAATAACTAGGTATAAAGTAATCTAAGCCCAGGACACTAACCAAGTCAAAAGGCAGTAGGCAGCCTGACCTCCCCAGAATGCTTTGCCAGAGTTAGTGTTCTCTGATTACACACTTAGGCACCCCTGGTTACAAGAGTACTTGTTCATTATTGATATTATAAAAATAACCATTCTCTAAATGATTACACGTAGCAAATAAAATTAGAACTATACATAAGGATTTGAATAATTGCCATTTCTTTAAGGACCACTTGCAACTTCTTCTGCCTGCTTCACAGACCTGTAAGGCAGAAAGAAAACAAACGAAGATGTGCTTAATGATAGATCTATAGCACAGCATATTAAAAAGGAAGACTGGGATTTTAATGCTTTCCTATACTCCATCGGAACTTTTACAGTGACACTGACCTTAGAGGACTACCTCTATTTACCATATTTTACTGCCATTATATCAATTTCTGGCAACTGTATAAAATATTTTTTGCATATATAATGCACAAAAATATCTTGGACTGTTAAAATAGATTGGCTTCTCTCCAAATATGGCCAATGAGAAATACCTGCAAGGTATGTACACAATTACTCTCCTGGAAGGAATTATGAAACTGAATTTAGAAAACTAGAGCAGCATAAGGTGGGTCAGGCTGCATGTGTCCTACTTCGGCACTGGAACTACTTGTCCATACAGCTTGATTGGAAAGAATTTATTTTTTCCTAGAAAAATATGACTAGGATGGCAAGGGGATATGTCCACACTTCAAGAATACGTTATGTGCAGCTTCAAGATGGCGGAAGAGTAAGAGGCAGAGATCACCTTCCTCCCCACAAATACATCAGAAATACATCTACACGTGGAACTGCTCCTACAGAACACCCACTGAACGCTGGCAGAAGACCTCAGACCTCCCAAAAGGCAAGAAACTCCCCCACGCACCTGGGTAGGGCAAAAGAAAAAAGAAACAACAGAGACAAAAGAATGGGGACGGGACCCGCATCAGTGGGAGGGAGCCGTGAAGGAGGAAAGGTTTCCACACACAAGGAAGCCCCTTCGCGGGCAGAGACTGCGGGTGGCAGAGGGGGGAAGCTTCGGAGCCGCGGAGGAGACTGCAGCCACAGGGGTGCGGAGGGCAAAGCGGAGAGATTCCCGCACGGAGGCTCGGCGCCGACCAGCACTCACCAGCCCAAGAGGCTTGTCTGCTCACCTGCCAGGGCGGGCGGGGCTGGGAGCTGAGGCTCGGGCTTCGGAGGTCGGATCACAGGGAGAGGACTGGGGTTGGCAGCGTGAACACAGCCTCAAGGGGCTAGTGTGCCACAGCTGGCCGGGAGGGAGTCCGGGAAAAAGTCTGCAGCTGCCGAAGAGGCAAGAGACTTTTTCTTCCCTCTTTGTTTCCTGGTGCGCGAGGAGAGGGGATTCAGAGCGCCGCCTAAACGAGCTCCAGAGACGGGCGCGAGCCGCGGCGATCAGCACGGACCCCAGAGACGGGCACGAGCCGCGACTATCAGCGCGGACCCCAGAGACGGGCATGAGACGCTAAGGCTGCTGCTGCCGCCACCAAGAAGCCTGTGTGCGAGCACAGGTCACTCTCCACACCGCCCCTCCCGGGAGCCTGTGCAGCCCGCCACTGCCAGCGTCCCGTGATCCAGGGACAACTTCCCCGGGAGAACGCACGGCGCGCCTCAGGCTGGTGCAGCATCATGCCAGCTCGCCCCGCATCCGTACCCCTCCCTCCCCCCGGCCTGAGTGAGCCAGAGCCCCCGAATCAGCGGCTACTTTAACCCCATCCTGTCTGAGCAAAGAACAGACGCCCTCAGGCAACCTACACGCAGAGGCAGGTCCAAATCCAAGGCTGAGCCCAGGAGCTGTGTGAACAAAGAAGAGAAAGGGAAATCTCTCCCAGCAGCCTCAGAAGCAGCGGATTAAATCTCCACAATAAACTTAATGTACCTGCATCTGTGGAATACCTGAGTAGACAACGAATCATCCCTAATTGAGGAGGTGGACTTTGGGAGCAAAGATAGATATATATATATATATATATATAGATATATATATATATATATATATATATATTCCCTTTTTCTCTTTTTGTGAGTGTGTATGTGTATGCTTCTGTGTGTGATTTTTGTCTGTATAGCTTTGCTTTTACCATTTGTCCAAGGGTTCTGTCTGTCCCTTTTTTTTTTCTACTTAAAACATTTTTTTTCTTAATAATTATTTTTTCTTCTTTATTTTAATAACTTTATTTTATCTTCTTCTTTCTTTCTTTCTTATTTTTCTCCCTTTTATTCTGAGCCGTGTGGAGGACAGGCTCTTGGTGCTCCAGCCAGGCGTCAGGGCTGTGCCACTGAGGTGGGACAGCCAAGTTCAGGACACTGGTCCACAAGAGACCTCCCAGCTCCACGTGATATCAAACGGTGAAAATCTCCAGGAGATCTCCATCTCAACGCCAAGACCCAGCTCCACTCAACGACCAGCAAGCACCAGTGCTGGACACCCTATGCCAAACGACTAGCAAGACAGGAACACAGCCCCATCCATTACCAGAGAGGCTGCCTAAAATCATAATAAGGCCACAGACACCCCAAAACACATCACCAGACATGGACCTGCCCACCAGAAAGACAAGATCCAGCCTCATCCACCAGAACACAGGCACTAGTCCCCTCCACCAGAAAGCCTACACAACCCACTGAACCAACCTTAGCCACTGGGGACAGACACCAAAAACAACGGAAACTACGAACGTGCAGGCTGCAAAAAGGAGACCCCAAACACAGTAAGTTAAGCAAAATGAGGAAGAGAAAAACACAGCACATGAAGGAGCAAGGTAAAAACCCACCAGACCTAAGAAATGAAGAGGAAACAGGCAGTCTACCTGAAAGAGAATTCAGAATAATGATAGTAAAGATGATCCAAAATCTTGGAAATAGAATGAAGAAAATAAAAGGAACATTTAAAAAGAACCTAGAAGAACTAAAGAGCAAACAAACAACCCTGAACGACACAATAAATGAAATTAAAAATTCTCTAGAAGGGATCAATAGCAGAATAACTGAGGCAGAAGAACGGATAAGTGACCTGGAAGATGAAATAGTGGAAATAACTACTGCAGAGCAGAATAAAGAGAAAAGAATGAAAAGAATTGAGGACAGTCTCAGAGACCTCTGGGACATTAAACGCACCAACATTCGAATTATAGGGGTCCCAGAAGAAGAAGAGGAAAAGAAAGGGACTGAGAAAATATTTGAAGAGATTATAGTTGAAAACTTTCCTAATATGGGAAAGGAAATAGTTAATCAACTCCAGGAAGCACAGAGGGTCCCATACAGGTAAATCCAAGGAGAAACACGCCAAGACACATATTAATCAAACTATCAAAAATTAAATACAAAGAAAAAATATTAAAAGCAGCAAGGGAAAAACAACAAGTAACACATAAGGGAATCCCCATAAGGTTAACAGCTGATCTTTCAGCAGAAACTCTGCAAGCCAGAAGGGAGTGGCAGGACATATTTAAAGTGATGAAAGAGAAAACCCTACAACCAAGATTACTGTACCCAGCAAGGATCTCATTCAGATGTGACGGAGAAATTAAAAGCTTTACAGACAAGCAAAAGCTAATAGAATTCAGCACCACCAAACCAGCTTTACAACAAATGCTAAAGGAACTTCTCTAGGCAGGAAACACAAGAGAAGGAAAAGACCTACAATAATAAACCCAAAACAATTAAGAAAATGGTAATAGGAACATACATATTGATAATTACCTTAAATGTAAATGGATTAAATGCTCCAACCAAAAGACATAGACTGGCTGAATGTATACAAAAACAAGACCCGTATATATGCTGTCTACAAGAGACCCATTTCAGACCTAGGGACACATATAGACTGAAAGGGAGGGGATGGAAAAAGATATTCCATGCAAATGGAAATCAAAAGAAAGCTGGAGTAGCAATTCTCATATCAGACAAAATAGACTTTAAAACAAAGACTATTACAAGAGACAAAGAAGAACACTACATAACAATCAAGGGATCAATCCAAGAAGAAGATATAAGAATTGTAAATATTTATGCACCCAACATAGGAGCACCTCAATACATAAGGCAAATACTAACAGCCATAAAAGGGGAAATCGACAGTAACACAATCATAGTAGGGGACTTTAACACCCCACTTTCACCAATGGACAGATCATCCAAAATGAAAATAAGTAAGGAAACACAAGCTTTAAATGATACATTAAACAAGATGGACTTAATTGATATTTTTAGGACATTCCATCCAAAAACAACAGAATACACTTTCTTCTCAAGTGCTCATAGAACATTCTCCAGGATAGATCATATCTTGGGTCACAAATCAAGCCTTGGTAAATTTAAGAAAATTGAAATCGTATCAAGTATCTTTTCTGACCACAACATTATGAGACTAGATATCAATTACAGGAGAAAATCTGTAGGAAATACAAACACATGGAGGCTAAACAGCACACTACTTAATAACCAAGAGATCCCTGAAGAAATCAAAAAGGAAATCAAAAAATACCTAGAAACAAATGGCAATGAAAACACAACGACCCAAAACCTATGGGATGCAGCAAAAGCAGTTCTAAGAGGGAAGTTTATAGCTATACAAGCCTACCTCAAGAAAAAGAAACATCTCATCTCAAATAAACAACCTAACCTTACACCTAAAGCAATTAGAGAAAGAACCAAAATACCCCAAATTTAGCAGAAGGAAAGAAATCATAAAGATCAGATCAGAAATAAATGAAAAAGAAATGAAGGAAACAATAGCAAAGATCAATAAAACTAAAAGCTGGTTCTTGGAGAAGATAAACAAAATTGATAAACCATTAGCCAGACTTATCAAGAAAAAAAGGGAGAAGACTCAA
Organism: Balaenoptera physalus; assembly: GCF_965194825.1. NCBI lineage: Eukaryota > Metazoa > Chordata > Mammalia > Artiodactyla > Balaenopteridae > Balaenoptera > Balaenoptera physalus. The sequence goes on along the minus strand of NC_138895.1, from coordinate 14,631,812 downwards.
ATCAATAGAATTAGAAATGAAAAAGGAGAAGTAACAACTGACACTGCAGAGATACAAACGATCATGAGAGATTACTACAAGCAACTCTATGCCAATAAAATGGACAACCTGGAAGAAATGGACCAATTCTTAGAAATGCACAACCTTCCGAGACTGAACCAGGAAGAAATAGAAAATATGAACAGACCAATCACAAGCACTGAACTTGAAACTGTGATTAAAAATCTTCCAACAAACAAAAGCCCAGGACCAGATGGCTTCACAGGAGAATTCTATCAAACATTTAGAGAAGAGCCAACACCTATCCTTCTCAAACTCTTCCAAAATATAGCAGAGGGAGGAACACTCCCAAACTCATTCTACGAGGACACCATCACTCTGATACCAAAACCAGATAAAGATGTCACAAAGAAAGAAAACTACAGGCCAATATCACTGATGAAAATAGATGCAAAAATCCTCAACAAAATACTAGCAAACAGAATCCAACAGCACATTAAAAGGATCATACACTATGATCAAGTGGGGTTTATCCCAGGAATGCAAGGATTCTTCAATATATGCAAATCAATCAACGTGATACACCATATTAACAAATTGAAGGAGAAAAACCATATGAACATCTCCATAGATGCAAAGAAAGCTTTTGACAAAATTCAACACCCATTTATGATAAATACCCTCCAGAAAGTAGGCATAGAGGGAACTTACTTCAACATAATAAAGGCCATATATGACAAACCCACAGCCAACATCGTCCTCAATGGTGAAAAACTGAAACCTAAGATCAGGAACAAGACAAGGTTGCCCACTCTCACCACTATTATTCAACATAGTTTTGGAAGTTTTAGCCACAGCAGTCAGAAGAAAAAGAAATAAAAGGAATACAAATTGGAAAAGAAGAAGTAAGGCTGTCACTGTTTGCAGATGACATGATACTATACATAAAGAATCCTAAAGATGCTACCAGAAAACTACTAGAGCTAATCATTTATTGTTTGTAGATTTTTTGATGATGGCCATTCTGACCGGTGTGAGATGATATCTCATTGTAGTTTTGATCTGCATTTCTCTAATGATTAATGATGTTGAGCACTCTTTCATGTATCTGTTGGCAATCTGTATATCTTCTATAGAGAAATGTCTATTTAGGTCTTCTGCCCATTTTTGGATTGGGTTGTTTGTTTTCTTGATATTGAGCTGCATGAGTTGCTTGTATGTTTTGGGGATTAATCCTTTGTCAGTTGCTTCATTTGCAAATATTTTCTCCCATTCTGAGGGTTGTCTTTTCATCTTGTTTATGGTTTCCTTTGCTGTGCAAAAGCTTTTAAGTTTCATTAGGTCCCATTTGTTTATTTTTGTTTTTATTTCCATTTCTCTAGGAGGTGGGTCAAAAAGGATTAGCTCTAGTAGTTGTTTTTTTTTTTTAACGTTCCCTGGGGGGACGGGGGTGGGGGTAACTGTCATGGTTCTGCCCTTCGTCTCTGGGGGAAGAGACACCCTAGAGACCCTCGAGGGAAGGAGGGGGCATGAAGGGTCATGAGGTGACCACAGCAGGGGCCCTCCCTCCTGTGTATCTGTAAAGCAGAAACTAACACACACACTCCAAGGTATGGTCACCTTATCTTTGATAAAGGAGGCAAGAATATATAGTGGAGAAAATACAGCCTCTTCAATAAGTGGTGCTGGGAAAACTGGACAGCTACAGGTAAAAGAATGAAATTAGAACACTCCCTAACACCATACACAAAAATAAACTCAAAATGGATTAAAGACCTAAATGTAAGGCCAGACACCATCAAACTCTTCAAGGAAAACATAGGCAGAATACTCTATGACATAAATCGCAGCAAGATCCTTTTGACCCACCTCCTAGAGAAATGGAAATAAAAACAAAAATAAACAAATGGGACCTAATGAAACTTAAAAGCTTTTGCACAGCAAAGGAAACCATAAACAAGACGAAAAGACAACCCTCAGAATGGGAGAAAATATTTGCAAATGAAGCAACTGGCAAAGGATTAATCTCCAAAACATACAAGCAGCTCATGCAGCTCAATATCAAAAAAACAAACAACCCAATCCAAAAATGGGCAGAAGATCTAAATAGACATTTCTCTAAAGAAGATATACAGATTGCCAACAGACACATGAAAGAGTGCTCAACATCATTAATCATTAGAGAAATGCAGATCAAAACTACAATGAGGTATCATCTCACACCCGTCAGAATGGCCATCATCAAAAAATCTACAAACAGTAAATGCTGGAGAGGGTGTGGAGAAAAGGGAACCCTCCTGCACTGTTGGTGGGAATGTAAATTGATACAGCCACTATGGAGAACAGTATGGAGGTTCCTTAAAAAACTAAAAATAGAGCTACCATACGACCCAGCGATCCCACTACTGGGCATATATCCTGAGAAAACCATAATTCAAAAAGAGTCATGTACCACAATGTTCATTGCAGCTCTATTTACAATAGCCAGGACATGGAAGCAACCTAAGTGTCCATCAACAGATGAATGGATAAAGAAGATGTGGCACATATATACAATGGAATACTACTCAGCCCTAAAAAGGAATGAAACTGAGTTATTTGTAGTGAGGTGGATGGACCCAGAGACTGTCATACAGAGTGAAGTAAGTCAGAAAGAGAAAAACAGATACCGTATGCTAACACATATATATGGAATCTAAAAAAAGAAAAAAGAAAAAAAAATGTTCAGAAGAACCTAGGGGCAAGACGGGAATAAAGATATAGACCTACTAGAGAATGGACTTGAGGATACGGGGTGGGGGAAGGGTAAGCTGGGACAAAGTGAGATAGTGGCATGGACATATATACACTACAAAACGTAAAATAAATAGCTAGTTGGAAGCAGTCGCATAGCACAGGGAGATCAGCTCGGTGCTTTGTGACCACCTAGAGGGGTGGGATAGGGAGGGTGGGAGGGAGGGAGATGTGAGAGGGAAGAGATATGGGGACATATGTCTATGTATAACTGATTCACTTTGTTATAAAGCAGAAACTAACACACAACTGTAAAGCAATTATACTCCAATAAAGATGTTAAAAAAAAAAAAAGAATATATTATGTGTTTTTTTTTCTGCTTTGTACCTGAGTTATATTTAATATTTCTGATTCACCCACTAGACCATAAACACATTGAAAGAAGAATATCAATCTCCGAATGACTCCCAGGACCTGAAAGAACCCTTTGTGCATGGTCTTTGCTCAATAAGTAGTTGTTTGATGGAAGAGAGAGAAAGGAGGAAGGGAGGAAGGGAGGAAGGGAGTTGGGTTATGTGTGCACATACTTTCTCCTTATCTGGAAAGCTCTACTTATCCCAACCAACCCTGCCAACTCCTCTCTCTCGCTTACTCCTTTCGGTCTTAAATATCATTTTCTCAGGGCCCTTTGACCAGTAGTCAAGCTAGGATCCCCCTGCTGCATGCACTTATCTCAACCTAATGCTTATATAATAATAATCATCATTATTGCATGTAAGTAATGTTTAATGTGTGACTTCATCATCTAGTAAGCTTCTGTCACCTGTGACAGTGATGTGTCCTTCTGTGGCATAGTTCCTGATTCACTGGAGGCCTTTATTTAGTATAAACCACATGAATGATTTACTCATTTGGATCTCTTAGTCTGAAGGGCAGTATGCCTGTATGTCATGCAAAGAACATTTGAAGGACTAAGAAAGAGAACCACATGATCTTTGCGCTCCTGCAATGGTAGAGTTGTTACGTAGAAGAGGGATACAATTTTTGCTTGTGATACAAAAAAAAAACAGAACTAGAAAGAAGGAAGCTATGAGGATTCAGATTTTGGAGCAAAATAGGAGAGTAATTTCTTTTAAAGTAGGTTTTAAACATTTGTACAACATAAGAAATTCATGTGTTTTTTGTTTGTTTGTTTTTGGTCACCATGCTGTACATTACATCCCCAGGACTTATTTATTTTACAACTGGAATTTTATACCTTTTGACCACCTTCATCCATTTTGCCCACCTCCTGCCTCTGGAAACCACCAATCAGTTCTCTGTATCTATGAGTTTGGTGTTTTGTTTAGATTCCATGTATAAATGAGATAATATGGTATTTGTTTTTCTCTGTCTGAGTAATTTAACTTAGTATAATGGCCTCAAGTTCTGTCCATATTGTTGCAAATGGCAAGATTTCATTATTTTTTATGTTTAAATAATATTCCATTGTGTGTGTGTGTGTGTGTGTGTGTGTGTGTGTATATCACATTTTATTTATTTATTCATCCATTGATGGACACTTAGGTTTTTCTGTATCTTGGTTCTTGTAAATAATGCTGCAATGAACATGGGGGTGCAGATAGCTTTTCAAGACATTTTTTTTTAACCATCCAGACAGTATTCTGCAGATGGAAATACAGTTGACCCTTGAACAAGATGGGTTTGAACTGTGCAGGTCCACTTACATGTAGATTTTTTTCCCATAAATGCACACTACAGTATTACACAATCCATGGTTGATTGACTCCACAGATGTGAAACCTCAGATATGGAGGGTTGACTGTGAAGTTATATGAGGATTTTCAACTATGTAGAGAATCGGTGCCCTAACTCCCACATTGTTCAAGAATCATCTGTATATGATTGTGTATGTGTCTATGCATTATATATAACAAAAAAAGAATTGTATCTAGTATACTGTCTTGTAACTCACTTTTTTATGTAACAATATTGTAAAAACTGTTTCCACATCAAAGTATATATCGATATAGATAGATGGATTCAGTTAATATCAGTACAAATCTATGTATATATCGAGTTAATATATATCTCATTCTTTATAAGAGATGCACATTATTCCATTATATAGATTGCTGTAATTTTTAAAAATCAATTCTCTTTTGTTGGCCATTAGGTTGTTTCCATTTTTTACATTTTCCAAGTTTTATTATAAAACATGTGCAATGAGCATAATAATATTCTGATAACTACACAGCATTGAAGAAATTATTTCTTTAGGTGATTTCTTAATACAAAACGATTGGGTCACTGAGCGACTAGAGCAGAGCACAGGAGGTGGTGTACTCGCATTACTCAAGCTGCCCATACAGAAGCTAGTGAACTGTTTGGTGGGGATATTGCAGAGAAGAGACGAGCGTGAGATGGGAAGAGAAGTAGATAGTTCTCAAATTCTTTCTTATTTTGGTATTTCATGATTCTATGAGTGCTAAGGGCACACTCAACCCTTTACTTCCCTCTGTAACATGCTTGAGAGAAGATACTGAGAATTGTTCATCTTTATATATCCAGCCCATAGAGTAACCTCATGTCCACGGATGTGAAATTGTTTTGAGATGCTGTATCTCTAAGATATATTTAATGGTGTCATAGAGTCCATGGTCTGCACAAAGGGGGGTATATGTTCTCATCTCACATATACCTAAAAGTCATTTTCCTGCCAGGAAGAAGGGGTTTGAAATCCTCCTCCCACTTCCTCAGCACAAGAGACTACAGACTCGATGAGGAGCATGAGATCCATGCAAATCACAAAAACAAAGAGAAAACATCATGCAGAGCAGTTGGAGGAAAATCTTTTTCTCATTATAGGTCACGAGGACTATGTATTTTAAAAAAATCTGAACTTCAAGTAGTTGCAAGTGGTGCCCATCATTCCCTGACATTGACATTAAGTGCCCTGAGCAAACCTACCAGAGTAGACCAGTGCAGGACAAGAAGAGCACGGTACACAGAGAAGAAGATCAGCAGGACCTGCGCAATGAAAGAAGAAGAGGTCATACGCTGGACCAGGAAGAAAAAGTCCATTAAACACAGTTCCCTTGCAGTTTGACCAATTCCTAATGAGGATGAACTGAAATTAATATCGAAACTACACTCAGAGTATATAGTGACTGCAATGACACACAAGTTAACTGTTTAATGGCGTGTATGTTCTCATTTCATAGTTCAGTCATTTTCAATTTAAACCTTTTCTGATCTTAAATAAACACTAGGGCAAAATGCCCCTCCAGATAGTGTTATGAATATATACGTGGATTGTAGGAAGATCCCATCTAAATCACAGTCATAAATTTTTACGCCCAGCACGGGTTTGGCAGGAAAGTCATGCTCTACAGACTGCTACCATAACACAGAATATTCAGGATTGGATATATACATGTCACATATTGTGATGCTATAACATTTGTAATTTAACGTAATTGTCACAAAATTATTATGAGATTTGCATGAAGTAGTGCATATTTACATGTATACCCTATATTTTTAATGCTTGGCGCATAATATTAAACACTAAATGTAATTCCTCTGAATACATCCCTGAGGCAGAAGAGCAGTGCCTAGTAGGACAAGGGGACATGAGTATTCTAGTTAAAAAGAGTGGGGAAATAAAACAGAAGATCAAAGAAAGTGAAATAAGGGCATCAGGGGAGATAAACCTTCACATTTCTTGGAGAGAAAGGAAATAGATGAAGCCCAAGTTTTCCAAAGCAGATCTTGGAACACTAGTCCTGCAGGCTGTTAATATAGATGATCCACAAACAAACGGTTCCTTGATCAAAGACTTTGCAACAGCAATATACCATCGGCCTTTTGGAGGATCAAAATACACACCAGCATATTAAAGGCTCTTAGAAGTCTTATAATAAAGAGAACTATTTTACCTGATATTTATCAAAGTTATTTGATAATAGATTTTTATATAACTCACTTTTTAAAATTCTACAATGGTAAATACTGCTTCAGCTAGAGGAAAGAGGCATGGCAATGCAATGGCTGTTTCACAAAATTTAGAAGCAAGATATAAAAGCATGGGTTTTGTACTCAGATTGACCTGAGTTCAAATTCTGGCTCAACCCCTTCTCATGCACATGACCTTGAGCAAGTTAGCCTCGCTCAGCCTCCTCCACAGAGGAGAGTTATAAAGGGAAACACCTTTGGAAGTATCATTAAGCATTTGGTATTTGACAGTTTTAGAAAATTCAAATTTAGATGAATAAGAACTACAAAAACATTTGGATTCAAGGTGGTGATTTTATATGTAAAGTAGATGCTGAATAAAGTTGGAGAACTTGGTAAATTTTTAGAAATCTTACACATAGAGGGGCTTTGAATAAAATAATGATGTATTCACATTTGAATGTCCTTTACCACCCAAAGATATTAGAGGCTCTGGCAAGAGAGCAGTTGAATTAATGCTCTATATTAGTGGTTCCCTTAAATTTTAAGTTATCAGAATCACCTGGAGGGCTTTTAAAACAGATTGTTACTTCCCTGGTGGCACAGTGGTTAAGAATCCGCCTGCCAATGCAGGGGACACGGGTTCGATCCCTGGTCCGGGAAGATCCCACATGCCGCAGAGCAACTAAGCCCATGTGCCACAACTACTGAGCCTGTGCTCTAGAGTCCATGAGCCACAACTACTGAAGCCCGCGCACCTAGAGCCCGTGCTCCGCAACAAGAGAAGCCACCGCAATGAGAAGTCCGCGCACCGCAACAAAGAGTAGCGCCTGCTTGCCATAACTAGAGAAAGCCCGTGCTCAGCAAGGAAGACCTGACACAGCAAAAAATAAATAAATTTATGAAAAACAAAAACAAAAAGCACAGATTGCTGGAGTCCACTATTAGAGTTTCTGACTGAGTAGATGTCGGATGGGGCCAAGGAAACTGCATTTCTTACAAGTTCCCAAGAGATGAACATCACTGTTCTATGTAGCACGGACCTTAGGCTGAAGGATGAAGCCAGCTGTGGTCTGGCATACTTGAAGAAAAAGGAGTAGTGAAGTGTCTGGGTACCAAAGGAAGACTGAAGTGTGGGTTTAGTGGGAAATAGAGAATCTGAAAGGTAGAAGGTTTGGGTAGATTGTAGATTATAGTAATCTAAGATCTTCGAGTAGGATGCTATTTCACCTTTGATAAGAAAAAAAATTACACTTCCTTAGGAGAGCGCTAGACTTGAGAGGGCCAAGGAATTTTAATGGTAGGACATTGGATAAATAACCCAAATGAAAGTTAAAATTTCCTAATGATAAGAGTGTGGTAGAGAGGAAACCAATGAACCAAATGTCAGCACCCCACACGAAAAAACAGCAGTGACTGATGAGATGATAGTGACAAGGAAAGACACAGGAAAACAGGACAAATGGCATAAGCCTAAAAAGAAGGAGAATTTCAGGTAGAATATTAATGTTATCTCATGGTGCTTGACACATGGCAACTGAAAAGAGCAGCTTTCCCTGGTGAAGGCTAAAAGGGAAGCAATGTCTTCTAGGAACATTTCAAATACGGCAAAAAAGGCGTGGAGAGTGTCCTTTGAATAGCACTGAAGAATGATCAGTTTGCAAATCAAATTCCTGTTCCATAGGCCACAGTGGAAAGATCCGGGAAATATGTCAACAGTGGTTAAGAATACAAATACATGAGAAGATTTTATTTTGATAGGGGCAGTGGGGCAAGGCAGAGTAGCCAAGCACAACAGGAATAAGAGACAGAAGTAAACGATCTCAAGTTTCTGAACTGAACTTTGGCGTAACATTCTTGTACGGCAACTGACTTAGGTGTCCAGCCTTAGTGAAGCGGGACTGCCCGTACAGGGGGTAGCCCATTATTCCCCATAACTGTGGGAATGTAAGAAATGAAGCAGCTTTGGTGGGGGAAAGAACAAGCAACGAGAGAGTAGCCATAAAGTCTAGATAAATAATATCTTAATAAAGATACTATTTTTGTTTACAGATTAGAACCCTCTTCTTTCTTCTTGAGTGGTTTATTCAGTGAAAAACGGCAACACAAATCGCCTGGGGCAGTGCATCACACAGGCATGTGTAGGGACTGATGTAAATGCTGTGTGAATGCACCATGTTCATTGTAACTCTGATGGAACCATCGTTACGACAGAGGAACAACACACTGAACATGTGCAGCGTCGCTGAATGTATCGTGTTTTGCTGTGTATATCAATAAATCATTTATTATACACATTTGTCTATGTTTGAGAGACATTATGGGCTCTGAATAATCAGAAGAGGAGACTGAGGCTTGGCCGCTGCTCAAGTGATCTTCGAGTCACTTAACCAGTTTGAACTAAATTTATTCATTCATTCATTCATTCATTCATTCAATTCATTTAGTAAATATTTATTAAGTAAATACTGAATGTATAAATATTTATTAAATAAATATGTGTTGAACACTTACAGTGTAAAATAAGAATAGTAAGACTAAATTTTCCCTAACAGCTTAATTTTTGGAATTAAATATGTGGAAGCAACTTATAAATTATAAAGCCTTATATAACTAGCAGAAACTTTCAGAACATCATTTTAAATGTTAACAAATGGATAAACCTTTATGTCCTAATATGAAGGGGAGTCATGTATAATTTATGCTTATGAATATAGAAAAAAAGCTATGTTTTTGGTCTGAAGAATGTTTAATTATACTAAAGTTGATATACAGTTTCGGAATATTTAGTCAACATTTCAAAACAAGTCATTTTGAAGAAATCTGGCAGCATGCTTTGAACAGTTGTTCTATTTTTAATAGCATACTATGGGATTGAAAACATGCTTAATGTAATTACTAAATGTTATTTATTTTATTCTGTCAAAATTTTAATTTTTATGTTTATCACATATGCCGCCTTTAATTTTCTGGATGACTTTGCCTATAGATAATAATTTGGAGCACAGTGTAAATATAAGTAAATCAAATTGAAGTTTATATTAAAAGCAGATTTCCTACCCAAATGTATTACTGCTTGTTTCTTTATATGTCACTTTTCCTTATTTTCATGTTTTATAGTGTTTTCTTTACGATACAAATTCTTTCAGTGCTCAGTGAAATAATTCCTTTCTTGATACTATCTATACACACATTCCCTCCCCCTCCCTCCTTTTTTAAGCTTTTAGAAATGCAATGACATTTCAGAGTAGAACATATGGCTTTGGATTAAGCTAGAATTAAATTGCACTTACTAATTGTATATCCTTGGGAAGAGGTTTTTAACAAATCTGAGTTTGTAAAATCAGTAATACCACCTACACATCAAGTTGTCACAAGAATTAAAGGAGATACTACATAGCACATAACAGCAAAAATGTAATAAATGTCAGTACTCTTCCATTCTCTCCTTTTTTAGAGATACATATGTTTCTATATAAGCCTTAAAATGTCAATTACTCATAGTAGGCTTTAAGGAGAAACTGAATGCTATAATTCTAAATAAATCCCCCAAATAGACTTTGTAGTTTTATTTATGTTAGGCCATGTGTCAATTTTCCCAATTTATTATTAAATTATATATCTATTAGAATATATGCTAATTCTCTCAGTGAAAAAGATTTATTATGCCACATTTTTGAAATTCTGTGCTTAGAACTCCTAGTCTATCTTCATATACCCTCTTTATTATGCCTACACAAATAGTTTCTTAAGCTACAGTGTCTATTTTCAGGCTAGGATTTCTTGCCAGATCCTAATAACAAATATTCCACTACCTCCTAAGAGATTATGCTAGTAAACTTTTAGCCTAGCAGAGACAATGAAAATGTAGCATCTTCTGGAAGGAATAGTTCATTAATTGGTTTTTTAAAATTTAGCTTGAGAAAAGTAAGCACAAGTCTGAAGTAGCAAGAAAAAGAAGAATGAAATAATAAGGTAGGTTGAGATCAAAGATCGTATGGCTGCAGGTATCCCAATTAGTAGATATGAGATGACCTCTTACAGCCTGGGATAATATGTAAGAGCATTGCATAAGACAGTCATACCACCCATGAGCCCACCCAAGGGAGTGGTCACTCTTTTTGCCCCAAATTAGGGTTATAAAATCCTTCTCTCTTCTGCAATGTCAAGGCATATTAAAGGCAACAAGTTGAATGTAAAAGACATAGAATAATTAAGAAAAACAGAAAAACGAGCTGTAGCTTCACAAGTGAAAAGATAAATCATTCCTGGTTAGTAAGTAAAAGGCAAAAAGTATTTGGCAGAGAACCTTGGAGGAGAGCATTCTCCTTTATTCCCATGTAGTTAATGTATCTCTGAGAGTTAAAATCTGAGAATTGAACAATTATAGATGCACCTGAGTGTCAGCCCTTTCTCTGCAATTTATTAGCCTGGGGACCACAGGGAAGAAATAGGACCTTAAATGCATCTCCTGACTCCTAGTTTTTTTCCCACTCCATCATAGCATCTAAAAAGAGGAAATTAGACTCCCACTGAGAATATTAAAAGTGTGTGTTCACAATTTAAAAAATGAGTCCATTAGTAAATTGAAGTGAGAACCTAGCAAGTGCTAGGAAGAAATTCCATGCAGGAGTAAGAACAACCTCATTAATAATATCAGTAATGGTAGATAGAAACCTAACAGTAAGTGAGAGACAAAAGTCATTGTGGGACAGAAGATACATTAATATTGTCATTAATTTTTTAAAATAGATAGCAACCATTTCATACGATATATGCTTAGCCTAAAAGTAAAAACTTAGAATTAACTAATATTTACCAAGCATATACTATGCATCTGGCACTATGTTTATATTAATATAAGTATTAATATAATATTAATATTTTCTCACTCTATGAAAACAAAATGCAATAATCTAAAAATGTTTCATTCTAGTCTGTATTTCTGATGCCACAACCTAATACCATTAAAATCTTGGGAATTCCAAGTATAATGTAGCCTGACACTTTAACATAATTGTCTATTAACTCACTTTGGTCTTTCTGTTATCTACAGTCTGCTGCTCCTCTACCCACCTCTTCTACCCTTCACTTGATAGGGTGTTAGTCCTTATCTTGGGACTGGCAAATAATCATCTGTGGTACCCTCACACCACTGCCTCAAGCACTGTGCACATACAAATCTTGGGAGACTGCCTGGAAAGAAATGACCTGATGTTTGGTTAAGGAGAACAAAGGTTTTTCTTCAAGGTGAAAAGCCTGGCCAAATCCCAGGTGGAGAGCAGAATCCCACAGCCCCACTTACTGCTCTAAGCACTTTGGTTCTCAAGAGTCGCAGCATAAACTGTGTCACCCCCTGGAAAGGGGAATGAAGGGAGGTATTAGTGAAAGATGAGGCAATAGAGGTAAACATCGCTGGATCCAAAGAAGAGCTCTTGGTTCTACTCCCGCCTCTGCTATTAACTGGGGGACATGGCAAGCCCACAATCTCTTAGAGCATCAATTTCTTCTTCACTGAATTGAAAGAGTTGAGGTTGAGAGGATTAGATTAGTTTAGCACTTCCTAAAATCCCAGAATACTTGTTCTTCCAGCAGTTAATAGGCATTCTGCAAATTACAGGCATTCTAGAAAATAGGCATTAATAGGCATTCTGCAAAAAGGACTTAATATGAAAAAAAACCTGGGATAAACACAATCAAGTAGATCTTGTTGCTGTCGGGCTATCCAGTGACTTTACTATGTAAATATTTTAGAAGAGACTCTATAGTATTTTTTCAAGTCAACAATGAACAATATTTTCCCCCATTTGAAGCCAGGATGCTGATTACACTTGATCTGTTCACTTAAAACTATAGAGCTGCCTTGCTTCTCTTGAAAAGGGATGTCAATGGTATGTCTTACAATTGAGAGCCTCTCAAATACAATGATATGTAGAATTTCTCAAAACTTATTTTACCACAAATTTGTTTTTAATAGCTTCTCATGAGACAGGACTTTAAGAAGCAGATATTGTCCAATTTTATAACCTATTACGAAGATAGCATACTCCCGTTCCTCAAACAAAGAGGAAACTAGGCTGATAAAATCAAGAAAAATAGGGGAGGAGAAGCACTTCTGGAATGCAGGTATAGAGATCTCAAAAAATGTGCTCCTCTATAAATGCAATGAGAACACAACATGAGCAAGAATCACTAAAATCAACTTTTTCAGAACTCTGGAAATTTATCGAAGGCTTGCAACAATACACAGAATATTTATTAAAGAAAAGCAGTTGAATCTCAATAGAAACATGACTACGTAGGGTTTTATTTTACCCAGTATTACCTGCTCTGTGGGAGCCTTGAAAATCAGCATCCTCACAATGATGGTAGCTATGAAACAAACAGCCTATGGTCCACTAGAGGGAGCAGAACAGGTTTAGAGTTTCCCCAAATACCTAGAGAGCTGTCACTATTTGACCTATATGCAAGCTGCCTGGAAATGCCTCACTTGAATGTTTTGTTTGTTTGTTTGTTTGTTTGTTTGACCTGAATTAGAGCTCACTCAATGAGCTACCCTGTCCATATAACATTTGTCAAAAACAATCAGGGGCTATAGTTTTATACAGCAGCTTCCTGAGGCAAACAAAACGCTTACCAAAAAAAATTTTTTTTAAATACAGTAAGTGATACGTCCATAGGAGGCTTTCAAAAGCTCTGACCTAGGCGTGTAGATTTAGAAATGCCACACAGATGTGCAGTGCTATGCATCTGCTCAGGAAAGACCCGATACGGATCTACCTCTCACCTCTGATTGACTTAGAAGCTCTGTGTAAGCAGAGCTGTAAACTTCTGGAGTGTTCATGGCATGCCTCAATACTTTGTCCAGCCATTAGCTAACAACTAAGCTACTGAGCAAAGACTTCAGTATCTGTGTACAACAAATTATATAGACTTTACAGAATTAGTTTAGGAAAGTTAGTAAACAAAAAGTAGCAATAACAATAAGAAAAAACAGCAGCAACAACAAACCCTGGAGGGTGGGGATGGTCCGATCTCCAGAGTGGCCACATTATATTATATTAAATGTACAGTTTTCAACAACAACAAAAAAATGACATGATTTATAAATCATGATATCACCATAAACATGAAAGTATGGCCCATAAATGGGGGGAAAAAGGCAGTCAAAAGAAATTCTCCCTGAGGAAGCCCAGATGATGGAATTTCTAGACAAAGACTTTTAGTCAACTACTAGAAATATAGTCAAAGAACTAAAGGAAATCATGTAAAATAGATTAAAGTATAAGAATAAGCTCCCACCAAATGGAGACTATGACAAAGAGATACAAATTATAAAAGGAAAAAAACAGAAATTCTGGAATTAAAATGAAAAATTCCCTAGAGGGGCTCACCAACAGATTTGAGCTAGCATAAGAAAAAATCAAAGAGATTAAGACAGGTCAATCCAAATCCAGCCTGAGGGACACACACACACACACACACACACACACACACACACAGAAAAGAAAAATGAACAGTTCCTCAGAGGCCCTGTGGGACACCAGCGAGCATACTAAATACAATACATGTAATTGGAGCCCCCAAAGGACAGGTAAGAAAAAAAGGGGCAGAAAGAATATTTGAGGAAATAATGGCTGAAAACTTCACACATTTTATGAAAACATTAATCTACATATCCAAGAAGCTCAAAAAACTCCAGTGGGATAGACTCAATGAAATCCACACCTACATGTCACTTTATCAAAGACAAAGACCAAGAAAGAATCTTTAAAGCAGAGAGAAAACAACATATCTTATACAAAGGGTCTTTAATAATGGTAGCAGCTAACATCTTAACAGAAACTATAGAGGCCAGAAGTCATCTGGATGACATAGTCCTTGAATGCAGGCAAGAATTAGTGACTTGCTTCCAAAGAACTGTATAAAAAGATGGGTTAAAAGTAACTTTACAATGGAGAAGCCAGAAAACTCTACCTTAGCCTGGTGGTGTAGGGTAACATTACATTAATAGCACATATTCTCCGATATTAAATGATGAGGGCGTTTCACCTTCTTGGTCTTTTTCCCCAAAATACATAACCACAGTCTAATCATGAGAAAACTATTAGACAAATCCCAATCAAGGGACATTCTACAAAACTCCTGAGGAATACAACTCCTCAAAAGGTTCAAGGTCATGGAGAATAAGGAAAGACTGAGAGACAGTTACAGACTAGCAGGGATTAAGGAAACATGAGTAAATAAAGTCTGAGGGTCAGTTAATAGTAGTATTGGTTTATTAGTTTTGTAAATTTACCAATGTAATGTGACATGTTAACCATAAGGGAAACTGTGTGAAGGGAATATGGAAATTCTCTGTATTATCTTTGCAACTTTTCTGGAATTCTAAATTATTGTAAACTAAAATGTTTACTGTTTTTAAATCCTCTGACATAACAGAATAAAAAATTAATGTAGATCTTGTGTCATGCTTTTGTAAGAGATAAATATGAATGCTGAAAATTTTAAATTAGCATTAACACAAAAATATATACAGAAGGAAAGGACATTTAAATATAACCCCCTATTAAATGACATGATATTACTATCAAAATTAGTACTAAGTGTTCAAGCAAAGTTGCCAAATTTTACCTTTAATATTAACTTCTGTTAATTCAAAATATATTTAATGAGGCTGCCCAATTTTTATTATAATTTTGGGTTCCTAATAATATAGATAGTTTAAGTTGGGACCCAACCATCAAAGTACAAACCTGAGAATTTGATTTCTGATGAATACATTTATATTTTTCATCCAAACCTTAGAACAGATAGTAAACTTTCTTGTTGTTTTCCACAGCTGGAAAGTACAGGTATTTTGTTTCCCTTTTCATACCTGAGGCAGCTTTTCCAGGTATCAGGCTTTATACAACATCATCATACAAGCTCCCCTGCCTTAAGCAGACCCAGGGCCAAATCAGCAGTTTTTATGTACAGTAAGACTTCAGACCCCACGGCCTAAGACCTATATCCAAATCTTAGGTCTCAATGAGCCACCACAGCATTAGCTCCCACTTACTCTGGCTCTTATTTCTTTATTTCGGGCATCTCTGCTGTTTTGTTTGTTTGGTTTTTCATTTGTTTGCTTGTTTTTGGTTCGCTTATTCATGTTTAAAAATCCAAAATATAGTTAGAGGGTGCTGGCTGGCTAGACTGTAGCTGTTTAATGACTTTGTGCCTTTGGAGATGTTGAATCCACAGACTAAGGGACCTGACCCTCAATTTTACTCCATGTTTATTCCCTCAAATTTCAGCCTTTCTTCTGCACCATCCTTACATTTTACATCCAATCTTAACTTACAGGTGGAAAAGCAGCTTAGAGAAACAAAGTCCAAAGTTTAACAACACTATAGAGACAATTCTGAAAACACAACTGTCTGATTCATTGGACTTTTCATTACAATATTTCTCAATCTTTAGAATAAGCAAAGATCAACTGAGGAGTTTATTAGAAATGCAGAATTTAGAGTCCCATGCACAGAGATTCTGATTCACTAGGTTTGAAATGGAGTCCATGACTATGAAGTACCCCAGTAGATTCAAATATCTGTAATTTGAGTTATTTAGTGACTTCAGATAGTAATCTGAGAGATTAAAAACAAACACACTCCTGACATGAGTTTTTTAAACTTGTGATGTAGACTTCTATACAAAAATCAGAGTAGATAAAAAGCCTACTTAAGGGTTCTGTTTATCTTGTTTACAATAAAAGTGTTTAAAGCTTCCCGTTGAATTATTCAAGACATCTTTTCCTAAATGGTGCTTTTATAAAACTTACTTGTACTAAGTCTTATTTTAAAATGAAGCAATAAGAAATATGCACCACTACAAAGATCCCAACATTATTTGGAAACTTTCCACCATGATAATTTTGTCTCAGGAGAAATCTGAAAATTCCATAAAATTACCTACGTATAATTTATAGAAAGCTGAGTCAAGAAACAGGTGTTACCATTGGAATGATGAATCGTGTCCTTTTCCTCACTCATAAATTTCTAATATATGAGCCTCTAGACTATAAATCAGATGCTGGGTTCACATAGACTTATGTCATTTATTTTCTTTCACTGAGAAAATAAAGAGGTAGAAGATCTATACATATCTTGCCAGCTGTTCCACAAAACTCATACATTGAACACAAGTATCAGAACCTCAGTGGCTCCATCTTACACTTGTTCTATACTTGAATGTTGGATGCCGCTCTGGAAAAGTATTCGTATCTCTGTACTATGAGTTTGGCTGCACTGCTAGCTAGCATTCCATTTCCTGATGGCTCCTATTACCACCTAATTATTTTTAAACCCTGATTTTATTTCAAACAATTTACCATTGTCAAGGGTCACCTCCAAGTATGACATTACTGAAATCAAATATTTTTGGTTCTAGGTCTATGGTTAGGAGAGTTTAAGAATGACCTTCTTCAGAGTGACTGATAGACCATATGGCAAAATCTATGGCTAAACTATAAATCCAATGTTAAAATTTTAATAAAACTATAAATAATTTTCATGACAATTATTCAGTCACAATTATTATTCATTTTATTTGTTTCATATTTATAACTGTCCTGACAAACAAGTTAGAAAGTACCCAAGAAACCTATACATTCATTCATCTATTAAATTTTCAGATATTTATTGAGGTCTTATTATGTAGCTAAATAAGATGAAGAAAACAGATTCCTTCCCTCAAAGAATTTGCACCCTAATAGAAGAGACGATGATAACAACTTATCATCAAAATCTTGTGAAAGTATATGGCAGAAAGGCAATATGATTAGAGGAAAAGGGTTGAAGAAAGTTCTGGGGGTTTTTAATCTCCTTTGCATTAGTAAGCTGTTTTCCAGACTTAATACTGATGGAGACATATGGATTTCAGGGAAAATAAGTAAGTCTGAATTTGGACTTGGCTTAAATATACTTCTGATTGATTATTTTCTTGATTTTAGTTTTTAGTTCATTAAAAGTTATAGCACAAAAGTTATAGTATGAATTAATTCATAGAATTAATACACTGTGCATCCTGTAAGGGTGTTGTTTACCTGGTCATGCCCACTTTGGGCACCTGGATGTTGAATCTGAGAGAGTACAGCTAGCCCAATTACACATATTGTCTTTATACAATACACACGTGTGCACGCACGCACACACATATACACACACATTCGCTTGAAGGATTTATTTAATGCAAAATTTATGAAGACCTCAAAAGAATTTGATGAAAATTATTAAATCCAAACTCTAGAATGAGAGCTTATGTATGTTTAAATGTGTGGGGAGTAGGAGGTATAAATGTGCTTGCGTTTGTTTTCATTAAAGTTCCGGGCCATTTGTAATTCTTTCAGATTTGGGGGATGCTCTTCTTTGTATCCTATGCTGCTCCTTTCCTAGACTATTTTACTTAGGATCCCTTGCATTAAAGATCTTCCAAACTACTCTATAGTACATGCTTGAAATACAGTCTACTTTCTGAGTCTTCATCAGTTGTTTTCTATAGAAGGTGTTTCCCTCCATTAGAATCTGTACAATGTCACTATGTTATTCACTGCATTTCGAATGTGTCGGCTGAGTGACACTGGGGCTGTCTCCTCCTCTCACCTGAGCACCTGCCTCTTAGGTCCCTCTCCTGGCTGTGCTCCCTCTGGCCACATAAGCCTGCAGTTATGGAAGTGGGATAAGGATCTTTATAAATGCCTTTTAACCTGGAAAAGTAATTTCCTGGATCTCCCTGGGTACAGAATCATGATGCTACCTGTGTAATATATCAGGTATCTCTGATGACTACAGCTCAGGGGAATAGTTAATTAATTGCTTCACTCCAATTATCATGAGGGCTACATTACTACTTACAATTTTTATTTGTCTCTGCAGGCTACCACTGGTAAAGAAAACAAAGTAAGATTCTGATACCTTATTATTTTAAAAATTGATGTTTTTCCTCTATGATCCAGACACTAACTTCTCATCTTCATGCTGAACCCATCTGTCTGACAATGTCAATAACCCCTGGAGAGCATGCACTGAGTCATGCCAAATTATAGTAATTCATTCTTGTTATGATTATAATCCAATGACTTAAATCAGGAGCTGTATATTCTCTTTGTCTTAACTACTATTATAAAATTAATTTGTTTTGTGAACTTAGAACAATTCTACATACATAAATTTATCCATATAACCAATAATGATAATTTCAAATATAATAACGAGCCAATCCTAACATACTTTGAAACTTTTTAATAATCACAAGTTATCACTGTATATATGATATGATATATGATATAAATATAGATTTATATGATATAAATCTACAGCATTAGAAGACGATTCACATTCCAAATGGATATTTTATGTTGGTCTTCAGAAATAATAATTCCTTCTTTTAACGTACTACACTGCTTTTCAGAAAGTTAAGTTTATGGGCCTCTGCACCACAATTAAGACATCAGTGAATCAAGATTTTTAGACCGAAAGTATAGCTTATCTTTACATGTTCTCCCTAAACAAGTCTGAATTTTTTGCAGACGTCATTTGATATTGGGAAAGGCATATACCATCATCATGGATGTCCTTTGGCTGAAAGCAATTTGTCAATAAACAGCAGTGTCTACTCACGTTTCTCTTGTTCTGTTTCCACTCCTTCACTTTCTGTGTCACTTGGCAGGATCCACGGTTGATGAACCACCTGCAGTTGCTTTAAAGAGTCATCCTGCCAAAGAAAAAGTTTATTTGGATTAAACTCTAGAATGATACTGTGAATACCAATATGGGTGAACACTTCAGTCTCTATGAATTACATGTCAAAAAACCATAACAAGAATTTCCTCACAACAGAGAAGAATTTTAAGCTTAAATTCATTTTCATTTCATGGATATGCCACAAACTCTGAACTCATTTTTTTTATATTCTCCTTTAAATAAGATTTAATGTCTTAATAAGAAGAAATATCTAGACTATGTTCCTTCCTGAATTAATATTTTTATGGAATTCTTAGCACTCATTCTTGGAAATATACTAATGAAATATTCAATATAAAATTGCACAAAATGTGCCTGTTTGCCATCAAGGTTCCAATTCCTTTAAATGAGATTAAAGATTAGTAGGATTTAGAGAACTTTCTCAACTTTACCCTTCAGTATTACTTCATTGCCTCCTTCCTCATATTGCTTCCTATTTTTATTAATATATTTCTCAAATACTTCCTTGCTGTTCCATGCCTCTGTCATTGCCCTAAAGCAGACTCTTATCATCTCCCATCCTGACTGTAGTCTACGAAGTTTTCTAGGATTAAGATTCATACCCTCCCTAATTCTCTCCACCAGTTTCTTGCCAAGTAGAGCTTTTTAAAATGTCACATGATGTATTCATTACCTTGTTCATAAACCCTTGAGTAGTCTCCTCATTCTTTCCAGCATAAAATCTCAACTCAAGGCCCTCCATGAGCCATACTTGTCTAGCCTCTGATCTACCACCACTTCCATCTCCATCTCACCTCGACTGACACTTCCATTCCAGTTTAATTAACTGGTAGCACCTTAATTTTGTCACTCTCTCTAATCTACCTAGATGTTTCCATAGGTTATACTTCCTGCCTAGAATGCAGTATATTTATCTGTCTCAGACATTAACACTCTTCCCAAGGCTCAGGTATCATCTCTGTTGCCTTCCCTGACGCTCCAAGACAGATTAACTCCTTTGTGTGCCTATTGTATCAATATAACAAATACTGTATAGTAATTGTCCTTTCATATCTTCTGGCCTCAAAAATAATGTGGAAAGTCCTTGATGCCATGGATAACTTTTTTTACCTATTAATTTCCAGTATCCATTATAATGTCTGGGGAAAAATAGGTACTCACTAACAGGTACACAGTAAACATTTGTGTATGAGGAAGTAAGAAAGAGAAAAAAAGGAGAGGATGAAGGGTAGAAAGGAAGGAGGAAGGAAGGATGGGTCCCTTTGACAATAAAATATAAGTAACAATTTTAAATTTATTGAGTCATCATTCAATAAAATCTTTTCAAACATAACTTTGAAAATTAAAAACATAAAATCAATATCACCTGTCCATTTACTCTTTTGACCTCTCAATTCATTCATCATCTTCCCCCTCTTTGAAAGAAAGATCTTTTCCTCCAACTTGAGATATTTTGCTTTATTTTGTTCAGACAAATACTAACAAGATAAAAATAAAGGCCCACAATCCTGATCTCTAAGAAACATGATACACCAAACATTAAATGTCCAGTCTGTTTCAAATAAGTCCTGTATAAGAGAAACAACATATCAGCTATCCATTGACTGTGATGGTTACCTCTGGAGATGTTTAGTCCCAATCCAGAGTTTCAAAAAGGTACAGTTTTCCAGGAGTTACAAAGGGGGTTAAGGAGTTGAATAGGTGAAGCACAGGGGATCTTTTAGGGAAGTGATGTATTCTGTGTGATGTAATAATGGTAAATACAAGACATTAAGCACTTGTCAAAACCTGTAGAACTTCACGCCACAGAGTAAACCTTAATGTATGCAAATGAAAAAATCGATTAGGAAGGTGGGCTATCCCAGGATGGAAGGCAAAATACTAAAAAAAAGAATCTAAATGAATTACAGATGTAAAAGAACCTCACTGAAGTGGGTGGGGGAATAAGGTGCTGACCTAAGTAACTCTGAAAATGCGTGGAGTCTGTAAGATCAGAAGCAAAAGCAAATGTACATAAGCACTGCATTATAGTGGATAAAGTTATGGGCTTATAGGTTAAAAATTCTGAATATATATGTGTGTGTGTGTGCATATATATATATATATATATATATATATATATATATATATATATTCTGGAATTGAACAAAGTAAATTGATGGCAGATGTTGGAAGCCAAGTTTTTCACTCTTGGAGCAGGAGTTTACAGATAAGCAAGGATAGAATGCTCCATGTATAATGTATTGATATTAGAGTTGGAGACATCAGTGTGAACTCATGTTTAGCTTACTATACATACAGATGGCTACACATATAAATATGTGTGTATATATATATATATATATAAATGGTTCCTAATCACACATCTATCTTGCTGCTATGGCAGCTTAGAGGATTTAGACACAATGACACCCCAATAGCAATGAAAACAACCACCACCCAGATCCTGGTTGCTAATACCCTTTTCAATGAAAGAATCAGGACTCTTGGACAAAGGACTGACTCTTAGACCAAGGCAAGAAATATATAAGATAAGCCTGGAGCATCTTGTGCCAGAAAGCAAAAAAAGTGCTAACACACATACACATACATACACACACACACACACACACACACACACACACAAAATGATGGGGGTATATCAAAGGGATAAAGGAGCCAACTGAAAAATCTCTCTGTGGCCAAAGCTAGAACAATTTAAGCAACGAAATAAAGTAGCATTGGGTTACTACCCAACATACAAATGTCTATCAATCCATTCTGATGAAAATAAATGATTGACTAAATCAACAAGTGGGTGAGAATAGACAAATATGCCATGCAGAAGGATTTCAAATAATTTATGTAGATACTTAAGGAAGCAGAACATAACTTCCCACATCTTTAGTGTGGGCTGTGTATAGTGACTTTCTTCCAAAGAGTACAATATGGAAAGAGAAAGCAAAAAGAGTAAATTTACAGTGGAGAAAACTGACAAATACTACCTGAAACCAGGTGATTAAGGTCAACATCAACAGCAATAATTCCTATTGATAGTATGTAGCCTTGATAGGATGGGATAAAAATGGAATTTTATCTCTATGGTATTCCTCCTCAAAACACATTATCCAAGTCTAACCATGAGAAAAATATCACACAAACCTCAACTGAGGGACAATCAACAAAATATGTGACCAGCACTCTTCAAACACAAGGAAATACATATAGTCATCAAACACACGGAAAGTCCGAGGAATGGTCACAACCCAGAATAGCCTAAGGAGATGTAAGTATGAAACGTAATGTGACATTGTAAAGCAACTAAACTCCAATAAAAAATTAATTAAAAAAAAAGAAATGTAATGTGACATTTTAGGTGGCATCTTGGGACAACAAACTTGAATGAAGCATGGATTTAGTTACTAGTAATGTATTAATATTCATTAATTGTGACAAATGTACCATACTAATGTAAAGCAATAATAATAGTTGAAACTGCAGGGGAGGTATATAGGAACGCTCTGTATTACCTTCACAATAATTCTGTAAATCTAAAACTGTTCTAACATAAAAAAGTTTATGTAAAAAATTGAAATAATAAAAAAAATTTTAATGAGATTCATTAAAAACTCTTTGAGCATCAGCAGCTCTTGAAAATAGTCTGTTAATTGGATTAAAATTTAAATTCCTACCAAATGACAGATGGGCTTTGCAATGAAAAGTCCTTGCTCCAGGGGTCAGGAATCACAGCTTTTTATCCTGGTTAATGTAGGGCATGTCAGTTCCCCTCTTGGAATAGAATGAAGTGGGTGAAGGTGCTGGATTAGATCATCTCTAGGACTTTACAATTAGTAAATTTCTAGATCTAGATTCCTTTAGACTGTCAGTAGAATGTGAGCGGAACTAAATGAACTATTGTAGGAAAAGTCAGCAAACGTTAAAGATATTCCATCTTGGAATATACAATTTAGGTATAAATCAGTGTTTATTTTTAGGATTTAACTTTTTTTTTTCCAAATTTATCAAGTATTGGATTTGGTCTTATAGGGCTATACTACAGAAGCAGCAGAAACATGAAAAATCTTAGCTTTAAAATTCCATAACAGTATAAAGAACAGCAGAAGTAAAATTTTAAAAATTTTCATGCAACAGAGCGGGATATCACATTCCTGCAGTTTTTCAAAAATAGAACATGGAGTCTCTGGTGTTTAAAGAAGAAATATGAAAAATGATCTTTTTGGTTTTATAAGGTAAAATCGAATGGCAAAAGTTCTTTGTTTAAAACAGAAAAAAGTTTAAAGTGATCATGAAAAAAATGTTTTTAATTGAAAAAGTATTTTGATTATTTAGCTTTTTGGCCCATATCCTAAAATCTGTTTCGTAAGAAAAGATATGACTAAGAAGTCAATGGTGTTACTTTTTCCCATAATAGTTCAGAATATTAAGTAATACTTCTGATTGGTTTCTGGTCTTAATGGCTTTACTACTGAACAGGTAAGCTATTCTTTGTTTATTGCAACCATTCTTTGTTTATTGCAAATTATATAAAATACAAATGAAACATGAGCTCAGCAAAATACGTAGTTTGGGAAAAACTTTAAAATGTTGAGATGTTGGAATCAGAATCATAGAGATAGTATAAATATTGCCATTAATAGACCACTTGAATGTTTTACTTTGGTTTTCCCTTGAATACAGTTAGTAATATAATGCACCTGTTTGCTTCATCAATACCAGCAGGCAGTACTATGTATGTCCAAAGTTCAGCCCATCAGACTACTTATAATTATTTTTGATGGGGTCAAGGAGCTAAAATCGTGAACATTTTTAAAAACGAGTTGACATGTTCCTCTTTGCCAACTTATTCAAAATTTTTTCTACAGGAATATTAAACTCTGTATGAGCACAGTGCAAACTGTTTCATATTCCCAAGAGCGAGTTCTTTGGATTGCTTTTAGAAGAAATGACATTCATCCTTTTTCTAAAACACTCTCCCCATAAGTATGTAAATGTCCAGGGACCAGGAGTGGTGGGAAATAGTGACATGTATCATATGGAAAACAGTCTCTAGCCCTGTATCAACATATTATTTTATCTGCTAACAGAGTAAGTGCTTTATAAACTTTAGCAGTATTGTTATTCCACGTGGGTAGTTTATTTTTGGATTCTCTAAATGCAATCAATCAGTGATTTATGTCATGTGTGGCCATAGGTTATTCAGGTTATTTAGAGAAAAAAAAAAAAAAATGCTCCTTTGCTCAAACTTTCACCATTGGATAATTTAACTCTTAGGCAACTAAATATTTCTTTCCCTTTGGTTAAGAATGAAAATAACACACCAAACATCAGTTTCCATCTTTCAAAAAGGATTAATCACTTTCATTTCCCTTCTATAACCATGAGATCTATATACAGTAGTATCCCTGAAGCATGTTGCAAATAAAGCAAAATAAAATTATCCCCCACTTTACATACATTTAATAGACTGCAATACTGGCAAAGAATTAAGCCTACACTTCTGTTAAAATAAAGTTCTCCATATATAATTTACATTCTTAAATTAATAAAGCTTGGAAATAACTGTTAATGAAATGGCTAGTATTATCAGGCTGAACTCTAATTTTTTAGTGAATTATACTTCTATAGCTTATTTCTTTTGCATATCATCAAAGGGCAATTAAAACATAAGAACAGAGAAGTAATACATTTGAGACAATATAAGTTGGAACGAATAGGATCTGGGAAAAGAAAAGAAAGGGAGCAATAACCAAGTTATCAGTACAAAAATATGGTAGATTGTGGAAAACATTACAAAATAAACACAAGCTGCTAAAAAATTTTACCTGACAAATTTGCTACACTACACTACACATTGGGATTGCCCTCTGATAAAAGAAATTTTCACAAATTGAGATATAGGAAAGTCATTCCGGCTTATACATGAGTTAACTTGAATTTTATGCTAACTAAAATAGCCTGTTTGTGGCCTATTAAACATACATTGTACATCTGCTTTAATTCTTAGAGAAAAGGACGCATTGACCAAAAGTAAAGAATGTCCATGTTCACAAATAAAATTCTTTAAGCAAAAAAAAAAAAAAGAACGTCCATGTTAAAAATAAAGATTAAATGCGTCTCTTCTTGGGACGCCAATGCTGGTCCTCCTTTGATGCTAAGACTCCCTTCGCAGGTGTCAAGGCCAAGCTGACTTGCTGTGTACTTGCTGGACTGTTCTTTTTTTTGAAACCTTGAGGAATATAACCCTGACTTGTTTAAGGTTCTCTGTTCTGACAAGATATAAAACTGTTCTGAAAACTCTGCTCCCCCCAAGCAGTTTCTCAGAGTCTTCTGGGCTAGTCCTCAGTTTGGCTCAAAGAAAACTCTTTTCTAGTCTTTCTTATTGTTTATTGATTATTTTCATGACACCTTCATCTTCTTTCTTAATTCATTCCATTTTGTGGTTTTTCTATACAAGGAAATTGTAGGATGAAGTTGTAAAAGACTTTGAAATTAGCAAAAGATTAGTGGGTGTAGTCAATGAAAAATAAGTCATTTTTCTAGCAAGCCCTTTTGTTTATCTGATTTTATAAAGGCTCCGAGTCTTTCACTGACTTTGAGCTATTTTACAACTTTGTAATTTATAGAAATGTATACTAGTGCAAATAATTCTTGTCCATATAAATGCAAATTGCATCTATTTTAATGTAATTGGTTATTAACCTATGGATATTGATCAGTTTTGCCATTTTTTACATCTGTTTATAACTTCATTTCAGCATTCTTTATTTGACTACACGTGTGAGGGTTAGAATTCTCCTTTGAACTGGCTATAACATCTTACTGGTTTCCTCATTCATTAATGACTTAAACAAATCTTGACGTGTTCATTTTACATCTGTATGAAAGCCATCATGATAAGTGTTTTAAAAATTACTATCCTTTAACAACATGTATGAATTCTTAATGAATATCGGCGACAAAACAGGGTTTCCCTGCAAAAACCCTTGTTTTCTAGTTTCCTAAGTGGAATAAAAGTATAATGCTGAATAATAGTTTTATAATATTTAATATATATTATTATATAATATAATAGTTTATATTTCCACTTTTAACAAGTAAATCCCTGTGCATGATAAAAAGCAAATAATCTCTTATTTTTATCGGAGAATAACGTCATGCACTCTCTTTCAAAAGTATAGTTGGAACTTCATTACACTAACAATCACAGAATATACCACAGGAGGAAAAGACAGGCCAAAACTGGCATGAAGAACGATTCTAAGATATTTTGTTACATAGAATTGATCCCCTTTCCAGTTCAGATGGTACAGCTGGCAAAATCAGCCTCAACAGATTTGGAAAGGCCTGCCTGCTCAACGTGCTTCTTTTCCTGTCTGACACCCTCAGAGATTGTGAAGCTGCCGCTTGACACCTTGAGTTAGTTCACACTCCTCTGTGTGTTGCCTTGGCCTTCAGCTAACTTCCTGAAGTTGTGAGGAATGGCTCTAAACTGATCTTGAAAAAGTTTTAAAAATCATTAACTTCAGTCTTTAGCTCTTTATAGTTCCTCAATCATTTAAATTGACAATACTTACTTGTTGAATACATATGCAAATTAATACATTTCTCTATGAATTAGTGGATTTTTAACCAGTATACTATGCTACTTCTCCAGTTATTCCTTTGGGAAATGTGATAGTTTAAATGGATTAGCTTCTCTATAAAATGTATAGTAAACCTTGCAAGTGCTTGATTTTGATAAGCTGTTTTCAATTATATATATATTTTTGAGTGAATATTAATATTATAATTCTAACAGCTAAAATTTTTGCGGTGTGAAATTTTTATTCCTACCTTGAGTTAGCAAGTGCCTTACACATGTAAAGAACACGTAATTTTTTTAAATTGTTAGAACCATTTTGAGGATTAACAGAAATAAACTATTATAAAATATCTCATTTTTATTTGGTCAAAAATACAAATCCTATCTGAAAAAAATAATACATTAAATATATAGAAAATATAAGTAGAAATTTCATTTTAGCTTTATTTTTTGAGGAGACCATATCATCTCCTTAGTTTTGACTTAGGTCTAAACAGAATTGCCTAACATCATGTGGTTATGATTCTGTCCAATTATAAAACTAAATTAAAAAAATAAATAAACAGGGACTTTGATGTGCAAAGAGCTGTTCAAACTTTAGCAAGAAATGTTAAATATAATAAAAATGTAAACTCTATGGTTTATGTGAGTTTTAGTGTGTACTAAATAAAAGCAAATGTTTGCTAGATCACTTTTAACTTTTAACTTCAATGCTTCTAACATTTATAAATACTGTTCCCCATTGTTTGCTGATCCTACTAACAAGAAGAAGGAGGGCAAAAGTGAAATAAGAGTATAAGTGAGAAAAAATAAAACTATCCTTTTATGGCTCACATTCTTAACAAATTCGGACTGCCAGTGGAGAAGAGTTAGAACACATATTTCCTAAAGACCAAATGCATTAATGTCTGCAAAAAGAAACCAACTATTGATAAATTAATAGTTCATTAATTAAGATCATGCTTAGTTTTTCTGTAAAGGATGATTGTTTACTGCTTTTAAAAAGAGCTAAAATCTAAATATCAATCAATATTAGAAAAAAAATACTATGTGATACTGAACCCCTAGAAAGGAAAGGCTTACCTTGGGCAGCTCACACATAGTCGTAAATTCAAACTGAAAGTCAGTAATGAATCTCAGAAGCTAGAGAGATTACATACCCCAATCAACCAAAAATATTATTTTTGAGAGTAAATGAATAAATAAAACTCATAAATTTATTAAGAAGAATTTCCCTTTTACCCATGTTATATTTATAAAATTGGGGATTTTCCATGAAGTATGCAGTTACTTTCTAGAAATAGCGTTGGAAAGACCACTTCAGGGCAGAGCTTCTCAGACTTTAGGGTGTTTATGAATAACACAGGGATTTTGTTAGAAATGCAAATTTTGATTCTTTGGATCTGGTGTGAGTCCTGAGGTTTGGCATTTCTTACAAGCCGCCATTTCTTACCTAGTCAGAGGACCACACTGAGGAGCAATGCCCTGCCAGCACTTCTAGTGAAAAGGCACAAATTCCCAACCTTGTCACATTATGTACTTACAATTGCTTACAACATGCACGTTTAGATTGCACATGTATAATGATGGAGAAAATAAGGACCTTTTTCCTTGGATAAGAACCCAAATTAGAATGACTCATTTTTAAAGTTCTATCACGCATGCAGCCCATGCCCTGTACCAGCACCTCGATGCTCCTCTTCTTCCAAAGTACTAGACCCGTACAGGACACATTACAAAAGGCATTAGGTACCCTTTTTGTGGAGGTGACCTACCACCTCTAGTCCCTAATGGGGAATGCTAGCCAAGGGCTTGGGCAACTGCAGAATCCTAAAGGGAGGTTCTACTGGTGTACATATTGAAAATAGTATCTTTCTCTCCTTGGGCAACATTAATTTCTTGACTGTATTTTTCTCAATTTCTGCATCAAATCCATTACATTGAAATTTAAAGTTGGTGCACCAACACTCCAATTTTTTGCCCCATATATTTTGATTTTCTAACCTGAACTGAGACCATCTACGTAGTTATTTCCTTTCTTTCCTTTTGTTACCCTTTCTCCATTGTGCTTTTGGTAAAACTTCAACCATCTCCAAACAAGCCTGCAAACCAGAGATTTGAGACTTAAAGGGGTGCTATGCACTCTGATTTTCCTCTCCAAGTGATACTTGGAGGCAAGAGTGAGTTTAAGTATGGGTACACTGTTTTGAATAAAGGTATGGACTACCTACTACATTCAGTAGGCCACTCAAAATGGTCTTTTAATGGATTCACGCATGAAAGAACAAAATATTTAGAGAAACAGGTTCTGTCTTGCTGAGAAGCAATAGTCAAACCAAATATTTGCTACTTCTCTGATGTCATCGCCAAACTGTTTTCCAGTTCCCTTCACCTGAAACAGATTCAGATGGCTAGTTCAGGGACCGTTATGGTTTGGCTGCAGACCAAGTTTTATGGAGTCCGTCCACTGGCTTATCTGAGCGTTCCCAAGTGCAGTTTGCAGACGCCCAAAGACACATCCTGAGACACAGAGCATCCTTGGATGTCTCCCAAATAAAACCAGGAGTCTAAATGGTTTTGCAACAAAAATCTGCCAGACATTTTTATTGTCAAGATAGCACTTTGCTTAATGGCTTGTACGAATAACATCCTTGATGAGCGTTTATCACATGAATGAATGCCAATTTGGTACCGATTATTCCCTCCATAAGAACAACGATCATATCTTATTTTTTTTGGGCATGGCCAATATAAAACATGTGTTTCTCATTTATTAGGATAGCAACAAATGTTTGTGAGTGAAAATATATGATAGCCTTAGGTTTATACAGTTTTACCTTCATTTTCAAGATAAATTAATATTGATAGGATCTCCCGACCAAGGAGGAACAAAACACCATTTTGATAACATATTATTTACTGTCTTGTTTTTGTGGGCATGACTGGAAACCCTACAGGCAGATGGAGAAAGCCCAAGTGAGTGTCTCACCCTGTATGATAGACTGATTTCAGACCATGTTACAAGACTATCTTAGAACTCACTTCTTCCATGTAGTTTTTCAATGACTGTCCTCCACTGGAGGCTTCTCCCTAGAGGCAAAGAGGAAGAGAGGTTGAAAAAGTCAAGAGAAGGAGAGAGAAAATAGGAAAGAAGATGAGTCACGAAGAGCAGTGAAACCTGGGGGCAACACCAAATCTTTACTATGCTCCAGCATCTCAGTTCGTACTTACGGGATTATCAGTTTGGCAAATTCTTACTCTGAAGGAGATAATAATTGTTTCAAGGCAACAATATATCTTTTAGGTGGATTTTAGGTCACATAAACAAATAACCACCTAGTGGAGCTAGGTGGACAGAATGCTAAATGTGTAGTATAAGATTTTCTGTTATTAACTTTATAAATATGCACCTAAAATTAGATTAAGAAAACAGTCACTAATTCTGTATTTGATAAATCTGTGTGAAGACCTAGCACAGGGACTTAAAAGTACTTATGGAAAAGAGTACAGCTCATTAGCCTTCCCTTTTCCAAATGTTTATATCCAGTCTTCCTCACCTTACTTGTATGTTATTAGTAAATTCTCCGTTATTTGTGCCTTTTACCAGCATTTCATTGAACACTAGTAATCCCTGAGATTTTAAATCACTGAAACTTAAAACATCAAATTAAACAGATATCGCAAACTCATCTAAACATTGCTGGTCAAAATTGTCAAACAACTTGTCAGTTTGGAAAGGTTATATATACATAAAAGCAAAGTGATTCAGTTAGAAAAAGATATATTTTTATACTTCATGGCCAGAAACGTTTGGAAATAAATTCTGAGATATGAAATGATAAATTCTAGGACACCATATGTGTTTCAAAGATAACTAAATAAGTGTGAATAAAGCTTACATTTGTTTCTATAACTTTTCAAAGACCCTCCTTTTGAACTTTTCAAGGCTCTCATAGACATGACCTTATTTGATTGGTTTTTCACTACAATTTGAGGGTAAGGCATCCTCAGGTCAATTCGATCCATAAAGAAATTGAAGGCAGGGCTGCTGATTGAAGTGCTTAAAGCCCAGGAGGCAAAAAAGGCATTGCTGGGACTGGATTCAACCCTGACACTCTTCTACCTTGCTGAAATGAAAATTCTAAAACAAAAAATTAAATTTACTTTAGTTTTTTTAAAAAAATTGTGATGTATACTCCAAAGCTCTTTCAGAGGGTTAAAAAAAAAAAAAAAAAAAAAAAGCATGCTTTTTCTTCAAAACAAAAATTAAGCTAGGAATAAAGTTCTGGGATTCCTTAGAAATCACAGATGTGGTCATATTTTTTCACAAATCATGGTTTCCACTAGCAAAAAATTAATATGCTATAGTTTAAATGTTTCCAAATGCTTCCAAGCTTGTGGGATTTTTTCAACGGATAAGATAGTGAAAGAGATAGGATAGTTTTATTTACTTAAACTGAAACATAAACTATTAGAAAATATCAAATCCATATAAATCCTCCAAACTGTGAGGAATTTAACTCAAGGCATGCAGAGAGGGCTGGAAACTTACTTCAAATAAACTGCTTTTTATAGTTGAACTAACTACGCTATCACCCCTCATTTGGACAACTGGTCCAGAAAGAATGCTGTGGGTTCTTCCAATTTGGCTCTTGTGTGTGACAGAACTAGTCCATTTGTGCCAATAATCCCCTTTGCCTGTGCTGCTAGGGGCAAGAGAATGAGTGGCAAACTGCCTGGAGTAACAGCTCTGCTTTCTGGAAGGGCCAGCGTCTGAGGGCCGACAGTGAGATGCTGTAGACCAGTCCCTGGGGGCTCGCTGAAGACACCTATTTGTCTCCTTCACTCTGGAGTGCAATGGTTTTCCCAAATTGTCCGGATACTTGTAGTATTATGCCAAGACCTGGTGATGACTGAGGGTTTTCTTGATGACCAGATATAACTAAAGCACTGTGCGTACTACAGGGCTTCTCGACAGGCTTTCTTTTTCCCACAGTGCCAGGTCCTTTTCAATATCTACACCATAGAAAAGGAGCAACCTACACAACGCTATTTGTTTCAAAGGCCACACAGCTTGGAGTCTGGCTGTGACCACCTTTCATAAATCACTGACATGGGTGGCACTGATGAATGAGGAACACAAAGTAAACGACTCCAGGAGGAAAATACAGAGGAAATGGACCTTTTGCAGAGAAGATTACAAATGTGGCACAGAGCCAAGTGAACAAAGAGAAGAACAAGACATCAGGATCTCTGAGCCTTGGGGTCAGAAGAGATGGCCCCAGCCAAGAGGCTTGATTCAACACGGCTGCCCCAGGTTCCCCATTTCTAACATGGCACTGCTGAAATGCTGATCTTCCCTCCTTCCCCCACTGGTGGTGCTAATGAAATAAAATCCCTTCCAAAGCACAAAGCTATCAACTTCAGTCATCCTTTTCTTAGCTTTAAAGAGTTGGCATTTTAAATATCAAGTCATTCTAACAACATAATATTTTGTTAATCACCTGGAAATGAATCAAAAATACCCAAATGCAATTTCCCTAGAAAAACAAAGAGAAGAAAGGG
The DNA here is from genome assembly GCF_965194825.1 of Balaenoptera physalus. Classification (NCBI taxonomy): domain Eukaryota; kingdom Metazoa; phylum Chordata; class Mammalia; order Artiodactyla; family Balaenopteridae; genus Balaenoptera; species Balaenoptera physalus. Next base: position 14,599,234 of record NC_138895.1, on the reverse strand, counting down.
GATAGAAGGGTGGCAGACAGGGGCGTGTGAAGGAGGGAAAGGGCAGAATACATGGAAACTATGCCTTCAAAAAAAAAAAGGAAGGAAAGGAATTTCCTGAAATGTGGTTTGACTTATCATGAATCTTAATATAACCAACGGTTGAGATAAAAATGTTTTGAATGTGAATTACAAAATATATTATAAACTCAGAGAAAGAAAGAAAAAGAGGCTGATATGATTACTGCTCAACATACGACGTGGGATCACAGCTGTCAGAGACGAAGGCTATCGTCACTCCCCTAGTTCTTTTCCAGTTAAGGAAACATTCTCAGTGAGATGGCATATTCTAGAGACTGAGCTAGGACTAGACCCACACTTTCCTGAATCCATCACCATTTTCCACCATATCAGGCTGCTCTTGTTTCAACCAGTATTTCCTGTTCATCTCTTACTCATCTTTAGATAAAATGCATACAGACTTACACTTGCATATAGGGTACATTTATCCTCTAACATTTTATGTCTAAGACCTCTGGTATTCATTTCCTTCAAAGAAAGTTCCATGAGAACTCTACTTCCACCAGAATGTTCTTTCTTCCCACCTTTTTTTCAAATGAAACTAAACAATAATCCTGATACAGACAACACTCTCTTAAGAAGTACCTGTGGTACTTAGAACCCATAGAAGAATGGGAGCTCCATATGAATGGCCAGGGCATTTCTGAACCTAAGGGACCCATAACACTTTACCCCGTTATTTATTCCACAAGTATTTATCAAGCACCTATGGTGTGCCACATGATTAACTAGGCTTGGGGACAAAGAGGTGAATAAGAACTAATCCCTACCATAAAACGTTTACCTTGAGAAAACAGATCTACAAGTTATCAGAATACAGAGCAAAAGTTAATTGACACAGGTAAGCCCAAGGTGCCACAGGAAAAAATAGGAGGAAAAGGCGCCTACTCTTTCATTTATTTAACAGGCATGTTTTGAGAAATTCTATGTGCTGGGAACTGTTATAGGCATTGGATACAGATGATGAAGGAGTCAAAGTAGAAGGATTAAAACTTGCAGAAATTATTTTTAAGCTTAGTCCTAAAGACAGTCAATTAGCCAGACGAAGGAGCTGAATAAGGAGGAGAACTCGTACCAGGCAGAAGGAAAATTCTGTGCAAGGGTCCAGACCCAACAGAGCTAATATACGAAACCACAAGTATTACTATGAAAACCACCAATATACTATGCACTGAAATGTGTATTGCATTTTGAGATATAGAGATATTAACATCGTGTCATTTCCTAATTTTATACTATAATTTCCTGTAATACAGCTGCTAATATAACGGTTACACGTTTTTTGGGGTTTTTGCCATGCCACGAGGCTTGCGGGATCTTAGTTCCCTGACCAAGGATAGAACCCAGGCCCCCTTAAGTAGAAGCGCAGAGTCCTAACCACTGGACCACCAGGGAATTCCTTGTTGTATTTTCTTTTTTTCTATTATTATTTATTTATATACATCTTTATTGGAGTATAATTGCTTCACAATGCTGTGTTAGTTTCTGTTGTACAACAAAGTGAATCAGCCGTATACATACACATATCCCCATATCCCAAAGAGAAAAACAAATACTGTTGTGTTTTCTAAGTGCATTATTACACAGGGTTACTGAATTTGTGACAGATGACAGATAGATTGAAGTTCAGCTTTCCAAACTCCAGCAAACTTTATAGGCGGCAACTACTACTGATGTCCAAGAGAATAAGCAGTGATCTATTTCCAATTAGTAAAACACTGGGTGCAATAGTTTAGAAAATCAAAATTGTTTTGGAAATTTCAGAAGTCTTTTAGATCATTGATGTAGTCAATAAATTAATAGTTACACTTGAGTTTTCACACTTACATATATAAACAGATGTTGTTTCTAATTGGCCCCAGAGTCTTTTCATACTGTTGAAAAATTGTTTTCTGAAACTTTGCTCACAATCTCATGAACAATTATAGCACCAGTGCAGACCATCTTTCTCTGAAAATGACACCTTTATCCAGTAGAGAAGACACTTGACTGCTTTAGCATTGCTAAGAGCTAAAAGACAGTAGCATTTTAAGAGAAGATGTTATGATCTTACTCTACCTTTAAGTTCCACAGTGGCTGTGGGTTACATCTATACCAGGAATCAGCAACCTAAGGTGTGATCAGAAGCCAAATTTCCCTCTCAAAAGGGACAAATAACACTCAGTCCCTATGCACATAACCAACTTTTAAATTAAAATGAGAACAATCTACATTTTTCTTCCAATTTTTTCATGTTAAGCTAAATAGTTCCTTTAGTGATAATGCCCTTGCCTTAGAGACTTACCTTAAAACAATTTAAAAAGGCAGGAGCAGTTATGGAACTAATGACTATTACTAATAATGTCAAATTTTAAGGTATTTTAGCGTTCCTTGTTATTTTCTGAAAAGTGGCTATTCAGTTGCCAAAAAAAAAAAAAAAAGCATTTTATTCTTTTCTTTTCTTCCCACGTAAAAAATATGGGAGTGCAATGCCAGTAATGAGAGGCTCCCTATTTAGGAGAGTGGTAATTTTTATGAATGGATATTGACTAGGAGAAGGGACAAGATGAGAGGGTGGAGCTGTAGGATGGATGGCTAGTGCTAATCATTTTTAATTGCAATGACATAAAGTAGACTGAGATATATATTATTGGTCAATTGACTTTTAAAAAATCCATATGACCTTGAACTATTCACTGTACCAATAACAGCAAATTGTCAGCCATAAGATCTTGGAAAGTCACAACTTGTCTTCTGAAGGTGCGTTTCCTCATATACAAGGTTGTTTCAGAACCACAGGGTTGTTTCACATTGGATAGTGAATGTGAAAGAGTGTTGAAACCTTCAGAGTTATACAACTGTAAAGTGCAGAATTATTATTCTGTAAATGTGTATATCTTCACTGATCCACTCACCTGTTAGTTTTCCTGTCTTCTCCCCTGGCCCCATCACTCAAATCCTCACATGGTCCTTTGACTGTATGCATATCTTTACCAAAACATATATCACACCCTATTACAACCACTGGCTACTTTCTCTGTCTTTCCCATTTAACTCTAAGTTGTTGAAGGGCAAAAATTGTTTTTATTAATTTTTGCTTCCCAAGTCCTGGTACAGGGCCGGGCAATATAGGTGAAAACTAAATATTTGAAGAATGAACGAGCAAGCAAACAATTTGTAGATTTAGCTGGCTCTGGATCTACACAGAGACTATAGAATCATAAAGCTTATAAATAATGAGATAAAAGAGAGAACTCACTTTTAAAGTCAGCAAGTAGATAGTATTATTGAAGGTGCAATAAAGACACTGAAGAAATTGCTGATTACTTAGGATTTGTAAGTAGTTATTGAATAGAACTTTCACCTTGAAATATGAAAACTATGTATTCGTAAGTATATTTTTACTATTTCGTTAAACTAGTGCTATGGATAATTATTTTCATAATACTGAAAAATGGAAATATATAAAATTGGCCTTTTAAAAATCTAATGAGATACATTAGAGTTAGAGATACATTAGAGTTTAGGAAAGAGAATGTTTTTTGAAAAAACTTTCAGAAATAAAGACTAAAGTAGGACAGACAAAAAATAAACAAACACAACAGATAATGTCGTAAAAGAACTAGAAGGTGAATAAGAGAAATTTTTTAAATCAAAAAGAAATTCAGAAAGATATTTTTTTAAAGGATTTTAGGGAAAGTGATAAATATTGAAGAGAAGCAGAGAAGACGAAATACACAGAAAATAGGAGACCTTAAGGCAGAAAACAAAAGAAAGGGAACAGAATCGATGCAAAAAGTTATAATTCAAGAAAACTTCCCTGAAATAATAATAAAAGAAATTACATATTGCACTGCATACCTGGCAATAGTGAGCCAGACTGATATACTCTAGCAAATTCATCGTATTTTAAAGATAAAACGTCCTTTGGGCATCTAGAAAAACGTACTGCATGATTTATACAGGGAAAATATTTAGATTATCATTAGACTTTAACAGCAGTGATTTATAATGGTAGAAAAACGAAGTAATATATTTAAAATACTGAAGGAAAGAAAATGTGAGCTCAGTAATCTAATGGAGAATGAACTTCAGAAAACTAAAATGCTGAGATCTAAGAACAGATGGTGAGCATTAACTATAGAGTTACCTGTCCTAAGACCACATGACAGTTGAAAAGCAGAGAATATGTTATGCATTGGCTATATACTCTGACAATGTGGATTTGGTACAACTATTAACAAGTTGGACCAGAACAGAGAAAGCATATGCATTTTTTCAGTATTTGTATTGGTAGATGGATTGATATTTTTATCCTGAGACCCCTGTATAGAATATGGAATAAGACAAATGAGTTATTATGGAATATTTTAATTCCAACATTGCCTTTATCATTGAGAATCAGAATTGTCGGTATGGAAAAAAGGAGATAAAGATATAAGAAAATGGGTTAAATTTAAGTCTTGGTCTCCTCTAATTTGAATTGAAAGTTATCAATGTGAACTACCTGTCCACCCAAAGGGGCTGGAAATAATGATCAATCCAGTAGTAATGAGTATCACTGGTATCCAGACTGTGGTCTTGAAAGACCATTTCTCACTAAAAGAAACTAGGGCTTTTCAAAAAAAAAAAAAACAAAAAGGACTGATGCCATATTTGGGACAGGATACACAACACAACATTAGCTTGGAGCATCTTGTGCTACCCAAGAGCAAGCAAGCTATCAGAGACTACCAGGGGCATGACAGAATGACCCATAAACAAACGTGAAGAAGTCCTCATGCCAAAGATGGACCAGTTTGAGCTTTAGCAATGATAATAATTGCCATGCATTGAAACTTACCAAATAAGTTTAAAGAAAGTATTGTTTATCTTCAGAAGATATTAGGTACCCTATTCATTATCTTGAACACTAGCAAATAAAGGAGAGAAATCAAGCACGTATCCTGCCTTTCTTAAGAGAACTGTATTACTGGCCAATCAAATAGTAACTGAGAGAAAGGGTCTCTCAGCAAAAGTATTCCAACAAATAAATACAAAAGAAATGATGAAATTAAAATATTACCACTTTTCAACTACCAATGTATACATAAATATTGGCATTGAGCATCTATGGCTGCTAAGATGATAGCATGGGAAACGACCATATATTATGTGTCTCCTATAGTCATGCCAAAGAGGAGCTTTATCCAGTTTCTGGATACATTTCAGGAAAAAACAGAGAACTGAAGAACATGTTGAACCAAGAATATGAAGTTAGCAAAATTCTGACTGCAGAAAACTTGGCAGGTCAAATGGCCAGGGTTCTTTAACAGATAAATTGTAAGAAAATGCAAGAAATGGAGTTTAAAAGAAAATGCAAGAAGTGGAGTTTAAAAGAGACTTAAAGACATATCTGATTTTTGAAAGTTGGCAAGGTTAACAATAGTGTCAAGAGATGCATATTTAGGTGATAAAGCTATTTTTAAAGTGCAAGTTGATTATTATAAAAGAATAATTTTTATTTGTGGGGAGAGGCAGAGGCTGTGGTTGGGAAAGGGCATAGTGAAAGGCCATCTCCATTGTCTGGCAAAGTTTTATTTCTTGACCTGAGTAATACTCTCATTATAAAAGTAATTAAGCCATACATTTGATTTGGGTGATTTTCTATATTTGTGTTTTGTAATAAAAAGACATTTTAAAATAAACAGATAGCCATTTCTAATACTAAACTGTAGTGTTACAGGCATAAACGTAAGGTCCAAATGAAACTCTTAAAAAATTAGAGTGAAATGTTATAATGCTCTATTTATTGCTGGCTATATCTACATGGTCACATATCCAATCCCCCATTGATCTAAATCTTTTGGTCTACGTAAAGAGGTAATTATTGGTTATATATCTAGAAAAGTAGTTAAAGGACACTCTTACCGTTCTGATTCAATCTTAAGCTAATCTAATTATAACACTGACCTAATAAAAATCAGTTGGCAATTTTGATTTTTACCATTTGAAATAATGAAGCCTTTAAATTCTGTTCCATTAAGCTTTTTAAAAAATCAATACATGTCACTTGAGAATCTGTAAAGTACCTGTATGAATTCTCTGAGGTCGGTGAAAAATGAATGTCAGCCTCATAATTTAAACCAAACATACAATGTATTCTTTTAAAATTAAATTAATCTGTGTCTTTGCAAAATGCCTAAGTGGCTAAGGTGACCAGCTTCCGGCACTGTGACTCACGGTTGGGAAGACCGATGGGAGCCTGCAAGAAAACCGATACCCGAGGCTCGTGAGATACCAAGACTTTCATGTCTCTCTTGTTCTCCGTCCACGTTTCCTTAATTGAAAAAAAATGATCAGGGCTTCCCTGGTGGCGCAGTGGTTGACAGTCTGCCTGCCGATGCAGGGGACACGGGTTCGAGCCCTGGTCTGGGAAGATCCCACATGCCACGGAGCAACTAAGCAACTAAGCCTGTGCGCCACAACTACTGAGCCTGCGCGTCTGGAGCCTGTGCTCCGCAACGAGAGGCTGCGACAGTGAGAGGCCCGCGCACCGCGATGAAGAGTGGCCCCCGCTCGCCACAACTGGAGAAAGCCCTCGCACAGAAACAAAGACCCAACACAGCGAAAAATAAATAAATAAATAAATAAATAAATAAAGATGTAAGGTAACATATTTAAAAAAAAAAAAAAGATCAGTGCTTCAGATAAGTAACAATCCTCGGCATTTCTCTACATTGAGGGAAACATATTTCTCTAACAGATGCATGGACACAAATAATTTTGTGCTGGTTTCTTTTAACATATGTCTCTGATTTTTTAATTCAACAACAAAAAAGACCAGTTTCACATTTCAGACACCTTTGCATTTTTTCATACACATTAAAGGGCTACAGAATAATTTAAACTTTGTAAGGAAAAGTCTTTTTCGCTGACTTGTAAATAAATGCAGGTAGTAATAATGCAGAAGTACATTTTAAAAGTGTATTTTTAATCCTTAACACATTTATTTGAAAAGGTCTAATTTTTAAAATTTTTTTAATTGATTCTTTAAGTGGTCCAAAGAGAATGACATCCGCAGCATTAAGGTTCAAACCAAATAAATGAAATGCATGAGTTTATATTATCTAGCCTGTCAAAAACTTGGCAGCTCATGTCATAAAGTGTCACTGGGAGAGTTGTGACAGGCTTGGGGGAAATGTGTAGAATCATAATCAATTTTCCAAGAAAAAGAGGTGACCTCCAAATAAATAAGAGGAGTGACTTGGAGGGGAAGATAAAGGAGGTTGTTAACTGATTCAAAGTAGCACAATACTAATCCTGAAGATTTACCTATAGTCTCTAGGATAATTTGAAAAGGCAATTCTCACGAGTGTGTCCCAACTCACCACCTGTGTTTAATGTACTACAGTATTTCTTCTGCTTAATATGGGCTTAGTGTGGGCTGGTCACTGGACTAAGACTTGGCCTTGATTCCACGTATTGTCAGAAAGTGGCAAAAGGTGGCGACATCCTAAAGAGGCAAGAGTGCAGGTTTTGGAGTCAAGCAAATATGGGTTCATAATTCCATTCTGCCATTTATGTTCGTGTGCATCGGGCAAGTTACATAACTTTCCTGGGTCCCAATTTCTGCATCTGTAAGTGGTGATAACACCCTGGGCGCCTCATGGGTTATTGTGAGGCTTAAATGAAATAATGTCTGTAAGGCATAGAAGACAGGAATAAAACCCTGGCTGTCATCATTATTAATGAGGATAATAAGTATTAGTACTAGTTTTAGGAGGTTTTTAGTAAATGGAAGACAGAGAAAACCAACCTTACACTAGGTAAGGTAGGAAAATTAGGAATATGCTTAATTCTTTAAGAATATAGCTGAGAAGGGAACCTGACTATGAGGAAATCAGATGCTACTTTTAATCTATTCCTGTTTTTGTGTCACTTTCATTAAAAGAATCTTGCACTTTCAATGACAGGTAATTATTGAATGGCTTCATGTATAAATACATTTTCTGCAGTAAATTCAAGGGTAAATGGAAGGTTGACTGACGGTGAGATAAAAGGGACTTTAAAAAACCTTGGACATCAGAAGGAGAAAGAAGCAAGTAACACAAGTCAAGAGAAATGAATTGTTGAGAAAAGGGAGTGAGACAGCATCCTTAACACAACTTCGCTCCTGACCTCCCAATACTGCAGTCATACTGAAAAACTTCCAGGCCCTCCAACAGTCAGTGTCTCTCTCTCTCTCTGTCTCTCCATCTCCTTCCCTCCCTTCCTCCTGTCCTTCCTTCCCTCCTCTGCCATCCTTTTGTGCAGCCCTTTGTGCCCTCTTCTTGACGCCACCTAGGAAGATTCTACTCGCGGCAAGTCTAAGTTCAGTGCCACAGTTCCAGGAGGACTTCCCTGACCTGCATGTTCGTGTTGCCCCCATCCCGCCTGCTGTGTGTTCCCATGACCCCTACAATTAGAGAGTTTGCCACACTGACTGCCTTGGCCTGAAGCAGTCTCTCTTCCATCGTCAGCTCCACAGACCCACCCTTCACATTTGCAGGGCCTGAAGCAAGAGGTCAAACAGGTCCACGCTGCCAACAAACTATTTCATACATGATATTCTGACTTTCAATCAGGCTTGGCAAGCCAGTTTCAAATTCAGAATTCTTGTATTCCTTCAAGTTCTGCACCTTAACTTGGCAAAAAAGGGAGAGCAGGAAGGCAGCACTGACCCCAATCCCATACCCTTTGGCCCCTTTTCTCCCCCTGTTTGCCCCACTGCATCACAAAGGTCTTTGTGAGCACAAGTGAGTCTACCCCTGCCTGCATCTCCAAGCTTGTTTACACCCTCCCAAAATGTCTGTCTCTCGTCCACTCCTCAGGCCTAGAACTAAGCTCTCAGGAAGGATGAACTAGGGAAAGGGGACCATGCAGGTCCAGGAAGTGGGTTTGGGACAATTTGGGCAGCAGATTCCAGGATCCTGGTACTTAGCACATGGTCAGACTCCAGGTGGACATGTTCCCTTGACCCATAAGCTCCTTATCGCATGCAGAGGGGCAACAGCCCTGGGCTTGTCTAAGACAGCACCGAGACTGTCTGACAGTAAACACACCTAACTCTTTACTGTCTATAATATTTAGTGCAGGGTTTGGCATCTAAAAATCACTCCCAAATATTTATAGAATGAATAAGCATTATTACAAAAGGCATACATTTCTAATTCAAGGTGCTAAATAATCAAAAGATAGTAGAAGATGTGATAAGAAGCATAGACAGATAAAGACTTTGTGTAAAAGTTTTGAATATTTCAGAAATGACAGAATCAGGGAGATTCTCATAGCAAGAGATGGGGGAAAGGTCATATTTTAGACCTATTTAGGATCCACGGAAAATAAAGTACAAATATGGACTAGAGAAAGACATTTTAAAAATTGACTACGTTTGTTTTGAGTTGGATAATGGCCCCAAAACAGAGATGAGCAAAAATCAAGATAGAATATAAGAATAATGATAAAGGAGTGAGATTCAATGAAACTGCCTATCAAAAAGAGACCTCAGTCCCATCAGCTACAATTATCTATCTGAGGAGAGATCAATGGCAAAGGTTCTCTCTAGGACAGGCAGAGTGTTCTGCAGTGTGATTACCAGGGAAGTTGGACAAAACTTGGAAAGAAAATAAAGTAGGAAAAGATGCGGAAAACCTGTCTACAGAAGGTATCTTTGCAATCGTACTCTGCTAACTACAGGGTGTACTATACCCCATCAGCCTAGTCTCACATTTTTGTAAACTGCGGAATGGTACCAGAGTTTGTATGGATCACCTAACATCCAAAAACCTAAGGAACCACAATTCAAATGCTTCATCAAATCTAAGACCAGGCACAGAGCGTAGAGCTCGTGATGCTGTCCCAAGTCTCTTTGATGCAGTACAGTTTTCCCTTTATGGTCTAAAACCGTTGCCCCTTTGGGAACTAGAGCCCCAAGATGTTCTATAGGAAGAAATTTCCATGTTAATTCCTAGTCCAAAAAAGTGAATTTAATGTGCCTTACGGAACAAAGCTAACTTTGGGGCCCTGAAAAGGGCCAAACCACATCATAGAGAGTAAGAAGATATCTTCCATTCTCATGAAGGTATGCCCATCTTTAGAACCAAGTTCAAAGCAAACATCTTTTGAAGTCTTACTGAACATGACTGAACATTGAGGGTTTTTACAATGTTTTTGCATGTGTTTGCATTTTATGAAAACAGCTAGGATCAGAAGCAGAGGAGCCAAAGAGATTTCCTGCCAGGTCTGGGAATCTAAAAGCCAGAAATTTCAAGAGAAAAAAATAATTCTTATAACATGTGTAGCCTAATTTTATATACCCTCAATGTTAATTGAGATAAACACTTGAAATCCTGGATACACTTTGACAATGAACTTCAGAGCCAAACTATTTAGCCCTGTCTCAAATCCATAGCAATATTGCAGGTGAGAAGTTAAATGTAACTCATCTTTTGGTCACTGCCAGTTAGTTAAATATATCAGTTTAATAAAGCCAAGTCACGAAAAAGCAGCCTCAGTATTTTTAAAGATCACAAGTCTCCTGGGAAACAGTTCTCTTGACTCTTGTAGAATGTCCTTTGAAGCTCAGAGAGGACACAAATCAAGCTAATCAAGGCACCTGCCACACAGAGTTTTGCCTTAGAATATTGGGAGACTCTTTAATCACCCATCTGGCAGAACACCAGACTCGGGGCTGACCGCCACGTACAATCAAGCAGACTGTGCCCCAGCCAAGGAGGCGAGTGGAAGCAAATGTTGGCCACTTTTGTAGAGGAGAAAGAGCTTTAAGGGCAAATGAGTTAAAACAATGCACGCAATAAATCTTCAAATATTCCAGAAGCTGAAACTAACCCAATGAAAATAATTGTAAAATACTCTACTACACTTTAAAAAACACATAAATATAGAATTATAGAAACACAGCCAGATAGCAGTTCATATAAAAAAAGATGGGAACTTTAGGTAACAACAACTTTAGTGTGTACCAGCAATTCAGTGGAGGCTACTGGAAAAGCTATTTCAATAGTAAGCATCATTAATGAAAGCACAATCAACTCCTCCAGGCTGTTAATAGTTGAATTGTACATTGTGATCAGCTGAGACTATTGGGTTCAAGTTTGGTGTGTTGGAAGGAAAAGTGATTAGAATGGAGATTGGTCTAGAAAAAAGGTCACGTAAGTCATGGTTGAAGAAGTTGTTTAATTTTCATCAGAAGGACAGAAGACTTAAAGACTGATTGAGATATTTAACTCACTGAAGATTTAAAAGATGGAGAGGAAATTAGAGTTCTTTCCTGTTTCAGAGAGCAAAATTAGGGCATAGAGATGGAAGTTTCACGGAGACAGATTTTTCTCTCAAAATGAGGATGCATTCTTCTAGAGCAGTAACGAAATATGGGCTGGAGCAGGAGGTTTCAGGGAAGAGCTGTTGCCTGAAATCCTGGGGGCAAGATCAGGCAGTGGGCGATAGAAGGAATTCCTCAGTGAGGAAAAAGTTGCCTTACAGTCTTCTTATACTGAACTTCTGCTGCATTTCCTACCCTTAGGAAACTTGATCGCTTCCTAAAGTTCCAAAGTTGGGCATCTAAACTGAGGCAGATTGGTACTAAGGAGATAGAATTAGAACGACTTTTGTTTCCAACAGTTATAACCCTGTTGCATTTAATTCAGGACAATGAGGTAGTAAAGTCTTTAGTAGTTAGTTTTGCTTTAGACGGTGTTGTCTGAATAAAGAAAAGGAAGATGGCCTTTATCTAACAGCTGCTATAGACCAAGCACGTATATGTCTGTACTCAGTCCTCACGATATTCCTGTGAAACGATTATCTTTATTTTACAGATGAAGAAACAGACTAAGAAAATTCCAAAGTAGAGCTGGGTCTTGAATCCTATATTCTTGAAGCCTATGATCTTTCTAGAAGACAGAGAATGAAATCAACCATTGCTTTAGTCAAATTAAATGCTTAAACGTGACAGAGGTTGATTTAAGCTCCCACTTGGATTCCTAATCTAGTTCTCTGTCAATTATGTTATGCTGATATTTTCTACTTCTTGGTTTTGCTAGTCCAGGGCCAGCCCAATAGATTATTTACACTAAACCTGAGTGTAATTATTATTATGGACAGTGAACCCATTCAAGTAAATAATATTGCAAAAAATCCATGCCCAGAGAAATTAGTTCATTTCTGCCAGGAGAAGTAGGCAAGGGCAAGTGTTGGAATCATTTAGTGTCTCTTCAAGGCTTTCAGGATATAAACATGTCACTCAACACTCCTGGGAACCAAGCCCCCAAATCAGTAGAAAGAGTATTGGCTTTGGAGACAAGATTGGATCTGAATTTTTTTTTTTGTGAGTCACACACCAGGCACGAGGACTTTGGGTCAAGTCACCTAGAGTCCCCAAGTTTCTCTTTCTTTAGTTGTGAAGAGAGAATAAAAAATTTAAAATGTTTTCAATTGAAAGATTGGGGTAATATCTATAAAGTACAGTGCTAGGCACTCAATTAATCGTTCCTACTTTGATTACAACCCGGGACTCCAACATCATGGCTTTCACCCTACCTACACCCCTTCCCTCATCTAATTCTCCAGGTGTGCTGAACTGCATGTGGGCTCCCAAGCCAACTGCTCTCTCCTTTTTCCTAGTGCTAAGTCCCCTACATACAAACCTTCAAGCTGCAAACTTTCGAAGATGCGAACATGCATTCACATGCCCAATCACGTAAGTTAGTTCAGCTGTCTGGCGTACATTGTCACATGCGTGCATCCTCTACAAGTGGTTGTGCTTTTGTGTACTTTACTGTACAGTACTGTATAGAGTACAGTAGTACAGTATCTTTATTTCAAGCTAGATCTGCAAGAGGATGACTTCATTGCATTCCTTGCTGTGCAACATGAGGAGCTTACTAATGAAGACCTGATGGAACTGCAGACCCAGAGAAAGGACAAAGAGAGACAAGAGGAAGAAGAAGTAACTGAAGAACTGAAGAGATTCATGACACAGGAAATGGCAAGGGGATTTTCTTTATTTGAGGAGGCACTGTTAGTTTTTGAGGCACAGGACCCGAATGTAGAACAGTACACGAAGGTTGCAGCGGCTGTGCAGAATGCAATCCAGTGCTACCGAGTCATCTATGATGAGAAAAAAAGAACTACTACCCAGACATCCTTGAATCATTTTTCCAAGAGGGCAGATAGAATTGAATCCAACAAGGAACCAGAACCTGTGCCATCAACGTCAGGTGTGAGTGAAATTGCAGCTTGCCCTCTGTCTCCTATTGCTGACTATCCTTCAGCTCTACCATCTCCCACCTCCTCTCCCTCCTCCAGTCAGTAACTCTTCTTGCCTGTTCACTTGATGCCAGCCCCTGGATGCCAGATGTTGTACTGTACTGCTGTACTTTTCAAGGTATTGTACTGTAAGATTGAAAATGTTTTTATTTTTTGTGTTTGCTAGTTTTTTATGTATTATTTGTGTGAAAAGTATTATAAACCTATCACAGTACAGTACTATATAGCCAGTTGTGTTAGTTGGGTACCTAGGCTAACTTTGTTGGACTTATGAACAAATTGGACTTACCGACGTGCTCTCAGAACGGAACTCATTCGTATGTAGGGACTCATACTTACTATAGCGCAGCTAGCCATCAACCCAGAGGCCACCTTCTGCTGGAAGCTTGTCTTTGATCACTATTCACCCTGCGGGCTACATCAGATACCTCCCCCTCCCATGTGCATGGTGTGTATACATATGTCAGAGCATTTCTGTGCTCTTACAAACATCTGGTCATTCAACTTCCTTTCCCATTATACTGCAAACTCTTTAATGGCAAGAGGTATATCCTTCATTTCCAGATTCTGAGTACCTCACAGAGAGCTTTTCAATGGGAGATGTTCAATAAATGTGTGTTGAATGAATGAATGCACTAATCCTAGAAGGTCAGTATAGCATATTGTTCCAATGCTATACCAAATCATTTTCTAACAGTTTTTATCTGTCAATCCTCTCAATACCTTACTTAAGAATTCAACAGTTTAGAACAAATGTGCATTTATAAGCATCTTGGTTCATTCATGCTGCTACAACAAAATGCCATAGATTGAGTGTCTTATAAATAACAGATATTCATTTCTCACAGTTTTGGAGGCTAAAGATTAGGGTACCAGCATGTTCAGGTGAGGGCCCTCTTCTGGGTTGCAGAAGAGGGCCCTCTTTTTATTGTACCCTTACATGGTCGAAGGGGCAACAGAGTTCTTGGGTCTGTTTATAAGGGCATTAATCCCATTCATGAGGGTCCCACCCTTATAACCTAATCACTCCTAAAGGCCTCACCTCCTAATACTATCACACTGGGTACTAGATTCAAATTTCAACATTTGAATTCTGGAGGGACACAAACATTCAGACCATACCAACAAGATAACCTGAATGGGATTCAGAACAATAAAAGATAAGTTTCTCTGTATTTTCCAGGAATAGTCAAATAAAGATACCACTTATTTATTCCCACATATATATGTATATTCAATAGACACAATACATATGAACAAGGTGCTCATCCATACTCTGTAATTCTATGACAACCAAGGAGTCTTTTGAGAGTTTAATGTCGGGGGAGCTCTCACTTCTGGCTGACTAGGTACTAAAGTTCCACACTGCGAGAAGTCAAGACAGTGGAGGTAGTGGTGCATGTGAGGTGAACAAGGAAACTCCAAATTACGTTTTTCTAATTTTCACTCCTGCTGTACAAAGGAAGGCTAGACCCTCCTTGGTTGTATTTACCTAAGTGAGGGTGAAGTATTTTCCTGTAAAGTTAGTAGATGTTAATTTTAAATTACTCTAATAATTTAATGTTTTTCCTCCCTTAAGTAAAATGGATGTGTATATAATGGGTAAAAAAATATGAATTTGGTTACACATATGCAAATATTTGGTTAGAATGGTTAAGAGGAATATAGTCTGTGTAATATGTACATGTATATATGTATATGTCTATATAGAATTTTTTAAATCATGCCTTCTTCAAAAGCTCTGGCATTCTTCTTGGAAGTGCAAATAGTTAAAGCTAAAATAATTAGTTTTTATTTTTATCATTATTGTATGGAATGACAGCAAAGTGACAGCTGTGCCAATGTTGCCAATAATCACAGGAAAAGTAAGTGTAAGTTCGATAGCCTTTACTGCTGAGTTTAGAACCACTTTCCACCTTTGAGCAAAGTCATGACCATTTGTTAACGAAGCGTACCTATCAAATATAATCCAATACTTAAACGGGTGAGCCTATTAGAACAGTACAAGAAAATAAGCCTAGGCATAATTTGCATGTTCTACATTATCTCTGCTTGGAGTGCAAAGAAGTGTAGCTCTGAAAGGCCCCCAGGTTCCCATGCAGACAGCAAGCTGCCACAATCCCTTATAACTTGGAATAAAGTTAGCAGACTTGAAAAGCTCAATTAAAGATAGATAGCTCTTAATAATGATGCTATACTCCCTGAATTTGCAGAACTAATGTAAATATGTTCATATATCCCTTGTTTCAGGAGAGGATATTCCAGCCTGACAGTCCCAGCATATCAACTGCTGACTAAGGAGTATGGCTTGAATTCAACTTCGTAAAAGAGCCCACTCTGTGTTACTGTCCTGACTCTAGGTTAGCTCGGGAATTTGCTGCTCTAATACAAAGGTTGGGGTTACCAGAAATTCCTGAGCCAACAGAAGAAAACCAAACAAGTCCACATGGGGGGGAAAAGTGAGCCGGTTTTGCTGTTTATATGAAACCCTTGCCGTTGTGACTTTCCCTACTGCCATCACAGGGTGCTGGCCTAAGAGCTCACCATTTTGTGATCTCTGCACACAGACCGGAAGCCCCTGAAGGACAAAGGCTGAGACTCATCCCAGACGTGTCCCTGGTGCTATCAGAGTGCTTGGCTTCCAGCAGACACCCTGTAAATATCTGCCGACTGACTGAATGGTACTCTGTTGGACTATTTCAATCCAAGAACCTAGGACAATCTGGAGCAACTGTGAACAAGTTCAATAGCTACCATTTTTAGCACTTGACATATAAATGATCTCAGTTCATCCTTCCTGCATCTGCATAAAGTTGGCTTTATGAGTGAAAATACCGAGTTCAGAGAGACCATATTACTTGTCCAGAATCTTAGCGCTAAAAACCCCTAAAGCCAGATGTGACCTTGGGTCTGTAGAACTCCAGAGGCCGTGTTCTATCCACTGTACATTGTCTTTACTTCTCAGAACAGATATAAGATTGGGTCTGGTCTAAATTTAAATTTTGGAAACACTCTGCACAGACTCAGCATATTGAGCGCAGGCAACACTTTTCTTTTTAACCTAGCAGATTTGTTAACGCGAGCTGTTTAAGTTGCAGCCCTGCCCCACTGCCTCCAGAACTCAACTGTAGACAGAGTGGAGGGACACAGAAGTTGCAGAACTTTCCTATCAGTGGTACAGGGTTTAATCTTCATTTTACCAGCTGTCTTGAAAGACCTTGATTGTAAGAAAACTGCAAACATAGATAATAAATAAGTAATGAAAAATTTTGCCATTTATCAGTTGCACAGCAAGACTAAAATGGCATCAATCACATTTTGACTGTGAAATGCGAGTGCACTGATAAGAGGCCCACTTTTCATGTTATGGTGGATGAATTGTTTCATTCCGTGAACAGTATACTTGGTATGCATCTGATCACCCTGTGTGTAAATCATCTATTAAGCCTTCTGTCAACTGTGTTTAACTAAGAGTTCTCTTTCATCTATAGGAAGAAATATCCATGTGAAGTCTCCAGATTTTCACAGAGAAACAAGCTAGTCCTGTTCGAAATTATATCAATCAACACCATTTGAGTTATTCAAGATTTTGATGAGGATATTTATTTACAGATAGAATGCTTGGAGTGCAGCACACTGTGGTGTGCAGATTCAGTCCCAAGTTTAGATGAACATTCCTTAATATCCTTCCAATTAACACATCCGTGAACTTAAAAAACAAACAAAAACCCTCAAAATACAGGGTACTTAACTGAGATGTTACTTAAATTTTCCTACTTTTAAAAAATTCTTTTCCATTAAGCATAGATAACTTCTCTTCACCCTTCAAGACTCAATTTAGAATCAAGATTGTCCTCCCATTCACACCCCTCACCTCAGCACTGCACACTTGGCAGAATGCCAGAAAAAGTGCTTATCAAATATTTGGGGAATATTGCTATAAATATTGATATGAATATATCAATGATTTATGAATGACAATGAATGAATTAGTGTCAATTCTAATGTTTTAAAAAGAAAACTAAGAGTATATTTTCTACATTTATCATGAACAGCAGGCCAGAAATTTAGTAGAATTACACTTTTCAAAATAGAATAAAGTAGTTCCTAACTGAATTAATTCTGTATAAGTGGTTTACAGCATCTGAGTACTTGTATCTCTTTCAGGCCACAAATGAAGGAAAAATAAAGTCTCCCAGCTTGTCTCATTCCTTCAATCAAGCACACTCTCTGGTCAGGGTACTGTACTTGACGCAGGGGACATCAGATGGTCTGATGGAAAATACAGGGCTGCTGGCAGCTCTCACATGCACTGTCTGTTTACACTGGGGACAGTCACTCTTAGTTTTAAGCCACAAATGTACTTGTGCATGCAGTGACTTCTTACAAAACCGAGGATATGACTCCCCCTTGGGTGTCCAGGTGGCTTGGGCGATTGCAGGTGCTTGGACATGCAGAGAAAGGCAGCAGTCTACTAGGATGAAGAGTGCAGGCTGCACAGCCGCGCAGACCTGTGTCAAAGCCGCTCTGCTGCTCCACTGTAATCCTGAAAGACTGCTGAGCCTCCTGAGAGCAGTTTCTACAGCTGTGAAACTGGTGTGGACAAAGAATGTCACCTGCCCTTTCAGTAAACAAAGGATGTTGTGGTCATAAAGCCATCAGCCGCTGCAGCGCCCTGACAGTGTGCCCTGAGAAGAATTCAGGAAGGAGAAAAACAGGATACTGGCCTTAGATACTTAAGATGCACACCTAAGGCATGATTTCAATAAGCCCAGACTCTTGCATCTTCCCATACATAGAAAAGCACTAACATCATTAACTCGAGATGTCGGTTTTTTGTGATTAGCAGCAATTGTTTGATGTTTGACTACATGGTTGTCTTTTTGTTTGTTTGTTTTTAGCAAAAATTCTTATATATCCCGGCTCCTCCCTTACCTCTTTGGAACAGTCCCTCAGAGCTATCTGAGAGGCTGCCATCCCAGGCTATAGTCCTCAGTAAGGCCACAGAATAAAACCGAATTCTCAACTTTTAGGTTGGGCATTTTTTCAGTCGACACTGGCATAACAATGCCTATCGCATATGATGATTTTATAAGATAATATCTGTGAAGAACATAGCATAGGACTAGAGAAAGATATTTTCAATATGTAAAGGCAACTCTCATTATGACACTGGCTTATTATTCTATTACTGTTATGACTGACACTGCCATTATGCTGATTCTTTTGTCAACAGTCCATAGGGAGTTACAGAAGATTTAATATTTTCAATGTCAGGAAGACTCAACAGGAGACCTCACTAATCTGGGATCCAAATTTCCCTTGACAGTGAAATCATGACACTTCTTCCAGGGTTGAACTCAGGCTCTATTTTGAAGCCAGTGACCCTGACTGATCCTGTTTTTTTCTCGAAATATCCCTTACACATGCCTGGTGAGAAACATTTACTGCAAGTTGGAAGGAAGACATTCGAGACAATGTGAATATTTATAATGATATAGCACACATTGTTTCATCAGAATAAGCAACAACAAAAAAAATTCATTCTAGTTGTGCTACAGAATTTTCAGTTTTATAGGTTCAGGACTTTCTTACAAGCTTAAATAGCTCCAAGAAGATTTTGAACACACAAAAACATATTAAGTACTATTTGTTAACTAAAGGTTCAGTAACCATTAAAAAGTGTTTTGATGTATCTATCCCATGGCTAGCCAAGTTACATATGTAGTACAGTTGCCCTGAGAAATCTGTTCTACCTTGGCTTTCTTGTAAAAGTAGACATTCTATGTAAACATTTCAATATATACTTCTTCCATGATCGGTAGACCATGACATTCATACCTTCTTAAAAGTTTCAGAAGAAGAATTTCAAAGATAGAGCCTATTAGAGTTGTCTTTGCATTTCTGTCTTCTTAAAACTTCCAGAAGTTCTCCATGCAAATAGTACAGCTTCAGTTAACTCAAACATTAATTCACTGTGACCAGGAGAGATTTAGGTATTCTTTCCCAACCTCTAGATTTATTCAAGTTTCAAGGTAGTTTGGGTGGGTTAAGTTTACTTAACGTCTTCTTTGGACTCAAGGTTCCAGCCTTCACCTGCTGTTTAACATTCCTTTCCAGATTCTTAAAAAGCCCTGTTTACATCTAAAAGGAATTTTTGCCTTAATACAAAATAATCATGACAGAACATACTTGTCAACTCTACTCCCGGTAGCAGGTTTTGGCTTCTTTTCCCCACTTTGAACTAAGGTAGCAATTTAACAGAGCTTTAGTGAAAAGAAATGTGAAAGTAACACTTTCAGGATATACATTTCCATTTCTAAGGTCAACAGTATGTGTTATTAGTTTACAGTATGATATTAGTTTGTTTTTTCTCATAGCATAATAAGCTCCATGTAGCTCTATATTTTTTAATCACTTTGTTTAACCAAATTATTCCTGGCATTTTTTGTTTTTTGGAAGTAATTTTTTTTAAGGTAATACATGCACAGAATTGCTTGAAAGAACATGGTAACCATATGCTAGAAATCAACCACAGACGTGAGAACTTGTACAGACTGTGGAAGGCTTATTGTCAGAGCTTCCTGCTCCTGACTAGAGCATGGCTTGACCCTTCCAGCAGCCACAGAAAGGCTTGGCACCATTGACCGTGACTCTGTTCCTCACCAGGAACAGAACACACACCAAGAAATGTCATGTAGGGGCCATGCACGACAGATCAAAGTTATTAGTCAATTTCAACAATATGGAGCACGTTATTCACACATCAGACTCCTCTTTATCGTGTTAGAAACCACAGTCCAAAAAACAAACAAAAAAGATTTTGAGAGTATAATTTGTCAGACATGGCCTATCTGAGTCATATGTAAACTACATCCTCAAATTTCTAAAGGAGGGTCATATCTAATGGACCTGAGGCTCCTAGTTTTCTATCTTCTTTATGCTTTTACTTTGCAGAGATAGAAAGAGATACTATGTCAAGTAGTAAAACAAATGATCAGAAATGACTTCTGTGGCACAAAGATCAAGTTCAATTCTCTCTTGAAATCTTATCTAACTCTTCAACCTATGGAAGGCTCTCCTGCCTTTAAACCGAAATTAGGTATGCAGTCTGTATCATACAATTTACTTAACGGTTTTCATCTTGGTATACAGTTAATCTTCCTAAGAGACCAGAACGTCTTTAGGGCTAAAACCATTTCACTTTCCACTTTTCTTCTATGAGGCTTTATTCAATGAATGTGGTGAAAGGGGCCATATTAATAACTTACTAAACGAATCTCATGCTCTAATAGTATACAAAATGTTATAGTCAGTGTTCACGAGCACATCTATATGATCCGAGGGTGTTCAGTGCTTTTATAAAATAGCGATCACTTGATCTAAGACGACATGTTTTCAATATTCCAGTGTTATGACCAAAAATATGCTATTTGTCATTTTCTTTTAAGCATTCCTTGACGAACAAAATAATGTGCAGCAGTACAGAACTTTATAAGATATCATCTATCATTTTTTAAAAATCAACATTCTTGGTGGATTGGTAGGCAATTGAATCCATACTATTCTCAGAAAAAAAAAATCTACCTACAAATTTATGGGGAGTTTCCTGATATTAAAAAAAAGACTCCACAATTCAAGAGCTAGCTAAAAAGAAATGTTAGCCTAAACATACCACATAATGTTAAAACTAAGAAACATTTTCCTGTCAGCCAGTCAGTCTCTGATCCACAGAATATGGCATCTCACTGATGTTTTATGTAAGAATGGGAGAAAATTCCTCCACTTTCAATTTGGAAAATCCTAATCACACATTATATACAACTCTGTGGATTCTTTATAAGGATACAAGTTCCTGGGTGGCAGACTCAGGAGCCCCAGCTGTACATCCACAATAATGTTTGCCAATGATACCCAAAAGAAGTGACCTGTCAGTTTCTACAGCATCATTCTCTGTATTTCTAACCTGGATTCTTAATATCAGTGGTGTGCTGGTAAAAGTTTAACAACCAGTTCTCTAGGGGGAAAATTAAGGCTCTTATTTATTATTTGCTGATTTCTGTAGTTTAGATAGTCCCACAGCGCTGATTTCAAGTTACCAACGTGATGTCACCGTACACAGAGTTGGGAAAGATGGCACCACCATCTCCAGGAAGCCACTGTGCGCCAGCTCCAGCACACAGCTCAAAATGCTACTTCTGACAATCTGGTCAAAGGAGGAGAACATCCTAGATGATAACGAATGAACTCACAGTTATACGTCTTGCCAGATAAATTGTGAAAAAGGTTTCAAGGAGTTGTTCATTCATTGAATTCAAAGGGAGGGAAACTGAATTTAATGACACCAACACAATCTGTGGAAAGTAAAAGTACCAAATTTTGATCACTTTAAATAAGGAAGAGCTCTCTAACAAGCTTAACAGAGATTTGCTCTTCATCTTGAGGTCCTAGTTTCCTTTAACCTGGAGAAGTTGAGGAAAAGTTGGAAGATCTCAAAAGAGATGGTTGAGAATGGAATTACTGTCAGGGTTCTCTATATACTTTGAGCCTGTGAAGCTGGGACTGCAGTTAAACTCAAACATAATGAATCTTGTGATTTGACATTGTGGACTATATCTAAATTTATACAAGAGATTTTGAGAAATTGTTTGTAATATGATTAAATTTTTAAATTAACAGAATAGAATAAATATTTTATATTTTTAAAATGTCAACCAATATAAATTTTGCTTATAATTTCTGGAAGTAATGTCATAATAAAATAATTCATACATCCCTTCTAACCCCTATAGTCTATCTTTTCAAGCTTGGAGATGTTTTGTTTGTTTGTTTCCTTTAGTCTAGCCAAATATTTCTCAGAGTAATTTCATATTTTTCTAACAACTATCGTTAAACCTTTAAATCCCACAAATCCTAACCCACAGTTTAGGAGACTAATTGTAATTCAGTCTTCTAACCTTTCAGTAAATGTAAAGTGGAAGAGTTTTAACCTTCTGTTGAGACCCTGTATACACCACTTCACAAAACCTACATTTTTCTATTAAGGCTCACCAAGTACTAAGTCCTTTAGCCTTTGCGATGTTTTCAAGCACAGCAGTAAGCTGGTCCACTTGGTCCTTAAAGTGAACTAAAAATAATAATCCTCTTCTGAACCTTGTTGCTGTCCTGGCAGTCAGCTCTAATCCCTCCATCCAATATTAGGACATGGTTCTACTTGAAATGCCATGTAATTGAAATTACAAGCTCTGTGTTCTTCCTGGAACTAAGCCAGAGTATTTGAAATCAGCTTACAGCATGCATATACTGAGCTAGGAACTGCCATGTTACAATATGGGATAAATTATGGTCATTGTTCCAGTTTACCCAGGGGTCAACTAGCGCTAAACACAATGTGAATTTCCTAAAATACTGAGGTTTCCAATAAGAGAGTCCCTTTCCAGGTTCTTCTGCCTTCTCCAATAATAATGCTTTGTTCTCCTATTCTTTTGTGCACAGTGCCTGCCAGCTAGTACGAGCTCCAACAATTTTAGGAGAACAAAATATAGTATGAAA
This sequence comes from Balaenoptera physalus, assembly GCF_965194825.1. Taxonomy (NCBI): domain Eukaryota; kingdom Metazoa; phylum Chordata; class Mammalia; order Artiodactyla; family Balaenopteridae; genus Balaenoptera; species Balaenoptera physalus. The sequence continues at coordinate 14,576,338 of NC_138895.1, read as the reverse complement.
TCCACAGGCTTTAGAATAAAAGAGAATGTCTCTTGAATCCCGGTTCCAACATATACTAACTCTGCAACTATGGATATATTAACCTTTTAGAGCTTCTATTTCTTAATCTTGAAAATTGGGCATAATGATTCCTGCCTAGTTGGAATACTATGAAAATAGAGCTAGCGTCTGTGAAGCCCTTAGACCACCGTAAGAATGGAGTAGACACTGAATTAGTGAGCTATGATGATAATGAGGATGGGTAATTGATTCTAAGAAGAGTTAATTTCCCTGGACATTCTGACTTTCCAGGAGCAGTGGATCAAAGCAAATCAGTCCACTCTATTCATGTGGATTTTAGAATTTTCAGTCTGTGGATCATACAAAGTTTTAGTTTTTTATTATGGTAAAATAAACATAACATTTACAATATTAACCATTTAAAAGTACACAAGTCAATGAAATTAAGTGTATTCACAATGTTTTACAGCCATCACCACTATGTAATTACAGAAAATTTTCATCTCTCCAAAGGAAAACCCCAAATGATTAGACAATGACTTCACTTTCTCCCCTCCTTTCAGCCCTTGGCAATCCCTAATCTGCTTTCTGTCTCTATGAATTTGACTATTCTGGATATTTCATATAAATGGAATCATACAATATGTGACCTTTTTTGTCTGGCTTCTTACACTTGGCATAATATTTTCTGTGTTCCTCCATGTAGCATGTATCAGAACTTTGCTATTTTATGGCTGAATAATATTCTATTGTATAGAATTTTGTACTACATCTTGTTTATCCATTCATTAGTTGATGGGCATTGGGTTGTTTCCACCTTTTGGCTATTGTGAACAGTGCTACCACAAACAGTCATAAAGAAGTTTTCTCTCTGAGCACCTATTTTCAATTATTTTCGGTACATACATAGGAGTGGAATTTTGGGGTCACATGGTAATTCTATGTTTCACAGCTTTAATTTTATGCCATTAAAAATTGCAAAAGAGAAATTTTAAAAGTTCAATATAAATTTACCATACGACCCAGCAATTCCACTCCTAAGAATCACCCATGAGAAATGAAAACATGTATCTGCAGAAAGATCTGCATGTGAATCTTCACAGCAGCATTTTTCATAATAGTTCAATATTGGAAACAACCAAAATGTCCATAAACTCATGAACTAATAAACAAAATGTGGTGTATCCAGCAATGAAATATTACTATTTACCAATAAAAGAGAATGAACTACTGATCATATTACAACATGGATGAACCTGAAAAACATTATGTTAAGTAAGAGGTCAAACCCAAAAGACCACATGCTATGTAATTGCATATATATTAAATGTCCAGAATAGGCAAATCTATAGAGACAGAAAGTAGATTAGTGGTTGTCTGGGACTGGGAATAGGAATAAAGATTAACTGCAAATAGGGCATGAGGTATCTTATTGGGATGATAATGATATCTTAAAACTGGATTATTATGATGGTTGTACACTAATGATATTTACCAAAAATCATTGAATTATATACTCGAAATAGGTGAATTTTCTGATACATAAATTATATCTCAGTAAAGTAAAAACAGTCGCATAGAGGAAAATGCAAGGTAAAAAACTTGCTATTCCTCCTTGTCGTCCATTGCTACTCTGGGATAATAAATTTATCACCCTACTAAAGGATCACAAATACTCCTAATTCGTGTCCTTGCCATTTCTATAATTGCTCTCCATTCAAATCTAACCAGATCAAGTAGCCACCAGGTTATTTCTTCAAATATTCCAAAATTAATAGAACATGCTCAGTGGTATCCAGAGATCTCTACGGCCCTCAACCTAGCATGCAGGATCCACAATCTACCATAATGTCTACAACTCAATAACAAATCATCTGCTACAACACTGCAGGTTTCTATGGTCCTTGCAATAATACCACTTATTCTAAACTCCAAGACTTCCTTACACGTCTCTTTCTCATCTAGTGTGTTTTACTTCTTCTCATAGGATGTAGAAAACTTTCCCAACATTTAAGATTTCCTTCATTTCATTTCCTTCAAGAGTCCTTTATTATGCTTTAAAGCCTACTTTAGTGTTCTGTAGTCATATTTGTCTTAATCCTTCCTTTTTACCCTTAAACAGATGGTACTGAGCTATAGAGAGCTCGGAAACCAGATTTCCTGGGTTTGAATCATCACTGGACAATTTATAAATTGTGTCCTTGAGAAAGTCTAATTAACCTTTAATTAATTTACTCATTAATAAAATGAAGATAATTTGCCATTGATTCACTGTGAAAAGTATATATCATGCATGAGAACACTTAGCACAGCAACTGGAATGTTGAAAGAATCAGTAAATGTCAGTTCTTATCACAACTTTTATTATTTTTCTATATTAAATTTTAATCTAATTGATTTCTAGTGAATGCCTTTATTCTTATGACTAGATGATACATTCTGAAAATAGAAATTATACCCAATATGTCTTTGTGTTCTCAACAGCACTTGGCACAATGACTAGCCAACTATTTATTGATTGAACTCTTGATTGATTCATTCATTAATTAAAATACTGAAGGGCAAATAGTTTCTGCATCTATGGGTGTAATGAAATTGTTGTTTTTTTCCTGGTTCTGCCTGAATGTCTATCCTCTTGAGCTTGTCTATACTTAGACACAACAGTCAAATAGCAACTGCAAAAGGAAGCAACACAATGTGTCACATCATCAGCAAACAGAAAAACAACAAATTTTACTTTCCAGAGGCCCTGGGCTGAATCATTCGTTTATTCATTCCTTTGTCTGCATAATTTGCCCTGGCATAAAAATAAATAAGACCAGTTTCTAACCTCAGGGGGTTAGAATCTAATAGACTGAGATAGACTAGAAACGAAATTCCTTAAAGTATCATAGCACATAAGACTGAGGTGGGCACAGGAATGCAGCAGCAAATGGGGCAAAAAGGAAAGACATAAAGGGAAAGGATTTGGAAAGCTACACATTAATAGAACATGGGGGATGTCTTGGTGATTCAAGAAGTGAAAAAGAGGTTAAGAGAGTTTTCCATGAAGTGAAATATCTAAGTACAAAAGCTTGAAACTGACATCTGTGGTTCCAAGGATGGCAAACCATTCACAATGGCTAGAGGAGCAGGCTACAGGGTGGAGAGATGGTTGGGTCAGATTATTGAGAGTAATGTATGCCAAGCCAACAACTAGTTTGAATGTTATCTACCAGAAACCGTAACATGATCAGATTTTTATTTTAGAAAAATGTCCTTAGTTTTGAGTAGATGGATTGATAGACTATAAGACTGAAGGGATAAATAAAATTTTCAAAATAGCTTGGGTCAGACATGGTAAGAATTATGAATTAAGGCAAAAACAAGGTATATTTGAGGATTTCAGCTTTGACATTTCAAAACTGAAATGCCAATAGGACAGCCAGTGACTAGGTTCTACGTTGTTATTTTTCTTCTTCTTCGTGGTAGTGGTGATTTTTGGTTTGGTTTGGTTTGGTATATAAAATTCTGAACCTCAGGGAGAGATCCAGAAGAGAGAACTGGACTTAAAGCCAACAGAGGTCATAAGCGTGAATGACACTACCGAGAGAGAGTACACAAGATGAGAAGAAAAAACAAGAGAGACAAGAAGTAGTATCTAAACACCAAAATTTTAGGGGTAGACAGAGGAAGAGACCTAGTAAAGAGGACTAAGATAGGCAGAGAGTTAGATAATCAGAGGACAATGATTGTCCCTGAAAACAAAAGAAGCGGGAGCTTCAAGAATAAGGAAGTGGTAGTCAACTACGCCAATTTCCACAAAAAGATTAAATAAAATGAAGGCTCATGATAATTCATTGGATTTGGATATGAAGAAATAAACGTTCACTTTTGCAGTAAATTAAAGAACTAATGAATGGAAAAGAAGCTGAGTCTCTCCAGGATTTTGATGTAAAGGGCATAACAGGAAGGGGTAGTAATAACTAACAGTGAAACATGAAATAATTCACATATTTGTTTGCTATTGGGAGATGCTTGAGGATGTCCATAGCTTGAAGAAAAAATAAGAAAGGATGGGTTGAATATAGAATGAAAGAAAGAGAAGAGATGTTTTTAGATAGAAGGAACAGAATGATTTTTCTCAAAAGCAGTTCTGAAAGACGATAATCCAAACCTCTTCTTGTGAGACTGGATGAAAAATAAAGGTGAGGGGCTGCTCATATACAAGAGAGTATAGGTTTATGGGATCTTAAGAGACTTCGCACTTGATGGACCTAAGTCTTGTTTATTTGTTCAGCTTTGTTTGTTGTTGGTTTTGTTGTCTTGAGAAGTAGGGAGCTAGGAATAGGTTTGGGATAGCTGATACAGAAAATGAGACCGGAAGCTGATTAAGGACAGCTGATTATGGACTGCCAAGGTGAACTGAGAATAAAATTAGAAGGCGTTACTACTGCATTGCAACAATCTCCATAATCACGTGATTTCTTTCTGTAGGGCTCATCAGCCTCTGTGTAAAAATATAGTGTGACTAGGTTGGATGGACCCAAGGCTGGACGTGAGTAGCAAAGGAAGGCTAAATGGGAAAGGGATTGATGTTGTGCATCACTGAGGTCTCAGCTAAACAGAGCAGCCATAAGGAGCCAATGCCAGGGCTTGGAGATCTTAAGGAAGTCAAAGAAGGGGAGCAGTGGGACTAACGGAGTGAGAAAACTGAAAGGAGGGTATTATCAGTAGAGACTAATACACTGGAATTTGAGTCCAGAGATAGAACAGAACTAGCTCTGGTAAGGTCCGGGTGTGACCATAGGTGTGAGATATTGGATGGACGCTACTGAAGAATAGAATGTAAAGACATTTTGAAGATAGCATATTGGATAGATTGGTTATGCCAAGTGTCAAAGTCCTCAATGACTAAGTTGACATTGTATCAAATAATGGGAACCTCAGAGGAAGAAGAATTTTTATCTGGAGTTGAAAATGAATGGTCAGTAAGTTGCAATGGAGAACCAGGATAAACACAGTATTGCCTCTTATAACTGGTATGAGAAAACACTAAGTATTTGCATGAAAGGATGAGAAGAAATGGTGAAGAAATGTCTGGGAGAGTATTAGGTTTCCACTAAGGACACAAAGAAGGCAGCAATAAGTAAAGGGGTTGAAAATACAGATCATTTTATTTTTCATAAGAATTCAAAATTAGATAGTTTTAAGGGCATTCTGGGTCAGGGAATGCTTTCCAAGCCTGTTTTAGAATAAAGGACATGTCTTGGAGGTATTGGGACCTCCTGGTTTCCATTGCCAACCTGATCACGACTCCATTACTTATATTTATACTGACATAATAGCTACAATAACAGTAATAATAATATCACATCATACTCAAACATCTGATTAGGAAGTATCATTATATAATTAGATAAAAGGAGAAACTTCAAAAGAGATTAAAGGTCACAAAATGGAAATTACTCAGACCCACATCAGCCAAGGCCATAGGCTCCAGCAAACTGGGAGGTACCCAAGACAGAAGAGCTGCAGCTTTAAGTGCAGTTAAAAGAGTTGTTATGTTATGTTTGAAGTACTCCATGATATTCTATTTAGGATAATAGCCCATTGGAAAAGGTGGCTAATGAATGAAAGAACACCCAAATATTCCAGAGTGATTTTTTTTCCTCCTTCGATTTAATCCAACAAGCATTAACTGAGCATCTCCTCCTCTTGGCACTGTGCTAGGTGCTGAATATCTTGAGATGAATATGACTCATTATGACAGAAATTCTATTTTCTCCTTTATTATATTATCGGTAAAAAATATCTCAATGTTGATAATCACAGAAACCATACCATAGACATCTCCGAACTCATATCAAACACAGTTAAAATAATTTGGTTGATGATTTTGCAAGCCACACTGCCATCTATTTGCTAAAATTCTACAGGACATTCAGAACATACCTAAAGAAATTCTAATTCTATGTGATTTGGGGCAACTTATTCTCTCTGAGCTTCTTTTCACTTCTTTAAAATGGGGATAACAACAATACTTACTTCCAGGATTGTTGGAGTAATGTAAGAGTGTTTTATAAACTGAAATGCACATATGAATGTTAGTTCTTGATTTCTGAAACCCAGCCACAGAGATGTATAAAGACAAAGTTTGTCTTGTTACAGTCTCTTTCACTGACTGTGTGAAAACACATCAAAAGTTGACTATTTATTTGACATTTGCACATGATGGCTGAGCAAAGACTGAAAAAACACAGATAAAATGAGTATGTTACACTTGAATTTCCAATATACAAAAGATGATTTATTAAGTTTCTTTGCTTTCCTTTTATGTCAACAGCTGTATGAAAAAAAATCACTCGTCTAAGAAATAGAGAACATCAGTCTTCTCTTGTCTAGCAGAAAAACAGTCAACAGTGGAATAAGGAAGTTTTCCTACATGTTAAAGAGGTGTTGTTGAATCAAAGTTCATGAACTAACTTCATTCTGTAGAATCCACCTCCCAGGACAGAATTTAAATAATTAAGCAGTCTCACAAAAAGAGAGAGAAGTGGAAATTTGGTGTTTTACAAATTTGGATTAGGAGTAATATAGTTAAAATTTAATGTCTGTTAAAAGTGAAAGTGATAAGATTGGCTTGGGTCAGCCCTCGAGTATAAAACACTTCCTCATGAATTTTCAACAATTTTAAGTTATTAATGACATATTGCGTTTATGGGGTTTTATTTCTTTTCTCTCTCTCAAGTTGAGGAGCAATTCAAAGATGCAGTCAAATATTTAATTAAATCTGTATGGACTGAATTAATCAGACATTCTTGCAAGTGATTTAAAGAATAAGAAATTATAACTGCAGCTTCCTTTCTAATTTTGTCAGTCTTGAAAAAGGTTAATATCATTTTGCTTAATATAACTGAATGTGTTTGCTACTTGACCAAACGAAACATGATTTTCTAGGACCTTAAAGGCATTCAAAATCTCATAAATTTCCTTGTAAGAAAAACAGCTTTTATAATTCTTTCAATCCTTGAGCCCTAAAAGTGTTTAAGAAAAAAGACAAAACATTCACATGATGCAAAAGGAACAGAGAGCTATATGTTAATGTTAGTGCTCTATAAGGAAATAAATACTCAAATTTCTGAATAATCTGAACAGTAATTTTCAAAGTTCATTTATATCAGGGCAATTCTTATTTTTGAAACAATCTTACACCCAAACCTTATGTATTAGGGTGGTGACACTGGAACTGCTCTAGTTGAAGGGGAGCAGAGCCCAGAACAGTGCTCCCTATAGCACAGTACATGCTCCTCAGCCTCCAAAAACAGATGGAAAAGTGATTACTTGAATTCCCGTAGTGCCACAGAGTGGGTGACTGTGGCTTTGAAGGATGACAGACTTGGGTTCTGTCTTAGGCTGTTCAGGTTGCTTTAACAAAATATCATAGATTGAGTGGCTTATATATAACAGAAATTTATTTCTCACAGTTTTGGAGGCTGGTAAGTCCAAGATCAAGTTGTCTGCAGAGTCTCTTTTATAAGGGCACTAATCCCATTCAAGAGGACCCCACCCTTATGACCTAATCACCTCCCAAAGTCCCCCACCTCCAAATACCATCACATTGGGGGTTAGAGGAATAGGTTTCAACATATGAATTTTGAGGTGACACAAATATTCAGTCTATAGCAGGTTCCAATCACATTTCCACCATTAGTTGTAGTTACTTACTTTAGTAAGACTTAGTTTCTCCATCTAAAAATGGAGATAAACTTATCTCACAGAGGGCTTATACAATTTTAAATAAGTTAATGCAGGTAAAGCTAAAGCATTTCACATGGTTACAGCCAGAGTCCCTGCTCTCAAGAGGATATAGTCTGAGAGTTGCTAGCCATTCTCATTTCCCCTTCCATATGTTTATTAACATCTATAGTAGTGAATCTCAAGCAGGAAGGCCTGGCTCCCTTGATGATTTGTAATCCACTATCCTCCAGATGAGAATTCCTGGGTTGGACTTTCATGCAGGCAAAGAAGTTCAAGCAGCGTGGTGCAGAGATGTTAAGATAGTGAGTGTGGCTGCCCTGATCCAGGGCTGAAGCAGACAGAGGGATCTAGGATAGTTCCCAGCTTCCTAGATTAGTAGACTGGGAGAAACAGTGGTGGTATTCTGTAGGAAGAAGTTTCTGCTGAGGGTAGGGGTGGTGGCCAGAAGAAAGAGATGAAAAGAGAAGAGATTTTGAGGTGAAAGACATGTTGGGCATGGAAAAGACTGCAAGTATTAGAGTCAGGGAGTGTTCTTTCATCCTGTGATCCACCAGAAAGGCAATGCAGTGAGGCTAATCCACCAAAGCATTATTGATTTCCCCCGAGTTGATCACTAATGGTCTCAAGTGGTGGGACCACAGGAAGAGAGACAAGTGTAAGGAAATGGTATCCCTGAAAGAGATAAATGATCTGCACATCCAAGATCCGAGTACTGACTGCTCTCATTTTATTGTCCTAGGGCAGCAGGTTCTCCAAGCTGGGATATTTTTGTGTCTTCTTGAAGAATAGACTCTACATGGATATTTCTCAACTTTTGTGGTCTCCAAGTATAATGTCTGCTAATTTTTAACTATTTTTTTCTTGACATCATTTGAGGTATGTCTCCTTAAGCAATAAACCCTTTATGTTTCTTCTTTGATTGAGTGGTTCTTCTAGAAATTGCCTTTTATGACATGTCTGCTTTCTTACTATTGGAATGCAAATACTTTCTTAATAAACATTTAAAAAACATCAGTGAAACTTAAAAAGGAAATGACAAGTTCCCGAAATTCATATTTAAATAAAATAAATACAGGCATCTGATTCATGATTCTTAAGAAATATGAATAACTTTTTATAGTTGTGACATCATAGAGAGATATTTACTTACAAATTACTCAGCTTCCTTTTTCCCAAGAAGGTTGTGTTATTTCTGAATCAAATGTCCCAATGTACTGAACAAAATAACTGGAAGTGAGGATAGCAATTATGTCTCTAATTTAGAACATTCTCGTGAAAATTATTTAAGCTTTGTATCAAAAACGCTGCAAAAATCACTAGATAAAATGCTTTTTATATAAGCAAACTAAATAATCTGCAGAGGCTGGTGAGTAGATTCCTGTATTCTGGCAAATGATACACCAAACTTCTCTTGAAAAACCAAATCCTAAACCTATATTAAAAAAAAAAAATCACACAAGAAGTCACATTTCAGGACTGTGATAAAGAACAGCTAGTTATTGTATGGTGGTTAAATTCTTTGATTTTGCAAAAGAAGAATGAAAAAGAGGGATTTATCTACTTTATACTAAAACAGGTAAAGCTACAATAACTAAAACAAAAATAGTGCACACGTCAACAGAAGCTAACTCTCCACTGTCCAGATGATAGAGTGGTTAAGTGGGCAGACCCTGGATTTGGGCCACCTGGCATGGGTGCTGTCTTGGCTCCTTGGCTTACCAACTGAGGTACCCAACGCAAGTTATCACATCTCCCTGACTCTAAGTCTCCCCATCTATAAGTTGGGTATAATTAAGACCTGTTGGCAAACAGTAAGGAATAATGCGTGTAAAGTATCTGGCAAAAATTTAGTATTAAATAAATATTAGTTATGATATTATTATACCTAGTAAATTAAGATAAAAAGAAAAAATTCAAAATAAGAAAGGGATGGGTTCTCAAAAACAAATGACACTACACATGTTATTTGAGAACATATTGTTAGATCCTTGTTTCACAATAACACTAAAATAAATTCAAAATTGATTAAAGAATCTAAGGGGGAAATGTAAGAACTTTTAGGTAAATATCTAATATTGGGGAGGGAAAACTATGTCTAAAAAAATGAAAGAAATCAGAAAGAGAAAAGTAATAGTTTAAGTATAGTAAAAAAAATGATCATGGACTTCCCTGGTGGCACAGTGGTTAAGAATCTGCCTGCCAGTGCAGGGGATAGGGGTTCAAGCCCTGGTCCAGGAAGATCCCACATGCCGTGGAGCAACTAAGCCCATGCGCCACAACTACTGAGCCTGTGCTCTAGAGCCCACGAGCCACAACTACTGAGCCCTCGTGTAACAACTACTGAAGCCTGCATGCTACAGACCGTGCTCCGCAACAAGAGAAGCCACTGCAATAAGAAGCACGCGCACCGCAACAAAGAGTAGCCCCTGCTCGCCACAACTGGAGAAAGCCCGCATGCAGCAACGAAGACCCAACACAGCCAAAAATAAATAATTTAATTAATTAATTAAAAAACTATCAGGAACAATATTAAAAAGCAAAAGAAAAATTACTAAAAATATTTACCACATCTATAAAATAGAACAAGTCATTATGCATAATGAATACTAACAAGTCAACAGGAAAACAAACACCCCAAAAGAAATATGGCTGATGGCAAGGAAAAACAATTCATAAAAAATAGAAATACATGAGTCTAATAAGTATACATAAAATTTGTTAATTTGTAATCAAAGAAATTTACTAGTTAACAAAGAAACCCAACTTTATGGGCTAAAAATATTTCATATTACCTTTATCAGTGTGATAAATTAATTTTGTGAATCTTTTGTTTATTCACTTATACATTTTAAGAGAATATTTAATTCTAGGAAGGGTTTAGGAGATTCCTGGTTAAAGGGGCAAATGAACTTTTTCGGGGTATGTGTCAAGAACTTTAAAATAGTTCATATTCTTTGACCCTTTTAGGAATCCAGCCTAAGGAAAATTAATGATGATTTTGTGCAGTTATCTCCAAGCATTACTTCTAAGCCCCAAATCTTAGTGTTTCCCATACCTTTTCACATAAAAACAAACATAGAAAATAATATTTGTACAACACACAGCAGGACCTGGAATCGGCTATTTGCACCAGAATGTGACTCAAAGCATTTAAGAGGAGGGCTGGAATGCTTGGATCCCAACACATCTGTCAACAACTCATGACCATCCAATTCACAACCACCATTAGCCTTGGACAAACTAACTGGGAATATCCAACCAAAAACTCCAGCATGAATTCAAATATAACAACTCTGTATTATGGTTTGACACTAAAATAAAAGTCTTAAACTTTAAAAAGGTATGAGGATATTTGGTCTAATAGATACTAAAACAGATAAGGCTGCAAAAATATGTGGGTATTAAAACTAGGTTTATAAAGAGTTTTATGTCAGACTATTATAATTATGTAAAGGAAGGAAAAGCAGGATGCAAAGTTGCTAATGGACTATTTTCCAAAGTTCAAATTATGATATGACATATTTACAGATACACATGCATAAAAATACTGGAAAAATAAAACAAAATGTGAAAATTCATCTTTTATGTTGTGGTTTTGGATTTTAAACTATACTCTTTACTGAATTTTCCAAACATTTTATAATAAATACTATTATATTTATAATTTAAAAATAAACAAATTTGAAATAAAGAAGACTGTAACATAGATAATAGGAAGTTATACCAAATTTCGTTTTTGAAATATTTTGCAAATCTAATGTTGATATTGATGTTGATATTTTATTAACTTTGGGAAATCTCTCTAGAAATGTACAATACACAGAAAAGAGGAAAAAAGAGTTCAATATCTTAAAAAAGCATGGACATTCAATATGACCCTTTCAAGCACAGTTTCTAAAATAATCTTTTTCCCTAATGTTCTTCTAATATACATCATTATGTCAACATAATAGCAGGAATATATCATATTTTTTCAGTTTGAGTCAGCACAGTCCTGAGACTCAAACTTTATATGTGGCCCCTTCTTATCACAGGCCAAAAAAATGATCTTGATTAGATTAATGTGGTTGAGAGGGCAAGGAAGCCCACAAATGTTTAAGTTTCTCTAGGAAAGCACTTTGTATCCAATCATTTTAATGTAATCTATGTAGTTTTTATAGCTGAAGAAGATGAACATGTAAGAGAAAACCTTTTTGTGAGGATCTTAATGTTTTTCCATCCCCACTAAGGGACTCAATGTTAACTTCCTGTGCTCCACACACAAAGAGACCATTTCAGCACGCATGCTGCACAGTTCATAATCAGAGTATGAATAAGGTTTTTACCTCACTACACAAAAATCCATATTGCTTTCCTTCTGCTTCAGTATATTTATATACCAAACAAATGAAATTTGCAGTAGCAGGCAATCATTTGAGTAAAGAATTAGCAATAACTTGAAAATACTGAAAATGTCAAAATACATTTTCTTTTTTGCCCATCATGTTTATAAGAATTAATGGATTCGTCCTGAGTTGGAATCCTCAGGACATAAATAGCATGTTGACATACATCTTCTTGGGCATTACTGGCTTATAAATCAATTGTATCTACATTAGTGCATATTAGGCCACTCTTTCTTCCCAACTATCTTAAAAATAAAATTCAGAATTTAACTGATCCCAAGAAATAATTTCATAATTCTACTAATGGAGAAACAGTGAAATTATGTAGAGAGACTGATTAATTACAAAAGCTATAGTCAATGTTTTACCACTCATTATATCATGCTTTATCATCTCAGGCCATTTTTTTTGGTGCAAATGTGACATTTAGAAGTTACATTTTTAAAATTCATGGAAGTTTTAAAAAATAATATTTGCATAGGTTTAGGCAAATATTTCCACCAACAGTGTGTAGAAATCAACAGACCTGAAATGTCAAACAGAAAAATCCCAGTAGATTCCAAAATTTGGTTAGGTAACTTGCCGACTATAGTACTTGGTTTTAAGCAATTTATTGGCATCCTAGATCTGTGAGTGATAAAAGCCAAGCAAAATTCTACAGGATAGAAGGAAAATGAAACAGTAAAAACCTTTAGGGTTGAGCAAAATGTGTACCAATTGCTATTCTTTAGCAGATAATCCATTACTACAATTAGCTGCCAGCAATTTGTCAACACTGTATTTCAAGGGACGAAATCCACCATAATTTATTATTTCTACTTGGTGAGATGATAATGAACATTAATTTCTTTCCTTTTTTATTTTGCAAGAGCACAAATTGAAATACGTTTAGTCTTAATTACATAAATGCTAGCTGTGATCCTATTTTTCCACGCTAGGTATATAATGCAAGAAAAAATTGCAGCTTGTTCATTAACCTGTACATTCAACATTTCTTCCACTGGCCAGCTATTTAAATCAATTTACATAGAATTACAAACTGTATAAAATATGTACAACAATTTACTCATCATAAATTTATACCTGAGTATGAAAAAGAATTTTGAAGATGTTTTACTGAAAACATTTAAAATGTCAAGTTGTGAAGATGATGAAACAGACATAATTTTCATGGCAGGGGTTGTTTGTAGGGAGGAACACTATCAGTAAGAAACAAGGTGGAAAGTAGAAGTATCAAAATTCATAGTTAAAGAAATAGTCTAAAAGTCCACTAAAAATTCATACCCAAATTTTATACTGGAAAGCTATGGGGGAAATTGTTTTAATGCTTGTCAAGTCTAAGTGATAATTTTATAATTTTACATCTTATTTTTATTAAAGTATAGTTGATTTACAATATTACCTTAGTTTCAAGTGTACAACACAGTGATTTAATATTTTTATAGGTTATACTCCATTTAAAGTTATGATAAAATATTGACTATATTCCCTGTGCTGTACAATATATCCTTGTACCTTATTTTTTTTATACGTAGGTAATTTTAATTTTTTTAAATGTAATCTTTTTATGGCATGCCTTATGAGAGAAGAGGTAACAATCTGGGAAAGAAGAAGTGGTAGTAAAGAAAGAATCTCCAAGGAAATACAAGGCATTTGTGCAACCTACATATTGTAAAAGTCATATGATTTCAGCAGATTTCAAAATTTTCCTTTAGTCTCAGCAATAAGTGATCATTGAGTGTAGTGGAATTCTTCTTTTAACACAATTCCCAAGAGCACCCCGGATTTGTTATAAGAGGATTCCACTGTACTAATTAACAATAAGACAGGGAATAGAAATACAGGTGGAACTCTTTGCTGACCTATTTCATTGGCTGAATAAAATTTTTTAAATTAGCAAAATCAATTTACCTAATTCGACCCAATAAAAAGAAATTCACTTATAAACAATGTCTTTCCTATCAAAACTCTTTTCTGAATTTCTACATCAGCTGTATGTTACTGGAATTATGCACATAAGTGTTTCTTTATCTTCATGTCTTCCAGTTACAGTTGTTATCAAAAGAATACTATATCTAACCCAAATTTACTCTTTTTTAAGTTTATATTCATGGGATCTTGAGAAAATGCAGTATGTGTGGGAAATTCCAACTTCAGAAAATTAGGTCCACACCTTGCTACTTGTGAGTAGAAACAGAATCACTGAAGAGTGAAAAAAAAAAAAAAAAGCTATCACCTGTCCCTAGAACATCAATTTAAAACATGGTTTGTTTATTTACTAATTCAGAAAGCACAATTAATATTGCCAAGTCAAGCTTCAAAGTAATCAAAGTTTACCCCTAATCCAGCTAAGTAGACGTCTACTTTATTAAGATGATTCTGTAATCACCTGAGTCTAACTTTTGCATCAAGTTTGCCGAAGGAATCTTTTCTGAGACATGTATTATTTTCCTCTTTCCTTTCCTTCTGAGTACCCTCTGAATTTTAAGATCTCCTTCTCATCATGTTGCTCTGGTTTCTCATACTCCTTCAATTGTCAAGGACACAAGCAAGATCAGTAGTCTTTTATGCTCCAGATTTAATGATCACTTGCTCTCATAAAAATTTACCTGTCTCATGATTTAGTCCCTCAAACTTCACTTTTTCACTATCAGCTTAATCTAACAAATAATCCTATCTTTAATATTGGCTACTGATAGTGGCCTAATTTTATTCTTTCTATATTACATCTGCTGTTTAATAGTGGCTCCAGTGCCTTAATAATTGTATGGACCCTGACAAGTTCTGTGAGAGTTTGGGCACTGGGAAATATGAATATATCACAGAAGGGTTGTCAAATCTAAGTGATAAGTCATAGGACTTGCAAAATTCAGAGACGACTGATACTGAGTATGTGAAAATGCTTAACAATTAAAAAGTGCTATACACATATGTGATATCATTATCATTACTACTACCATCATTCTAGTTAGTTTTACCTGTCTTCTCAAACAGATAAGACTGTTCAGAAGGAAAATATACTAAAAACATAACTTTTAGTAACTCCTAGGAATTTTAGGAAATATTTCCCTACAAGAGTCCTTCTTTTTTTTTTTTTAAATTAATAGCTACTTTATTTATTTATTTATTTATTTATTTTTGGCTGTGTTGGGTCTTCGTTTCTGTGCGAGGGCTTTCTCTAGTTGTGGCAAGTGGGGACCACTCTTCATCGCGGTGCGCGGGCCTCTCACTATCGCGGCCTCTCTTGTTGCGGAGCACAGGCTCCAGACGCGCAGGCTCAGTAACTGTGGCTCACGGGCCCAGTTGCTCCGCGGCATGTGGGATCTTCCCAGACCAGGGCTTGAACCCGTGTCCCCTGCATTGGCAGGCAGATTCTCAACCACTGCGCCACCAGGGAAGCCCAAGAGTCCTTCTTTTGATTTTCCTTCTGCTTTAACTAAGAAATGATGACCAGTTACATAAAGTCTTATAGGAGTCAGCTTATGATGGACTGGTCAGTACTGACCAATGAATAAAATAAATGAGACTTACAAAGGAAAAAGAAAAACAGTAAGATATTGAATGCTAAATATCTTTCTTAATTATCTTTTCATCTTCCCATTATGCTCCCATACTTGTTTAATACTTTCAAAACAAAACAGAATTTCCAAGATTAAGAAACTAGAGGAACTGTGAAATTTTAAAAATCATTGATAGTAAGTCTTTATGGATCATTGATCTAAAAAAGTTTATGTACTCTATTTATGGACTAAAAGGTCATTATCAATATCTGCTGCTTTGTATTTTCTTCCTAAGACTTCCTTTTTGTTGTTTCATTTTTAATGAATAGATTTATCTGACAAATCCAGCTTTAATCTTTACAAGGTGTAGATATGCTGAGACATTCCAGAACAGAAAAGGAGGAGGGAGAGAGGGAAATTCCAAAAGAATGATTTGCTTATTTGGGGGAGGATAAAAATGTAAATCTAAATATTGCTTTTACCTCACTCAAATATTCACAAAATATTTTAAACACCGCTTAAGCCACTGGGGAAAAAAAGTTTCCAAGAGTCTGTTACCCACTTATTAATATCCAATACCCAACATGGAAAGTTAGCAAATAGAGACAGCATGTGTTGAAACTACTCTAAATGGTTTTCAACATTTGTGGCATGTTTATATTTTTGCAGGAAATGACTCAAAATTTGCTTTGAAGTATTTTGAACTTCTTATGGTAATAAAGGAAAAAAAAGTTCTGCTTTGTTCCAGTTCTCCATTAATATTTAGATAAAGCCACAATTTTCTTCTTGATTTACCAAAAATACAATTGTAAGTAATATTATTTAGGGAATTTCCATCTAGAATATCATCAATCTGATATAATTTTTTAAATCCATGTTTTCTTCATAATAAAAGCAGCTACCATCTAGAAACTATGTTCAAGGTCCTGATATTAATTTATTTATCCATTTATTGTTTATATTCCACACTTACCCCCTAAATTAAATGTTTAAATTTACATTTGACTTTAAATGGAAATACAGAATTTTTAAGAATTCAAAATCTAGTGAATGTGATAAATGAAAAGTTAAATTGGCTTAGGACAAATTTCTGCATTAGAAAAACACTATGTGAGCACTGTTGAAAAGAAAGCAAAAATTTCCAAAGGTCAGTTTGAAACCACTCAGAAGTTTGACCAAAAAAACTATTTTCTCTTTTTTTTCCTCTTTGGGTTATTAGGTATTATTAAGTAAGCTAAATACTATGGACAGGACAAATCTTGATTTTAGAAAATTATTAGAAAAAGAATTTAATGGTATCTTTTGAGATATGAATAAGGCTTTGGTGGAATTCACAGATGATGAAAAAAATCTTTGCAAAAAGTGATGAATGACAGATTATCCCAAACTGAAGGATGACATGCTTTTATCATCATGAGATTATGAAGATTATCATGCAAGAGATCATGAGATTATCAATGCATACTCCAACACTCTATGATGTGGGAACATTATTTGAAACCCTGCGTTTGGTTGTGGCATAACCCACACTTTACAGGGGACTTGGCAAACAAGAATATGTTCAGAGAAAGCATCCAGAGGAAAATGAAATATTTGAAAACTACACAATGTAAGAATTGGTTGAAAGAACAGATTGTGTTTTGGCTGGAAAAAAGTGTCAGATGGGACATACTAACAGCTTCTACTATCTGGAGGTCGGTTCAGCATAGGAAGGACTATTACCTCAGGAGTAGAACTAAGACCAATGGTTACACGTGATTGTGAGAAATGTAAGAAAATGTCTAACAAATAGGAATAATCTGTTTATAAAAGAAACAGGAAGGCACTAGAACTGTCAAGAATGTGCAGTAGAAGGGAAACTGACTAGTGCTCAACTCCTGACCTCATTGCTTTTTTTAAAAAAATTAATTTTAATTGGAGTATAGTTGCTTTACAATGTTATGTTAGTTTCTGCTGTACAGCAAAGTGAATCAGCTATTTGCGTACATATATCCCCTCTCTTTTCAGATTTCCTTTCCATTTAGTTCGTCACAGAGCATTGAGTAGAGTCTGACCTCACTGCTTTTTTTAGCTTTGGGATCTTGGTCCAGTTACTAAACTTCTCTGACTTTCCATTTCCTTATCTATAAAATGGATGTTCTTGCGTTGGATGAAAGTGGCATAGGAGGCCAGAATACTGAGGTAAGGGAGAGGAAATCCTGAACTAGATGACCACCAT
Source organism: Balaenoptera physalus (assembly GCF_965194825.1). Taxonomy (NCBI): domain Eukaryota; kingdom Metazoa; phylum Chordata; class Mammalia; order Artiodactyla; family Balaenopteridae; genus Balaenoptera; species Balaenoptera physalus. The sequence continues at coordinate 14,558,495 of NC_138895.1, read as the reverse complement.
GCTTCTTCCTATTTCTAAGTTTCTACTATTTTATAATAAGTGAAAATAAGATATTTTTCATCGCATGGTAAGAAATTATTGCTAAATAATTTCTCTTATTCAACATATAACTATTATGTTGTATAATAGGTATAGAGTGCCTACTATATATAGGCACTCTTCTAGGAATACAGAAGCAAAGAAATGCACAAAAAATGCTTGTCTTCATAGACCTTATATTATGTGGGAGGAGACAGACAATAAATAAGTAAATCATATAGTATAGTAGAAGCTGAGAAGTGCTATATAGAAAAATAGAGAAATTAGAAATTTTAAATAAGGCCTGAGAAGCTTCAATGAGAAGCAGACATATGAACAAAGATATATTAATTTCATCAGTAATTGTAAAATTAATTTTATTATGAAATCCATTGAAAAATGTGGTACCCTCAACCAAATCCTGTGATCCAAATAATGTTCCAAATAATGTAATCTCATCTGAGAATGTTATGGACTGACTTGTGTTCCCCCAAAATTCATGTTGAAGTTCTAACCTTTAGTACTTCAGAATGTGTACTAAATAGGATTAGTACACATTCTGTACTTCAGAATGTGTACTAATAGGAAATAGTATTTTTAAGGAGGTAATTAAGTTAAATGAGATCATTGGGATGGGTCCCAATACAAAATGACTGGTGATTTATAAGAAGAGGAGATTAGGACACAGACATTTTACAGAGGGAAGAACATGTGAAGACAAAGATACAGAGAGAAGGCGCTGTCTGTAAGCCAAGGAGAAAGACCTCAGAAGAAACCAACCCTGCTGACACTTGGATCTCAGACTTCTGCCTCCAGAACAGTGAGACAATACATTTCTGTTGTTTAAGCCACCCAGTCTGTGGTGCTTTGTTACAGCAGCCCTAACAAACGAATGCAGAGAATACTGTAGTATATTAATCCAGTCTAAATATTAAGTTTAGGATAATGCAAGATTGCATAGCCATTTTTAGAGCAACTCAGAATCTTTTACAAACTTTATATTTAGAATTTATATGTAGATTTCAGTTTTTTCTGTGTTTATCCTTTTAACATTAAATTGCATTGAAAATCTTAAACCTAATGGTTTCCTCCCAACATACTCTATGGAAGAGATATAGTTTAACCAAAATATCACAAGGACTTCACAACTGGTAATACCATGCTTAAGTTATATGTAAACTTTCAGGATATGCAAAACAGTTATTTTTCTATCAGGCTGTATATAAACTTAGTGAAGTTTAAGATGGCAGCTCATAATCTTTTAGAATGTTCATGTGCACAAGCAAAAAGTTAATAATACCAGAAATTAGATTTTCCCACCTCCTTCAAATCTTATTCCCCAATTGCTGAAAGAGCTCAGTCCAGCTTTGCTGGGTACCTGTAATCAAGCTGGCCACCTACTCATACAAGCAACTGCATGACTCTGTGGAATATACTGGATGCATGTTATAAAATATTCTTTAGTTTGAATAATATTGTTTCCTATTCCCTTTAGATGTTCCTATTAGTGATATACATTCGTTTTAGAGATAAAAATAAGTAAATGAATATACTTACAGGTCCTGTTAATCTAGATGCTTTCTCAAATTCTTCACCCTCTTCCATCAGTGCTTCTTCGCTTCCAGCTAAAGAATCTGTTTTCACAATAAGAATGAATAAATTAGAGTCACATATTGCTTACTAACTCTCTGATATATAAACCTATTACGAGAAGGATATTAAAGTGACTGAACCAGTTGTTGAAAAATCATAGTGTTTGTGATTTAAAATAGGGTGTAGAGTGTTATTTATTTAGCTTAAAGACAACGTATGAAAAACGTTTAGTATTTCTAATTTAAAAGGGCACAGTGAAGTCAGGAATTTGCAGGAGCTGCAGTCATCTTAGGGCAACACTCTTTTTGGCATATTACTTAGCTAATTGTTGGAACTTTAACGTCCTTTTTCTGTCTTGTAATTTTGTATTTGTTTTATCCATCAACTTTTTTTTTTTGCTACACTATTTAGGTATCAATTTGTGTTCTCTCTTTTAAATGGGATGAAAAATTCTGAAAAGTCTGGAGAAAAGTACATATTATTAAATGGTGGTAGGCTTTCCATTTTAATGTATCAAGCAAAAAGTTATAATTATTCACTTGACTAGATTGATGAGTGGGTGGGTAGCAACTTTAAAATATGTGAATAAAATGATGGCAACACTTTCCATATGTCTGCTGAATTAAATTAATTATAACAAAGATTTCTACAGGCTATAAAGAATTCTTCAATAAAGACAGATACATGGAGCATCTAGAAACAGTCTGTATTTTAATACCTTCCATTCAAATAAAAACATCAGTTAAGAGGAAGGTATTCTAAACCACTGAAAACTTTAAGAATTGATTTCTTATATTTATTAATTTTAAAGAGCCATATGCCTCCCTAAAGAAGACTTTCTTCAGATTCACATACATATGGAGACAGATTTTTTTCCTGTTGCATAAAATGTGTGCTCTGGGAAGAAAATCAGAACATTAAATCCTCCAAGCCCTTAATGGCCACTCAAGACCAGAGAGACAATGGAAAGCTTAGCACAAATCCATAAGCATAGCTTTTGAATCATGGAGCGCTATCTCCGATAATTTAGAATTTTATATTCAAAAAGAAAAATAAGATTGGGATAAATGATGAGAATTATATCAAGTTAAAAATATTAATCTATTAATGAAGGAAACTTGAACCCCTATCTATTAAAACCCCATTGTAAATGTGACACTAGATAGACTCTTTACATTATAATGTATAAGTTAGCATAATTCAAGTCCTCCACGACTGAATTATATTCTGCAGAACTGTGAGCAAATATTACTGTAATTTCAGCATTCACTTGGTATTTTTTCTGTTTTATTTGTGTGTTGAAATTTTTATTTGTGTAGAATATTGACAATAAGTAATATTAAAATGTTCTATTCTACACTATAAAGCAAATTATTTCACTTACAGAAGAAAACGCACTCTCTTGTGGATTTGCTAGGTTTTTTATAGTTAGAAGTACTATACAATAAGTGAGTTCTCAAGTTCCTCTCGGTGAGCAGTTAATGGTTTTAAAGAGATATTGTCATTGCATTTGTTTTTTATGCATATGTACATTAATCAATTCATTCATCCATTTATTTGTGTATTTGTATATTCATTTATTCAAAAAAACTATATGCCAGGCTCTCAGCTAGGTGCTTTCAAAACAAGTTGAGCAAGAAAATTTTCTATGACTCTTTCTCTCTTGGAATTTATTTGAACACCTTTACAGTATTGATTTTTTTAATAAAAATTAACATTTATAAAGGGAAGGTATTGGTAACTTTATACGGTTTTACATCTTGTTCTGTTCTTGTTTTGGTTGAATTCTTCCTGGTTACTGGTGCCATATCCAGTGACATCTACAGTGTGAAAAGATCTATTCAGCTCAGCATAAAGGGACAACTGTGAAGTGCGCCAGAATATTTGTGAACTTACATATCTGACAGTATTAAAAGTTAAGTTGAAAGGACCCTTAAATAGCCCAAATCTAGTGATAGAATATTAATCTAACAAGTTAGTAGGGACAATAAACATCATGAAATAAAACCTTAGTGTTTAAGGCTGGGAGGGGTACACTCCATTTTTTTAAAGTGTTCTCAGTACTTTGCTTATTACCAACTACTGGTGGGTGCATATGTGTAAACTATTTTGTCCTGTCTATTCCAGAGCAATTTCTTCTAAGTATAAGTGATTTTCAAAATGCAAGCAATGAATTCTTTGAGCTTTTTAATAACATGGAGGGGAAAAATGAGTCTCTAAATCTGTCAAATGTTAGAGTTTATCTCCTCATTTGAGAGAAGAAACTGAAGCATCGAAAGATAAAGGAATTTTGTCAAAATCTAAGTTTCTGGTAGCACTTGGACTAAAAACTTAGCCTCTGTGGTTGATTGGGGGTGCTGGTAAGGACCTGGAGATCTGTAGGGTTTGCCACTGTTTAACTTCACTTAATGTCTTCCTGTCATTGTTTTTACTTTTGCTGTTTGTGTCATAACAGGTTTTTGTTAAGCACAGAATTATACCTGTTCATAGAAATATTTATGTTTATTGAGCCAAGCTCAATGTGGATGCATATTTAACATAAAAATCACATTAGCACTTTTTGGATCTAGCGATTTGACTAACTTAAGTAGAAAAGAATGTACTGAATCAGAAAGCATACTTTGGAATTTGTTGATTAGGTCTCTAATATCTGAATGTGAGGAATGCAGGATATAAGAAGTTCAAGAAAGGAGCTTAAACTTAATGAATACCTTTTCCCCCAGCGAATGCAAGTAAGTATAATCAACATATTACTGATGCCTTGTTTAATTTTCTAAAAAATTTAAATCCTAACAATACTCAGTTATTATGTAAACATGATTGTTGAAGGATATATTTTCTGTAGATCGGTGGATTGGAGTGGTTTCGATAGAATTAAGTATATATATAATGGGCCAGTAGTTAATACCTGTTTTGTATCTACTTTTTTTTTTTGAATTTTATTTTATTTATTTTTTGTATCTAGTTTTATATTGAGCATGGTGGAGAACACAAGAAGCCCTCAAGAAGCATATAATCCAACTGAGGTAAGAAGAATAAACACACAAGGAGTAATTCAAAAACAATTAGGGGTTGGGGATTTCCCCGGTGGTCCAGTGGTTAAGACTCTGCCTTCCAATACAGGGGAAGTGGGTTCGATCCCCGGTCGGGGAATTAAGATCCCACATGCCACGCGGTGCCACCAAACATTAAAAAAAAAAGAACCATATCTTATTTAAAAAAAACAAAAAGCAATTAGGAATTGAAAAAAAGAAAACACTGCTGTGGGCTGGACTTCAGGGAGACTTGACATCATCTTAGCACATAGGATCTGAACAGGCAGAGGGAACGAGAAAGAACTTACTATGAGTTGGAGAAAAATGGCTCAAGTAAAGGTACACATGCAAGAGTACCAGTGAGGAGAAGCCAGGATGACTCCAAAAGCTAACGGAGTGCCAACAAATGGCCAGCCTGGGGCCCCTAAATTGCTAATGACACACGGCTCACCTTTCACTGGCAGCGTTAAAGGTTCGTCCTGAGAGTGTTTCATCTCATCAGTACTATGAGAGATTTGAGTGTATAGAAACTATTACCTTTGTTTAGTATTGTGCTACACTGGCATTGGTTTATGTTCCCACAACACTTTATTTTTTAACTTTTATATATAATGTTTTTAATATCTGATATATAAAAAAGTACATATAAAATACACATGTATAATAAAATATATATATATAGTACATTCAAGTTACAAAGCACAATGATAAAATAAACACCCCAAACCCACCACCTAACTTAAGAATTAAAACATTTCCAATAACCTTCATATACCTGTGAGCTCCTTCCTAACCCCTTCTCCTTGCTTCCCCTACCCCCTGAGAATAACCACCATTTCGAGTCTTTCATTCCCTTTTTTCAATATAATTGTATCACTTAATGTATGTTTTCCTAAAGAATATACTATTCAGATTTGCTAGTTTTGAGCTTTAAAAAAATGACATTCTATGACTTGCTTTTGTTCAATCAACATTATGCTTTTTTTATAGACATTTTATTTTATTGAGATACATATTTTTACAATTTTTTTTTTACAAATATTATGCTTTTAAGACTCATTCAGTTGTGAGCTGCAACCTACTCATACCAGATTGGAAGACCCACCTGCCATTTCAGATCAGTTGCTTGAAATCAGCATTTATATTATGTTATATTTAGATTATGGAAGCCGTCAATCTCTACAAACCAGGGCTTTCTTTTTCAAAGAAACAGTTGTTCACATTTACCAGCACATCACTGATTTCATCCATCCTATGTGTGTAGCTGAAATGCATTCAGATTCCTACAGTGTAACAATTTTATAATCTATCCATTTTAGTGTCCACCAGCATACTAACAAATTTGCTTACATTTCATGGTACACGAGACTTGCTTCTCTAACATATTTATCCAGAAGTGGAGTTTCTGGGCTTTACTCAGATTTTAGGATAATGGAAGACAATTTCCAAAATTGTTTATGCCCCACCTGTAGTGTGTGAGTTTCTTTTCGTCTCTATCTTCACCAGCACTTGATTTTGCCAGATTTCTTAATTAATGTCAAATAAAAGGTTGTAAAAGAGCATCTCTCTGTGGCCTTAACTTGCTTTTCCTTGATTACTAAACATTTTTCATATGCTCATTGGCCATTTGTGTTTCCTCTTCCGTGAAATGTCTATTCATATCTGTTGCTTATTTTTCTATTGGTTTGCTGATCCTTTCTTTATTAAATTATAGATGTACTTTATGTATTCTGAATATTAATCTTTGATCAGTGACAAATATATTCAAAGATAGTTTCCTATTTTGTAGCTTGTCAACCCACTTTTTTCTGGCATCTTTTGATGAACAAGAATTCTCAACACTCTATAGTTGAATATTTTTTAATGTTTAGGAATGTTTGCATCTTGTTTAAGATGTCCTTCTCTATCTAGATGTAAGGAAAATGTTTTCCTATGGTTTCTCTTCTAATTATTCCGATTGGATGTACTGACTGATCCCTGCTAGAACACTGAATGATGAAGCAGTGATATACCTTAGATGTCACTGTAGTGGCATTACATGTACTTATTTATTTATCCTGCAAACATTTTGAAGTGCCCTGGCAGGAACTTAATATGCTAAGCCAAGGAGTTTGAATTCTGTCCTATAGAAAATGGGGAAGAAATAGCAGCTTTATTTTTATAAAGATAATGAACCAAAACGGGTGAGACAGTACAAGGAGAATCTATTTACAGAGCTCTTACACTAGCTAGAGAAAGAGGACAAGGGCATAGACTAGGCAGTCTCAGGGAAAATGAAGATGAGACTGGCTTGGTGACAATGACATGATTTGAGACCAATTTAATATAGGGCTGAGAGAGAGGAAGGAAAATCAAGTTTGATATTGACATTTCTGCCCGGAAGACTGAAGGGATCCATGATGTGCGAATGTGAGTAGGCAATGTAAGTTCCAAAACCAAGTTGGAATTAGTGACAAACTTTGGGAGTAGCCAACGTAGAGCTGACCTGTTTGTACCTTAAACAGGCGCAGGCATTAAGAGGCTGCTCCTCAGGACCCACGCTTCTTGCTTCATTTTCTCCTTTGCCCTTAACCTCCTGACACACAGCCTGCAGAAGTGGTGGATGTATGACTGGCAGCTACGGTGATTTGGCACAGGGGAAGATGTTTGGTTTAGTTTTCTTTTGTAAAAAAATCTTTAAGTGCCGCTAAAATTACAATGTATATTGTTGGATTTGAAACTTACCCAAAGAATCTGGGATTATTTCATCTGGAGACTGAAGTATTTGCGAGGTCTCTTCTGTCCTTTCCACCAGGTTGTCTCCTTGAAGCCTAAATGATTAACAGTGGTCACTGAAACTCTAATAAGGTTGAATTGTGAACTACATACTACTGAGGACATGACTATGAACTTCTAAACTCTAAAATCAGACATGCTTCTTCCAAGCAGAAATACAGCCTTACCGAAACCTTTGTAATACAGTGTTTTTGCTTTTCTAACCTTTAAGGAAAAGTCTTTCTTCTTTTCTCCTGTATACATGGCAAGATTAGTCTAGCTAGAATCTGCTTTTCTTCTTAGCCTCACTGAGGAAGGTTTATGAACAAATGTTTTCACGGAAACTACAATGGGGAAGCGAGCGGAAGAAAAGCAAACATCCAACACGGTGTGCCTGCCTGACGTCTGGGTCCAGGGGCATCAGAGGGTTCCCATGGCCGCACAGAGGCGTATCAAATACAATTCTCCAAATCAACCAAACCTGCGCTTAAAGGCCTGCAGGTCAAGAGTCATCTCGACAGGGGATGTGAAGATTCTCCATACGTGTGGCTGCCCAGGGTTCTCACAGACCCTGGGTCTTCTCCAGGAGAGGCAGATTACATGGGAACTTTTAGGACAATGGATTTCTGAGCTTCTATATCCTCACCTCTAGAGAGACACTAGTCTGGGTTTACATTATACTGTGAAACCACTCTATCAAAGGAGGTAGAGCTCATCAGTAGATGTTGGGACTCTGACCTGAGAGCAGCAGAATAAGCTCTGCTAATGCTGGAGGACAGTATGTCAAATAATCCAGAGACTGGAAATTTCTACCAGTGCCCTTACTTTTTTCTTGCATTTAACTCCCATGAGGTGAGTGCTCTCATGGGAATATTAATAAAAACATGATATATGCCACTAATATTTTCAAAAACACAAACTCAAATACAATTCATAACTGTGCCAGGCTCAATAGTCAAAATTTTCAACTAGTTTATATCTTTGCTTTTATATGCTACAGCGGAATCCAGTAACATATATGCATGACTCTCTCTTTACCTTTCGTATAATTATAAATATTGTACATTATATTTTTATTCCCACAATATTAAATATTGTACATTTCTGTATATATTATACATTTATACTTACATATTACCTTCTATACACAAACCATATTTACTGTATTATACAAGCTAATTAAATAATTCTCAAGAGTAGCTTGCTGATAGTCATAGAAAACTCTTGGGTCAAAAATCTTACACTTTTAGTTAAGTTTTAAATTTTTACTCTAAAAAAACAGCATCACTTTTAAGAGACTGATTTAGCGACAGACTTCCCAAATCTGCCCAACTATTTCTTTTTATTTGGTTTACTTCTAATAATTGGGAAATATTCTTTTTTCATCAAAATTATCAAAGAAAGAAAGTATGTAGGTACGCAAGATATTGAAACATGTAAGTAAAAATTACCATTAAAAATTAACAATGAGCTCCAACACATTTGAGTATTTAACATTAGGTTAAAAACCTAAACAGAAAATAAATCTCCAACAAAGGCAGAATGAAACGAGAAATCAAAAGTAAGCTGTAATTTTTTTTTTTTTTTTGCTCATTGCAAGCTTCAATAAAAAGAAATACTTACTTAGTATTTATCAATATGCTCAATAATAACCCAAATGTTGTGGAGATGTAAAGAAATTGCTACTGCCCTTGATTTCACAGAGTTCTCAATTTAGCTGAGTTGACAAGACAAATGCCCATGAAAACAACCAACAAATCGGGTGGCCCTGAAGCTGGTTCATCTTTGTCCAAACAGTGCCCTCCAGATACCTTAAGAGTTGAATTCACCGTGACTTGGCACCAACTCCATTGCGGAATGCTTCTCAGCCCTGCTATCCTTGAGCACTCTGCCAATGTTTCCCAAGCTGTAATCCACATAGCACTACTTTTGTAAGAGGTTAGTAGGTACTATGCAAACAACAGTTGTGTGGGCAAGTCTGGGAAATACGGTCTTAATAAAAGTTAAATCTTTTTTTTTTTTTTTACACCACAAGAGTTATACTCATACTCTCAAACATTTTCACTTTGCTTTCTAAAACTCCCCTTCCATATTAAACACTCTTCTATATTCTCAGCCGCTAAACAAAATGTTTCTTGCTCTTCCTTGTCATAACTGAAGCCTGTTTCTCGTCTAAGAATATGACATCCCTTTTTCCTCTAAGAATATTATAGTACCTCCTCTCCAAAGGAGGCTATCTAAGCCCTCAACCTCAGCTAACACAGGATTATAAATATTAACCTGTTCTCTTTCTGCCTGTGAAGACTTTGATCAGGTTCAGTATTTTCTTCTTCAACTCAAGTGTCACTATTATCGTGAATGATCTTTGTGTTCATGTGTATCTACCTGCTAATTTCAAAGTCCCTCAATCTCAAATCTGGAGAGCTTCCCTTCTATTTCACCTTCCCTAACCCAAGGGCAGATAACTCAATTGCTCTGTCAGAAATCTTTAAATCCAATATCCTGTTCTCTGACAACAAACTCGCCTCCTGCAGGCTCTTTCACAAACTCACTTTCTCTTTAACCAAACATAGATCTTCATTTTCCCTTGGTTTTCCCCCGGTTTCATACCTCTCCTGATTTCCTTCCTGCCCTCCTCAGCTGGGACTTACCGCCCCCTCAATTCCCATGCACCCGTGTCCTTTAAGTCATTACTGCCAACCAGACCCTAACCCTGTATTAACTCATCATTTTCATTCACATGTGCAGCTGAAAACTACTGGTGAAGATCATGACACTCTAGGACTGATGAGTATAAATCAACAGTCTCCAACTTTAAACTTTGGCTTCTTGGTTGTTTTTCTTTCTTCCATTCCTTTCAAAGTCTTTTCAAAAATATCACCTCTCTTCTGTGTCATCCAGAAAAATTATCTAATCAGGAATAAGGACCTCCTACTCCCCCTCACACAGCACCAACAGAATTATCTTCACCCTGACCTGTATTCACCACCTTTCCAGTTCACAGAGGATGAGAGACCCTCTCCCCTGACTAAGGCTTAGACCATTCACCAGGCTGGTGATTTGGGTCCCATCATCTCATCTGCCTCTTGGACCTAATTTCTTTTACTCACCACCACTCATTCTGTTTATCTCTACTGCTCATTTCCCACAGCATAGAAACAAGTTCACTTCTCTTGCAGCCTTAAAAAAACAAACAAAACAAATGCCTCCCATAATTATCTAAAACATCTACCTGTTGCTTTTTCTAGCCCATTCTTCTTTGAGCCAAACTCCCTAAACATTCTAAAAATCCCTCAATGCCTTTTTAAAAAATTGAAGTATAACATAAAATATCCTATTAGTTTCAGGTGTGCATCATAGTGATTTGATATATGTATACATTCTGAAATGGTCACCAGAAGAAGTTTAGTTACCATCTGTCACCATGCAAAGTTATTACAATATTATTGACCATATTCCTTATGCTGTACTTTACATCCCCATGACTTACTTATTTTATAACTGGAAGTTGGTGTCTCTTAATCTCTTTCACCTATTTCGGCTGCCCCTCACCCCCCTCCCCTCTAGCAACCACCAGTTTGATCTCTGTATCTATGAGTCTGTTTCTGTTTTGTTTTATTTGTTCCTTTGCTTTGTGTTTTAGATTCCACATATGGACACTTGGGTTGTTTCCATATCTTGGCTATTGTAAATAATGCTGCAATGAACATATGGGTGCATATAGCTTTTTGAGTTAGTGTTTTTGTTTTTGTTTTGTTTTCAAATAAATACTCAGAAGTGGAATTACTGGATCATATGGTAGTTCTATTTTTAATTTTTTGAGGAACCTCCATACTGTTTTCCATGGTAGCTACACCAACTTAATTCCTACCAACAGTGTATGAGGATTCCCTTTTCTTCACATCCTTGCAAACACTTGTTATTTTTTGTCTTTCTGATAATAGCCGTTCTGACAGGTGTGAGGTAAAGTCTCATTGTGGTTTTGATTTGCATTTTCCTGATAATTAGTGATGTTGGGCATCTTTTCACGCATGTGTTGGCCATCTACATGCCTTCTTTGAAAAAAAAAGTCTATTCAGGTCCTCTGCCCATTTTTTAAATCCAGTTGTTTGTTTTTTTGATTTTGAGTTGTACAAGCTCTTTATATGTTTGATACTAACTCTCCACCAATGCCTTTACTTCCACAGTTTTAATTCACCCATCAACTTATTTTATTTTATTTATTTTTTACATCTTTATTGGAGTATAACTGCTTTACAATGTTGTGCTAGTTTCTGCTTTATAACAAAGTGAATCAGCTATACATATACATATATCCCCATATCTCCTCCCTCTTGCATCTCCCTCCCACCCTCCCTATCCCACACCTCTAGGTGGTCACAAAGCACCGAGCTGATCTCCCTGTGCTATGTGGCTGCTTCCCACTAGCTATCTATTTTACATTTGGTAGTGTGTATATGTCCATGCCACTCTCTCACTTCGTCCCAGCTTACCCTTCCCCCTCCCCGTGTCCTCAAGTCCATTCTCTACGTCTGCATTTTTATTCCTGTCCTGCCCCTAGGTTCTTCAGAACCTTTTTTTTTTCTAGATTCCATACATATGTGTTAGCATACGGTATTTGTTTTTCTCTTTCTGACTTACTTCACACTCTGTATGACAGTCTCTAGGTCCATCCACCTCACTATAAATAACTCAATTTCGTTTCTTTTTATGGCTTTTTATTTTCTTTTAATATCCCATAGTATATATGTGTCACATCTTCTTTATCCATTCATTTGTCGATGGACACTTAGGTTGCTTCCATGTCCTGGCTATTGTAAATAGAGCTGCAATGAACATTGTGGTACATGACTCTTTTTGAATTATGGTTTTCTCAGGGTATATGTCCAGTAGTGGGATTGCTGGGTCGTATGGTAGTTCTATTTTTAGTTTTTTAAGGAACCTCCATACTATTCTCCATAGTGACTGTATCAATTTACATTCCCACCAACAGTGCAAGAGGGTTCCCTTTTCTCCACACCCTCTCCAGCATTTATTGTTTGTAGATTTTTTGATGATGGCCATTCTGACCGGTGTGAGTTGATACCTCACTGTGGTTTTGATTTGCATTTCTCTAATGATTAGTGATGTTGAGCATCCTTTCATGTGTTTGTTGGCAATCTGTATATCTTCTTTGGAAAAATGTCTATTTAGGTCTTCTGCCCATTTTTGGATTGGGTTGTTTTTTTTTTTTGGTATTGAGCTGCATGAGCTGCTTGTAAATTTTGGAGATTAATCCTTTGTCAGTTGCTTCATTTGCAAATATTTTCTCCCATTCTGAGGGTTGTCTTTTCATCTTGTTTATGGTTTCCTATGCTGTGCAAAAGCTTTTAAGTTTCATTAGGTCCCATTTGTTTATTTTTGTTTTTATTTCCATTTCTCTAGGAGGTGGGTCAAAAAGGATCTTGTTGTGATTTATGTCATAGAGTGTTCTGCCTATGTTTTCCTCTAATAGTTTTATAGTGTCTGGCCTTACATTTAGATCTTTAATCCATTTTGAGTTTATTTTTGTGTATGGTGTTAGGGAGTGTTCTAATTTCATTCCCCTCAACTTATTTTAATTTGCTTTGCGCTGCTACCATTCTGAGATGACTGGTTATACTAAGACTATCTGACTTTCTAATTGCCACATACAGTGAAAACTTTCTGATATTGTTTTTATTTTACTTTCAGCTGTACTTTGTATGAACACTCTTTTCCCACTCTGCACCATCTCCCTGAGTCAGCTCATCCACTCTTATGGTTTTAACTACATTTACGGTGAGTTTTTTCAAATCTTGAGTTCTCAGCTCAAGATTGGTGTACCCAGATTCTTGCAGGACAACATTTTAATTGGATTAACTATAAGCATCTCAAAGGGAACTTGTCCAAAGCAAACTCATCTTCATCATACCCTGCCTCACATTACACAACGCTAATCAATCCCAGCCTCGTTAATTATACTTCCTAAAGAGATTTCCTGAATCTATCACTTCTTCTTTATACTACTACTATAATTGTGCTGCTCATCTTGACTTGCTTGGATTATTAGTTTCCTTGATGATATTCATACAGAGAAAGTTGTCCTTCAAAAATCCATTTTTTCCATATGGCTACCAGAAAGTTCAAAATAAATCCTCATGCTTTAATATTCTCATGCTTTAAATATCTTAGTGCAAGAGATTTTAACATGAGTATGCTTAGACATGCCCACAGGCAGGTTTCAGGGCACTCACTGTAATTCACAATAAATGGAATAAAAATTTTTGGTGGATTGCTCTTTTTTGGACAGGGAGACAGTGACTTCAGCCAGATTCTCAAAATAATCCTTGACTCAAAGGAGTTTAACAGCTGCCATTTTCTCATCACCTGCAAAATGAGTTACGGTTTCCTTACCAAGTCATTCAAGTCTCTCTGTTGCACAACCCCTACACGTGTCTGCAACTTCACCTTCTTGGATATTTCACCATGGAATTTATACTCCATAAACTCCAAACTGCTTTTACTTCTGCGCAGATATTTTATTAAGCCTCTGTGCCATTATGTAATTATCTCTGGCAGAATTTACGTTCCCCTCTTTTACTATTTGGCTTAATCCTAGGTTTTAATTACAGATTCTCCTTTTTTCAGAAGCTTTCCTTCCTGAAGTCTTAGCACCTATGCAAATCTTTACCATAGCTCTTTACCATATTTAATTGCTTGTTTTCATGTCTATCAACACACACCAAGTGTCTTAAAGATAAGAATTTTATTTTTCATATTTTTATGTCCCTAAAGCCTAGCTTAGGTTGAGCTTGGTACACTGTAAGCTCTAAAAGAGATTTCTTAAGGTATTTTTTAGTGAGTAGCTCACCTTGGAGATAAGGAAAGGAAAAGCAGACCCAGCCTATGTATAAGGAATTTTCTACAGAATACTTTAGTGTATTTACAATTACATTCTCTTGAAAAGGGGTGAAAATTATCCTACATATATCTAGGGTTATAAATGAGATGCTAAAGTTTGCACCTGCACAAAGCTGGTTGCCACAGCTAGAAGCATGTGCCAAAATAGCTGCCAATTAAAGTTGGGGTATTTGAAGTGAGGTGCAAGCAGAGGTGACAAAGATGGCAGATGAGTTTGGGTTTCAAATAAACGAATCAGATTTCATTTAATACTGACCAGTGCGACCTGGCTAGAGGGAATGCTGTTATAAATGTTAGTAAATTATATCTCCAAGTTTGTGAGTCAACCGTCACCTTCTATTGACTCAGTCTCAATAGTGAATAAGCCAATGAAAGATAGTATCCTCAGAGACTATTGTAGTGCCTATCACAGCCTATCATAGTACCAGGCACATGTATGTGTTCAATAGACATTTGTTAAGTAAATGCTGCTGTAAAGTCCCTACATCTTACAAAATAGCCTTAAGGAAGATGGACCAGTAAAGAGAAAAGAGGTTGAAGCTCATTCAGGAGTTTTGTGGCCATAATAGTGGTTCAAATTTTGCTTGCTTGGTAATGTTTTGAGATCCAGCTGGTTCCAATGTCTCGCTCTGTAAGAAGACGCAAGGAAACCAAAACCAGAGCTAAGTAGCAGCCGAGCCCTAGTCCAAAATGGTCGGTAAAACACATCCCCACCAGCCGTACGCATTTTGAGAAGGGAGTTTTGAATAGTGTAAGCAGTGGGAGGATAGAGAAAGTTATGAGCGCTACTTCTTTCCTATACTTTTTTTTTAAAAAAATCCAAGACTTTCAATAAGAAAACATTTTTCTTTTTTAAAAACCTCTGGTATTGTCAATTCAGTTGAACCACATGATGTGATGAGAGAAGACTCAAATAAGTGCATTCTTAACTTTCCACATTGGCCTGGAAGACATTCAGATTCATGAGCAGCCATCTTTCTGTTTTTAAGTTATCACACTATATATGACATATTTTAACCTTCCCTGAATACTTTCTGGAAGAAAATAGTATCTAACTAAAGAGTAGACACTCATCAAATGTTTTATTTGAAACAAATTGAATACTTTATGGCATGCATGAAATTAAATGCCAAGTTAACATTTCTAACTTATCTAGTTCAGAGGAAATGATGAATAAAATCTGGATTAATTCAAGAAACGTTAATGGAGTAGGCGGTACTTGCACTGAGCTTTGAAAATGCTAAAGTTTGATTAGATGAAGAAAAAGAGGAAGGATGTTCCAAGGAAAGAGCAGTGAAATAATAGACTACATTTACTTTGGAAAAAGAAGCCTCCCTGGGGGAAAAAGATAAAAAAAGAAAAGAAGAAAGAGAGAGAGAGAAAAAAGGAACACCAAGTATAACAAAAAACTGACTAAGAGCTTCAGTGAAAGTAGTGTATTGAAAGCCACAAACACATCTAGATTATAAGATGTATTCAGATGGGAGCTTGCAAACTAAACAAGAAATAGACTTAATGTAGCAGGAAACTTGGAAAGTTTTAAATTATTGCCTAATACAACAAAAGCTGCACTAAGAAAATAATATTCATTGAGGCATTTTGTAAGGCCATTTGGGAAGCTCTCGCAATAAGCCAGAAATGGAAGATCAAAAGCATGGAGTGAGCAGGTCTAGGCAAGTGCCTACAATGCCCCAAGCACTGTTCCAGTTTGGGGGGCTGCAGCTGGGGGCTGTGGACACGATGAACCAAATTCCCATCCTCAATGGAGCTTTCATCCTACTGACCGAAGATGACGAACAAACGAACAACTAAAATACATAGAATCGGGTGTTAATAAGAAAGCTGGTTAACAATCAAGGATGGAAAGTAGAGCCAGGAAGGAAGAGCCTATAAAGGAAGACTCCGGAGAAGGGGTAGTATGCAATTTTACATAGTGTGTCCAGGGAAAGCTTCATCAGTGGGCAATATTTGAGCCAAAACTTGAAGCAATGAGAGACTAAGCAAATAGATGCCTGAGAAAGAGCATTACAAGGAGAGGGAACAGCAAATTGAAGCCAATGACTGGCGTGGAGTGAAGGAGGGGTACATAGCAGGATATGCTGTCTGAGAGGAAGCTGAGGCTAGACCAGGTAGGACATTCTACAGTGTTGGGGAGGAAGAAATTTCCCTCCACCCTTCCAGGTTCTTTTGGCTGGTCTAAGAATTAAGCTGACAGGAGACTTCTGTTTCTTAAAAATAACCTGCCTAGCTTAATCCTCACGCCAAAGAGACATCTTTTGGGGTGGTAAATTTTGCTCCCCTACAACGTCATCTAGAAATTCGATGCTAAAATATGTAGTCTTCATCCCCATGAAAATGGGAAGCCAGTGGCGGGGGGGCGGGGTTTGAAGCAGAGGAGGGACATGATCAGACTTTGCTTTAAGAAGGATCACTCTGCCTGCTGTGTTGAGAATTGACTGTGGGCGGCAAGCGTGGCTGCAGGGAGATTCCTTAGGAGGTTATCCCACCAACTTTGTTGAGCGGTGAGCATGGCTTGCCCAAGGGTGGCAGTGGTGGAGGTGACAGGAAGCGGACTGATTCTGGGTAAATTCTGCAGCTGGAGCCCGCAGTCTATCTGATATGTGAGACTTGGAGGTTGTGAGAGAAAAAGAGGAATAAACAATGTCACCATTTTTCTGTCCTAGGCAACTGAAATGATCATGCTGCCATTTGCTGAGGTAAGGAAAACTGAGGGAAAAGCAAGTTTGGTGGGGATAAGTGGACTTTAGCTGGGACGTGGTATGTTTCAAGTGCATCTTAGACGTGCTGGTGGGGAGGTGCAGAGAGGCATTTGGATATCTGTGGGGAGACGCTGAAGAGAATGAGCTGTGCACTAGGCTTGGCCTCTCTGGGCTCTAAGATCTCTACAGAGAACTTCAGCATATGATATACTACTACTTAATTGAGCTATTCTGAAGGACGGGTAATTCTGTTTCACTGGAAAATGAATAGTATATTGTGATAAGTGCCGATTAGACCAGGGGAACCACAATAAACAGTTTAGGTTTTAAGGAATTTTGAACCGTTTTCTTCAAAGGGTTAGAAAATTAACTTATCCTTCCCCTCCAAAGTCTTTTAATTCACATATCCTCTTTCATAACATCAGTCAGAGAGTTATTTCTAAGTCTCTTTCGAAATGTTAATTTTCCATTTTAGGATTCCAGTATGTTTCTCCAGAATTATTTTTTGATGGAAATTCTAGCAACTTATTCTCACTTACTCATTTTTTTAAAATAAATTTATTTATTTTATTTTATTATTTATTTTTGGCCACATTGGGTCTTCGTTGCTGCGTGTGGGTTTTTTCTAGTTGTGGCGAGCGGGGGTACTCTTTGTTGTGGTGGGCCGGCTTCTAATTGTGGTGGCTTCTCTTGTAGTGGAGCACAGGCTCTAGGCGCATGGGCTTCAGTAGTTGTGGCGCATGGGCTTCAGTAGTTGTGGCGTGTGGGCTCAGTAGTTGTGGCACACAGGCTCAGTAGTCGTGGCTCACGGGCTCTAGAGCGCAGGCTCAGTAGTTGTGGCACGTGGGCTCAGTAGTTGTGGCATGCAGGCTCAGTAGTTGTGGCTCGTGGGCTCTAGAGCGCATGCAGGCTCAGTAGTTGTGGTGCCCGGGGTTAGTTGCCTCACAGCATTTGGGATCTTCCTGGACCAAAGCTCGAACCCGTGTCCCTTGCATTGGCAGGCAGATTCTTAACCACTGCACCACCAGGGAAGCCCACTTACTCCATTTTGAAGTCTTAGAAAAGCCATATTGTCATCAGCATCAAACATTTATCGGGGATCTTCAGAGGCAAAGCCCTCCATTGAGCAACGAGCCTGCAATCTGGCGCAAGACCTGCGTGTATTTTCATGATCTCTCTAATTACTCGGCAAGCTTCCTGAAGTCAGAGACCAAGTCTGATAGCCACCACACCATCAGGGCTTAGCAGAGTAATTTGCACTTGTGCCCCCTCACCAGAATAACTACCTAATTTAAATGGCATCTATCTGAAGTCACTAAACACTTGTAAGAGTTCCTTCTCTACTCTAGAAAAATGGCACTGCTGTCTTGTGGAACTTTGCCGCCCTCCACCCAAGTCCCAACCAAGTCCCAGTTCTTCAGGGAATTACCTGGATGTGCTTCCTCCCACTCTGCTTTCCAAGCCCACTGACTCCACCTCGGGGGTCTCCTTTACCCCTGGCCATTCCAGTTGACCCTTTGGTGGGTGGTCTGGCCCTTTGATACCATCTCTCAGCCCCTCAGCCGCCCTGTCTGTGCCCCAGACGCAGCTCTACTTCCCCTCCCGGAACCTCTGACAAATACTTCGGCCCCAGTGAATCCCCCACCAAGAGAAAATTTCCAACAGTACCTAGACTTCCCTCCTTATTTTAGGATATTCGCTTAAAAAATCTTCCTTCCAGCATTCATCTGTAGGCACTCTGCTGTTCCTTTTCTCTTGCTATGCCATGTGAGGTAACAATGCCTCAAGATGAAGCACCTTTTTCCTGACAGTGGAATGGAATAGAATAACATTCTCTTTCACCAGAGGGCTTTCTTTACATTCTGCTTTTTAAATTCTCTCCCTTGTTCACAAGAAATCTTTGAACATAAAGCTCTAAAATATAATGATGGATGGTGACATAGAGATAAAAACCATGCTCTTTCCTCTTAGATTTTCCTTTTAATTTCCTACCTCCTGAAAGTGAGATATGGGCCTACAAAATATCGGTAACTCTCTAATCAAATTTGTAGTTCTCTCATTCATACCTGATTGCAGACGTGTAACTGCCATAGGTGGCCTCTTATCTGGGCTGCTAATTACTCTCCTGGCAGAAGTTTAAGAATTCTAAAACCAAATCTAAGGAAAGCACACATGGAGAATAGATGTGCTTTGTTTTTGGTCTCTTCTGCTTTACCTCAACTCAAACGTAAAAATGTCAACACAAAATTAGGTAGAGAAGATCCCGCACGGAGCAGGACTGATTCTTACCATGCCTTGGGACTACTAAGCTAGATTTTCCAGGCAGATGTGACCAATATGTGGGCCACTGACACACACCTTGGCCAGATTATTACTCGCACAAAGGATGACCCTGGGGACATGCCAACCTTCCTGAAATCCAAGGCAGTCATGAAAAAGGATTACATTCAAATTGCCAGACAGCTCCGGAGCTAAGAAAACTCCAAGAGAAAGCAGCCAAACGCGGAATGCTGAGCTAGAGGCAGCTCTGGGCATTGGAATCTTCAAGCTTCCTTCAACACGACCATTCATGCACATTTTAAACTGGATTTCATATCTATAAAATGATCTGGTGAAGTGTGGGTATGCTCTCAGCCTGCCATCATCCCTAGAGAGGACCCTTTTTAAAATCTATCTACATAGAAATAGGCAGTTAAGGTCCTCATTTGACAGTGTAGAGCAATGTTCTCAACTTTTAGGGTGCACTGGAATCACCTAGATGACTTCTTAAAACACAGATTGCTGGGCTCCACCCACAGAGCTCCTGAGTCAGGCCTGGAGGGTGGCCCAGGAATTGTCTTTCTACCAAGTTCCCAGGTGATGCCCATACTGCAGGCTGGGGGACAGCCCTCCATATTGCCTCCTCTTTATAGCTCTCGAAGGGATGGAGTTCCCCAGCCATCCTCACTGTGTAGTCATATTATACCATGCCTGGAATGCCAGAAATAGAGAAGACTCTACCAGAGGATGTTGGTATTTTTCTTTCTCCAACTAGCTGGGTGTTGACTTTAGCTGAACACTAAATTTTATTCCCAGGTATGTACGATTCCATCTTACTGAAGTTAGAAATCTCAGAGTCAGACTGCACTTGAGCTCAGGATGCTGCATATGTAGCCTAAATCAGAGCATCGCTGAGCAAATGTGCCTGGTCAGCAGGCATCTAGCGTAGCAGCAGCTGTGAGAAGTCTTCTTAAAGCCCTGATTTCTAACAGGTTGAAAAATGGGATTGTGTTGGGGAGCCAAAGCACCCCTTTGAAAAATGGCCAAAACTTTTGTTCCTTCCTTAGCCATTCCTTCCTTTAATCAGAGACCCTTTACTCATGGTACTGAAACTGAAAGCTGCCTCACTTGTGTACCTGATGGAAGAAGACCACCCGCTCTTTCGTATATGCCCTGGAAACATCTGTTAGATTGCTGAGTTCTTATGTATATAGTCAATCCCTCTCCCTCTCTGAGGCAGTTGAAGGCAAACTCAACACTATCAGATTTTTCCATGCTACAGCCCTGGAAGCGACAATATGTCGTGCTGCCTTAGTCAGATGGTTTATGTTCCTTTCTTTGCGATTTCCATTTCATAACATTTGAAGTAATTGAAAGTACGCTGTGATGACTAGCAGAATTACGAGGCACACTGATACTCCCAAATTACGAGTAATATTACTTTGTACCAGAGAGAGGTAAGATTTTAGCAGGGTTCTATCTGTCCACAGATGGCAATTGAGAGAATGTTGCCAGTGATATGCATTATCACGAACTCTGAGAAATTGTTACTTGATATGGAACTAGCATGAGGGAATGAACCATGGGCAGCCTCACAGCAATCCTCCTTGAGAAAGTTGTACATTGTTCTGAGGAGTAAATAAAGGAGTCCCAGAAAATCCCACCAAGCTCTATCTAATTAGGAGGGACGGGAGGTGGAGAACAGGGAAAATCTGAGACGATTCCCTTAGAAATCTGAAACCACTGTGTTCTGAGGTTGCAGCCTCAGCAAGGTGAGCCAGCTTGCTTCCACATCAAAGAGAAAGGCTCCCGAAGTGGGGATTTTATGACCCTACTTCTCCATAAGAGTAACACTCTCTATATTCCAATAGAACACAGTAGAATGTAAGACGTGTAAGCATACCAACATAATTTGGTCTCCTCTGCTCCATGCTTTATTTATGTACCCGTAACAGGCGACGAACAGTTCCTAATTGAATAAATCTTACATTAGCACTACCCATAAGCTTGATATACTTCCTAGGTTTTAAGTTTGTTCTAGGGCAGGAGCTTGGTTCGTTTAAGTTTGTTTTTAACATAACCTTGTGTAATAAATACAAATTGGATAATAAATGGTTTTTGAATGACTCAACGTTAAAGTGCCTTGTTTATTAGGATTTGGACAGCATATGCTGAAATTTGCTGATAAGCAATTTGATGCTCTGGAAAACAAGACTGGTTTAGAAAATGTCAAGTATGTGGAGTCCTTGAAGAGATTATAATAGACAAGGTAAAGACCTTCTTTTATTCTTTTAACAATGCTCTGAAAATTCTTAAGAAGGACAACACTGAATATAAATGTCTGCACAATTGGGAAAGCCAATAAGGCGTAAAGATGTTAGGATGATTCATCTTTTGGCTTAACAGTCTGGAAGAAATACATTTAGTGACTTACCAGGGAATATAAACACTACTTTGTTAAAGTTTAACTACCTTAGTCTAGAATTTATTTTTTCTGATGTGCACCTCAATTGATCTCTTAAAATGATCATAGAATTTGTTTATAGTGAAACTTCTTTCTCTCTGCCTTCTGCTTAGGGAAACTAAAAATAGTTTGCATTGGTAACCAGAGTTAGCTTGTAAATAAGACTTTTCCAAGGGGTTTTAACTAGTTCTTAATCTAACTTATTGTTGTATAATTACCATATTTCAAGTCATAAGGTATTCTTTCCAAGATTCCGTTTATTTTTCTGGCTTTTATATGGCATGATTTAGATGTTATAGAATTTCTGGTTTTAAGCGAGAAAATAGATTATTATATTTAAAATTCTGAAAAATTATTAATTTTAAAACTTAAATGCTCTTTCCTGAAAACACAGATTTATTGAAACATAATGCATGATGGCACTGATACAAAGTTATTTGCTTTTCTTTTTAGGTATTTCATACTCTGTTTTGAGCACTAACGTTTATAATTGAAAATAAATACATATTCTGTGAATTTTGATTCTTACTCTGAAATGTTATTAAAAAATTCAAAATTTAATGACACTTAGTATTCTTTGTTTTATAGCAGTAATATATCCAGTCTGGTTTGATTCTAAAATATTTATTTTATATTAGTGAGGCTAATAACTGTTCAGTGATTATGAAGATAGTTAACAGAAGACATACATAGAGATAAAATAAATATAATTATATGTTTGATTTGGCTTATGCAGGCCATTTAGGAACCGCGATACAATTATAAGGGTAATTACCATAACACGTAATTGAAAGTAATTGCGATTTTAATTTTACTACAAAGGGTACCTGGGAGGTCCAGCATGTCAAGCGAGTGAATAAATAAGAAGTTTCCAGATATGGATAAAAAAGTGAAATATAATTTTTCACTATTTGTTCCTATTTCTCACATAAGATACCTCATCTTAATTCCAGTAGGGAAATGAAAATAAAAATGAAAAAAATAGGAAGAGACATTTAAATTAATCTTCTTATATTATGACAACAAAATAAAGTCCAATAGTGCTCTTGCTATTACATTATTAGAAAGGGTATTTAAGCAAGAATGAATACTAGAATATTTTCAAAATTATTTTCACATAATGACTGATATTCTATGTTTTTTTAAAGATTTTTTTGATATGGACCATTTTTGAAGTCTTTTATTGAATTTGTTACAGTATTGCTTCTGTTTTATGTTTTGGTTCTTTGGCCCTGAGACATGTGGGATCTTAGCTCCCCAACCAGGGATCGAACCCACACTCCCTGCATTGGAAGGCAAAGTCTTAACCACTGGACTGTCAGGGAAATCCCTGAGGGAGATTATTAATTTGAACAAAAACACAGCAGCATGTACATTGTAACATTCTTCCACTTCTTGTGGTGCCCCTTCCTGATTTGCATAGAAGCTGCAACATGTCCAGTACTTTTATGTGGCAGTCACTGGGGGATTAAACATCTTGCCCAAGGATGCTCAGCAAAACCGGGATACTGTTAGATGCTGAAATTTAAGGATTTAAACATCATGCTGTACTTGTTTTCATGTGGTCAGCTGGTGAGATGGAAACATCATCTTATTGGATCAACTATCAAATCATAGCAATTCAGTCTGAAAATAAGAGCTCCATCCTCATGATTTAATCACTTCCTAAAGGCCTCCCCACTTCCTAATACCATCACCCTGGGGTTTAGGATTCAACACATGAATTCTGGGGAGACACAAACATTCCACCATAGCAACTTAATATTTTTTGACAAGTTAATGTTTATGAGAAGAAACCTAAATGGAATCTGAACTTTAAGTAAACCCATTAAGAATTAGAAACAAGGCTTTCCTCCCCTTATGTGAAGCACAGTAATAACCAGAATCAAGATACCTATAAAATTCATAATACTTGTGTTGTGTTTTCACTTCAAATAACAACTATATAATTTTATCTTAAAGCATAGCTGGAAAAAGGATATTTAAATAATCAAATTCTCACTCTGAAGTTATTCATTACTACACTGGTTCCAAATTTCTAGTGTAATATCTAATTTACAAAGTTCATAACCTATAAAAATAGGGTAATTTTTTCATCCCAATAATATAGGCAAAAATTTATCTGCTTTCTTTATTTGAACTTTTGTTGCCTAACACAGTTTTTTTTTTTTGATTTCTTATAAATACCATGCCTGATGCCCCCCCCAACAGCCTTTTATCCTAAAATGGATTAGACAGTGCAGTAAATTTGAAAAATGTGCCTAATTCCAAAATAGAAGCAACAATTTGCTTTAAAACCAGGAAGCAGCATCATATAGAAGCAAGAATTGGGGCTTTCAAGTCAGATTGAGCAAGGTTCAAATTCTACCTGTGCCACTTACTAGTCTTTTGCCCTTAAGCAGTGTACTTAGTCTCCTTGAACTTCATTTCTCACTTGCAAAATGAATCTTAAATGCATCCACTTGGAAGAGTTGTTTGTATTGGAGATAATGTTTCTAAACACCTAATATGAAGTTTGGTACACACCTGGTGCTTCTGAACAACGACAGCTTCAAAATGCCACGGAGCAAGGGACGCTGTCAATGTACTTTTGAAAGTAATATCCAAATCCAGGCCTCAATGTACATATGAATTTCAATATTACATATAAGGCCATCAAATTGATCAGTTTGGCTGAATTCATTCACTGGGAATTTTAACTGAATTGATCATTGATTTTAACACTTTACAGACATGATTTTTGAGCCTTAGTTGTTCAATAAATGTCACTTCTGGCTCTGAATCACCATTATCTCCCACTCCCCAACTTTTTTCCGACCATTTCGCTTTGAGAATTTAACAGGCTATAGAATTGAATCCAAACTCTTTATGTGTCTGAACTCTCTGTGTTAACTGATACTAGTGATAATGAAGAGGAGCTCTGGTTTCCAAAAAAAAAAGGGATAAAGAGGAAAGTTTGTGTTAATAAGAAGTTCATTCATTAAACATACATTATATTCATTTAAGAATTCTCTTACCACTTCCATTATCAAAGACCATTTTCTTCCAGAAAAGTGTCTACTATGTTGCTAATATAGTACCTTAGTTTTGAAGTATTATAATGATAAAACAACTGGTACAAATTTCTGATTTTTTGAGATTTACTAAAACAGGCTAATTGAAATTTGCATAATTATTTATATAAATGACCATATTCTCATTTTATCTATTGTATATTAATAAAATATAATTTATATACTATAATAATAAATAACATGATATAACAAAACTAATTATTCTAACTTCTTATCATTTATTCTACTAAATTCAACATAACGCCATTTTCCTTTTTTTTTTTTAAAATGGGCTATAATATTTTTTTCTAAAATTCTTCCAGAAAGCTAAATAACATTAGATGAGCATTTTAAAGAAATAAACTTGATTTACACATCTATTAGCATGATTCTTATCACTATTGGTTTTGAACATTAAAGGCTAAATATTATGTTAATTACTAAATCATTCTCAGAAATCACATATACTGTCAGAGACTAAAGTTAGACAATCAGTCAGAATCAGTTATATCTGTTCAAATCTAAAATCAGACAAGTTTAGAAAGAGGTAATAACAATTCATGACTTTGGAGGAAGGAATGGCTTGCTAAGTTATCTAAATGGCTTAAGTGTCTCCTATCCAGAGTAATATCCTCCTCTACAGAATTTATGAATATTTCTTACAACTCAAACTTTTTGCGATCCCAATATCTATGCAAACCGCCTCCTAAATCCTAATACTTTATTTCTGTTAAAGATCTTCTCTCTGTGATGTGGAGCTATTTTACACACAAAGTATTTAGGTCCTCTCCAATTCTCTGTCTCCTCTGGAATGATGATCTTGCATTTTATTTTTGCCATGAAGCAGACATAACCTTGGCCAACGATGACACACGTT
The DNA here is from genome assembly GCF_965194825.1 of Balaenoptera physalus. NCBI lineage: Eukaryota > Metazoa > Chordata > Mammalia > Artiodactyla > Balaenopteridae > Balaenoptera > Balaenoptera physalus. Next base: position 14,532,801 of record NC_138895.1, on the reverse strand, counting down.
GATTCTCAGAAGAAAGCCCCATCACACTCTGTATTTTTTACAAGTTCACTGAATGTTTTAAAATAAACAAGGTTCAGTTGGTCACATGGGACTTCATTCAAATGGTGAAAGAAAAGGGAAGTGGAACAAATGAAATAAAGAAGATGAAAGAAACAGAAGGAGAAATAAGCAAACTTACCCTCCTTTGGATGTTACATATAATGCTTTCTGATTTTATAGGTTTTTTTTAATTTTAAAAGTCAATTTGAAAACATTAGCCAGTCTCTAAAACAGTTCTGAAGGCAAGCACAGTGCAGCCCTTGTCTGCCCTGACCATCCGGGGCTACACTGAATGCACATGCAGCCAGCTGGATGCTGGCTTGTAAAACGGGGTCTGCCCACTTCTAATTCTTATGTTTATTTCCATAATTTGAATGTGAAAAATTTCCCCAAAGCCAGGTATCAAAAATAATAAATGTAACATCTTTTTCTTTTTCCTGACCACACCACACGGCTTGCAGGATCTTAGTTCCCCAACCAACAGATGGAACCCTTGCCCCCTGCAGTGGAAGTGCATAGCCCTAACCACTGGACCACCAGGGAATTCCCATGTAACATCTTGTTTTATTGCTATCTAACTACCACCTATTTTTTTTCTTATAATTGTTGGAAAGACTATGTATAATTAGATTCTGATTTTTCACTACAATAAATATTTAAAAGCTGTTGGGATATATATTGGGTTGGCCAAAAAGTTTGTTTGGGTTTCCAACCTAACACTTTCTTTCTCAAATTGAGACTTCTTTCCAGGATGATTAAATTTGCCATTTTGATTTCTACTCATGTTTTAAATTTGTTCATAGCACAGCACTTTGCTTGTTTATTTATTTCTTTTTCTTTCTGGTATCAAGAGGGGCAAAGCAAAATAGAGTTACAGCCCTTCATATCACCCTTTCTCTAAGCACTTGAGCAATAGGTAGTAGAGAAACAGATCAGTACTCCCTGCTAGGTCATGAAGGGATCTTTGTTCCTTTTCATAAGAATCAATTTTAAGATCCTGACCATCTAATGGAGCCAGACTCCATTTCTGAAACTTCAACAGTGAGCGGAACTGATACTCACACATTAATTCCAAGCCATAATTTTGTTTAAATCTTATGAATATCCTGTTAAGCAAAATCTGAGTTCCCCAAACAACATTCCATATGACTTATGCAACAACATTTGAAAACCATCAACTAAGTGAGCCTGTAGTCCAGGATCTGAGACTCCAGAGTCTCTCACTATTGTCAAAATCAACTATAAATCATCTTGTTTGTTTCCATTCAATATGATTGTACTGAAAAGCTTCCTTGGGTCCAAAATCAGTGTTAAATCTCAATAGCTATGTTTGGCAGTCAGTCTGCCATGCTGGCACTTGGCTACAATGAGTCTATAAGATGTGGGATTGCTAGGAGTGTCTTTCCAAGTACAGCTGCACAAAATATTTTTTCCTTCTGAAAACTCAATGGAAATATAATGATTTGCTTTTTAATTTGGAAAAAATAAACAAGATTTAAAAAAGAATTTCATGGAGCTATTATAAAATTTCTTGGGAATGCCCTGGTGGTCCAGTGGTTAGGACTCTGCTTCCACTGCAGGGGGCAACAGTTCGATCTCCGGTCAGAGAACTGAGATCCCATGCGGGCCAAAAAAAAAAAAAAAACAACTTTCTTTAGCTAGAAAATACTGTGAATATGTCTATGCTCTGAATTTAATTTTTTTAATTTCCAAATTAATACTTGGGTGCAAATTGATTTAATTCAACAATTGCTTGTTGACGACAAACTGTTACATTATTCCCTTAAACAACCAAGGGGAAACTAAAATCAAAAATAACAAAGCACCTTGCCAAATTCTAGTAATATCAGAGCTACACTCTCCACTTTAAACCCCACTCAGAACCTGCAGATGGGATCCTGAAGCATTGCGCAGAAGTTAGCATAAGGTGAAAATTCTGACCAGAATCAGCTCTCCCAAATTTCTCTGTAGCAAACAATTGAGAGAGGAAAATAAAATTTCACACTGTCCCTTCCTTTTCAAATCTGATCCATTGGTTTTTGATACTTCCCCTCCTAGGGATAGCTATTGCCTTCTAATTTGTCTCATTTTGTATCCTAAGAGTTTGGCTTGGGTTTCTGCCTGCCTGCAACATGTAGGTTCCTTCTTTTGTCTGTCTTTGGGAGTGACTTGGATTTTGGGAAGGTAGTAACCTTTGCATCTCTTTGAGGATGCCTCTTAGTCCACGTAGTTATTTAATACTGTCAGAAATATTTACTATTTGTCTAGGCTGAAACCTGACAAGATATTTGAAAGGATTTAACAACTCTATAATCAGAAATTTCGCCAAATTAGAAGCTAACACTCAGAGCCTGATAGACATTTTCTTTTAGGCCTTCTCCTTTATGCTAAAGGTACCCACAGGGAAAGGAAAACATTCCAACATAGGTGGATGGATGTGTCAGTCCTTCACCATCCAGGCTACAACTCAGTTCTTTGAGGAATTAAAAGCAAATGGCTCTACCTTACAAATATTTGCAGAGCCAGAAATGCAGCTCTAGAAGCGATTCAAAGTTCACCTAATCCTACCAATCCCCTAACCTCCCCTATTTATCTTAAAAGGCCTGTTACTTGCATTCCTTCCTTGTGCCTTTGAGATGTGAATATTCTACAAGTTTAGGGAGATAATTTTTATCAAAAGGGGAATAAAAGGGGAAAAGGTCATTTGAAATGTAACCAAATAAAAAATCATGTATCTTCACAAATATTTGTAAAAAAAGAGAAAAAATAAAAGCTTTAGCCATCTGAGCAGATAAACTTAACTTATTCCAACTGTCCTTTTATAATAGTGAGTTTTGTATCATTGGACCTGATTCATTTTAGACATTTTAAAATGAAACTATAAAGTCTCCGTGTCTGTGTGTGTATGTGTGTCTATTTATGTGTTAGATGTGTGGTAAATTTTTTTACCTCTGGATGGTATTACTTATATTAATTTGTAAAAGAGCTCTATTTAATTGGCTTAAAGAAAATCAAGCACTTACAAGAATTAAGTATTTATAAAATTCCCAGAAATATAATAGAGAATTAACCCAAATGCTTTTCAAGTTCATGTGATCTGGGAAAATATTCAGTATTAAAGCTAGTTTAAGTGTGTTGATTTAATTAAAATAGACAGGTCTTTCGAGTTTTCGACAATGAACATAATGCAGACAAATAACTCTTACTTTGCCTGGGTTTATTAATCAAATGAGTTCATGTTATCTCTTACTAAATTTGTCAGCAAGAAAAATTAGCTTGGGATGACGGCTGACTTTGTTTAAAGTCTTACAAAGTTTTTGTGGGTAATCTAAATAGAGTTGTTAAACATAAGTAAATGGAATAGATGTAAGTAGGACAAAAAGTTCTTAGGTGACATTTTAAAATAGTTTCCCCAAATCTTTTGGTAACCTGGAACTTCAAACTTTTACTAAGTTCAGTTAAATGATGAGTTAAGTTAAATTCACTGAATAGCGAAATAATTACCAAATAAGATAAAACACTGAAACACTAATTACTAAACACAAGTTTATCCACTTTTGGTTTTCTTTTACAGAACTAAAAATACTTGCATCTATTAGTAAACATCTTTTATGCCATGTTGAGAAATTTTTTATGAGAAAGCACATGTTTCTAGAAGTTATAAAAGGTATTTATAGATTTACCAAGCCACAGAATGCTAATATCAAAAATGGTTTATAATTGTTTAATCCTTTATTTTCATTAAAACATAAGATTTTATGAATTTGTTTATTTATTTTTTTATATTTATTTTTGGCTGCATTGGGTCTTCGTTGCTGCATGCAGGCTTTCTCTAGTTGTGGTGAGCGGGGGCTACTCTTCATTGTGGTACGTGGGCTTCTCATTGCAGTGGCTTCTCTTGTTGCGGAGCATGGGCTCTAGGCATGCAGGCTTCAGTAGCTGTGGCTCACGGGCTCAGTAGTTGTGGCTCGTGGGCTCTAGAGCGCAGGCTCAGTAGTTGTGGAGCACTGGCTTAGTTGCTCCGCGGCATGTGAGATCTTCCTGGACCAGGGCTCAAACCCGTGTCTCCTGCATTGGCAGGCGGATTCTTAACCACTGAGCCACCAGGGAAGTCCCAAAACATAAGATTTTAAAGAGTTAAAATTCTAATGTATGTAATTAAAGCCACTAGAAATAATAAGGAAAATATCCCCATATGCCAAAAAAAGGTTGTAAAAGGTCTACAAAAAAGAAGTCTTGGGAAAAGAATTTTATGTGTGTTCAAGCTAACTAAGATTAAATAAATTTATTTGAGTTAAAAAATAAGTTTAAATATCAAAAGTAAGCTGGTACAAAATTAGAATTTGGTTTTCCCTCTTTTTAAAGGACAAAGTCTTTTTGAACTATTGGTCTGCTCTTCATAACAGACTATGAAAAGTTTTTCTTTACCCTTTTAAATAATCTTCCTAGACAACACAAAGATCGTGTGTCTAGTCAAAATAATCACCTATGTTCCATGTTGTTTTTATCAGGCCTTTGATTACTTATGAAAACTGAGTCTCCTCTATTAAAAAGAGCTAAGTTTGACATAAAATTATTAAACTTTCTGTATTTATCTGTAAAGTCTCTAATTGTCACCATGGTTAAGCAGATAACTATTGTTTCATAGTGACCTCTGATCCTATTTGACCAAGTGTTTTATAACCTTTTGATATGTTTGACAAACTTCCCAAAATCAAATTCTAAATGAATTTTTTTGACCTTGAACTAACTTTAAAATTTTCCAGAGGGCTCCGAGGACATATCAAAAGATTTGTTCTCTTTCCTTCTAAAAAGGGAGATATTAAACTAATTAGACTTATTTGATATATTAACTGACATGGGAAGCATTGTCAAATAAGAAGTAATACTAATCCTTCTTTATGTTGTGTCTATAGAGGTATATGTTATATGAAAAAAAATTCTATGAACTTCCCAGAAATATATGTTCTGGTATAATATTATCAGTCATAATTCTATTTATTACCTTAAAATGTAAGTCATAGAAATTAGCAAATTTCCTTGTCAATTGCATTATATAATGAACTCTCATCAGATCCTTAACCATAGCTATTTATTTTTTAACATCTTTATTGGAGTATAATTGCTTTACAATGTTGTGTTAGTTTCTGTTGTATAACAAAGTGAATCAGTTATATGTATACATATATCCCCATATCCCCTCCCTCTTGCGTCTCCCTCCCACCCTCCCTATCCCACACCTCTAGGTGGTCACAAAGCACAGAGCTGATCTCCCTGTGCTATGCAGCTGCTTCCCAATAGCTATCTATTTTACATTTGGTAGTGTATATATGTCAGTGTCACTCTCTCACTTCATCCCAGCTTACCCTTCCCCCTCCCCGTATCCTCAAGTCCATTCTCTACATCTGCGTCTTTATTCCTGTCCTGCCCCTAGGTCCATCAGAATCATTTTTTTTTTTTTTTTTTTAGATTCCATATATATGTGTTAGCATACAGCATTTGTTTTTCTCTTTCTGACTTACTTCACTCTGTGTGACAGTCTCTAGGTCCCTCCACTTCACTACAAATAACTCAGTTTCATTTCTTTTTATGGCTGAGCAATATTCCATTGTATATATATGCCACATCTTCTTTATCCATTCATCTGTCAATGGACACTTGGGTTGCTTCCATGGCTATTTTAAGTCTTGTCATTTACAGTTATTGTTTCACTGAGGTACTTTTGTAAAAGTTTTCCTACAAAAGTGCTTCATCTTCAAGTCATGGAAAGGACTTTTGATAAATACAGGTTTCTGACAACTTTAAGATTACAAAACTGAACTGGCAACAATTTCCAGAACTAATGAAAAAACTGGATTCAAGAAGAACAGGAATTTATAACATAGAACTGAATGAAATGAGGAGGTGATGTTTGTTAGTTCCTTAATGTTTTGAGTTTCCAGATTTAAGGAAACCTTTTCTCTTAACCTATCTATGACTTACAGCAATTTGGTAAAATATACCTTTGTGAACAAAGATGAAACATTTACTTTTTCTCCCTACCTGATCCCTCTAAAATTTGGAAGACAATATAGTTAGTTATTTACATAAGTTCAATAAAAACCTGTTCTCCTTATAACAGGACAATTAGAAACATTGCCTGTATTACCAAGGCTTTGGCTGGAATATCATATCTGAGACAGAGATGCATAGACCCAGATATGACCAGACAGCTTTAAGAAACTGCTTCAACTTTGGCTTGGCTTCCTGGCCTCAAAAGGCTTTTAGAGCTCAATCTGACATTCATTATAAAAGGTTCCAGTAAAGCAGTCTTAAAAAGAGTTTATGTGGTCAATCACTATTCTTGCTGTACTTATGTAAATAAGCAGGCCAAGGCTTAATGCAAATAGACCAGTTTTACTGTGATTATCTTTGATGAAAATGGACGCAGGTGTAGAGGAAAAAATTATATTTGCACCTTTGCCTGTATTATATTCTAATCCTGTTGTTTTTGAGGTTTTGTTATGTATCTGTAAGCTGGAGTGGATCCTGAATTTTTCTAGTTGCCTCAAATATCTGGCTACAAATCTTCAAACTAACATTTCAATCTCTAAGAACAAAGACTGCCCTTGAATCTCCTTGGAAGAAACCAGGAAGAATACCAGGTCCTGCTCACTACCCAGATTGTAGCCAAACTGCAGGGTCTTGAACCTTGGATACACATCTCACAGATGAAAAACGTCTCCACTTGACATCTGGTCCTTTGCAAATGCTGGGGACCTCCAAATCAAACAGACGAGGAAGAGAAGTAGTTGTCATCAGAGTAGACTGTTTCTGCCTAAGATGCCAGATCAAGACTTCACACTCAACATGAAACTCTTTCTCCTTCTTTTTCTTTCCTTTACTCTGGCATTGACCTGGAAAGATAATGCCCTCATCTATATCTCCCAGGCCATTGCTAATGGGGGTAACCTTTCAGGGTGCTGGATTTGTCATCAAAAACTCTGATCTGTCCATGATGCTAGAGACCCCTTGGTCCATTTCCTTGTCTGCAGTTAACATCCCAAACTTAGGGAAATTTGCATTTATGCTCTTTTCAAAGAAAGGGACAAAAGGCAAGATTAGCCAGAATAAAACTGCCTGTGTGGTCCACAGACTCTTAGAATTTACTGGCCTCCATAGCTGTCACCTTTCCATTTCTGAGCCACAGATTCAAATTTACCAGGAGGCATTCAGGATTCTGGATTCACTTCTTTTTGACAGGGCCCTACTTCCCTGGTTATATTGCAGAATCCATTGCTAAGAAAATAGCTGCCCAACAAAGATTCCTAGACTCTCTGACCAAAGTTGTTCTTGATAATAGGATAGCTCTTGATTATCTTTTAGCTGAGCAAGGAGGTATCTGTAACCAATACCACCTGCTGGACCTGTAGTAACACTTCTGGGGAAGTTGAAACTCAGTTACATAAGATCACTGAGCAAGACACTTGGCTTGGTGATTCCTTCAGCAGTCTTTCTTTGACTTACTTGATTCTGATGGGTTTGGGTCTTGGGGACCATGTCCCCAAAGTGCACGCCAAACACTGGGAATTATCTTGCTTATTATAATCATTGAAATCTCCCTGGTGTGTTGTATTCTCTCAAAAGCTTTAAATGCTTGTTCACACCCACTAACCATCACACAAATGATCTCCCTAAGACTGGAACATCAGAAAAGGAACTAACAGATTGACAGACTTAGACATCGTGAACCTGAAGCTGTAACCTGTGAATACACAGGGACTAAGCAAAAAACATCATGACCTATGAATACCACACAAAAGTTTGACAAAAGTCGAGAGAACTACAGAGCTGAGAGTGGCACTAATGCCCTAAAATTTTAATCACATCTCTTAGTTAAGCTGAGATTTTGATCAAAAGAGGGCAATTATTAAAAAGGAAACAACAAGCTCCAAACAGAGTCTCTTGTGCTAAAGCATAAGACACCAAACCAAAACTTAATACCTAACTTAATTGCAGTTTCAACCTCCCCTAGGAAGGTAATCTTAACCAGTCAGTCTGGAATTTTCTGGTTGGCACCAATGAGGTAACCTGCCACACAGGCCCTCTCTGTCCCCTAAAGGAAGAAGAGGTAATCTGCTCTCTCCTCTTCCCTTCCCCCTCCCACCTATAAAAGCCTTCCATTTTGTACTGCTCCTCAAAACTCTTTTCTACTTGATGGATGTTTAATTCACGAATTGTTCAATAAAGCCAATTAGATCTTTAAACTTTACTCAGTTGAATTTTTGTTATTTAACACCAGGAAACTGTGGAGACAATACAGAAGGGAGAGCTGCTGACCAGGGAGGACAGCAGTCTGCTCTCCATACAGAAGCTCCATCACCCTGAATGTTGCCAAAGCAGTCAGCTCTAACCCTGTATCTGGGAGGCATGGCTGCTGAGTGAACAGTGGTCAGGCAGGTTACTAAGCTCTTGTTACCTGTCCTCGACAATGAAAAGCGGCTTTCTCAATCTTTGGAAAACCAGAAACCCATCCCAGAGTTGGGTAAAGGAGCCCTGAAGTGACAGTGCTCTGAGATGAGAATTTACTCTGAAGTAATGCTCCATCATTCCAATGAGCTTTCTGCATCTCTGGCTTGGAACTCTAAAAGACCTATTGATATACTAAGGAACCCAACTGTTTGGCCTGGAAGAACTGGGCCAGCAAGTGATAGATGCATGAATTCAAGCTCAGTTCAGAGGTGTCTTCATAGCTCAGAAAGATGGAAACAACACTGTCTTAGTCCATTCAGGCTGCTATGACAAAATACCACTGACTGGGCAGCTTATAAACAACAGGAATTTCCTTCTCCCAGTTCTGGAAGGTCTGCCTACTAGGTCATCTTGCCCAATCTCTTACTCCACACAGACCCTCCATCAGATAGTTATTTAGTATCTGCTTGTATAATTCAAGCAATAGAGCACTCACACTTGCTGGGAGTCAGATCGGTCCATTTTCTACCACTCCAGTGTCCCACTGTCCTTTCTTGTGTTGAAGTAAAGCCTGTGTGTCTTTCAGTTTAATGCCAGTACTGCCTTTTGGAGCAAAAAAAGCAAGTATATTTTTTCTTCCATGGGATTGTCCTTCAAAAATGCATAGCCCCATTTATTCTTTTCCAATATAAACTCCCTAAATCCTCCTATTTTCTTGAACCATTGAGCTGAGGAAAATTTTATGTTTCTCCTGTGTTGGACAACTTGGTAGTTAGACCCAAAGACAATTTTTAATGGAGTTTCAAAAAAAATGCATCTTTAAATATAGTAGCTATATATTGACATATAGAAAAAATTGATGTCTTTTATATACCTTTATACTTTAAATTAAAAGGATCTTCCTTGATTATCTATTTAATATCTATATTATTATTTTCTAGAATTTCTGAGCTCTCAATTATTTCTAAATTACTAAGTAACTACCACCTAAAATTTCCGCTTTGCATTGCTAAATGTGTCAGAGGGGCATTTTATTTTCTCCTCTGATTTTATTTAGCTGAATTAAAGCTGTCATAACGTGATTTGTTTTTATATTTTTGTGAAGTCTTTTTCAAAGTGTGCTGGTTAGTTTTGATAGAGAATTCAGGTTCCTTCATCCTAAGCAGAAACATTTACCTGGACAGTTTTCTTTTTAGCTATCTATTAATCCTCTAGTGACTAGAAAATTGGCTTAAATATAAGCACCTATTCACTTGTTAGGATAATTGACAAAAATATTGGTGTAAAATGTTTTTCATTAATAAAAATGAGTTAAGTGGATCCAGAACACTGATGATTATGTCAATTTTTGAATTATAGTCATTGGAGTATTTATCACATCTAGCCTATGAGACTACAGGCTAGATAAGGTCTTTTCTTTTTTTTTTTTTTGGTTTTTTTTTGGCGGGGGGCTGCGCCCCGTGGTATCCTAGTTCCCTGACCAGGGATCGAACCCGTACCACTTGCAGTGGAAAGACAGAGTCTTAACCACTGGACAACCAGGAAAACCCCTAGATAAGGTCTTATTTTTCCTGTAGTTAGTTCCATGGTTCCTTGCACAAGGTAGACATTCAAAAAATATTGACTGAATTTGATCAATTTGCTGTACAACAACAGCTGCTACTAGACTTAACTCAGCAGGAAAATCTGGTATAGAAAAGAAAAAAAATCTATAACCACTGAGATAAAAACTGAACTGTTGACATTAATTTTCTGTTTAACAAGTCATTTCCTAAAACTGAAATTAAGGGTTTGGAAATCAAGGAAGAAATGTCTAATTTGCACAGCTTTGGTTCTTGTTTGATTTGATTCATTTTGAAAAGAGAAAGTAACAAATATTTCCATGAAGTTTTTACTTTTAAGGCATAAAGTCATTTGGTAAACATTAAGGAATATTTATATTTTGATGGGCCGAAGGGATATAAGTTTTTGAGTTTGTTATTTATTATGTATATACTTAAATAAGCCCACAAGGCTTTAAACAAACAGGGAGGCGTGCTTTTATTTTATTATTTGCAAAGAAAATCAATCATATGTTGGCTCTGAAAGGCTTTTTTTATCCTGTGATAACTATCACTGTGAGTTCTGTGAGTTCTCTTCTTTTGCTGTTAAATTATCCTTTCTGCAAGCAAAAACAAATCTTTAAACAAATAAGCAATAAGTTAACGTAATTTATAAGTGATATAGTAAACCATCCCATAAATAATGGATGCATTTTGTTTTAATTTGTTTTAAAAACTTACTAAGACAATTTTTTAGAACAGTTTAAGGTTCACAGCAAAATTGAGAGGAAGGTACAGAGATTTCCCATGACCTCCTTGCCTCCACAAATGTGTAGCCTCCCCCATTGTCAACACCTCCACCAGAGTAGTACATTTGTTACAACTGATGAACCAGCACTGATACATTATAATCACCCAAAGTCCATAGTGTGCATTAGGGTTTACTCTTGGTGTTGTTCATTCTTTAGGGTTTGGACAAATGAATAATGACATGTATTTATCACATGGCGTCACACTGAGTATTTGCAGTGCATTAACATCCTCTGGGCTTTATCTGTTCATCTCTTCCAACCCACCCTACCTCTGGCAACCACTAATCATTTTTATTGTCTCCATAGTTTTGTGTTTTCCAGAATGTCACACGATTGGAATCATATGGTGTTTAGCCTTTTCAGATTGGCTTCTTTCACTTAGTAATAAGCATTTAAGTTTCATCTGTGCCTTTTTATGGCTTGATAGCTCATTTCTTTTTTAACACTGAATAATAGTCCATTGTCTGGATGTACCACAGTTTATTTATCCAACACCTACTGAAGAATATCTTGGTTGCTTCCAAATTTTAGCAATTATGAATAAAGCTACAATAAACATCCATGTGCAGGTTTACATATGGGTGTAGTTTTCAACTCATTTGGGTGGTTACTGGATCCTATGGTAAGAGTCTGTTTCGTTTTTTAAGAAAGTAACAAACTATCTTTAAACTGGCTGTACCATTTTGCATTCCCAACAGCAATGAATGAGAGTTCCTCTACCATTTTGCATTCCCAACAGCAATGAATGAGAGTTCTTGTTGCTCCACATTCTCATCAGCATTTGGTGTTCAGAGTTCCAGATTTTGGCCATTTTAATAGGTGTGTAGTGGCATATCATTTTTGTTTTAATTTGCATTTCCCTGATGACACATGATGTGGAGCATCTTTTCATATGCTTATTTGCTGCCATCTGTATATCTTCTTCAGTGATGTGTCTGTTCAGGTCTTTGACCCATTTTTTAATTGAGCTGTTAGTGTTTTTATTGTTGAGATTTAAGAGTTATTTGTGTATTTTGGATAACAGTCCTTTATCAAATACGTCTTGGCAAATATTATCTCCCAGTTTGTGGTTTGTCTTCTCATTTCCTTGACATCATCTTTCTCAGAGCATAAGTCTTTAATTTTAATGAAGTTCTGCTTATCAATTATTTTTTTCATGGATCATGTCTTTGGTGTTGTATCTAAAAAGGCATCACCTTACCCAAGGTCATCTAGGTTTCCTACTTTGTTATCTTCTAGGAGTCTTATCATTTTGCATTTTACATTTAGGTCTGTGATCCATTTTGAGTTAATTTTTATGAAGGACATACAGTCTATGTCTAGCCTCATTTTTCTGCATGAAACGTCCAGTTGTTCCAGTACCATCTGTTTAAAGAACTACTTTTCTCCATTTTATTGTCTTTGATACTTTGTCAAAAATCAGTTAACTATATTTATGTGGGCCTATTTCTAGGCTCTCTATTCTGTTCGTTGATCTTTTTGTCTATTCTTTCACCAACACTACACTGTCTTGATTACTTTAGATTTATGGTAAGTCTTGACCCTGGGTACTGTCAGTCCTCCAACTTTGTTCTTCTGCTTCAATACTGTGTGGGCTATTCTGGGGTTTTTTGCCTCTCCATATAAATCTAGAATCAGTTTGTCAATATCCACAAAATAACTTGCTGGGATTTTGATTGGGACTGCACTCAATCTATAGAATAAGTTGGGAAGAACTGACATCTTGATAATACTGAGTCTTCCTATCCATGAATATGGAATACCTCTCCATTTATTTAGTTCTTTTGTTTACTTCATTCATCAAGTTTGTAGTTTTCCTCATATAGATGTTGTACACATTTTGTTAGATTTATACCTAAGTATTTCATTTTGGGGGAGTGCTAATGTACATGGTACTGTGTTTTAATTTCAAATTCCACTTGTACATTGCTGGTATTTAGGAAAGAAACTCATATTTGTATACTAACCTCTATCTTGCAACCTTGCTATAATTTCTTATTCATTCCAGGAGTTTTTTGTAAATTGCTTTGAATATTGTATATGGACAATCATGTCATCTGTGAACAAAGAAAATTTTATTTTTTCTTTCCCAATCTATACGCTTTTATTTCCTTTTCTTGTCCTATTGCATTAGCTAGAAGTTGAAGTATCGATACAATGTTGAAAAGGACTGGTGATAGAGAACATCCATGCCTTGTACCTTGAAGTGGGAAATCTTCATGTTTCTCACCATTAGGTATGACTTTTTGTAGATATTCTTCCTCAGGTTGAGGAAGTTCCCCTCTATTCCTAGTTTACTAAGAGTTTTTATCATGAATGGGTGTTGGATTTTGTCAAATGCTTTTCTTCATTTATTGAAATAATCATGTAAATTTTCTTTCTTAGTCTGTTGATGTGATGAATTACATTGATTGATTTTTTTTTTTTTTTGGCTGCGTTGGGTCTTCATTGCTGCGCACGGGCGGCTTTCTCTAGTTGCAGAGAGTGGGGGCTACTCTTTGTTGTGGTGCATGGGCTTCTCATTGCAGTGGCTTCTCTTGTTGCACAGCAGGAGCTCTAGGCATGCGGCCCTCAGTAGTTCTGGCTTGCGGGCTCAGTAGTTGTGGCTCGCGTGCTCTAGAGTGCAGGCTCAGTAGTTGTGGTGCACTGGCTTAGTTGCCCCACAGCATGTGGGATCTTCCTGGACCAGGGCTCGAACCCCTGTCCCCTGCATTGGCAGGTGGATTCTTAACCACTGCATCACCAGGAAGCCCATTAATTGATTTTTAAATGTTGAATCAGCCTTGCATGTTTGGGATAAATCTCATCTGGTCATGGTTTACAATTCTTTTCATATATTGTTGGATTTGATATGCTAATATTTTGTTGAAGATTTCTGTATCTACATTCATGAGAGATATTGGTCTGTATTTCTCTTTTCTTGTAATATCTTTGTCTGGTTTTGGTACTAGGGTGATGCTGGCCTCATGGAAAAAGTTAAAAAGTATTCCCTATGTTTTTATTCTCTGAAAGAGATTGTAGAGAACTGGTATAATTTCTTCCTTAAATGTTTGGTAGAATTCACCAGTGATCCTATCTGAGTCTGGTGCTTTCTATTTTGGAAGCTTATTAATTATTGATTCAATCTTTAATAAATACAGGCCTATTCATATTATCCATTCCTTCTTATGAGTTTTGGCAAATTGTATCTTTCAAGGAATTGGTCCATTTCATCTAGATTATCAAATGTGTGGGCACAGAATTGTTCATAGCATTTCTTTATTATTCTTTCAGTGTCTATAAGATCTGTAATGATGTCCCTTCTTTCATTTCTGATATTAGTAATTTGTGTTGACTTTCCTTTTTTCTTAGCCTGGCTAGAGGTTGATTTTATTTTTGTCATGGTAAGATGATAAAAATAACATTGAGGATGAAAATGGCATTTTCCTTGACCACAATTTAAGTCACTTTGACAAGGCAACAATCATATTAAAGCCAAAAGAAACACTAATCAATTTATTGTTTCTAAATCTGTTTCTATTTGTATGTAAGTCAAAATATAACTTGGGATACACCTAAACAAGAAGAATATATGCAAGCAAATTTTATTGCAAATCTACATGTCAAATGCCATTCAGGTCTATTTGTTATGATTTTCTGGTTAACTCATGAGTGGCAGACTCAGTACCTTATAAATCTCTGCCAACTACACACTGTCTAGCATAGTGAATCTGAAGATCCAAAAAATTTTTATAGGTACACATTCCTTTCTAAAGAATTATAGTGAAGTTACTTGGTTGGAAGCATTTCAGACTTTTTGATAATTCTGTGTATCCTTTCATTCTACTTTAAACAGCAATATTGGTTAGATTGTATACCACAAGGGCAGGCAAAACAACATCAGTAAATTTATTCTTATTGATTGTTCATCATGCTGATGAGGAAGTGATGACATAACTCATTATTAAAAATCCAACTAATTATGACAGCCACTTGCCACACAGCCACATCGTTTCCTCCTTTCCCTGGGCTCCTCCTAAACCTACATCCCCCCATTATTATTGTTGGCAGCACAGGAGGAAAGAGTGCCTTCTCCGAGCAAACCTGCTGCTTAAATTCCCTACTCTGTTACTTACAGGTTGTGTAACATTTGGTAAATTGCCCAACCTCTCTGATGCTGTCAGGATTAAATGAATTAATACATATAAAGAGCTTAGAAAAATACCTGACATGAAACACTCAACAAAAATTAGCTATTATTCCTAATTTTAATAAGTAATGTGCCTCATGCACTTGCCATTAATTTATTCAACCATTCAATAATTATATGTGTTCCAAGCATTGTTCTTGGTGCTGGAATTATAGCAGTGAACAAAACAGACAAGGTTCCTGACCTCATGCAGGAAGAGACAAAGGGAGCATGTAGTGAAATAAACAATAAGTAATGAAACTTTGAGAAAAAAGTCAGGTAAGGAGAGAGAGAGAGAGATGAGGTTGGGATCAGGAAAGGCTTCTCTGATTAAGTGACTTTTGAAATGAAGAAGTAAGCCATGCAAAAGTCATCCATCAGGGGAAATAGGAAGTGTCAAAAAAGCAAGCTCGGCATGCATCTGACCTGTTAGAGAAACAGCCAGAAGGCCAGCCTGATTGCTTTTCAAGAGCAAGTGGAGAATAGTTCAAATGTTCTGAGAGAAGAAGCCAGGAAGCACTGGTGCTCTGTGGACAGTTAAGAAGGATTCAGTGCTTCTAGCAAATGTAAGAAGAAGAAACTGGATGCAATACGTATCACCCAGCTGCCTTTATGTAACAATGAAGGAAAGCTGCAGCTGGGGGAAAGGCAGCTGTGTGGAGAGGAATGTTTTACCCTTTTCTGCCTGCTTCTGTGAAAGCTAAAGAACTCTGAATAGAGAGTCAAGCAGTTATCTCATAAATTCCTTTTAGGAAAGGTAATAAAATGGGGTGATTGGATCTAAAGGACAATCCTCCTTCTCCCCCAAAATAGGTACTTTCCTAAAATATCCAAGTAATTGGGCATACTCACTGCTGCACATTGCCTGTATACACAATTTAAAGTTGCCTTTCTTATTTTCATCTGTATTTTAAATCAAAATTGATCTACTAAGACATACCATAAATATCTCTATATTAACTCACTTGAAGGAGTGGACTATTCATTACACAAATGTGAATTTCATCTTGACAATGACTTTTCTCCCGACTTTATGACATCACTAAATTGAGCCCATATTTTGTTGGCTGAAACTCTGGCAGTAGAGGCTGTTCCCTGACTATTATTTTATTGGATGATGTTTATATAAATCTAAGTTTTAGGTATTCTCTCCACTGTAAAAACATATGGGATATTCTAAGATCTATATCAGAAATTCTCTAATTCTAAAATTGCATGATTTAAAATGTGAATTGTACCCCATCATATAATATTTTTAATGGCTAATGGGCATTGTGAATCATATTGAAATATGAATTTCCCAGGCAGCAGCTACTGTGCCACCAGCACACCCCCTCCTGAATGCAGCAGGATATGCCATCTTGTGGATTTCCTGGTACTTTCTCTGAGAATGGACTAGGGCACTCTAACTCATTCAAGCACAAGAAGAAGGAAGGGGCATCTGACTAATCTTGTTACAAATGAATGGCAGATTACTAACTAGCAATAATGTGATACTTTATTTCTGTTGAATAAAAAAAAAAATGTCTAAACAGTCTAGGGTACTATATTTAAAACTCTAAATTTCTGCTCTGGGCAAGGTACTCATAAGGCTACTGAAACCTAAGTACCCTTGTTTTGTACAAAGTGGCCTTAATCCCCATGGTTCCAGAAGATTATACCAGGGATCCCTCAAAGTTGAGGCACTGATATCAAGATGGTGTAGAATAAGAACTCTGCTCCTCAAGTGCAGATATAATACTGAATAGTAACTGGTGGACTCCATCAGATTCCCTCTCTAGGAATTTGTATATAAAATTTAGTGAAAAATATGATTGTAAAGATAAATGTCATAGCTCAGGCTGCTATAACAAAATAGATTGAGTGGGTTAAACAACATCTATTTCTCACAGTTTTGGAGGCTATGAAGTCTAAGATCAAGGTGCTGGCAGATTCAGTTCTTAGTGAGGGCTCCCTTCCTGACTTGCAGATGACCACCATCTCATTTGTGCTCACATGACCTCTCTGTGTGCATGCAGACAGACAGCTCTCCTGTATCGTCTTCCTCTTCTTATAAAGGCACAAATCCCATCATGAGGACACCACCCACTTGACCTCACCTAAACCTAATTATCTCCCAAAGGCTCCACCTCCAAACATCATCACATTGGAGGTTTAAGTCTTCAAAATATAAATTTGGGGACGGGGGGAGGACACAAATATTCAGTCTATAACAGTAGAACTAGAGAGGCACAAAGAGAAGAACATAATCAGACTCCATGAGGCATTAAAATCCAGCAGACTGCAAAAAGTTGAAAGCAGCTATTTGTTGACAAAGCATCTTGAGAAAGAAGCAGATATGGAGGAGCCAAGAGAGGACCATGGTGGCCTGTTGGGTCCTAAGCACTGTTTGCTCAACTTCTAGATAAGCTGGTATATCCCAAAGTAAATTCCACTAAAGTTTCTGATTCTTATAACATGAAAGTCTATGACTAGCATAGTTCAAAAAATATTTCTCTTAAAAATATAATAGGAAAGTAATTATATATGAGGTCATATTAAAGATATCCTGAGTTGCTTCCCTCCTACTCCTATGACTGCTTCCTCCCAGAAAACCTTAGTTTTAATTCTCAGCATATTCATCTGATGACCCCATTCATCTATTTTCTATTTTCATACCTGTGTGTGTGGATACTGAAGTATTTAATCAATGAAATAAATTTATATAAAAATGTGCTGCCTGCACACACACATACACACACACACACAGAGTGGAAAGAGATAAAATACATTTTAAAACATATTTTAAAAGATAGAACCATGCTCAATACAAGATAAAACACTATCGTAGACTGAAATAGAAGCAAAATAGATTGACAAAGAGGAGGCTAAAATCACCATAGCCTACTGAGCTCCCAACATGAGAAAGAGGCAGAAGGCTGCAAAAGGATGCAAAATACCCTATACTTGAAACCAGGCTTGCTGTGTGAGATGAGGCTGAATGAGATACCCCACCGATGAGCAAAGGCTGGAAATGCATAAAACCACTGTAGGTCTGTAGACTTAAAGATGGCTCCAGGAAGCAGAAACAACCATCAGTAAGAAACCCAACCAAGTCATCTGCCGTCTGGGAGCCCTGAGGCTCCAATATAAGATCTAATATTACATCAGACCAGTATTATACTGGACACCGCAGAGAGGAGTGGCGAAGGAAACTGAAAAGCCAGAAGACAGACAGGGTTAAGAAAAGGAAAGAGGGAGGGAGGGAAGGATTCCCCCCTCCAGATGAGCTTACAAAACTTTAAAGTGCATGACAAAAATATATGCCATGAAAAATTGCCAAACAACTGAAAATAAAATGGTAAGAATACATTCAGCGTAAAACAACAACAACCCAAGACTTTAAATGAGTACGTTTAAGAATCTCAAAGAAAGAGAAAAACAAAGATATTTGAAAACATTTACTACAAGGGGAAAAAAGAGTTTACATGATTTAAAAACTTAAGAGATAGTTCATCTAAATTGGACATAAGGAGATAATTTGGCTACTTGAAAGTAAATCAAGAAACTGAAAGAACTGGGTTAAGACAAATAAGAAAATTGAAATATATCAAAGAGAAGAAGGTGTGGAGAATAGACTGAGAAGCTCTAACATTTAACTGAGGTGGGTGCCTGAAGGAGAGAAAAGAAGGAATAGAGGAGAATAACGATTCAAAGGGAGAGAGTCTGAGAACCTGACTGAAGTAGGGGAGCCATGAGTCTCAGGTGGACCATGCTCATTTTGCTAGTCTTACCCAAAGTGGAAGTTTAAGGGTTGAATTTTAAGCAAAAAAAGAGAAACATAAGAGTTTCCACAGAGAAAAGGAAGATCACCTACGAAGGAATAACAGTTATATAGACATTAGAGATCTCATCAGCAACACTGATAGAAAAAACAATGGCATAGCATCTACCAGGGCACTGGAACACTCATCACTGTCTAGTGGTAGTGACTAGATTCACTATCACTCACAGGGGAGACTGTGACTCACAGGGGAGAGAGAATTCCAGACATTTTCAGACACACAAAAACTAAAAGTGTTTTGGTACTCTCTACTGCCTAGAGAGCACCTGAAAAAAAAGTGTTAAATGGCTTATGACAGCAAGAAGAAAAGTAAATTTTAAGAAAAACGTGGGTATTAAGTAGTGATTTTTTTGTAATGGTAAAATTCCTAACTTACTGAGATCCAATGAAAAGTGCTTTGATTCTGTTATTATGGGAAAAAAATGTATATGAGTGGGGCGGGAAGGATGGGGTCAGTTAAAGAACATGGTCAAAATGCCACGACTGCTCACGAGGAAGAAAACTGCTGGAAACAGGTGAATAAAATCAACAAATGAATAAAATCTTGGAACCATATAATTTCAAACCATCAGACTAGAAATGTGTACTTCCTAGGCCACGCAGCAAGGAAAAGTGCCCAACTTTCAGACTTCATCACAAATTTAAAAAAACAAAAAAAAAAAACAGCTCTTAATCTTGGCACTAACCCTCTCCCCTTCATTAAACATGCAGGCAATGTGGCGGGAATGACAGCCATTCCAGTCAGATTTCAAACGTATTCCCTGTAAACTGTTGGAGCTCTGAATTGGATACAAAATGAATCAATACATATGTAGCTTCCTTTTTCTCTAGAAGAGAGAAAGTCAGTATGTAACAATTAGTGAGAAATTGAAGAGGGGCAGATTTTTTTTTTTTCTGCTGCGGCACATGGCTTACAGGATGGAACCTGTGCCCCCTACAGTGGAAGTGAGGAATCCTAACCACTGGATCGCCAGGGAATTCCCAAGGGGGCAGATTTTCAAAATGAACCAGGAGGACAAAACACGTACAAAATCCAGGGACACCAAAATCTGTGGATGTCCAAGTCCCTGATCTAAAATGGCCTAGACAGTCAGCTCTCCTTATCTGTGGGCTCCACATCCACGGATACTGAGGGACAACTTTAATGGGTTTCAGTTTAGAAGCACTGAGAGAACCTTGGAGGAAAGGAAGCAAATCTGCACTGTGCTTGGAGAAGAACGAGTATTTGAATGTGTCCATAGGTTGTAGGGAAGGAACAAGTTCTTCCATGCAGACTGAGGTCCGCTCACCTGGGAAGGGAGAATGTGGAGCAGATGGGGGGCACTCACAGAATCTTTATGGGGAAAAGAGAGAAGCCCAGTTATTTGGGGCTCAGGGAATAAAATGAAAAATAAAAAAGATGTAAAGACAAAAATATACGTATGTTCTCAAGCTGTTCTCCCATACCCACTTTTTACCCTTATCATCAAAAGTAAGAAGAAGATACCACTTTTCAGGACTTAACTCCTAACCCTGTTGCCATGCTGACTTAGTACTAAAAGAATCTAGAGTCACACTATATGAATTCTTACATTATAAAATGAGAAAACTACTTAGTGGAAACTGGATCTAGGAAAGGAAAGGAACCGAAGTAAAATAAAGAGACAGGGCATTGAAAGAGGGAGAAGGAAAGTGTCCCCAAGGTAGCTGTGGATAGCAACTGAAGCGTTCGTTGGATGCGAGACTGGAACCTGTCACCAGGCTTACAGGCGACACAGTGTTAGTGGAAAGGACATCATACAGGACTTTTAATCTCAAGTTAGAAAATGGAAGGTTAGGAATGGCACTGAGTTTCAAAATGACTTACAGAAGCCATGTATACTATAGCTGAAAGAATACCAAATTTTGATTCAGAAGCCCTAGGTTTATGCCCACCAAAGACTTTATTAGCTGTGTGTAGAAGTTATTTCAACTTTCTGGGTCAAGTTTTACCATCTGTACAGTTGATGTAAAAATTAGGAGGACTGGTTTTAAATGAATTAGTATTTGTTAAAGTACTTCATACAATGTTAAGCTCTCTATGAATTGAATATCTTATTAATTTTATTTTGCTGGGATGGTCATGCTATTATTCTGTCTGCACTGAATCTCTTTCTTTTGATAAATGCTTCTCCTCAACTTCTTATGATTCTGATGAAATTTCCAACCAAAGGGTGCCTCTTCCCCTAACATAGGGGTAAGCCTATGACTAAAGATAAATTAGAGATCTCGTCATCCCTATGCAGTGCTTGATCTCTGGTAGCAAATACTTGAGGAGAGGTTAGCAGAGTCTTTTTAAAGATTATCACATGAACTCTGGATGAGAAAAGGGCCCAAGCTCTAAGGATACTTATAATTCTGGAGCACCCAGGTTCCAGGGCCATCTTTCCTACTACATGGAGCAGCCCAACAGAAAGGAGAATCTGGAGGTAAAAATAGAGATGTAGATAGACAGAAAGAAAGTTGAGTTTGGAGACAGAGATGGAGACGCAAATGGAGAGAAAGGGAGACAGAAAGAGAGGAAGAAAGAAACTCCAGTTGCTATTAACTCCAATCTTTCATTCATCCAAGTATCCAGTGACTACTTCATGTGGGTCAGGGGTTATTTAAGGTACTGAGGATGTATCAGTGATCCAAGACAGACTTGGTGTCAGCTCTCATAGAGTTAATATTTTAATGAGAGTGAAGGAATGATAAACACTTTATAAAAGAAATTCAAGTCAAGCAGATTATGGTAGATCGTGAGCCAAGCATGCCGGGAGAGGTGAAGAGTTACGAGGTGTGAGGTGATTTCTGATAGATGTAGCCTATTAACCCCAATGCCGGTGACAGTCAGTCACAAAGCCTGTTCTGGAAAGACATGACAAAGTCTTTCCCTTCTTTCATACTGTTGCTAAAAGAGAATACAACCTTTCACTCTATGAACTGTCAGTTTTGTTGCTGAGGGAGAGATTTTGACCACATACATCTAACAGGCAACCCGAATTTAATATGCAAACACCCCTGATTCCTCAACAAGTTTCTCCCTATCTTCTCTATCTCACCAAATGCTATCCCATATTCTAGCTACTCTGGCCAATACCTTGAAATCACCTGTGATCCTCTTTATCTCATATATGACACTGAAGTCTATCAGCAAATGCTGTCAGCTCTATCTTCGAAGATTTCTAAATCTGACAATTTCTCGCCATCTCTACTGTTATCACCTTGGTCTAAGACTAGACATAAGTCTTGTTGTTTCTCAAGATCTTCACACCAGAAGCTGGGTGAATACCTCACTTCAATTCTTCCTGTGGGCAGATCTTGATGAAATGCCATAAACCGTATTTCAAGATACTGAGTCCATGGTCTCTTTTCTACAACAAAGGTGGCATACCCCAGGTAGGATTCAAGCAATGCAGACCCTGAGGATAGCAGAAGCAGCCTACAGGACACGGACAAGTTCTTATTTTTATGTTTTCTTCCTTATTTTCCTCCACTTCCAGGGAAGGGTTGCCTATGATTCATACCTGAGCAGTTTTCATATCCAGAAGACTTCCTTGTTTCAGGTAGGCATCATAAACGGAACATCTGTGGGCATCTGTGGCTGTCTATTACCTGTGCTATTTCTCTTACGAGGGAAAAACAAGCAAACAACCAAAAAAAAAAAAAAACCAAACAAGCGAACAAAAAACCATGGATCTACTATTTTTTTGTCCCTAAACTACATCAGGTTTCTAAGTGCATTTCTCAATTCTCAGGTCAGGAGAGCATCCCAGCCCTCCTCTTTCTTTTCCTTTATGCATCCTTAATCTACTAGATTCCACTGGTTTAATTCAGGACCAAGATGTCCTGAAATATCCACCTCCCATCTCAGACAGATGAAGCCATGCTATCTGTAGGAAGAGAAATCTTTCAAAAGAAAAACAAAACTCTTTACTTGCCTCCCTCACCAATACCCAGTAGAAGTCACAGAAACTCATTAAGGACTTCAAAAGAGAAGCAATAGAAAACTCTGAGTAGAATCCTTCTCAGGAAACTTAAAAGGCCATGTAGTAGAAGACCACTCTTCATATCTTAGAGGGACTAATGCCTACATCACAAATTAATCAAAAGGCTGTTTTATTAAAAACAACTTCAGGGATCTCAGGGTTTCAAGGATTATGTTTGGAAAGCTGACCTCAAACATCCAAAATATGTATGGTAATAACCAGGAAATCTGATGAGTTTGAATTTTAAAAGTGTGTTTGAATACAGTATGTTGATTTTTTTGTTTTTGGACATGGACAGGGTGAGTACCTGTGTTTGTAAATAAAATGATGTGAATTCACTTTTTCCGCAAGTTTTTAGTGATTAAATTCAAAATATAATAATTGATTACAATCTATAATACAGGTCTAGTAATGACAATAAATTTTGGGGGGGGAGAAGATATTTCTCAAAATTGAGGTTCCTTTTCATCAAAAATGATAGCAAATTTTCATCTGTTAATGCTGATTCTGTAATGAGACCTTACATAGTTCATCTTTGAAATGTATTTTCACATGACTAGGTACTATCAAATGCTAATATTAATTCACAAGCATATAAAACAGCTTGGTGTGATGTGATTCAAACTACATTAGTTGTCATCAAAATGACTTCACACAGTATAAGATTTTCGTATAAGTGCTGTTTTGCCTTTTAATTTTAGGTTGAATTCATTAGGTAACATTATCAAGTCGGAAGCAGAAGCTAATTTCCAAAGCCACTCAGTGTTCAATAATAACGGTTGAGGATTTCTTCTTCTCATTCAGACAAATTTCAATCTCAGCCCTTAGCTCAAAAAATTGCAAGAAAACTTTACCACTGATAAGCCATCAAACTGCTACGTAGTAGGGAAAGTCAGAATACTCAGCTTTTATTTCTGACAAAAATTCACAGAACTGATGATGGTTAAGTCCATAAAAGCAAGTGAAATACATTGCTGATGCTGCTGGTTCAATAACATGTGATAGATTCAAATAGTTTCCTTAAAGTACCTGTAGCTAGTCCAAGCAGACTATTCATAGAGGCTAATTCTGCAGTCACTTTATTTTATTTTTTTAACATCTTTATTGGGGTGTAATTGCTTTACAATGGTGTGTTAGTTTCTGCTGTATAACAAAGTGAATCAGCTATATGTATACATACATCCCCATATCTCCTTTAAACCTGGCATTGACTCCATGAATAAACAACTGAACAGCCACAGTGACATCTGTAAATGCATCAAGAGCTGGGGAAAACCAGGTGAAATCGTTTGACTTATTTAATTGACTATGGAGTTGATCCCAATGTGTCAACATTTTGAGAAACTGTTCTTGCCAAAAGGCTAAAAGTCTTAAATTTATATTTTTTAGACACAGTTCTTTTTTTTTTTAAACATCTTTATTGGAGTATAATTGCTTTACAATGGTGTGTTAGTTTCTGCTTTATAACAATGCGAATCAGCTACACATGTACACAAATCAAAACTACAATGAGGTGCCACCTCACACCAGTCAGAATGGCCATCATAGACACAGTTCTTCATGACATTTTTTAGTCACTTCAACACTTTCCATCTTCTCCTCCTTATCAGCTCTTGATACCACTGGTCAAATTCTACACACTTCAGGCATTGGGATGTTGAGAGTAGGAAGAAGTAGGTCCAGGAGAGTATTTAGTTTTTGTGCACTTATCTTGGGTGCTGTTTCCAGAGAAGGAGCTCCATTGTGGAGTGTGCCCAACATGGATCTCTCTAAGTTGCTCTCACAGTTGTCCAGCAGCCCTTACCAATGGGTCCCAGTCTTTGCAGATTTCTAGAAATGCATGTGGATTGTGAGAGAGGCCCTCTTTAGGATCTAATATAGGTGTAGTTCTGCGGTTTCTCAGGCTCGATCTGCAGTGCCTGAGCAGCGGTGCCTGGGGCATCTGAGGAAGATGATCCTATCTGAGTTAAATTTTTCAAGCAATAATTATATTTTTCCCTTAGCAGTTTTAAACTCCAAGAGACCAATTTAATTTCAGGTTAACAAGGAAAAAGTCACAGGCAAAGGAATTAAAAAGTGGCTTGGGTCTCAAGCTTAGGGGTCTAATCTGCCAAAGCCGAGATTCTATAAAATGGGAGTAGGATGAAAAACGTTCTCCCTCTTATCAGATAAAAACTGAGTTTTAAATTTTGTTGCTGTTGTTGCTGTGGAGTTTCCTCCCTCCTCCATACTGTCAAAATCAAGAAAATTGTATTAAAATGCCTTTTAATTGGCAATAGGAAAAAAATTATCTTGTAATGAAACTGGGTGATGTATTGGTTTACTTTAATTTCAAGGATTGAATCCATGGATGCGGAATCTGCAGATATGGAGGGCCGGCTGTACTATGGCATTTTACATAAGGGACTTAAGCACCTGCAAATTTTGGTATCTGCTGAGGTCCTGGTACAAATCTTCCGGGATACTGAGGGATGGCTGTATGTGTTTTACTTTGTTGTAATTGGTATGGTTATTGCTGAATATAATACTGGGAATTTGGAGAATGTCATTTGATTTCATATAAGAGTTTAAATTTCCACACTGAAATTGAATATAAAGCTAAAGCTTTATGTAAATGTAAAATACGAGATTTCAATGAAACATATTGCAATTGAAATGTGTAATAAATGCAAACACCATTTGCATCTAAATGCTTCTAGAAAATCCAGATAACCTGGAAATTGATTATTTAGAAAATTTTCCATGAAAACTTTTGAGGTATACTCCACAGGCATCATAGCTGACACATTTTCCAATTATCTTTTAAATATCAGTTGGATTCTAGTTTATATATTCTGGCTATATAACATTTATATTACTAACGTTCTTAATTAGCATTAAGATGCTTGAACATTTATTTACTTTACAAAGTAAATTGTGATTTCTAACCCATGAATCAAAAGAATTTTAGGCAAAACTTGAAGTGCATCAACACATTTATCTGTATTGTTGTTTGCTACTCATATAAAACTACAGAAATCATATAGAAATCATGGTATTTCCTCATATTTCTGTGGAAAAATAGGAGCCTTTGATGTGTACTGAGAAAAAAAATTGGAAGAATCATTTGGATTTTTATATTATATGTATATGTAAATTGATATGTTTGATTATAATAAAAGATGTATTTGTGGATCAGAAAAAGAAGTAAAATTATAAATTTTGTATAATACATCAGGATTTAGTAAAGTTAAAAACAGTACTGAATGAATGTAGGTATAGTAATTCTAAATTGCTCAAAATTAAATTATTATTTCTAAATTCCTAGAAGTTTAATAATATGAAACAGAATTGTTTTATTCAGGCAAAAATAATATATATGAATCTTGAATGTATAGTTATGTATTAAAACATTGTGCATGGACCTGATGGTGGCCAAATAAAACCATGTTACATAATTTTAGAGTATTTTTCCAATTCTCTATTTAAAGCTGGACCCTTCTTCCTCATAGTGGTTGACAATCTCCACCAAGAAAAGATTAGTAGCTAAAAGCAGAAGTCTTTTAGGGTATTAGAACTGAAACAATGGAACCAACTATTCACTATTGATTATTACCTTGCCACACAGAATAAGGCATAATTAGTGACACTGTAGCCTCTAAAACAAGTAACTTTACTGCAAATCTTTGGTGTAATCAATATAATCTAAAAGGAAAAGAAACCACATAGAATTTCCAAAACTAATTCAGTAGTTTTATTGTTTGCATAACTCTGTACAGGTTATTCCAAAGGTCTTAGTGCAGTTTTAAGCTTTAACAATTTAGAACTGCACTAAGAATTTTGGGGCACCCTATATTTTATCCGTGATCTATTTTCTTGAGTTGTTAGTACAGCAAATAAATAATTGTATAGTTTGTTGTAAGTAAAGATTTTCAATAAGAAAAGTTTCAATTTTAGAATCAAGAATTTAAGTAGGAACACTATACTGTTATAATTGGATTGGAAATATCAATGTGAATTCCTGCCTTATAGACATTTTTATTTAATAAAGTACATTTCTGTCCTAATCTTTTTCAGTAAAATGGCCAAAAAGCAATGCCACTCCCATAATGCACCCTAGTGAGCAGAATCTATTCTCTACTACAAATTTTCTGCTGAAAGGAAACAAGGATCCTTGGAGAAATGGCTGATCCCAAGTCTGATGCTAGAAGGCATAAGATAAACCTGAAGATATTACATCCGAAAGCAAGGAAGTTTTTACAGTTAACTTGGTTTTGAAAAGGGTGTCACAATAATTCAATGTGGAAGAAATAAACTTTTCAACAAATGGTGCTGGGATAACTGGACATCCACATGCAAAAGAATGAAATTAGATTTCTACCTCGTACCATATATAAAAATTAACTCAAAATGCGTGATAAATCTAACTATAAGAGCTAAAATTATAAATCTCTTAGAAGAGGGATTTCCCCGGTGATCCAGTGGGTAAGAATCCGTGCTCCCAAAATGCAGGGGGCCTGGGTTCGATCCCTGGTCAGGGAACTAGATCCCGCAAGCATGCCGCAACTAAGAGTTCACATGCTGCAACTGAAAAAGATCCCGCATGCCGCAAAGAAGATCCCGTGTGCAGCAACTAAGACCCAGCGCGGCCAAAATGAATAAATAAATAAATTAAATTCTTTTAAAAAAGTACTTTATGGATGCATGAAGTATCCATACATTATATAAATAAATAAATAAATAAATCTCTTAGAAGAAAACAGGTATAAATCTTCATAACCTTAAATTAGGCAATTGTAAAAAAAAAAAAAAAATTAGGCAATTGTTTCTTAAGATATGACACCAAATGCATACATGACAATAGAAAAAATAGATAAGTTGGACTTGATCAAAATCGAAAACATCTGTGCTTCAAAGTATACCGTTAAAAAAGTGAAAATACATCCCTCAGAATGGGAGAAATTATTTGCAAACTATGTATCTGATAAGGGTCTAGTATCCAGAATATATAAATAACTCTTACAACTAAATGATAAAAAGACAAATAATCTGATTAAAAATGAATAAGGAATTGAAATAAACATTTCTCCAAAGAAGATATACACATGGCCAATAGGCACATGAAAAGTTTCTCCACATCACATCAATAGGGAAATGAAAATCAAAATCACAGTGGAATAATACTTTACTCCCAGTAGGATGACTAATATTTTAAAAAACAAAACAAAATGAAAAGAAACAGTAACAAAGGTGGGTGAGGATGTTGAAAAATTGGAACTCTCATACATTACTGGTGGGATTGTGAAACATTGCAACCACTTCAGAAATCAGTTTGGCAGTTCCTTTAAAGTAAATACAGAATTACCATATGCCCCAATAATTCCACTCCTAGATATATACTCAAGAGAAATGAAAGAGTATGTTCACACTAAAACTTGTACTGAAATATTCATAGCAACACTGTTCATAATAGACCCAAAGTGGAAACAACCTAATGTCCATCTGTTGATAAAAGAACAGGAATGAAGTGCTGGTCCACCTCCTTCAGCTGGTTCAGGCATCCTTTTCAGGGACACATTGGGTAAAGGAGGCAGGGTGAATCGACAAGAACAAATATTGATACTTTATTTGTTCCTAGATTTTCTAACACAGTTACTTCTTACTGTGTGTGCTGCCCTACTGTACCTGTTAGGATGTGGGGAAGCCAGTCCATGGGTACTACCTAGCGTCCCATTGGAAAGTTAGGACTCTTCTCCCACCTGCAAACTGACAACATTGACTTTCTCCTGGCAATATGCTATTCCCATTCCCTAATGCTAAGATGCTTACTCTCTGGGTGGCTTTCCCCAAAAGGACTCTTCTATAAATCACAGATGATATGAAAGACCCAAAAAGTCTATAAAGGAAAAAGAGGTTACCCTGATTGAAGACCACAGCAGGCTTGACAAACTAAATGGAGATGCCGAAAAAATAACCTCAGGTGTTCTGGTATGAACTTGAAAACCAGTGTACTAATACAGACTGTGGGGTTCACAGTTTTTGGCTGTCATTCAAGGCTGCTGCTGCTTAGCAAAGATGACTAGAAGATCATCTTTCCCTGCCTCTCCTGCTATCCATTTCCTTCAAGTGTCCCTTACATCATGATCTTGGAAAGGGTTTATAGGATGGATGAATAGATAGAGAGATAAAATAAATATGTAGACTGGTACAGGCACAGAGAGATGAATTATGAGGAAAATGATGAGAAAAAGTCTCTATAATCAAAACACTTCTATGTATTTAGTGCAAAATCAACCAAAATTACCCCTAATATTCTACTCCCTAAACCCTTGAACATTTTCATAGACCTTGAACTTGATGCTCCTTTTGTTTTTCTCAGCACATAATGTGACTTCCCTGAATTTCAAATGCATATTTAACTTTTTTTGAAATGTATATAATTATTTTTATCTTGAAATACTTTTTTCCCAGAGTAGACTCTATGCTTGAAACTGAGCTAGCCACTCTAGTCTGCTATGATCCCACGGGCAGAAATGATTACCCCCATGTTATAAGTGAGAAATTGAGGTTTAAAGATGTTAAGTGATTTCCCAAAGTTGTTCAGTGGGCAAGCTGAGATTCCAACCCTAGTCTCTATTGCTTTAAAGCTGCAGCTCTTTGTCACATGACAAGAAAAAGGCTTTTTAGACTATGTGTGTGCTTGTGTGCATGTGCACCCAAGTGCTTGCATCCAAGGCCCTCCTCCCCTATCCCCTACGAATCACAAAGCAACCACTACAAGAAGTGAAGATGGGGAGGATCTTGTATCAATTTATAAATAAAAGAAAAACTATGACGTTAATGTGTTTAGAACTGAGATGAAGTGGTCCCCAGTTTCTGGCTGGTGTGTGTTGGTCTCATTTCTTCCTTCACACAGAATGAACAATGAAAACCATATATCAGTCTCTCCAAGGGTATTGATTTTCCCAAAGCAACAGCCCCTATAAAATAAAAATCAATCACAGCTGCATAGCTGAGCCATTTTACCATGATTTATTTTTTCTATCGCACTATCACCATCTGACATTTTGGGTTGCATGTATTTTTTCCAAGTCTGTTTCCAGCCAGAATATAAGTTCCTAGTGGTCAGCAGTATTAATTTTTTTTTAATTTTTATTTATTTATTTATTTATTTATTTATGGCTGTGTTGGGTCTTCGTTTCTGTGCGAGGGCTTTCTCTAGTTGCGGCAAGCGGGGGCCACTCTTCATCGCGGTGCGCGGGCCTCTCACCATCACGGCCCCTCTTGCTGCGGAGCACAGGCTCCAGACGCGCAGGCTCAGCAATTGTGGCTCACTGGCCCAGTTGCTCCGCGGCATGTGGGATCTTCCCAGACCAGGGCCCGAACCCGTGTCCCCTGAATCAGCAGGCAGACTCTCAACCACTGCGCCACCAGGGAAGCCCAGCGGTATTAATTTTTATTTCCAGAGTTTATCACAGTACTTGACACAGAGTGAGTCTTCCATAAATTCATTTCAGTTCAAATTAAACATTTTTGTCACTTAAAACATGGCAGTAGGTGGTGCACTGTATTCATCACTCAAATGGAACCTTTAATCCTCTAGGTGTAGAAGTCAATTTTATGGAAAACTCTTAACCTTAAACAAATGATAGCAGTACTTTTTGTCCTTATCCATTTTCCTTTATGTCAGTTTTGCTCACCTTTTTTTCCAGTGGGAACTTGCTGAAAATAAACCTTATAAAAATGGTTGAAAAAAAAAAAGAAAAAATGCATAGGAAAGTGAAACAAAATATAATGTATGATTAATTACGTAGGTTTTTCTCAAGTCAACTAGTAATCCTAAACGTATAGATAGTTTGAAATTCGTTCACATTTACAAGCTCTGACATTCTTCTTTTCTTCAGCATCCTATCACCAACTCTACCGAGTTTAGTTTTATGTTTATTTGATAAAGCAGAAGCAGATGGTGTTTAGGAGAAATGACGAACAATTTTTGGTACAATGACATGAAGCAAATCAGTGAAAAATCAGCAGGCTATCTGGAAACAAGTTTCTCCTAACAGTCTCCTGCTGTAGTTTCTGAGTCAGTATCACTGTATGTTCTCTATAATCCAATTTCTTTTAAAATGGCTTTCCGTTCCTTTTTTGTACACTATTGATATTAGGCATGAATGAATGCAAACACTTGCACAATCAAAAACAAATAGCATCTTGCCACCCGGAATGCCCTGGCAGGAGTCCACAAAAACAAGATTTAACTCCTCAGAATGGCAGTGCGTAGACAGAATTAATGGGTGGTCTTTCCAGAAAAATGGCTTATAAACTTCACTGAAATAGTAATTCGGTGCCTTGGTATCAGCATTTGTCTGCTTGTTACTGGTATCTTAACTGTTATCTTAAAAAGAAAATTCAGGATATTTAATAGAGGAATTCAATTTGAAACTCACAATTTTGCAAACCACTATTTTTTAAAACCACAAAAGTCCTTCTGATAATTACTGATAATTTGCATTACTGACCTACTGACATTTTACTTTTTAGTTGATATGACTTAGTGTGATTCCTAGGCAGCAAATTAAACTTATTTTGTCCATGCTATTCAAGGATTTTTAGCCATAGGAATAGAATCTTCTAAAAGTCAAGCCAAGACACTTGCTGAATATGTTAAAAATCTACCTTGTAATGTAAAAAATCAGCAATTAGAAGGACACTGCTATATCCTACACAGAAAATTCTTTGTTTACTTAAAATTGTTGTTTTGTAATGGCTTCTTTCCCTTATGATCTGAAGGGAAAATTGAGATATTCTGGGTTAGAATCTTCATACATCTTGGTGGTCAGACATCTATTAACTATGCATATTTCCACTTCCCAAATTATGTCATCTGTTTGTTTAAATCACACAGATTGCAGCAATGTCCACATCAGATTAAGGTCACTAAGAGGTATGGGAGTAACATTACCCTGGAATAATTTTCCAGCTTGAAAACATAAGCTTTCTTCCATCTGCACTTTTCTAACCATGTGTGAAATATTTATGAAAAAAAATTGTCATCTTTTTATTTCTTGTAACCATGCTAATCAATAAAGTTTTTGACATTCTTGATATTTTAGTCACTTTGTTGCACATAAAACTTTACAGAACAATTTAATGTGGGCTGAATTCCTCTTTTTCTGATCTCTTGGAAAGCGGAAGTCCTTCCAATGGTCATGTATATCTTACATCCCTCAGTCGTTCCCAGCAGAATGTATTAGTCTCATTAAAGATCATGTCTTCCAATCAGGTTCTGAATGAGAAGGGCTCTGCGGCCTTTGGCTGTATGCCCTCAGCTGGATAAGAGCAATAATGCTCTGGACATATATGCAGACTCACTTCTGGATACTGTGGCCCTGTAAGTAGCTCATGAGCCGTGCAGTATTTGAAAAAAGAGATTGAGGAAAATGACAATTTAAAGAGTAGACTGCACCTCTTTTCACTAACTTGATCATTGATGGGTTCTTTGCAGAAACTCTGCACATCACTTGAGTCTCAGTGACTCTTGGGTATCTTGGGGCTACGGTAGTATTTCAAGATCACAACACATCTATTAAACTTACTTATATTTTACCCCTCCAGTTCTACGGGAAAAATGATTTCTTGACCGTGAAACTCTAACAAACCAACAAAAACACTGCCACCTTACACTGGCCTATTGTCCTCGACAATGGACAATAGTTTTCTCCCCCAGTCAGTCAGAAGCCTAACACAGGAGAAAATTCCTGAATGTCAGGAAAATGAGGCTTTTTCTTTCAATACCTGAGTACTTTAATGTGGGCCTTTCTAAAAGATGGGAAAAAACTTGAAGTATTTTAAACTGCTTAAGTATTTACGTGGTAATTATCCCACTGAGTGGGAGAAAGAGATGAGAAACCCCCAGTTCCTTGAGAGCCGTGCACCGTGAACACTTCGCCGGCTGCCTTGCATACATTATCCTGCTCAGCACTCTCAGTCACCCTTAGAGGTTATCTCCAGGAATAGGTGAACTCTAGTTCACAGACAAGGGATCAGATTTTCTTAATCTTTGCATAATTATCCCCAAGATGACATACTAGGTAATTTAGAGTATGAATGTTAGATCCCTTTGTCAGACTTGAAAGTAGGTGGTCTTTCTAGTCTACCTTTGTTGTAAATTCTTGAAAGGTGTTGGTAAGTACCTGATATAACTTAACATTAATTATCCAGTTTATCCATTAGCACCACACTGTCTCCAATTCAGTGAGATCTGGAATTAAATCTTGGTCCAAGGCCCCAAATCCACTGTCTGGGCTTCCTCTATGAATCCCGTATAATCTCTCATTATCTTCCAGGCTGGGTACCAGTGCCCACAAAGAGAGCAGTGGGAATGGGCACAGTTCTCTAAATGAAGCAATCATTTTCTCCATGTTGGTCTAGTCCGCAGTGCTAAGTTTCTGACCAGCTCACTCCATCTGACTTCTGAAGGATTACCTGGTCACTGTAAGACTACAGCCGGACTACCCCATAACCTGATACCCTACCCCTTAACCTGAAATGCTGAGAGACTACGATCTGCCCCTTCTGGGCTCCAGATTCCTCTCCCAGTGGCCTGGCCATGTACCTCAGCCTGCACCCTCCAGTACTGATTCCTTACTTATCTTTGGAGTTCTAGGGTTTTGACAAATCAGAGGTTACAAACAAAGACCTACAGACTTCAGATAGGTGGAGTAAATGAGGGACGTGGGAAAGATAACCGGAGGTGAACTAAAGCACAACTGGGTTTAAGGGACTTGAGAGGGAAGCTGCAGCTGTAAAACCATTTGAGAATGTGGGCCCAGTGTTGTCATGTGTGTGCATTCTGAAGAGAAGATAGAAACCCCAACTTTCATGTAAATGAGTAATTAATCCAGTGGTATTTTTATTTATTTATTTATTTTTTAACATCTTTATTGGAGTATAATTGCTTTACAATGTTGTGTTAGTTTCTGCTATATAACAAAGTGAATCAGCTATACGTACACTTTTATCCCCATATCCCCTCCCTCTTGTGTCTCCCTCCTACCCTCCCTATCCCACCCCTCTAGGTGGTCACAAAGCACCGAGCTGATCTCCCTGTGCTATGCGGCTGCTTCCCACTAGCTACCTATTTTACATTTGGTAGAGTATATATGTCCATGCCATTCTCTCACTTCTTCCCAATTTACCCTTCCCCCTCCCCGCGTCCTCAAGTCCATTCTCTTTGTCTGCGTCTTTATTCCTCTCCTGCCCCTAGGTTTTTCAGAACCATTTTTTTGGTTTTTTTTAGATTCCATGTATATGAGTTAGCAAGCGGTATTTGTTTTGCTGACTTACTTCAATCTGTATGACAGTATCTAGGTCCATCCACCTCACTATAAATAACTCAATTTCATTTCTTCTTATGGCTGAGTAATAGTCCATTGTATATATGTGCCACATCTTCTTTATCCATTCATCTGTCAATGGACACTTAGGTTGCTTCCATGTCCTGGCTATTGTAAATAGAGCTGCAATGAACACTGTGGTACATGACTCTTTGAATTATGGTTTTCTCAGGGTATATGCCCAGTAATGGGATTGTTGGATCATATAGTAGTTCTATTGTTACTTTTTTAAGGAACTTCCATGCTGTTCTCCATAGTGGCTGTTTCAATTTACATTCCCACCAACAGAGCAGGAGGGTTCCCTTTTCTCCACACCCTCTCCAGCATTTATTGTTTGTAGATTTTTTGATGATGGCCATTCCGACTGGTGTGAGGTGATTACCTCATTGTGCTTTTGATTTGCATTTCTCTAATGATTAGTGATGTTGAGCATCCTTTCATCTGTTCGTTGCCAATCTGTATATCTTCTTTGGAGAAATGTTGATTTAGGTCTTCTGACCTTTTTTGAATTGGGTTGTTTGCTTTTATTGATATTGAGCTGTATGAGATATCTGCTCAAATATACAAGCAGATATCTGCTTGTATATTTTGGAGATTAATCCTTTGTCAGTTGCTTCGTTTGCAAATATTTGCTCCCATTCTGAGGGTTGTCTTTTCGCCTTGT
Organism: Balaenoptera physalus; assembly: GCF_965194825.1. NCBI lineage: Eukaryota > Metazoa > Chordata > Mammalia > Artiodactyla > Balaenopteridae > Balaenoptera > Balaenoptera physalus. Next base: position 14,497,939 of record NC_138895.1, on the reverse strand, counting down.
TTATGGTTTCCTTTGCTGTGCAAAAGCTTTTAAGTTTCATTAGGTCCCATTTGTTTATTTTTGTTTTTATTTCCATTTCTCTAGGAGGTGGGTCAAAAAGGATCTTGCTGTGATTTATGTCATAGAGTGTTCTGCCTATGTTTTCCTCTAACAGTTTTATAGTGTTTGGCCTTACATTTAGGTCTTTAATCCAATTTGAGTTTATTTTTGTGTATGGTGTTAGGGAGTGTTCTGATTTCATTCTTTTACATGTAGCTGTCCAGTTTTCCCAGCACAACTCATTGAAGAGGCTGTCTTTTCTATATTGTATATTCTTGCCTCCTTTATCAAAGATAAGGTGACCATATGTGCGTGGGTTTATCTCTGGGCTTTCTATCCTGTTGCACTGATCTATATTTGTTTTTGTGCCAGTACCATATTGTCTTGATTACTGTAGCTTTGTAGTATATTCTGAAGTCAGGGAGTCTGATTCCTCCAGCTCTGTTTTTCTTTCTCAAGATTGCTTTCTCTATTTGGGGTCTTTTGTGTTTCCATACAAATTGTGAAATTTTTTGTTCTAGTTCTGTGAAAAATGCCATAGGTAGTTTGATAAGGATTGCTTTGAATCTGTAGATTGCTTTGAGCAGTATAGTCATATTCACAATGTTGATTCTTCCAATCCAAGAACATGGTATATCTCCCAATGTGTTTGTATCATCTTTAATTTCTTTCATGAGTATCTTATAGTTTTGTGCATATAGGTCTTTTTTCTCCTTAGGTAGGTTTATTCTTAGGTGTTTTATTCTTTTTGTTGCAATGGTAAATGGGAGTGTTTCCTTAATTTCTCTTTCTGATTTTTCATCATTAGTGTATAGGAATGCAAGAGATTTCTGTGCATTAATTTTGTATCCTGTTATTCTCCTAAATTCATTGATTAGCTCTAGTAGTTTTCAGGTAGCATCTTTAGGATTCTCTATGTATAGTATCATGTCATCTGCAAACAGTGACTGCTTTGCTTATTCTTTTCTGATTTGTATTCCTTTTATTTCTTTGTCTACTCTAATTGCTATGGCTAAAGCTTCCACAACTATGTTGAATAATAGTGGTGAGAGTGGGCAACCTTGTCTTCTTCCTGATCTTAGTGGAAATGGTTTCAGTTTTGCACCACTGAGGACAATGTTGGCTGTGGGTTTGTCTTATATGGCCTTTATGTTGAGGTAAGTTCCCTCTATGCCTACTTTCTGAAGAGTTTTTATCATAAATGGGTGTTGAATTTTGTCAAAAGCGTTTTCTGCATCTATTGAGATGACCATATGGTTTTTATCCTTCAATTTGTTAATATGGTGTATCACATTGTTTGATTTGCGTATATTGAAGAATCCTTGCATTCCTGGGATAAACCCCACTTGATCATGGTGTATGATCCTTTTAATGTGCTATTGTATTCTGTTTGCTAGTATTTTGTTGAGGATTTTTGCATCTATGTTCATCAGTGATATTGGCTGGTGGTTTTCCTTTTTGTGACATCTTTGTATGGTTTTGGTATCAGGGTGATAGTGGCCTCATAGAATGAGTTTGGGAGTGTTCCTCCCTCTGCTATATTTTGGAAGAGTTTGAGAAGGATAGGTGTTAGCTCTTCTCTAAATGTTTGATAGAATTCGCCTGTGAAGCCATCTGGTCCTGGGTTTTTGTTTGTTGGAAGATTTTTAATAAGTTTCAAGTTCAGTGCTTGTGATTGGTCTGTTCATATTTTCTATTTCTTCCTGGTTCAGTCACAAAAGTTGTGCTTTTCTAAGAATTTGTCCATTTCTTCCAGGTTGTCCATTTTTTTGGCATATAGTTGCTTGTAGTAATCTCTCATGATCCTTTGTATTTCTGCAGTGTCAGTTGTTCTCCTTTTTCATTTCTAATTCTATTGATTTGAGTCTTCTCCCCTGTTTCCCTGATGAGTCTGGCTAATGGTTTATCAATTTTGTTTATCTTCTCAAAGAACCAGCTTTTAGTTTTAATGATCTTTGCTATTGTTTCCTTCATTCCTTTTTCATTTATTTCTGATCGGATCTTTATGATTTCTTTCCTTCTGCTAACTTTGGATTTTTTTTGTTCTTCTTTCTCTAATTGCTTCAGGTGTAAGGTTAGGTTGTTTATTTGAAATGTTTCTTGTTTCTCGAGGTAGGATTGTACTGCTATAAACTTTCCTCTTAGAACTGCTTTTGCTGCATTCCATAGGTTTTGGGTCGTTGTGTTTTCACTGTCATTTGTTTCTGGGTATTTTTTGATTTTCTCTTTGATTTCTTCAGTGATCTCTGGGTTATTTAGTAGTGTATTGCTTAACCTCCATGTGTTTGTATTTTTTACAGTTTTTTTCCTGTAATTGATATCTAGTCTCATAGTGTTGTGGTCAGAAAATCGTACTTGATACGATTTCAGTTTTCTTAAGTTTACCAAGGCTTGATTTGTGACCCAAGATATGATCTATCCTGGAGAATTCTCCATAAGCACTTGAGAAGACAGTGTAATCTGTTGTTTTTGGATGGAATGTCCTATAAATATCAGTTAAGTCCATCTTATTTAATGTATCATTGAACGCTTGTGTTTCCTTATTTATTTTCATTTTGGATGATCCGTCCATTGGTGAAAGTGGGGTGTTAAAGTCCCCTACTACAATTGTTACTGTCAATTTCCCCTTTTAGGGCTGTTAGCATTTGCCTTATGTATTGAGGTGCTCCTCTGTTGGGTGCATAAATATTTACAGTTGTTATATCTTCTCCTTAGATTGATCCCTTGATCATTTTGTAGTGTCCTTGTCTCTTGTAATAGTCTTTATTTTAAAGTCTATTTTGTCTGATATGAGAATTGCTACTCCAGCTGTCTTTTGATTTCCATTTGCATGGAATATCTTTTTCCATCCCCTCACTTTCAGTCTGTATGTGTCCCTAGGTCTGAAGTGGGTTTCTTGTAGACAGTATATATTCAGGTCTTGTTTTTGTATCCATTCAACCAGTCCATGTCTTTTGGTTGGAGCATTTAATCTATTTACATTTAAGGTAATTATTGATATGTATGTTCCTATTACCATTTTCTTAATTGTTTTGGGTTTGTTATTGTAGGTCTTTTCATTCTCTTGTGTTTCCTGCTTAGAGAAGTTCCTTTAGCATTTGTTGTAAAGCTGGTTTGGTGGTGCTGAATTCTCTTATCTTTTGCTTGTCTGTAAAGGTTTTAATTTCTCCATCGAATCTGAATGAGACCCTTGCTGGGTAGAGTAATCTTGGCTGTAGGTTTTTTCCCTTTCATGACTTTAAATATGTCCTGCCACTCCCTTCTGGCTTGCAGAGCTTCCGCTGAAAGATCAGCGTTTAACCTTAAGGGGATTCCCTGGTATGTTATTTGTTGTTTTTCCCTTGCTGCTTTTAATATTTTTTCTTCTATTTAATTTTTATAGTTTGATTAATATGTGTCTTGGCATGTTTCTTCTTGGATTTATCCTGTATGGGACCCTCTGCACTTCCTGGACTTGATTGACCATTTCCTTTCCCATATTAGGGAGGTTTTCAACTCTAATCTCTTCAAATAGTTTCTCAGTCCCTTTCTTTTTCTCTTCTTCTTCTGGGACCCCTATAGTTCTAATGTTGGTGCATTTAATGTTGTCCCAGAGGTCTCTGAAACTGTCCTCAATTATTTTCATTCTTTTTTCTTTATTCTGTTCTGCAGTAGTTATTTCCACTATTTTATCTTCCAGGTCACTTATCCGTTTTTCTGCCTCAGTTATTGTGCTATTGATTGCTTCTAGAGAATTTTAAATTTCATTTATTGTGTCATTCATCATTGTTTGTTTTCTCTCTAGTTCTTCTAGGTCCTTGTTAAACGTTTCTTGTATTTTCTCCAGTCTATTTCCAAGATTTTGGATCATTTTACTATCATTACTCTAAATTCTTTTTCAGGTAGACTGCCTATTTCCTCTTCATTTGTTTGGTCTGGTGGGTTTTTACCTTGCTCCTTCATGTGCTGTGTATCTTCTCATTTTGCTTAACTGTGTTTGGGGTCTCCTTTTCACAGGCTGCAGGTTCGTAGTCCCCGTTCCTTTTGGTGTCTGCCCCCAGTGGGTAAGGTTGTTTCAGTGGGTTGTGTAGGCTTCCTGGTGGAGGGGACTGGTACCTGTGTTCTGGTGGATGAGGTTGGTTCTTGTCTTTCTGGTGGGTAGGACCGTGTCCGGTGGGTAGGATCGCGTCCGGTTGTGTGTTTTGGGGTGTCTGTGAACTTATTATGATTTTAGGCAGCCTTTCTGCTAATGGGTGGGGTTGTGTTCCTGTCTTGCTAGTTGTTTGGCATAGGGTGTCCAGCACTGCAGCTAGCTGGTGGTTGAGTGGAGCTGGGTCGTAGCGTTGAGATGGAGATCTCTGGGAGAGCTCTCACCGATTGATATTACGTTGGTTGGGAGGTTTCTGGTGGAGCAATGTCCTGAACTCGGCTCTCCCACCTCAGAGGCTCAGGCCTGACACCTGGCCAAAGCACAAAGACCCTGTCAGCCACACGGCTCAGAAGAAAAGGGAGGAAAAAAAAAAGAAACTAAAAAATAAGATAAAATAAAAGTTATTAAAATAAAAAATAAAAATAAATTATTAAAATAAAAAAGTAATAAAATAAAGAAGAGAGTAACCAAACCAAACAAATCACCCAATGAATACAAGCGCTAAAAACTATACTAATAAAAAAAAAAAAAAAAGGACAGACAGAACCCTAGGAGAAATGGTAAAACCAAACCTATACAGACAAAATCACACAAAGAAGCATACACATACACACTCACAAAAAGAGAAAAAGGAAAAAAAAAAAAATATATATATATATAAAGGAAAACAGCAACCAAATCAATAAACAAATCTACCAATGATAATTAGCTCTAAATACTAAACTAAGATAAACATAAAACCGAAACAAATTAGATGCAGATGCAGAAAGCAAACCCAAAGTCTACAGTTGCTCCCGAAGTCCACCGCCTCAATTTTGGGATGATTCATTGTCTATTCAGGTATTCCACAGATACAGGGTACATCAAGTTGATTGTGGAGATTTAATCCGATGCTCCTGAGGCGGCTGGGAGAGATTTCCCTTTCTCTTCTTTTTTCATACAGGTCGTGGGGTTCAGCTTTGGATTTGGCCCTGCCTCTGCATGTCGGTCACCTTCTGGCGTTTGTTCTTGGCCCAGACAAGACGGGGTTAAAGGAGCAGCTGATTAGGGGGCTCTGGCTCACTCAGGCCGGGGGGAGGGAGGGGTACGGATGCAGGACGAGCCTGGGGCGGCAGAGGCCAGCGTGACGTTGCACCAGCCTGACGCGTGCTGTGCGTTCTCCCGGGGAAGTTGTCCCTGGATCACGGGACCCTGGCAGTGGCGGGCTGCACAGGCTCCCGGGAGGGGCGGTGTGGATAGTGACCTGTGCTCGCACACAGGCTTCTTGGTGGCGACAGCAGCAGCCTTAGCGTCTCATGCCCGTCTCTGGGGTCCGCGCTGATCGCCGCGGCTTGTGCCCGTCTCTGGAGCTCGTTTAAGCGGTGCTCTGAATCCCCTCTCCTCGTGCACCAGGAAACAAAGAGGCAAGAAAAAGTCTCTTGCCTGTTCGGCAGCTCCAGTCTTTTTCCTGGACTCCCTCCCGGCTAGCTGTGGCGCACTAGCCCCCTTCAGGCTGTGTTCACGCAGCCAACCCCAGTCCTCTCCCTGGGATCCGATCGAAGCCCAAGCCTCAGCTCCCAGCCCCCGCCCGCCCCGGCGGGTAAGCAGACAAGCCTCTCGGGCTGGTGAGTGCTGCTCGGCACCGCTCCTCTGTGCGGTAATCTCTCCGCTTTGCCCTCCGCACCCCTGTTGCTGCGCTCTCCACCGTGGCTCTGAAGCTTCCCCCCTCCCACCCCCCGTTTCTGCCAGTGAAGGGCTTCCTAGTGTGTGGAAACTTTTCCTCCTTCACAGCTCCCTCCCTGAGGGGCAGGTCCCGTCCCTATTCTTTTGTCTCTGTTTTTTCTTTTTTCTTTTGCCCTAGCCAGGTATGTGGGGAGTTTCTTGCCTTTTGGGAAGTCTGAGGTCTTCTGCCAGCGTTCAGTAGCGTTCAGTTCTGTAGGAGTTGTTCCACATGTAGATGTATTTTTGATGTATTTGTGGGGAGGAAGGTGATCTCCACGTCTTACTTCTCTGCCATCTTGAAGGTCCCCTCCAGTGGTATTTTTAAAATATTATGTGGACACAAAACTGGACACTACCCACAGTCCTCCAGTTTCTGACTTCTGCCTCAGATAACAGCTCAGCCCTGGCTTAAAAAGTCTAATTCTCACAGTCCTAAAAGCCTTACTTGTAACTAGAAGAGGTGAGCCAGCAACACAAATTGATGTTTGACAACTAACTGCAGAAAACTCTGATAACTACATCAGTGCATCACAGAGGTAGTCCACTCTAAATAGTACTGGGAGACAATTCTCCGTGAATCTCTCACGTGTCTGCATATCTTGTGAGCAGAGACACTGACAGCCTTTCTTTCCAACAATCTGTTTGGGGATGTTTGTATAGCAAACAGCCTTGGAAGATAGATATGGGGTCTCTCTCTAGAGCAATGTTAACTTCATATAAAATACTCAGGTTTCCTAAACTCAACGTTCCTCTCATATACTGTAACCTGCTGTCCTCTGTGGGTCATCCCATGAGAGTTGTGGCTCAGGGAACCAATGAAAATGCTAATACTCTGACAGTTGTTACTCTCATGAGTACTAAGTCCTTGGTCTCTGACCCAGGAGTTTCATGTCTTTTGCCAGCATCATAAAACAGTATTAGGTTGCAAATAGAGTAAATTTTCAGGTTCCTCACAGTTTTTGACAACTGATATTAGTTTTTCTTCCACTCTAAACTCTGGCTACAGCAGCTACTCTAAAATCAACAGCCTAGTGTCTTCTACCATACTTCTTCCATTGATTTCCCTGAATCAATCTTGATTTTGAAAGTACAGTATTGCCTTATTCTCCATCAAGGCAATCATGAACTCGCAGCACTTCAGACACCTAAATCTCTTTGTAGCTCATCATTTCTATCTATTTTAGGCTTCCTTCTTCAACTTCAGACAATAGCTTGGTGTTTAGCAATAAAACAAAACAACTAAGCAGGCAGACTATCAAGCTATATTGCTTGGGTTTGAAACTGTTTTGCCACTCACTAGCTGTGTACTTTGGTAACACAGAAAGAACACAATAAATGTAATCATTATTCAAAAATTTCAGTTAGGAGTTTACCTTAAATGCAGGTGGCTTGTAATTTATAATCTAACTTATCACTGGGAAACTGAATGTAAATAATTTAGGGCTATGAATGGGTTTGGTCCTTTCCCAATTCAAATCCTCAATACTTTAGTAAAACATACCGTTTTCATAGGATTTCCTTTCAAAAAGAAAACACCTCATATCCCAATCTTCTACAAATAATATGAAGGACCAAGGACCAAGCACCAACCTCTCTCCAGTCAAACTGTAAATGTACAAATACACTATAAAGTTCTTTTAAACTGCCAAACAACTCTTCCACAGATGACCTTGCACACTCAGGATGCCTAAATATCATCACATAAATATTAGCCGTTTTCTTCACAGCCCTAATCAAAAAATCAATCCATCCAAATATTACTTGTCTGAAGCAACGTTTCCATTGGTGTTTTCACTGTGCTATGCCATTTCTCTTATGGTTCAAATAATACCCCCTGATTTTCTATTTATTTTTATTTCTATTTCTTTTTATTCTTCTAAGCCTATGACAATTAAAATTAAAATTCCAAAGGGGTAAAGGCAAGGAAAAGCTACAAAAATCAGATTTGATTTTCCTACACTTCCCCCCCACACCCAGTTCCAAGCCACTAATCCCCTCTCAAACTGTACAATAGAACAGCGAGACATAAAGAAAAGGAGATAAAACTGGCCAGCCAGCTCATTGTTCTTGCTAATCTGCACCATTTACATAAGGGTTAGAAGGCTTGTTTTATCATTTAAACAGGCTTAAAAGTCTCTTTGCAAATGAGATTTAGTTCCTACAAAAGAATGAATTCTAGCTATTTGGTGAGTTTCTGCTAGACCAGCACCGGGAGCTGACTTGGCAGTAACTTAAACTACTTCTTTGGCCACATACAGTGTATGCAAGATTGCTTTCAGCTGCCAACACTGAAAGGCATCAAGCTGATTAAATTCTTTCCAGGAGGTGAACAGGATGAGGAGCACGTTAAGAGGCCAATAATATCAGATCTAAAACTGTACCTGGGCAAACTGTCCTTTATGCAGGTGCTTTAGAGTGGCTTTGAACTTTTAGAGCCCCTTGAATCTTCCTTTGAAAAGGAACAGAAGGGCAGACAGCAAAGGAAATTCAGAGACAGAAAGTCTTAAAATAGTCTCCAGCTGTGAAGTAAAGACAATCTAAACGCTTTGATTCATTGTCGGTCTGAGTGGCATTGGGCACAAGGATAAACTGTACAACTAACTCCCTTGTCAATGTCAGCACAAAAGATAACCAGAAGGAAAAGATTTTCTTAACACAGAGGAGTACACCCTTTGCATCAAAATCTTACATTTAAAAAAATCAATATCATGTTTATACAAAGATATACCTATTATTTGCTTTACCTGGCACACCTTGAACAGATGTTCAGTGTGACTTTGGCCTGAGGTTCAGCAGAGTGAGTAGCTCGACCTTGGTTAAATTTGTTCCCAGAAGGTACCAGGGTAGTTACTCCCTCCATTCTTAAATCATCAAGATCCTCTGTAACAACATAAACAATTGCAGAGAAAAAAATTAACTCTAATAGAATGAAGGAGAAAAGTCCAGGTTTTCAGATATCTGCCAGTAGTTGGTTAGCAAAACATTATATTTCCACTTTGCAAAAATCTTACCTCATGCATCAATTAGTTTTCAAATTATTTCTAGATGTAGTTGGAGAAGATTACATGAGAAGATTTACAGGAGCAAAATGGTGAGAGATGCATCTGTCTGGACGATGGGCAGACCATATATGACTGTGGGACGTGGATCCACAACTTCTGTTGTAACCACTCACAGAAGTCAACCATAATCTCTACAGCAATTGGCCCCAAATGGTCAGGAGTTAGTCAGTGACTGCCCCCTTCCAACTAAGAACAATCCAGAGGAAGACAAATATGCTCCCAAACCAATCACACAAGGTCATTCATTTCTAATTTGCCTGCCTTGAGCTTCCCCATCCAACACCCTCCAATCACAATATACCTGAAGCCTTCTCTTTTTTCATTCTAAACCATTCCTTTTTGTCTGCACCTTGGGAGGACAATAGTATACCGGTATAGTCACACCCCAGGTGTTCACTGAAGCCTCCTATTTTTTCCAGGCCCTCAATCAACACTTAAAAAGTCTGTTTCTCTTGTAATTTAGTCCTGATGCAATTTGTACATGATCTCTTGCTTTATTCAGAGGATAAGGAATCTTGTAAAAAGGATTCTATTTACTTGCTCTCAGCCTTAGCAAAAGAGGGACATAAAGTTTCAAAAGATAAATTATAATTTTGCCAAAACATAATCCACGATTGAGGTTACTACCTATATAAGAAGGGAAATCGCTCTTTCCTGATAAGGCTGTAGACTATCCAAACATCTTAGACCTCTCACAAAACAATCGAGAGGATTTCTAGCTGTGTTAAAAATAAGACAACAGGCCCATAACGAAGTTGCTTATGCTAAGCCCACGTTACCAAACTGATACTTAATTTAATCACAGTTTAAGCTCTCTCAGCAATGGAATCCTAAACAATCAGGAATCACCTGGTCAGCACTAGTGAGTTAATTTGCCTGATAGACCCCTGCTGTCCCTTAAAGGAAAGTGACCTTGCCACGACCAACCTGTTGTTTGCTAGTATAGCTTCCTGCATCCACTGCCTTCTGTCTATAAAAGTCTTTCATTTTGTACAGCTCCTTGGAGTTCCTTTCCTCCTGCTAGATTGGATGCTGCCTGATTCATGAATCATCTACTCAGCTGAATTTTGTTTCTAACAACTGAATATGGCAAACAAGTGCCAAATTTTCCTGAGATTGTGACTAGTCTAAGCCATAAACACACCTTCTGTTATCTGAAGAAGATTAGTCAACACACTACTTCCACAGGCAACCCCAAATGAAATCCTTTAATCTACTTGCATATGAGCAATCTGGGTGTGTCCTTAGAGGTTCAACTTAACTTCATGGGAGTCAAAAAAAAAAAACTCATCATCTTGACCCAGTTGTAAAGGTATAGTCCCCTTGTTGTGGGGTAATAGCCACCCCTTCAAAACTCGCTGCTTCTGCTTAACTAGTTATAAGCGCCCCTCTCTTCTCATGGTTCCTCATGTCATGCGGCAGACAGTACTACTGCCTGAGAACACACAACACTTTTCAGTTAGCTAATTAGCCTCCCATGAGATTCTGTTAGTCTCTCCTCCTCACACTATTCACTATTCACCACTATTCACCACTGAGACACCCTGACTTGCCCACCCTCCTCCCCCCACCAGGGGAAGGGAACCTTAACGTTTTCTTAGCTCAATTAGGAACTCGCTATACCTCATTCAGTGTTTTTAAGGACTCCCGTTGAAAACTCTGACCTAATGTTATTTGTTGACAGATCATACCTCAAAACTTGAAACTGGAGCAGAACACGCTAACACCAATTTAAGCTTGCCTGTAGAATACAGTCCTCTACCCGAGGGAAAAATCAGCCCAAAGGGCAAAGCCACTGCCCTTCCTTGAGCTTATCAACTAGCCAAAGACCACAGAGTAAATATATATCAGGCATGCTTTTTTAAAAAAACCATGACTTTGGGATGCTTTGGAAACAAAGGGTCATCTCTGCTGGAACCCCCATCAAAAATGGACAAGATGTTTAACACACTTTTAGATGCACTCTTACTTCATAAAGAGGTAGCTGCTGTAAAAAAGAAATAACATGGAAGCTAAAAGAAATACTCCAGCAGATCATTTTGCCAAACAAGCAGCCTTAACAACGGTTTTGATCCCATCGAAACTCTTAAAGGATGAATCCTTAAAGGAATTCAAAGAAACCATTATAAAATATCAATATTTAGCCCCTCATTTTGAAAAGAAAAATGGAAAAAAAAAGTGGTTCTGGCTTCACTCAGATCATCTCAGGTGCTCCCAAGACAGCTGCTTGGTGGCACTAGACGGTTTCAAATCGATATTAGCTAAATTTCTCCATGAAACTACTCATCATGGTACAGATAAATTGGTTACTATCTTAAATCAACATGGCTGGGGAAACTTTAAAAAGACAGCTGAGGTCATTTTTAAGTCACATGCACTTGTCAACAGCATAACTCTAGACAACCTGTGAATGTGGGAAATGACCAGGAACCAAAGCTTCGAAGGTCCTTTGAACACCTCATGATGTATTTTATATAGCTTCTACTTTTCATGAGATTTGAATATATTTTAGTTATTGAATGTCTGTATAATTTCAGGGTGAGTTTAAACATCTCTTTGCCAAAAAGCTATAATCTTCACAGTTGCTAAAAAGCTCGTCGATTTTGTGATTCCAATCTTGGGAATATAAACTTTTATATCAAGTGACCAAGACACACACTTCACAAGAAATATTATTAAAAAAAAACCAAAAAAACTCTGTAAAGTATTACCCTTTACTCAGAAACCACACTGCTCTTATCACCTACAAACTTCTGAAAGGTGAAAAGAATCAAACACATCTTGAAATAAAATTAACAAAACTTTCAGAAACCCTTGAGCTCCCTTGGTCAAAGGTACTCCCACCCACCCTTATGCCAATATGGTCCACTCCCTAGAGAACACATTCTTTATTTCCCTGTGAACTAGTTACTGGAAGGCCCAAGAGCATCAGGATTTTACCTACAATACTATACTCTGCCCTGATGCATGTAGACATCGCAAAATGTTGCCAGAGACTCATGGACTATACTCAGTCCTATCACTAACAGGTTAAGGTTGCATTCAAACATATTAAACAGCCTCTTCATGACATTCAACCATAAGATTTCATCTGTTGGGAGATACATCAGAGAAAAGTTGCTCTTGAACCTCATTGGAAGGGATTCTATCAGATATTGTTAACAACAAATACAAAAGGAAAGCTCCCTGGAGTAAATCCTTGGGCTCACATTTCACAACTAAAGAAACAATCCAGAACCAACCAAATTGGAAGCCCACTCTAATAGGGGACCTCAAAATGAAGATTCTCTAGAAGCAGCTGATCTTCACAGTAGACAGATGACCCAAGATCCTCAGAACAATCCGATGACCTCAGATAGTGGACAGCTTCTGCACAAGATATTGGATCAAAACCTTGCCTAATTACTATTTTGTTTTTTATCTGCTTATTTACATTCTTCTTCTAATTTCTACAGACCCCTGGTTATCACCCACCCATAATGGCCCTTCTTCCTTTATTTCCTTCTTACTAAAATTGTTAGATCAGAGCATAATTATTCTAACACCAATCTCAGATTTCCCAAATAGTACCCTTCAAGCTTACTGATTGCTGGATATGCCATTCCTCACCAGACCTCCATGGTAAAAACCTAGGGCTATTTCCAGTCTCAACAAATGAGATCAAAGAGAATTACAGCCAATGGCATTTCACTTGCACTTACGTGGACAAATGACCTTAAACAAGGTCATTTGCTACTTTCTTAGCAATGCCCTCTCACAGATAAAGAAAAAAATATTACAAACTATCAATTAGACCCTAGGTAATTCTAAATTTGAATTCAGAATTTCCTGGAATGATGGGCCAATTACTTAGTATCTGGAAGAGACTAATATAGATACAAATGTGTAAACAGGCTAATGTAAGGTCTTGGTTTCAACTTCATGTTATGAATAATTTCTTTTTTCCTGGATATCCATGTATTCCTACCAGATACTACTTTCTCTGCAACCAGGATGGCTAGTTTTGCTTGTCTCAAATTAATATTTCATGCACTTTAGAAACAGTATTCCAAAACTTATCTGTGCACAGACACCTTAATTCTATAAGTCATCAAAGCAGGAAATTCAGATGTGTGCTCCAAAATGAGGTTACCCTCAATTATTTAGGCACTTTACCTGGGGGAGTTACTGACTTATCGTTTATGCAAACAATCAAAGCAGTGCTTCCAATAATAAGAATCATACAAACAAAAGGCTATGAGACATAGATCATTTTAATTCTGGCAGAAGTTATAAATAATATCACCTCTACCTCAGACGGAATACAGATCAGTCTCAATTCCTTGGCAAGAGCAGTGATGGACAATCTAGATTTCCTGTTCACTAGTCACGATAGTACCTGTGCAATTGCTAAGAGTTCTTGCTATACTTGGCTCAATGAAACAGGTAAGGTAGAAAAGGCTATCTATCACTTTAAGGAAAAAGCTACTTGGCTCACCAAGGCTGATCTTTATGACCTGTGGGATTGTTCTCTTAGCCTTGGTTGGATAATTGGGGTTCTTGGTTCTGAAGCATCTTAAACACACTTTTAATTGCTCTTGTTTTTGTCATAGTGGTCATGATGCCAGTCCACTGAACTCTATCCAGAGTCTTATATGCTTTTATGCAGCCACTCTCTCATCAGATGATCACCATTTTAATACAACACCGAAAAGATTAAGAAGCTCTCGTGATAAAACTGACTACGGAGACAAGTCGACAATCATGAAGCAGTGAAGATTTAGATCTTGAGTCTTGTCTTTTGGCCAACTTCCTGCCAGGGAGAGAGTGACTAAAAGAGAGGACTGAGAGACTGGACGTACAAAAAGACAATGGAAAGATCATATATGACATTAGAACAGTGACCCACAACCTCTGATGGAAACGATCAGTGAAGCCAAATCACAACCTCTGCAGCAGTTGGCCCAAAGCACTCAGGACCTGGTTCATAGAGGCCAGATCCCCTCCTTTTGCTCAACTCAGAACCAAGCAGAGAAAGCCAAATATGCTCCCCAAGCTAAATGCATATCTCCACAAATGGCAAACTTCAAATATCTAAAGGTCTGTCACACGGAAGAGATATCAGAGTTCCCAAAGTCAGTAATATTAAGGAGAGACTCCAGCCAACTAGAAATTTCTTTGAAGCAAGCAGTAATACTTTTTCATCAAGGAATCTCACGATTCTTAAGGTAACAGTGGTAGAGAAAGATTATGTAAAAATAACCTCATGGGAATTTTTTAAAAATATACTTGTTCTATTTCGATACTTTGAAGTCAAACTCTGTAGTGACTGTTAATGTCTAGTTAAGAAGTTAGATAACTATAATGTAATGTGATCAGCTCTATCCCAGAAAAAAAACAAAAATAAATGTTTTATATGTTATGGAAAACATATAAAAAATCAACTTAACTGAAGTTAAAAACAAACCCACGAAACTGCCAAATTTTATCTGTCAGCACTTGACAGTATTCTATTTTAATCATGTAGATTAGTTTCAGTTTTCTAACTGAAACCTAAATGATAAAGGAATTATTAGGAAGTTGAATAATTAGGTAACAGTTGAGTAAAAGTATACAAGCCACGCCAGGTGGTAAAGGACTCTTCAGAGGGATGTAAGAACATGAAAAAGCAGAGATTTGAAGGGACATAGTATATCATGGAAAGTTATACAGCTATATGACCATAACCTGAGATGTATAGGGATAGAAGAATGTAATACTGGAAAAGAGTTTAGTCTCAGATGATGAAGGGAGATAGAGTCATTTAATCTGTGTTTTATAGAGATCATTGTAGATGTACTTATTGAAATAAACAATTTTCTAAATTTACAAAATTGCTTTTCTGATAACTAGAGATAGGAAATAAGTTTTTCTCACTTACTATTGTAATCTCACTGTCTTAGAAGTGTGTGTAGGATAGGAAATAAGTTTTTCTCACTTACTATTGTAATCTCACTGTCTTAGAAGTGTGTGTAGCACAGGGTAGGCATTCACTGATATTTGCTGACTACAAGACTTTTTTTTTTTCTGCAAATGATAGGCCTGAGCTCCCCTGAGACATCACTCAGAGCACTTATCAGACACCTGTCTCAAGAGAAGATTTTTGTATAATTTGATAAACTTGGTTAATCAACTGTTTGACAAGTTGATCTTTATGTGGAATTCGCTTTTGGAAAATTGGTTTTTGAAGGAATACATGTGTTGCACTTGCCTACAGCCATTTGGCAAAGTGAAAACTGGAAACAAGGAGTCGAGGCGGGAAGAAGCCTGTATCCTCCGTAATGGATGTATCAGTTGCTGAGGGCCTGGGGTAAGGAAGTAACAGTAGCAAGAGAGAGAAATGCATCAGAAGGTAATTTCAGAGGAAGATTCAACAGGTTGTCGTGAATAACTGCATGTGAAATCCTTGCAGGTTTCTCCATATTACCACTTTCAGGGAATATAGGAAGAGATAACATCTTTGGTTTCACACATGCTTAGATGGAGCTATCGTCAAGATATCCATATGGATGTTTGGTAGGCAGTTAGAAGGGCAAGTCTGGAGTAATGGAGTATGGAATGAAGCTATAGACCATATGGCTGAGAAAAGTTGATAGAATTATCAGCCCAGCAGTTAAAATCAAGCAGTGACACTTCTTATGTCTAACTCTCTTTACAAGTGAAATGTGTGCATTATATATGAATATTATATTTAAAAGAAGAGTACCATATTTATTCTTTTTCACAATAGAAAGCCCAAAGCAGTAATTTATTTTTAAAGGTAGCCGATAAACTTGTGATGCATCTTTTGAATCACAGGGTTACTATAGAGAAAAATGAACTAATTTATGACTAAAGACATGAGCACTTTATCTTTATGCAATCCAAATAACCAAGAATTAATCAAGCAAAGAATTGTTTTCATTTAATTTAAGGAAATAACAGCTGCCTAGATGAAATAATCCCAGGACATTCGTTTCATTCAAGTGTAATCCATGAAATAATTTACAGCTGCTTGAACTAGACAATGTGGGATATGAGTGAATTTTCACATCTGTTTCTAGGAACAAAAATTAAAAGCTTTCCAAACATAAGTCCCTTCACAGTGATTCAGTGATGGGTTACACAAGAATTATATGGCAGTTTTTCCCTGTATTGCAACTGTTTGGTTGATTTACGTCGATAGAGCTGATTTGGTCAAATATTTTAAACAGATGTTATATATGCTGAGTGAATTATTAAAAAAATAAAACAAATGTTAAGAAAACATATAAGAAATTAGACAGGTTTTAATAAAATATTTATGAATACTTTTTTGTTATGTGAGACAGCTAAACTATTTCCTTAAAAAAGGGAAAGAAAGAATTGAGAGCAAAACATAATTCACTTTGCTGGGATAAATTCTGGTTGAAAGGTGGAAGAAGGATGTTGAGGCCATGCTTCTATTGGTTCTCTATTTCTACAATCATGCCTCCAATATGAGTTCGGTTTTCTTTCTCAGTATATCAGTGTAGTATGGCTTAACTAGATTCATAATTGATAAGAACAAAATGGCAGACATGAGAAATTATAGGCTGGAATTTTTTAGAATAAACTTAGTTTAAAAAATTTAAGTTAGCATTGCATTTTTAAAAGTTTGGTGGAATTTAAAAGCTGAGTTGAAGTTTCCCTTTTTAATGAGAGAGAGTAGGTTACAGAATATTTACTTTCCTTGACCACATGAGATCAATAAACAAAGAAAGTGATTTGGCCAGTAGGTTAGGGAAAACGTTTATGTAAACTTAAATTTACATTCGTTCTTTGTCTTCTATTGTTAACTGAAAAGAGCAAAAAACTTTCTGAGATATTTTTTGTTAGCTACCAGTTCCTGTTTAATTTCTTTGACCATCAACAGCCAAATACATGATGATCACAAACATCTGTAAAAATTTATGGGCTGGAACTTGTTCGCTTAGATTGCAAATGAATCACAAGACTTGTGTTAATTGAACCCATCATTACATAAACTGTGAAGGCTTCTCTGTTAGAAAAATTAAGATATCTGGGAGTGGTTTTCTCCTTCCAGTCTGTAAGAAAATACTAGTGCTTCTAACAAATTTAAACCCAAACATTACTTAAAGTCTGATTTCTGCATCAGAGTACATCTATATTTTCCTCAATTTGCACCTACCACAAATTCAAAAGATTATATTGTATACACAAAAAAATTGACTTCCTACTGAAACTTTTGTCACCCTCTAAAGGTTTGACAGATAGACGTTGTGAACAAGTCTCTTTATTTTAAAAATAACTGAAATTCCCGGCATGTGGACTCATTTCAGGTGAGGTTAGATAAGCAGACTGTCTGGTATGACTGAAATCTTGGTTACAGCCCTAATTGAAGTGAGGACACCTCGTGACCAACACAGAAGTCCAGACACAGCCAGAGGAGGAGCACCAAGGACCAGACTTGAGGGGTAGGAGGGGGAGGCCACAGACAGGAGATGAGCAGAGCTAAGTAGAGGCGTTCAGGAATAGAACTGGAAAACAGAAATGAGGCAAACCAAGCACAGGGTTCACAGTGTCGACATGAGCAAGGCAAGGAAGGCTGGTTAATCTAAAAGGCTGGGATTAGATAGATTATTAATTTTGGTAGGATGATGGGTAAAATATGTAATTTTTTAATGAAAATCATACAAAATCTTGCAGAGCTCATCATTTTAACCACCATTTAAAAGTGTACTTAATTTTAATTCCCCTGGGACATGTCTCTGGCTAAAGCACTCGTATCATTTCTCTCTCTCAATAGTGAGAAAGCATTTCTCATCCCAATGGTTTAGTTATGGAATGATTACTTACCCTATTAGGTACCATTATGTTACAGTAAGCATCGTTTCAGCCATTATAGGTGATACATCACAC
This sequence comes from Balaenoptera physalus, assembly GCF_965194825.1. Lineage (NCBI taxonomy): Eukaryota > Metazoa > Chordata > Mammalia > Artiodactyla > Balaenopteridae > Balaenoptera > Balaenoptera physalus. Next base: position 14,480,110 of record NC_138895.1, on the reverse strand, counting down.
TAACACTTATTTTTTTGTTTGTTTCTAAACTACTTATGAATGCTATTTAATATAATTTTTATGTTCCCATAGGCTCTGTGTTAAATAAATAAGGTCTTATGTTGGGAAGTTCCTATGTGCACTGTATCAATTTGTTGCTTGCTAATGAACTTTTGACCATAAACCTAATAATTACACCCTATACCATACTGGATGATATTTTTATTCTTGATCCAGACCACAAGTGTCAACTGAGCTCATTTTGATAAGTGTTTCTGCATTAATTACATAATTTCCTAACTCAAAATAAGCCCTTTGGAGAGAGTATGATAAATTCATACACTAATTGCTATAATCCCAATACTATACAGTTTCGGTATCCATGCTCTAAACTTGTCTTTAGTAAAGGTGATTCTGCCTGAAGTCAGCTGACTTCCCACACATGACACAAACACATAAAACTAAATTGCTATGAGGTTAGTGATTAAACTCAGAATTTATTTTTAGTTTACCTTTTACTTGGATTTCAAGTGTAACAAGTCTTGGTGGTGAACGCCTCCCACCATCACCCGCCTTTCCTCTTTCTTTTCTTGTATTCTAACTTTCTTTTTGCTTAAGTCTTCAGTTTTGATAGTACCCTTCCTTCACTAAAGCCTCAACAGAGTAGACTTCTTTCGCTTCAACTGTTCTCCATTTTATTTCCTTTGTACTTGGCTACCCTCCTCTGAACTTTGCGCTTGTTGATACTGAGATTTTTGACTCACCATGCAATATTCTCAATGAAGCAAATTTTAACCAACTAAACGCATGTTAAAAAGTAAAAATAAAATATAAAAAAGTACTTTAGTATGCTTGTCACATGTGTTGGGATCCTAAGTCCAATATGGTTAGTCTAAAAAAGATGTTAAGTCTCATAACTGCCTCCTATCCTCTCTCCTTCAATCTTCCTTCATTTCTGTTTTATGTAGAGCCCTTTGGGATAAGTAAAAAAAGAATCATATTTTTAGGAAAAATAAAAAAAGAAGATCGTGGCTGGTCATATGCTAAACTTACTGCTGATGTATCTTGGACGTGGCTGCCAACTCCTTCTCCCTTGTGGTGTGCCACAGGCGAGAAGCAGTCACAGGACACACCGTTCTCATCACCGAGATACGAGCCACGTGCCACAAGATGTTGCCACCCTGTCTGACACGTTGTAAATCCACTTTCCATTCTGTGATGCTTTCTTGGAATTCACATGCTGTTCTCATCCCTTACACTTCAAGCCACAAAACGTTGCCACCACACATTAAATTCGACAAGATTATTTTCATCTTGTTCCATTTTCTTGGATAGTTGCCTCTATGGAACTGTTCTTTAATAACATGTCAAGCAGGATGATACCACCTAAGAACCTCATCTCACTTCCTACATTATATAAATTTTTGAGTTTCCTAAAAAAGAGTACTTGGTGATAAGAAAAAAAACATAAAAATCTACAAGTGAATTGATACTATTCACTATAGTCACAATTGACTACGCAATATACTCCCTATAGCAACCCTAGCCTCTTCCTGTGCCATGAACAATCCAAGATCATTAATATCTTCATGTCTCTGCACTTGCTGTGTTTTCTCCCTTGGGTGCCCTTGCCCCAGATATGACCATACTGTCTTTCTCTCCCTTCATTCAAGTCTCTGCTCAAATACCACCTTATAAGAGGGGATTTCCTTGACTACTCTAAGAGGGCATCTTCTATTATTCTTTATCCTTGTTACCTCTCTTTATCTTCAGAACAACTGTTACATCCTGGAATTATTACATTTTTAATTTATTTGTTCATCATTTGATTCCTCACTAACGAATTCTCAACATGGCAGAGACTGTCTCACATTTCCTATACCTGGAACATAAGAGATGCTCAATAGGTATACATTGAATGAATGAGTGACTGAATCATCCAACACCATGATATACATGTCACTGTTACTCCATTTTATTAATAAGGTATTTTACAGATAAAGTCCCTCAGGAAGTGTGAAGGACTTCACCAGAGCACACAGTATTAATTGGAAGAGACAGCAATTGAAGCCTGATAGGTCTGGCTTTAGAGGTGAGGGTCACCCTTTATGTATACACACAAATACCTGTAACAAATGATTAATCAAATTAGTAGCTATATAAATTATTATTATTAACACAGGATTATTTGTCTTCCATGTTTCAGCAGACTTACACTGAGTTAACTCCATGTGTAAGATACTATTCTCCAATGCCAAATTTTAGAGGAAAACCATCATTTGTTGAGTCCCTATTACATTTTAAGAACCCTTTTAGGTGCTTTGAGATGTCACATTTCATTTTGCTCCACAAAACAACCCTCCAAGGCAGTGGTTCTCAACCATGGGTGATTTATTCCTCCCTCCACTACAAGGAGACACAGGACACCACCTGAAGACATTTTTGGTTGTCATAACTTAAAGGAGGGTGGGGGGTGGATGCCACTGGAATCTAGTGGGTACAGAACAGCCCTTCACAACAAAGAATTATCCAGCCCCAAATGGCAATAGTGCTGGGGGAACTTCAAGATGGCGGACGAGTAAGACATGGAGATCACCTCCTTCCCCACAAATACATCAAAAATACATCTACATGTGGAACAATTCCTACAGAACACCTATTGAACGCTGGCAAAAGACCTCAGACTTCCCAAAAGGCAAGAAACTCCCCACGTACGTGGGTAGAGCAAAACAAAAAAGAAAAAACAGAGACAAAAGAATAGGGACGGGACCTGCCCCTCTGGGAGGGAGCTGTGAAGGAGGAAAAGCTTCCACACACTAGGAAGCCCCTTCACTGGCGGAGACAGGGGGTGGGCGGCGGGGGGGGGGGGGGGGGGGCGGAAGCTTTGGAACCACGGAGGAGAGCACAGCAACAAGGGTGCAGAGGGCAAAGCAGAGAGATTCCCGCACAGAGGATCGGTGCCGCCCAGCACTCACCAGCCCGAGAGGCTTGTCAGCTCACCCGCTGGGACGGGTCGGGGCTGGGAGCTGAGGCTCAGGCTTTGGAGGTCAGACCCCAGGGAGAGGACTGGGGTTGGCTGCGTGAACACAGCCTGAAGGGGGCTAGTGCGCCACAGCTAGCCAGGAGGGAGTCCGGGAAAAGGTCTGGAGCTGCCAAAGAGGCAAGAAACCATTGTTTCGGGGTGCACAAGGAGAGGGGATTCAGAGCACCACCTAAATGAGCTCCAGAGATGGGCGCAAGCTGTGGATATCAGCGCGGACACCAGAGATGGGCATGAGACACTAAGGCTGCTGCTGCAGCCAACAAGAAGCCTGGGTGCAAGCACAGGTCACTATCCACACCTCCCCTCCTGGAAGCCTGTGCAGCCCATCACTGCCAGGGTCCCGTGATCCAGAGACAAGTTCTCCAGGAGAACACACAGCGCTCCTCAGGCTGTTGCAATGTCATGTTGGCCTCTGCTGCCACAGGCTCGCCCCACGTTCCGTACCCCTCCCTCCCCCTGGCTTGAGTGAGCCAGAGCCCCCTAATCAGCTGCTACTTTAACGCCGTCCCATCTGGGTGGGGAACAGATGCCCTCAGGTGACCTACATGCAGAGGCAGAGCTAAATACAAAGTTGAACCCCAGGAGCTGTGCGAAAAAAGAAGAGAAAGGGAAATTTCTCCCAGCAGCCTCAGGAGCAACAGATTAAATCTCCACAATCAACTTGATGTATGCTGCATCTGTGGAATACCAGAACAGACAGCAAATCATCCCAAAATTGAGGTGGTAGACTTTGGGAGCAACTGTAGACTTGGGGTTTGCTTTCTGCATCTACTTTGTTTCTGGTTTTATGTTTATCTTACTTTAGTATTTAGAGCTTATTATTAGTAGACTTGTTTATTGATTTGGTTGCTTTTTTTTTCTATATATATATATTTTTCCTTTTTCTCTTTGTGTCAGTGTGTATGTGTATGCTTCTTTCTGCGATTGTGTCTGTATAGGTTTGCTTTTACCATTTGTCCTGGGGTTCTGTTGGTTTTCTTTTCTTTTTTTTTTTTTTAACAGTTTTTAGCTCTTGTTATCATTGGTGGATTTGTTTTTTGGTTTGGTTGCTCTCTTCTTACTTTCTTTTTTTTTTACTTTTTAATTTTTTTATTTTTAATAATTTTTTGCTTTAATAACTTTACTTTCCTTCTTTCTTTCTTTTTTTTCCTCCCATTTCTTCTGAGTCGTGTGGCTGACAGGGTCTTTGTGCTCTGGCCAGGTGGGAGAGCTGAGTTCAGGGCACTGCTCCACCAGAGACCTCCCAGCCCCACATAATATCAAACAGCAAAAGACCTCCCAGACATCTCCATCTCAACATTAAGACCAAGCTCCACTCAACGACCAGCAAGCTACAGTGCTGGACACCCTATGCCAACAACTAGCAAGACAGGAACACAAGGCCACCCATTAGCAGAGAGACTGCCTAAAATCATAGTAAGTTCACAGACATCCCAAAACACACCACTGGACTCGGTCCTGCCCACTAGAAAGACAAGATCCAGCTTCATCCACCAGAAAACAGGCACCAGTCCCCTCCACCAGGAAGCCTACATTACCCACTGAACCAACCTTACCCACTGGGGGCAGACACCAAAAACAACAGGAACTATGAACCTGCAGCCTGCAAAAAGGAGACCCCCAAACACAGTAAGTTAAGCAAAATGAGAAGACAGAGAAATACATAGCAGATGAAGGAGCAAGGTAAAAATCCACCAAACCAAACAAATGAAGAGGAAATAGGCAGTCTACTTGAAAAAGAATTCAGAGTAATGATAGTAAAATGATGCAAAGCCGTGGAAATATAATGGAGGAAATACAAGAACATTTAACAAGGATCTAGAAGAACTAAAGAGCAAACAATGATGAACAACACAATAAATGAAATTAAAAATTCTCTAGAAGGAATCAATAGCACAATAACAGATAAGTGACCTGGAAGATAAAATAGTGGAAATAACTACCACAGAGCAGGATAAAGAAAAAAGAATGAGAAGAATTGAGGACAGTCTCAGAGACCTCTGGGACAACATTAAATGCACCAACATTCAAATTATAGGGGTCCCAGAAGAAGAGGAAAAAAAAAGGGACTGAGAAAATAGTTGAAGAGATTATACTTGAAACTTCCCTAATATGGGAAAAGAAATAGTCAACCAAGTCCAGGAAGCACAGAGAGTCCCATACAGGATAAATCCAAGAAGAAACACGCTAAGACACATATTAATCAAACTATCAAAAATTAAATACAAAGAAAAAATATTAAAAGCAGCAAGGGAAAAGCAACAAACAACATACCAGGGAATCCCCACAAGTTTAACAGCTGATCTTTCAGCAGAAACTCTGCAAGCCAGAAGGGAGTGGCAGGACATATTTAAAGTCATGAAAGGGAAAAAACCTACAACCAAGATTACTCTGCCCAGCAAGGATCTCATTCAGATTCGACAGAGAAATTAAAACCATACAGACAAGCAAAAGGTAAGAGAACTCAGCACCACCAAACCAGCTTTACAACAAATGCTAAAGGAACTTCTCTAGGCAGGAAACACAAGAGAAGGAAAAGACTTACAATAACAAACCCAAAACATTTTAAAAAATGCTAATAGGAACATACATATCAATAATTACCTTAAATGTAAATATATTAAATGCCCCAACTAAAAGACACAGATTGGCGGAAAGGATACAAAAACAAAACCTGTATATACGCTGTCTATAAGAGACCCGCCTCAGACCTAGGGAAACACAGACTGAAAGTGAGAGAATGGAAAAAGATATTCCATGCAAATGGAAATCCAAAGAAAGCTGGAGTAGCAATTCTCATATCAGACAAAATAGACTTTAAAATAAAGACCATTACAAGAGACAAAGAAGGACACTACATAATGATCAAGGGAACAATCCAAGAAGAAGATATAACAACTGTAAATATATATGCACCCAACATAGGAGAACCGCAATTCATAAGGCAAATGCTAACAGCCCTAAAAGGGGAAATCGACAGTAACACAATCATAGTAGGGGACTTTAACACCCCACTTTCATCAATGGACAGATCATCCAAAATGAAAATAAATAAGGAAACACAAGCTTTAAACGATACATTAAACAAGATGGACTTAATTGATATTTACAGGACAGTCCATCCAAAAACAACAGAATACACTTTCTTCTCAAGTGCTCATGGAACATTCTCCACGATAGATCATATCTTGGGTCACAAATCAAGCCTTGGTAAATTTAAGAAAATTGAAATCGTATCAAGTATCTTTTCTGACCACAATGCTATGAAACTAGATATCAATTACAGGAAAAAAATCTGTAAAATATACAAACATATGGAGGCTGAACAATACACTACTAAATAACCAAGAGCTCATTGAAGAAATCAAAGAGGAAATCAAAAAATACCTAGAAACAAATGACAATGACAACACGATGAACCAAAACCTATGGGATGCAGCAACAGCATTTCTAAGAGGAAAGATTATAGCAATACAATCCTACTTCAAGAAACAAGAAAAATCCCAAATAAACAACCTAACCTTACACCTAAAGCAATTAGAGAAAGAAGAACAAAAAAATCCAAAGTTAGCAGAAGGAAAGAAATCATAAAGATCAGATCAGAAATAAATGAAAAAGGAATGAGGGAAACAATAGGAAAGATCAATAAAACTAAAAGCTGGTTCTTGGAGAAGATAAACAAAATTGATAAACCATGAGCCGGACTCATCAAGAAAAAAAGGGAGAAGACTCAAATCAATAAAATTAGAAATGAAAAAGGAGAAGTGACAACTGACACTGCAGAAACACAAAGGATCATGAGAGATTACTACAAGCAACTATATGCCAATAAAATGGACAACCTGTAAGAAATAGACAAATTCTTAGAAAAGCACAACCTTTTGAGACTGAACGAGGAAGAAATAGAAAATATAAACAGACCAATCACAAGCACTGAAATTGAAACTGATCAAAAATCTTCCAACAAATCAAAGCCCAGGACCAGATGGCTTCACAGGCGAATTCTATCAAACATTTAGAGAAGAGCTAACACCTATCCTTCTCAAACTCTTCCTACAGGAGGGAGGAACACTCCCAAACTCATTCTACGAGGCCACCATCACCCTAAAACCAAAACCAGACAAAGATGTCACCAGAAAAAGAAAAGTACAGGCCAATACCACTGATGAACATAAATGCAGAAATCCTCAACATAATACTAGCAAGCAGAATTCAATAGCACATTAAAAGAATCATACACCATGATCAAGTGGGGTTTATCCCAGGAATGCAACGATTCTTCAATATATGCAAATCAATCAATGTGATACACCATATTCAATGTGATACACCATATTAACAAACTGAAGGACAAAAACCATATGATCATCTCAACAGATGCAGAAAAAGCTTTCAACAAAATTCAACACCCATTTATGATAAAAACCCTTCATAAAGTAGGCATAGAGGGAACTTACCTCAACATAATAAAGACCATATATGACAAACCCACAGCCAACAGCATTCTCAACAGTGAAAAACTGAAACCATTTCCACTAAGATCAGGAACAAGACAAGGTTTCCCATTCTCACCACTATTATTCAACATAGTCATGGAAGTTTTAGCCATAGCAATCAGAGTAGAAAAAGAAATAAAAGGAATCCAGATCAGAAAAAAAAAGTAAAACTGAACTGTTTGCAGGTGACATGATACTATACATAGGGAATCCTAGAGCTGCCACCAGAAAACTACTAGAGCTAATCAATGAATTTGGTAGAGTAGCAGGACACAAAATTAATCCACAGAAATCTCTTGCATTCCTATATACTAATGATGAAAAATCTGAAAGAGAAATTAAGGAAACACTCCCATTTACCACTGCAACAAAAAGAATAAAATACCTAGGAATAAACCTACCTATGGAAACAGAAGACCTGTATGCAGAAAACTGTAAGATACTGATGAAAGAAATTAAAGTTGATACAAACAGATGGACAGATATACCGTGTTCTTGGATTGGAAAAATCAACATTGTGAAAATGACTATACTACCCAAAGCAATCTACAGATTCAGTGCAATCCCTATCAAACTACCAATGGCATTTTTCACAGAACTAGAACCAAAAATTTCACAATTTGTATGGAAACACAAAAGACCCTGACTCGCCAAAGCAATCTTGAGGGAAAGAAACGGAGCTGGAGGAATCAGGCTCCCAGATTTCAGACTATACTACAAAGCTACAGTAATCAAGACAGTATGGTACTGGCATAAAAACAGAAATATAGATCAATGCAACAGGATAGAAAGCCCAGAGATAAACCCATGCACATATGGTCACCTTATCATTGATAAAGGAGGCAAGAATATACAATGTAGAAAGGACAGGCTCTTCAATAATTGTTGCTGGGAAAACTGGACAGCTACATGTAAAAGAATGAAATTAGAACACTCCTGAGCACCACACACAAAAATAAAGTCAAAATGGATTAAAGACCTAAATGTAAGGCCAGACACTATCAAACTCTTAGAGGAAAACATAGGTAGAACACTCTGTGACATAAATACAGCAAGATCCTTTTTGACCCATCTCCTAGAGAAAGGGAGGTACCTCATGAGAGAGAATCACTCATAAATAATATGGCCACTGTTTATACACAAGTGTCAACACCAACTCTTGGTAGATGTAGTGTCACAGACAGTACATTCTTCAATGCGTTGACCCCCATGTAATTAGTTTCATGAATTAATCTCTTCCTGCCCATCTCCCTCTCACATGTATCCACTCTTCCAGAACTCTTCGAAATATCTGAAATACCTATCAATAACTCTTGTAAAAACTTACATTAGGAGGCTTATTTCTGTTAATTAAAAACTCCTGTCTTGTATGGATATCAAACATTAAACAAGTGTACTAAATGCAGACATTGGAAACTCACGCTTGACGTTGGCCTTCAATTCTATATATTCTGGTACTTTTCCCCGAGTGACTGTGGAGATCACAGCACACTTGCTTCCAGCTCAGCCTCTCAGCCCTTCTTTATCCCTAACTGCATTCAGAAGAATCTTGGAAATGGCACAAATTCCCAATAAATGAGTTCATACTTTTAATTAGTCGATTTCTATTTTACCTTCTCTACATCATCATTCTTTATCTCCATCTGGCTCCACTTCCCTAGTTTTGTTGTGTTTCATCTTGTCACTTCCCATCTTCCAGGCAATGAGTAGTTGTACCACAGCTAGTGCTTATCTGGCCTGCTTCTTCCTTGAGGTCCATAGGTCTCCCAAGCTGAGAAAGGATATTAATAGTACAAGGAGAACTTAACCACTTTTGGTGGAAGAGTCATTCCAGACTATCCAAGAGAATTTTCTCCATTTTCTTACCCACCATTAATTTTTCTATTTACTGAGATTTGGATGCTGCCATCACCACACTACTGTAATCAATAGAGCCAGTGATTTCCCAAACATCCAAACCAATGAGACTATTTGGTCTCCATCTTAGTTTGACACCAATGATCACCAACTTTTCTTAGAACTCTTCACACACTTGGCTCCTGTGACCATGACAACTTCTTGTTTCCCCTGTAGCTCTCATATTCTTTCTTTTGTGGCCTTCACTTTTCAATTCCTCAAGTTTACATGCTTAGTTTTTTCTTCTTCTTCCTCTCTGTTCTCTCCTAGAAGGTCAGTTTAATTCACACGGTTTTAACTATCACAGACATGCTAGTAACTCGTAAGTACACCTCCAGTTTGCTGAGAGCACCTGAATTTATAAAACAGAAATTAGGAATCCATCTTGACTCTTATTCTACCCTCAACTCCCCTCTCCCCAACTTTCAACCGAGCATAAAGGTCTGCTGGTTTTACTTCTGAAGTATTTCTTATATTCACTTGTTTCGCTCCTTCCTGCCCACTGAGGCCTTGGGTTAAAGCACTTGCACTGCCACAAAAGCCTTCAGCTCTTCTCTGTACTTGTCCTGTCCCTTAAGATCTATCTTCCACACGGCTGACATGCGATGTAGAGAACATGTACATCTGATCATGTCTCATCCAGACCTTCCTTGACCACAGAACACATCTCAACTCCTTTCTATGTCACGGGAGGCCCTGCATGATGTGATGCCTTTCTTCTCAATTTATTTTCCTGCTTCTGACTATGACCTAGCTTCACTGAATCGCTGCTTCCAATTTCCCTTCACACATCATGCTGTTTCTTAGTCCTGTGCATTTGCTCATACTGCAGTCCTCTCTCCAGTTCCTAATCCTGTCCGTCCTCTTCACCAGAGAAATTCTATCCATAATTCGAGGCTCTTTAACCCTTCCCTCAGAGCTCTAGTGCTGTTTGGGTTTCTTTTCTCCATGTTCCTATTATACTCCTCCCATTACCACATGGTATTATAATTTTTGCTTGCTATGTCTTTCCCTCCCACATAAACAGTAAAAACTTGAGGGGAGAGGCCATGCTTTTTCTTTCTGTGTTCAGTGTCTACCTCACTGTCCAGCATATAAAAGAGTAACAAAAGGCTTGTTGATTGAATGAATGAATAAATTAATAGTAATAAAAAAAAGAACTACATTGTTTTCTACCATCTGTCTATTTTCTTGACCAGAAAGTGCCACTCGCTTCCCCATTAGGAACTTCACTGGCCTCTCTGACCACACAGGCTTCCAAAGTTGCTCTACAATTCATATTCATTAGGTCTTGTTGAACATTTCAACCATATCCTTTTGAACATATCTTAGCCATAAACTTTGCCAAATCATAATCAAGACTAGACACATGGGGGCTTCCCTGGTGGTGCAGTGGTTGAGAGTCTGCCTGCCAATGCAGGGGACACGGGTTCGAGCCCTGGTCTGGGAAGATCCCACATGCCAGGGAGCAACTGGGCCCGTGAGCCACAATTACTGAGCCTGCGCGTCTGGAGCCTGTGCTCTGCAACAAGAGAGGCCTCGATGGTGAGAGGCCCGCGCACCGCGATGAAGAGTGGTCCCCACTTGCCGCAACTAGAGAAAGCCCTAGCACAGAAATGAAGACCCAACACAGCCATAAATAAATAAATAAATAAATAAAAGAACAACAACAACAACAACAACAAAAAAAAAGAGGGAGGGGATATGGGGATATATGTATACATATAACTGATTCACTTTGTTATAAAAAAAAAAAAAAAGACTAGACACGTGCTACCGTCTAAATGACATTACCCACTGGCTCTCTTTGATGCCAAAAACTTCAAGTGAAAAGTAACTAGAACAGAGATTCTCCAGATTTTGGTACTCAACAGACTTGGTGGTTCATTTACACTACACCAGGAATAATTACCAACTTTCCAATAAGCCTGGATTTTCAGACCTCAAGGTGAATAAGAAGGTGTTATTCTAAACTGTGTGCCCATCCCCCAATTTTTATGCCCTAACTCCCAGTAGCTCAGAACATGACTGTTTGCAGAGATAGGGTCGTTAAAGGGGTAATTAAGTGAAAATGAGGTCATTAGGATTGTCCTCATAAGAAAAGGACATTTGGACATGGACATGTGCAGATGGAAGATGATATGAAGACACAGGAAGAAGACGGCCATCTGCAAACCAAGGTGAGAGGTCTCAGAAGAAACCAACCCTGCAGACATCTTGACCTTGGACTTCCAGCCTCCAGAACTGTTGTTTAAGCCACCCAGTCTATACTTTGTTACAGCAGTCCAAGAAACTGATACAGTATGCAACAATGTTACTCTTGAATATTTTATTATAATAAGGAATAATCATTTCAGGGAAATTTAAATCTTTCTACCAATGAAGCAGGGAAGAAAAAAATTAATTTTCTTTGTATTTTTTGATCAAGAAAGCATTAGGAATACCTTCAGCTGTTGGTGACACACTCTAATTGAAAGTAAGAAACACAGATGGTAGTTTCTGTTTTTTCAAACACTCACAAATGATAAATATCTGGAGATGTGTAGTGTGTGGGTGGATGCTTCCTGAGAGATTGCTACTGTGCAAAATACTACTCTCTGGCCAGAAGTGCTTTGAGGGTAGACACATGGAGATCTTAAATTAGTTCCACTAGTTTATTTTCATTTCAGAACATCTATGAAACAAGTAAAACCCAACCAAAACTCTATCTTCATAGCAGGAATTAATTAAACTGTGGTCATTTAAAAGATTTACTTTTATTTTTCATAATATTAATTAATAGATATTACACATGCTACTCATTTATGCCCTTTCACCCACTTCTTACACCCCCTACCCCCAACCATCCTACAAAAAATCCAATGACCATTGCTTTCCCCTTACATTTTTCCAATAGTAAAGATTAGGAGCCAAGATATAAGGTTGCCTGTGCTGACTCAGTTACAGATTTATTGTATGGCATTAATCTCGCTAGATCCAAACTAAATACCAACAAATACAATTTAGATTCCTTCAAAATCTGAGGTAAAAAATGGCACTAGAGCTCTTAAAATAGTCAATTTCTGATTACTGAAGAGTTAATGAATGATAAAATCCTTAATTCTGTTACCGCTTCCTATAAAGAATGCATACTTGTTAGCAAATGATAGCAAATCAAAAGGCCAACCTTTTATCCATAAATATTTTATTTATTTATGATTTTGTTTTAGCCTATCAGGATATATTAGAGATTATCTTCTCCACCAACAAATATTTGTTGGATACATTATCCCAGGAACTAGGGTATGAAATAGAGTAAGATTTCAGTTCCTGCACACAGTTACTAAAGCTGTTTTTCTCATATTAATATAAGCCAATTTACAACTACAAGTCACCTTACCAAATAGTTATTAATTAAAATAGTTTGTTTCCTGGATTTTTTTCAATAGATAACAGGATTAATCCCAAATACTCATGATTTTGTTTTTCTCTATTAGTTATGCTTCGTATGGCATTGACTGAAAGTTATTGAAAAAAATATAATACTTTGTCTTATTCCCGACCTTATGAGGAATTCCATATTTTTAAACACAGGAAAATTGTTGTAATGAAAAAGATTTACTTCTTTTGTCATAAATCTACATTTATTGTCATAGTTGATGTGCTCTTAATCTAGAACTTGTTTGTACTTTATTTTTACTTATATTTTCTAACAGAATGATTTGCTATCATTTGCTAACAAGTATGCATCCTTTATCTTTTTCTGCTGAAATCCTTTATTCCAGAAATTTTAAGTGTTATTAAATTTGTCTATATGCTGGCTTTTAAAAAACTCAGTGTTGTTTGGTACACAGGGAGCCCATTAGGTCTGTAGATTATTTCATCACCCTTGGATTTTTTATTCTTACTTTTCTTCCATTTGTTTCTGGACTCTTCTTCATGTTACATATCCTTTATCTTTACTTCATATGTGACGTTATCTTTTTTTTCATGTTTAGTTCTTTTTTTCTTTCCTCTGCATGTTGTGAAAAGCTTCTAAACAGTGCCTTCCATATAATAATTTGAATTTCCATGGTGTTTTTCTGCCTTTATTTCCAACGCAAATTTTAATTTTGTAGGTTTACTTTTTAGTTTAAAAATTTTTTTCCTAATCTTATTTCATTTTTTCCCTTATGACAGTGGATTTCTCATCTGAAACCATGGACACCAGAAGAAAGTGATACAACATTTTCAAGTGATGAAAGTAAAAAACTATCAACTGAAAATCTTCATCTGCCAAAATATACTTTAGGAATAAACGAGAAGTAATGTCATTCTCAGATGAAGAAATATTAAGAGACTGTGTTGCTATCCTTAAAGAATGGTTACAAGAAGCTCTCTAAACAGACAGGAAACAATAATAAAAGAAGAATTTGAACTTCAGAAAGGAAAGAAGAACATTAGGATATTTAAATATAATAGGTTATCTTTGCTATGAGTTTTAAAAATCATATTTGATAGTTGAATCAAAAACTGTAATACCACCTAATTACATCGACCATATTTTCATATCCTTATTGGCCATCAATGTAACTTGTAAAATGTCTGAGTTTTCCTCATTTTTGTGGGTTATGTTTTTGTTATTAAAGTTCTTTAGATATATAAAAGTTCTTTTGACATATATTTATGTATGTATATATATATATTCCCCTTTGGCCTTTTCATTTTCTTAAAGATGACTTTTGATAACAGAGCTTTTAAATTTTGATGATGTTCAATTTATCACTTTTTTTTCAGTGACTGGTGTGTTCCATGTCCTCTCTAAGAAATCTTTGTTTCCCACAAGGCTGCGAATATATTATCCTAGAATTTTTATAGTTTTAGCTTTTACATTTAGTGCTATAATACACTTGAATTCATTTTTGTATATTGTGTGAAAAAGGAGTCAATCTTCATTTTTACCAAGAATAATTCATTTAAAAAACTCCTTTCAGACTATATTCACAAAGGTCCATTTCCGGACTCTATATTCTTTTCCACTGACCTATTTCTCTGTATTATTCTAGTCCCACATTATATTTATTGCCGCAGTTTGTAAATATTAAATCAGGTAGTAAGAGTTCTCCACTTTGTTCTTCTTTTACAAGATTGTTTTTTGACTCTCTAGGACTTTTCAAATTTTACAAATTCAAATTTTACAAATCACTTGTCAATTTCTACAAAAAAAGCCTGTTGGGATTTTCATTGGGATTTCATTAAAACTATAATGACATCTTAACAAGACTGACTCATCCAAGCCATGAACATAATGTAACTTCCATTTATTTGGGTCCACTTTAATATTTCCCAGAAATGTATGCTTAGCATTTAGTGTATACTCTTACAATTTTGTTTATTTCTAAGTATTTTATGTCATTAATGCTATTTTTTATGTGGATTTTGTTTTTTGGTTATCTTTATTTTTCTGCTGCTAGTATGTAAAAATAAGATTGATTTTTGTGTATTGACCTAATCTCATTTCATTTTCATTTTAGTTTTCCTTTCTCTCCTCCAGCTCCATTTAAATTTCACCATGTTGTCTTTTAATATTCTTTTATCTCTTGTTTCATAAACTCCATATTTTCTCAATGTTAAGAGTACAAAACAAATGTCTGAATTCTACCTATCTCTCTCTTATATAGCAAATCTTGTCAGCTTATCAACAGAAAATCCTCTTCACCTGTATACTAGATTCTTCTATTTATTTTATGATCTAGAACATTTTCACTTTTCTTTTAGTTAATTTTATGAGGCTTTCTATGCGGATCTGATATTTTCCCTGAATGAGAACTGATAGGTTCTCATTGGATTCTTTCCTTCTCCACTTAATTACTATTAGAATCTTCTTTTCACATCTGAAAAGAAAAACCTGACAGATAAAAATTTCTATAATATAGTCAATGAACCAACAATCTTAAAATTGGGAGGAAACGGGAGCCATAGGTAGTCATAAGAGAGGAATGCCTTCATCTGGTTTCTAGTTTCTGCTTTGTTTGTTGATACCCTAAAGCCATGCTCCAGATTTCTATACCCATGTCAGCATGGTTAGCTGTGCCACAGATTCTTCCTCTGGTTTTTTGTTTTGTTTTTTTTTTTTTGCTACTTAAGGAGTTAACCTCACCACACCAGGGATAACTCCAATAAACCTTGGACCCCAAGAACCATTGGTACCCATTGTTTCTGACCTCCTTTAGCAAAAGTAATCCCAAATGGTATTTGGGGGATTTAATGGACTAGTGTATTACTGTCTAGGGAGGGGCATTGAAGCTGTTCTGTGGAGTCTTTATTTTGATCTCTGCTGCATTATTTCTAGCAGAAACACTTCAAGGGTTATGGAAATAGGTGGCCCTTTTCCTTGGTTGTCAGTAGTAACGCACTGTTTATTTTGATTGATATGGGAGAGAATGAGAAAAAAAGCTTAAATTTGTTCAAGTGGTCACCTTAGCTTAACATTACTTTCGAATTTGTAAAAACAATGAATAACATTATTTTGAATTTTAAATTACCTTATCACAATTGTGTCAAAATGTTAATTTTCTTGAATGTAGGTAAGGAAAAAAGGGAAGGTCATAATTCAAAAGGGCTTAAATCTAACTAGTTGTGGGAAGAAAAAAACTTTCTGGCTTTAAAATAAAGTATTCACCACCTTCAGTTTTTTGATCAGTATAAACAAAGTTAGAACTAAGACATATGCGCTACTGGCTGTCAGAGTGTGACAAGAAACAGGAATAAAGTTACTCTTTCCTAGTAGTTATATTACTTTAAGGCTTAAAGTGGGTTTAAAGGTATTATCTGAAACATGAGAAAAATTGCTTTTACCGTATCAATTTTCTAGCAAAGAGAGTCCCTTTGGGGTTCTTCCTTGGATGCCAAAATAATGAGGGAAAGAATCCATTTAAATTTCCTTTATCAGCACACACACATACGCACATACACACATACACACATACACACATACGCACATACACACACACTAATTTGACATATGTATTATCTGAACTTCTGAACTGCAAGTTGGATCTATTAAAGTTCCTCTGATTTCCCAAGATTTGTACTTAGAAAAATAGACAGAGGAGTTTTCAATGCAAAGTTCATGCCCTTATAATTCAACCATTCTTCCAAAGCACATGGATCCTTTGTTTAAAAGATAAAGGCATTCCCTATAAAATCATTTTAAAATAAATATCCTCTTATTACATACATATATAAAAATAATACTAAAACCCTAGCCATTAGAATAGAGTCAGAAAGCCAATGTGTAGGCCACATGAGAGTGTGCATGTGACCCCCTCACATTTGAGACACCGGACGCCTGCCACTGGGCTGACACAATGCTCCTCTTTGTGTCACCCTCTCTCACCCCTTGTTCCATGGGGGTATCTGACCTCAGGAGCATGCTCATGAGAGTAGGTTCACCGAAAATTCTGTCAGGGATATCTTCTAACATCTCTGATGCTCTGAGATCAGAATTCTAATTTGAGAGCTTCCCTCTGAGTTTCATTTGTATTTTTGCACTTTTGGAAAAGCAAAATCCTGTTTGAAATGATTCAGATTTCCTTCATCTTTGGCTTTTAAAACGATGACTTACTTTTTCAGAGTTTTACTCTATAGGCATACAGTTTGGTTTTGAGGAGGATTGTGGTCTAGTTAAGAATTCTTAGCAAAACCGTAAACTTTCCACCTCCTTGTGAAATGTGGCTTTGAAAGTTTGCATGTTTCCAGGGAGCAACATGACGGCAAAACATTATTTTAATTAAAGATAAATAAATCAGATTTCAACACTCAGCTCTAAAGTAGAAAGTATTTCAAAGGCTTAAATGATTCATAGCAACTATACGTACGATTCATAGCAACTATATGTACATTGAGGATCCATTACTATACATAATTTGGGAAATTCTCTGAATTGATTACTAAAATAGTTTACCCACCTATGTTCAGAAACAACTGTGTTTCTGCATGCCTTGACTGCCTTTTGTTCTGGACTATCTTTTCAAGAATGTTTTATAGTGAACAGGCTTGGAACACAGAGAATATATCACTAAGATGCAGAAGAAAGAATTGTTTAGAGATGATATCTCCCTCCAGGATAAAAGTTAGGCAGGTTTGCTTGCAGCCCATTGTAAAAGACAAGAGTTGCCTAAGTTTTGGGTTAATTTCCGGTACACAACCCATAGGTGTCACCTGGCCTCATTATGTCACCTGTGGGTATTGAATGAGCAGCAGGGGTAAAATCGATTTATCCTATTGAAGTTATGAAAGATGAAAAAAATAATGATGAACAATAAATTTAAAACAAGATGGCAGAACTATTCCCTGACAGAAGAATAATTCCCATGAAGGTACATGTGTTAAGTTCTCTGATCAAAAGCCCAAGACTCTCAGGTTGAATTTTTAAAAGATTCAAAATTATAATGGCCAAAAACTATAAATATAAAACAAAAAAGCGCAGGAAGGTAGAACATAAAGATATAAAAATAATGAACCATGAAGACATAAACAATGGATTCTAGAGTACCCATTTTGATATCTTTAGATAAAAGAGAATTTAACGTAGAGAAACATCTTAACAGGAAAAGGGAAATCATATTTAAGTAAAGAGAACAATAGATCAAGAAGACATAATCATCATCTCCATATGTTGGTCTAACATTATCTTTAAAGATGTAAAGCAACCCTCTGACAGAATGTAAGAAGAGACAAATGCATATATAGAAGGATCAAGAGGACAAAACAAGCAGAATATTTGAGAGCATATTTACTATAATCAACATACAGATGCAGAGGACATCACACTCCCAAGCAGAGAATAAGCACATTTTAAACATTCTAAAAAGTCCTTCATGGCACAAGACATTCAATAAATACCAATGAACGAATTTTGAAACTATGCCTCCAAAAGGAATACCTAAAGGAACAAAAAAACCTCTTGTCTGTAATTCAAATGAATCACTATTAAATAACCCTTAGCTTAGAAAGCACATTTTGAGGAAATTAAACAATATTTAAGTCTAAATTAAAATGAAGACATTATATGTCAAAATTTGTGAGACACAACTAAATCAGCACTTAAGGAATATGAGAGAGTTGAACATGTTTATTAGAAAACAGAAAGAATTAAAACTCATAACACTACAAAATAATAAACCTGAGGATACTAGAAGGATAAAATGATAGAGATTAGATAAGAAATCAACAAAATAGAAAACAAATAAACAACAATAAAAAAGAGATGACTAATAAAGCTAAAACATACTTCTTTGAAAAGACTATTAAGATAGAGAAATCTTTGGCAAGATGGAAGAAGAAAAAAATGAAAGAAAAGTTGCAAATGAACAAAATTCAAAAGGTAAACAGGATAGTATAGAAATAACAGAGATTTTATAAGTGAAACATTTCTAAAAGTAAAACTGTTAGAAGAAAATTACTTTTACTAGACTAATAAGAAATACTAAAGAAAATTTAAAAAGACTAAAGAAATTTTAAAAATAATATTTAAAAAATCTCTCTCTACCCAAGTGAAAACAAAGATAATTTCACAGGTGGTTCAACCAAACTTCAATGGAACCAACAGAGAGTTTCTATGCTACAGAATCGTCCCAGAAAATTGGAAAATTAAAAAAAAAACACAGTCTAGATTTTATCTGCTCTTGGTGAGTTGAAAGGTATTACCATTTATATCTGGTCTGACTATTAATAGATTTTATTATCCAATTTTAACTAATTAGCCCTCACAAAATAGAGAGATAGCTTAAAAGGTTTCTGAAGAGAAGATACCTATTAAAGATAACACCAATAACGAGAATGTAAGCAATTTACAAGAAAATTGTAGCACTGCCTCTTCTCCTTCATATAGTACAAGATCTTTGTCAGACACATTGGAGGTAAAAAAAAAATCATCAATCACATCTGATAACAAGTGCAGATTTTCTACATAAGTGCATATTTTTCACTGAAATATTACTGATGATAGAGGACCTGTAGCCAATTTGTAAATAATTATATATACATGCACTGATGCTCTTTTTTCCCCCCTTTAATATAGAGAGGGGCATCATCAAAAGCAGCTGGAGACCACTGCTCTACTAGAATCTAATGGTCCTTCAGGGCAGGGACCACAGTTACACACCCAGTGCCTAGCATGGTGCCTGGAACAGAGTATGCACTTCATAATGTATACTGAATCCTGAAATTAATGCAACAATACAACCTGAGCCCAATAATTTCCATTCTCTAATCCTAAATTAAAGGCTCACGGCAAAGAGACAAGCAACAGAGGATTACTTATATAGTAAGAAATTACTCCTGGGAATATCAAGACCACTATGCAAAATCATGGGAGTTCACTGACTTCAAGGAGGATAGGGACATCTTACATTTGTTGTTCATATAGAAACCTAAACTACATTGCAGTTAAGCCCTATATATCATCTTTAAAGCTTTTGGAAATAAAAATATACAAGTTCCTTAGGGTAGCAGATGTGTTACAACAATCTAGATTCTATGGTAGCAAACATTAATGTAAGATAGTAGAAAGACAGAAACTTTAAGGCTTCTTGTTCAGAAAGACTTCTATGGTATTTTAGAAATATTTTATATCTTTCAGTGTTTAAAGCACTTAATTTTCAGATCCATGCACAAACTGGTAAAATACATAGTATATCTGAGTAGGTAGTCCATTTCAATTATCTGGTTGAGATTTATTCTTTATCAATCAGCTTGACTTGGTAATATTTTGCAATCTTCTCAGCAAATAATAAAAGTCACAATGAAGGACATGTGAAATAATCTTCCTCCGTAAAATCTTTCCTCTCCTTTTTCTGTACACTATATACTTAGAATCCAAATCTCATCTGTCTTCCGTCCTTAGTATAGTATTTTGTTTCAGTACTTGTGGCAGTCAGTCCCCAAAATGCTCCCCAATGATCCCATCCCCTGGTATCACACTCCATCCCCTGCCACACTGTATCAGGGTTGAACTGGGTGACTAATATCATATGGCAGAAGAGACGGTGTGTTCCTTCTGAGGCTAGCTCATAAAAGACATGTGTCTTCTCTTCTGTCTGTCTGTCTGCCTCTCTTTCTCATCTTTCTTTCTCTCCCTTCCTAGACTGCTCTCTCTGGGAGTAGTTATCTACCGTATCATGAGGAAACTTCAGCGGTTTTATGAAGTGGTCCATGTAGTGAGGAACTGAGGCCCCCTGCCAACATCCAGGTAAGTGAGCCTTCTTGGTGCAGCCTCCATCAAACCTGGCTGACATCCTGACTATAACCTCGTAAGAGACCCTGAGCAAATCTGATCCCAAGTTCTTGACCCATTGAAACTGTGAGATAATAAATGTTTGTTGTTTTAAGCCATTAGGTTTTAGGATAATTTGTTATGCGGCGATAGATAACTAATATAGTATTCTAACTTATGGCAAAACGAAACACAAACTACTATATAATTTCTTAATATTTTATCTAATGTAATATACCTTTTATCCAATATGAAAACCCAGTTTTTTTGTTTGAAAATGTCTTTTATCCCATTCTTGATCAAACTAAATCCATAAATTACCCCATAAATTTCCTTTCTACCTTTTTAAGCCTTTTTCACTGTTCCATGACTTCTAAGAAGCTACACTAAACATTACAGTTTTCTTTCTCTCTCTGTTCTACAGATCTACTCACCACACTGTTATTTTCTCCCCATTTTGCTCATTACATTGAATTGTAAGCATCCTAAGGGTAATCTAAGTTTACATCTTAAGCTTTTAAGTTTCTGCCTATAGCCCAATGCTGAGCATCAGGTTCAAAGACAGACTTTTATAATTAAAATTAGTATAGAAATCTTAATATTTGAGGTCTAGAGAGAATAAGCAACCTCCTCAAGAGTACATAATGACAGGTCTGCATTAGATTCAGGAATTCTATTGATATTTCTCCATCTAGTCCTATTTCCCCATCACCACTTTAAAACAAAAAATGATGTTGGTATGACAGTTAATAAACTGCAGAAACAGAGGAAAAGTGGTTCTACCTACTTCTATGCTCTCTGTGGAATCCTTTAAGTCCCATCACAACTGAATTCATGTTTATTATTTTTATCATGCCAAATATTCCACTTTCAAGCAGTAAGAACCAGGTTTAAAAAAAAAAGAAAAGAAAGAAAATCAAGACTGACAGAAGTTACAGTTATGATTTATTTTAAAACCTGTGTTTTAAACAAAGTTTCTCTCTCAAGATGACTACTTTGTCAGTGGGAACACTCCACCTGCAGGGTTTTTTACCTTGATCCTGGCTATGCTTGTGCCTAATGATTCCCAGCTGTTCTCTGTGTTGCATGTGTTCTTTCTGTCCATTTGGTGCCTAAGAGATCGGACATTGAATATATGGACATGTATATTTATAGGCATATAAGTAGATTTCCACAGAAAGATATATACATCTCAGTTGGTGGGACAAAAATGTTCCCCTACTGAGGAAAATGGATACCCATATGAATACTCTGTTTTGCTAATCTCTTGTTTGCATTCATTATTTGATCAGGTTCCATCCAACTTTTTTCTCCTAGAGAATTCTACCAGGATGGAGTGCTTTTTGCAACAGTCTCAAGTGGGTTTAGGGGCTAAATGGAGATATCTGATCTGCCTGAAGGTACCATTTTAGAATTAGGAGCAGATTTCTAATTCTTCCTATGCAATGCATTACAAACAGTAGGCACATGATAAATATCTGTTGAATAATAAGAAGAATTAATGCACCAAGTGATTACTTATGAATCCACAGCTAGAGAAAAGTCATTCTCAATATTCTACATCAGCAATTTTCACCTATTGTTTCTTCCACAATAAAA
Source organism: Balaenoptera physalus (assembly GCF_965194825.1). Classification (NCBI taxonomy): domain Eukaryota; kingdom Metazoa; phylum Chordata; class Mammalia; order Artiodactyla; family Balaenopteridae; genus Balaenoptera; species Balaenoptera physalus. The sequence goes on along the minus strand of NC_138895.1, from coordinate 14,457,861 downwards.
ATATCACCTTTACATGACAGACCATGTTCACATAGATGACATACTCCTATAGATATACAGAATTTTAAAACAATTTTTGTGATTAAGTAAAATACTTTAAGATTCATCACCATCAATAAAAATCACTCACAGTGAATGTGGGATTTATTTAAAAATAATGTGTTAGGGCTTCCCTGGTGGCGCAGTGGTTGAGAATCTGCCTGCCAATGCAGGGGACACGGGTTCGAGCCCTGGTCTGGGAAGATCCCACATGCCGCGGAGCAACTAGGCCCGTGAGCCACAATTACTGAGCCTGCGCGTCTGGAGCCTGTGCTCCGCAGCAAGAGAGGCCGCGATAGTGAGAGGCCCGCGCACCGCGGTGAAGAGTGGCCCCCACTTGCCGCAATTGGAGAAAGCCCTTGCACAGAAACGAAGACCCAACACAGCCATAAATAAATAAATAAAACTAAATTAAATTAAATTAAAAAAAAAAAATAATGTGTTATAGAGCAGGATGTCCACTTCACCTTTACCTCCCAAGAATGCAAACTGAAATGGAAGTGATAGAAGTGAAAATCTGAAAACCTGAAACACTGACTTTTGCTTCTCCATCTTTCCCAATAATTTTGTTAGCACCTAACCCCTGTATTAAATCATTCATCACTTGAAATAGCGAGAGGGTTTTCTGCACTGAGCCTTGACTAGGTTCTGTGGTGCTCCAAGGACAAAGGACAACCTTGCCTGAAAAAGTGTCAGCGTTACACCCCCTACCGGGCGGACTCGTAATCACCCTCCGCACCATGTTGCGATGGTCACGAAATTCCTGAGCCCACCTGGGCGAAGGGACCTGTCGCAAATAAGGAAAAACATCTGCCCTGTCCCACTCCCACCCTATAGAAGGAAGGTATATGTGCCTCGACCAATCAGTAAACGAAATTTTCACCTCGGACCATTCCTTTGTTTTCTGGCTATAAAAACTGATCAATAGCACATGTTTGGGCTCTACTCTCCCAAACTACTAGGAAGTCGGCCCGCTGTTCTGGCAGCGACCCTTCCCTCTAATAAATTCTATCTTCTTTACATTCTGCCTTGTGTCTGGAAATTCTTTTCCAACCCACGTTCGGGCCACAACATTTGGTGGCGTTCGGACCACAACAGGTTCTAAGCATGTTCTAGGCACTGGAAATGTAGAGTGGAAAAAGATTTTCTTTCAAATCTCGACAATGTCAAAGTCTGTGAAGGAGGCAACTCCATCATCAGAAAAATCAATATCTTTTCATTATTCACAAGCAAATGCCTGGAAAATATTATATTTTATGTAAAATTAATAACTTTGGTACACATTCTTTAATTTCTTATTTTCTGAGATGTAATTAAGCCTATCTTCTTATGATTTATTAGTATTAGGCACTGATTATACTGGTAGACATAAGCTAGTAACTTAAATTTTCTACCCATAACCTCTGTCCTCTTCTGCAATCTAATTGTTAAAGTCAGAACACACCTTGAACTTGAATCAACCTGATTGGAGCCATAAGTACAATGTTATACTTGCATTGACAGCATTTACTGTAAAATTGCCTGGGTTTTTAAACTTCTAATTAAATAAGTAAAATCCCAAGTCAAATATTATACATTAATGTAATATAATATAAATGAATATATTAGCAAGTCAAATAAGCACTTTAGATCTCCTTCCTCCTCTCCCTCTTCTTTATTTTTTATAAATTTAAAAGGGAGGGCTTGGGTGATTTCTCATATCCCTTAATGCTCTGATATTCTCTTTCTCTATTTAGGAAAAAAAAAAAAAGCTCTTGGTCTACAGAGATTTTTGTCCAAGATATTCTTTACACTCTGGGAATGAATAATCCTCTCTCACTTACTATGTTTATGTCAACCCTTGTTACTCATTCAGAGTACATTTTTTTCTAGATTCTTTACTTACTATGAATTTATATTGTAATACTCTTATAAGCAGCCGTTTATAAAGTAATTTCTATGTCTTAGATTTCTCTAAGGGTGAATAAAGTTGACAATCTGAGCCCTGAAGGCTTAGATAAGGTATAATGAATAGATGTAATGTGAATCTATCTTAGGGGCTACTTGGAGTGCTAGGCTGAGAATTTATCTCAGGCAAAGTCTGGGATCAAGGGAAAAGAGTGGCATGTTCTTTTAGTGATGACTGTTATTACCATCAGTTGGTGTAGAAGAAAGTCATAGCACAGGTACCATATATTTGCCACCCTTCATCTAAATTTCATTTGTTCAGTCATCTCTGCCCTTAGGATAAGCTCTCAGCTAGGCATATAACCTTCAGATTACAAATGGTAAGGGGACACAGGTGTGCCTTTCTAACAAGCTCCCAGGTGATACTAATGCTGCTGATCTACAGACACACTTGGAATAGCAAGGTAGAGGAAGCTTCATTTAATAAAAAAAGAAAGTTTACTTCACAATTTTTCTTTAGAAGAGTAAGACAAACCATCAGACTAGTTCTTGAAGGCAATAAAGAACAAGATAGTAGTCAGAGTTTACCTGGCTGAGAAGTAGGTATTGTCTGAGAAGGAACTAAGCCAAGGAGAATGAATTTAAAGAAGTTCTAGGTCCTTTGGAACTAACGTGTCTTTATATTATGATACGAAGAATTAATTAATACCTGTTCAGTATTTCCATTTACATTTTTAAGAACAGAGATGCTTTGGAAAAGTGAAAATTTTAAATTGTGTTTTCATCAATTATTTCTATTTTGTGTTCATACAGAATTTGATAAAACTTGTTTAGGAATTCTCTCACTCATGTCAAGATGAACCAAGGCAAAGCAGTTTCTGTAAATGGGAGCAGTGGGACAATGTACACAGTTGTGATTATAAAAAGTAAAGTCTCAGAGCCTTAAGGCGACAAGAACTCAGAGGGGCAGAGTCTGGAACATGAACCACCTATATAGGTGTAACTCCTTAATTCTGATTCGGACATTAAAAACTATACATTTTCTTCACAGTTTTGGAAGACTTGTTCTGTGTTCTTTTAATGAGGGAGGCTTATGCTTTATGAGCATCTAAAGAGCTCTACCGCTTAACAAAGAAATAGGTTTGATTATTTTACACGTTAAATAACTGGCAAATACTCCAAACAGGAAAGTAAAAGTAGCATGTTTAGTAATTTTGATCAGTTGTTTGTTTTTAACTTTTAAACAATATAGTATTTTTTTCTTCTAAGTAAGATCTTCTGCCAAAATTAGAAAAGCAATAGATAAACTTTTGATTAGAAATGCAACAGCATGAAATGCAAATATATTAGTGACAATCAATTGTTTTATATACTAATGACAAAATAACAGCAAACCAAGGCAAAACCTGCTAACTAGTTAAATTCTTCTTCAGACTGTAGATCAGTATTGGAGAATATATATATATATTTGCATATCCTATTTAATCTACAATGAACTACAAATATCTTTCACTAAATATTTTACCATACTTTTTCTTTCTCCTGAGCCTAAATTACTTATCAGCACATTAATGAAGCCTCTTAAGAAACGTGCCTTTTGGCCACCAAGTACGTTCTAGATTTAATAGGAACCACATCAATGGTACCCTCCTGATTTAAAAGAATTAGTGTATCCTGCCAGAGGAACACATTAGTACTAGTTTAAACTTAGTCTCACTCAATAAGAAGTTTCCATTGAAAGAATGTATAATGTTGCACTAATTTATGCAGGAACTAAAAATGAAGCTGTGTTACTTTCCTTTGTAGCCTCCATATGGACCACATGAAGATAGGAAAGTTCAGGCCCATCCTGGTATCGTATATATTATGGAATCATATTCATAAGATTTCGGTTGCTTTGTTTTTTGTGTCCTAAATATATTTAAATAATTTGCAAATCTCAAGCAAAATTTGAGTTTTAACCATCAAATATCTTTGCAAATGAGTGCTAAATGAATCTCTCTCTTTCTTTCTTTCCTCTTAACCTCCTACCTTCTCTCCTTCCTTTAAGTTTTTTTTCTTTTTTTTTTGCTGGTTATAAATGTAATCTCCCATGACCATGTAGAAAATGAAATGGAAAATACACAAAAACAGAAAAGAGGATAATAATTTCCTATAATGCCTGTCTCATGAGGTAGCCACTATTCACCTTTTAGCATATTTTCTTCAATGTTTTTATGTTAAATATTTTTCTTTAAACTTTGCAGAAAGTTCAAAAAGGTAGAAATATACAGGAAGTTTTAAAAATTATTTTTACATAAAAGAATCTTGTACAACACATGTAATTTACAACCCAGGTTTCCATTTAAAACGGAAACAAATGGTTTCTACACATTTTGTCCTGTGTGAGGTTTACTTATATATCACATATATTCATTCTTTTTTGTGTGTGAAAATAATTTCATGCACATGTAAATCTCTGAAACTGCAAATCAAAGGCATTAGCGCCCCCTTGTGGTATAACAAATTTTAAGTGCAAAGGAGTGGTATCTTCAAACTTGCTTCAATTGTCCTCTCATTTACCTTGTTTTTAATAATGCATAAAATATTTTACAATCTCTTACATGTAACTTGTAATTTTAAATATATTCTGGTCATTTCAAAGTGCAAATGCCCAGCATAAATCAATCAAAAACGTTAAAAGTAGTATTACTGACTTAAAGAGAAATTTAATACTTTGTTACGTATTTACATTAATACTCTATATGATATTTTTGTCTTTGACCTTATGATAATGACAGCATATTTTTAAAGCACTTAAATTTATTTTTAGAAAGTAGATATAACATAAAATGTGTGTATGAATCATCTGAGGTTTTGATAAAACGTAAATTTTGATTCCATAGGTTTGTGTGGAAACTGTATTTCTAACAATCTCCCTGAAGACACTGATGCTGCTGGTCCAAGCGGCACTCTTCGAGTGGTAATTAGGCAGGAAAAATATTTAAACTTTTTGTATGAAGCATTTAAAAATATTTATATATATTTTACACGTCTGGCTAAGTAATAAAGATACAATTCTTTGGGAGATAATTGCACTTTAAAAAGAGGAATACTTTTATGAACTAATTGATTTGTGTGCATTTTAATATGCTATCTTATATTAATAAATTCACAGAAAATTCCCAAGTTGCATTTATAGTTTTCTTCTATGCTTTTTGATGTGCAAATGTGCAAAACAAAAGGCTGTTTTGATATATATTTTCCTTTTAAATGTTCCTACTTATCAGACTTTCACAGAAATATTTGCTTGAGCCAAAAATCACTTAGAAGAATGAATTTGACACTCGAAATTTTATCAGCACCAAATAGCAAAGGAAAAATGCAGTTGTTTGGCACATAATAAGAACTCTTTATATTTTAGCTATCATTATATCATTCCATCAAATACAATAATGATTTTGTAGACAATTATATTGAAAAGATTGTGGCTAGGAAAAAGGAACTAATTAGTTGTGCTTCCTTCTGCTAAGGGACACTGCCTATCGCATATAACAGTAAACAGCTATTTTAAAGATTCTTGGTTTCAATAATTTTCCATCCCTAATTTAGTGCCACATTTAGAAGATGGAAAATACTACTTGAATGTTAGCTGAACACTTTACTGTTTGTGTTTTACCCTTTACCACAGAGCATTTGAGGCTTTAAAACCTCAGGGAAAGGTTATTATTATTTTTTTAGTATTTCTATATACTTACAATATTATTCTAATCATCTTTATTTCTAGAAAGGCAGATAGATAACATACAGAATGATGTATGTGTGTGTGCATGTGTAATAAAAGAACATTTAGCTGGTGATAAGCAAATGACCTAATACCTTGAATCTTGGGATAGGGAAAAAAAGTTATTGTTCAGGTCCTAGGAAACTTTGGGAATGACAGTCAGTTTTGATATGCAAATAACATAATTTTATTAAAAACTGAATAGAAAAGGGGAAAAACCCTCAAAGCATATATAAGCATGTAAATAAGCATATATTATCAACCAACTTGTCCAAATTAGGAAATCAAAATTTAGAACGGTAAATAACTTACCTTGTCTCTGGGAGCCACTGATAACACTTAAGTCCCAGTAAAAATGATATGCTCCTGAAGACAGGAACTACAGCTCTCTAATGTACGCAGGCCCTTCAGGACACAGAGCATAGGGAAGACTCATTGTATTGCCTCTGTTCACTCTTAACACAGGCCTCCATTAAAAGAGCACCCATTGTTGGGTGGTCAGTGCCCACAGTAGCGGCTGGGTACTTCAGTCTCGAGACAGGTCTAGAATGTTCTCTCTGTGTGTCAGCTCCGGAGATGATACACCTCTCTTCTGACAAAGTATCTTTTTTCCTACTTCAATTATTTCATAAGATGAAAAAGGAGTATCGATCTCTAATGCCAGTTCAAACTCTTGTCCAGTGTACCACTGCAGTGCGTAACATATGGGATTGAAAATAACAGTAAGCAGTAATGTAATACAAGGACTTTAGGAAGTGACAGTGTGAAGGATTGGAAAACAACACTGTTTATAGTGGCAAAAGTAGCAATATAAATTGAAAGACAAAAGTGATTAGGAAGTGGCTGTTATAAATTACTTTTAGCTTTATACATTTAACTTACACTGACTTAGATGTATAGCCATTTTATTGGCATTTTAATATAATTCACCAAGAATGTGAATGCATCACAGCTAAGTACAAGGCATATTTACAAGTGAAAAATTATAAACTTATGATACTCTTGTGCCTGTCTCCTAATGACATTTCCAACTTTCAATGGTTTGTATTTGTATTTCTTTCTTTGCAGACACAGTGTAATTAACACAGGAATGTCATTTACTGCTTAAATTTTATATAAACTTATTGTTTTACTTAGAAAAGCTTCAAGCTGTGGGGTTAATATTTATTTAAATTTCTCTATATATGAAAATAAGGAATTCCTTATTTTCCTTATATTCCTTACTAAAATAAGATCTATTTCTTTTTTTTTAAGTAGAAGAAAGAAATATTTCACTGTGGAAGTCCTAGCAAGCACAGAAAATCTTCCAATATGGACGAATTTGGACTATCTTTTACTTCTGAAGAAATTACCACTGCTGTCAGATTTTTTACAAATAAACTATAAAACTAGTAGAATTTCAAATAAGATCTTACATCAGGTAGAATAGTAGCTCCTTATGCATGTATTTTGAGTTTATATGAAATGAGACAAATGCGTGCAGTACGCTATTACACGTTAAGACAAAAATATAACCAGTTCTCTGTTACTCTGGTCTCTATTTTAGGTTAGATCCTGCATAATTGATTCTATATGATCTATAAGAAGTATTGTCTATTCTGCAGTTCCAAAAACTTTAAAGCACAAAGAAGTAAAACAGAGATAACCTTTGCTATACGTTAATTTTTTTTTTTTTAACTGGAGTAATACCCTGATTTTAAGACACTGGATAATATTCTTTTTCTAATTTTGTGAACAAGAAGAAGTAGTGCAGGATAGATGGTACCTCAAGTAGATGAATAATTTCTCCTTGAACAATGATGTTCAAAGAATATCACATAATCAGGGGACAGATAATAGCTAAAATCTCTAGTAACTTGTCATAACACTAACTTTTCACCATTTTTCTCAGGATCTTGGATGAAGATAAATATCACACCTATCAAATGCTTACATTTTTATACAGATATTGAACTAGCAGCTAATATTATTGGAAAAACAAATCAAAATTAAACAGATACAATGGACTAAGTTAACAATTCACAAACTATATTAAGCAGAAAACTGGCTTTATAGTATGTCATTAGTACTACTTGAAAAATAATTCAGTGGTCAAATAAATTTGTAAAACATTGGGTAAATAAAGTTTAAATTGGTTATGTAACTGTAGAACTTCTCAGAAGTTTTGATTATCTAATGGTCATTGAAAATCTGAAAGACAGGAATATAGTATAAATAATTTTTACAATTTTACTTGACCATAGGTTTTTTTCCTTAAGGAATATTTTTTTTAATTTAATTTTTTTATACAGCAGGTTCTTGTTAGTTATCTATTTTATACATATTAGTGTATACATGTCAACCCCAGTCTCCCAGTTCATCACACCATGCCCCCCCTCGCTTTCCCCCCTTTGGTGTCCATACGTTTGTTCTCCACATCTGTGCATAGGACTAATATTTCACGAGATGCACTTTTGATGGTCTAATACAAATGGCCAAATGACTAAACTGAAACTTAACAGGGATCAATATAAAATTACATATTTAGATTACATTTTAAAAGGTCAACTAAATGAGTAAAAGACAAGGAGCTCTATCATAGCCAAGAATGAGCCAAGAATAGGTTTGCAATATGAGAACAGAAAAAGCCAAATGCAATACTAAACCACCTTTAACTAGAGTAGATCATGAAGAGCAGCCTACAGTAGAAAAACCCCTAAAAGCGAGTATATTATGGAGTAGCTGAAGAAAATGAGATGGTCAGCAGAAGAAAAGATGAGTTGGCACATCCATGATGCCTCTACTCAGCTAACAGCTGAGTAGGAAAGAATTATTCAGGGTTGCATCAGGAGACCGAAATAACAGAAAGGCAAATTCCAGCCCCATATAAAAAAACAGGTCATGCATTATCATTACCCATGCTGCTCTGAAACACATAAAATCTGTCAGATTCAAAGCAATGATCATCCCAGCACAATCCTGCTAATAAGCTTAGCACTTTCAAGAACAGACAGCAGCCATAAGACCCAAACATACTGTTTATGGTGCACTAACGTGCAACAACCAAATCTGGGAAAATAGGAGTAAAATACATTTAAGAGTACCCCTAAGTATAGTTTCAAGCAGAGCAATATTTCTATAACCTGATAAGGAACAAAAACACCATACATACCAATTAAAGATGTAGATAAGTGAAATGGATTTCTTCTTTTCTGGATCATCAGTGTTTCATATATATGTATATTTACATACATGTATATATACACATACATATATATATGCACATATACTATTTAAAAATCATATATATACCAGAAATTATATTAAACTATATTAAATATATATTCTGGAAATATATTTATACATATTCTTGAAATTGTGATTCTAATAATACTGCGACACTGTTCCAAAAATCTTGATGTATTTACAGTGGGAAAGTGTCAGATGGGTAGTGCAAGATGCATAGCAAGTGTACAGTTTTAATGATATCTTCAAGTAGAAAACATTAAAGTAGACAAATCACCTCATTTGGGAAGACCAATGACCAAATCATTGAAAAGTATTATTGAACAAATACATATATGTACATATATATATATATATAATTTTATATTTACCATTATTGTTAGTATTAAAAAATCTACATGTTTGCTTTTCATAGCAGATAGAAGACTCAGTCAATATGTTCATATACTGAAATCCACGTGAGTGATATAAGTGAACACCTAGCTCTCCTTGGCATTAAAATATAAAAAGAAGGCTAGTTTGCAATTTCTCTGTGCTTTTCCCTACTGTGATATAAGTGCTATTTACCAGCCGTAACAGATAAGCCTGCACACAGAAAGCGGTTTTTCTTCTCTCCTTTCTGTACTATTCACAGGCACACACTATCTGCCTACACTAAGCTCGACCACCAGCACAGCAAGCGCAGTAGGATTAAGAATAACTTTTAAAGTATCTACAGGCTATGGGCGCGCCATACCTTTTCTTAGATGATAGTTCCTGATGGACTGCCATTGTATCCACTGCCACTGTATCCACTGTCTTCAAGTTCAGGGCTAGAAGACTGACTACTGTCTACCCTAACTACAAAGGTCCCAAAGGGTAATTCCCTTCTGGAGATTTACTTACGAAAAAATAAGCAGAATTTTCAATAAATGCCTCATTATGTGGGAAGGAGACACAGCCACAAATTAACATGGTCTTGTGACTAAACGAATGTTGGTCTAGCCAGAGGCTCAGAGCACTCCCTCTGCAGGGAGGAGGGGTCTCACTGGGATGGCTTTCTTGACATCACAGAGCTCGACCACATACATACTCTCAGTGCTTAATTCCCAAGGGTGGGCAAGTTCCTTCCTGCAGGGCCCTGCTCTTCTCTGCGGCATAGTGCCATTTCCCAATAATTCCCTTACAGTCAATGCCTCTTCTATCAGTTTTCATGATCAGTCAGAGACTAACAAAAGTACCCATTCCCTTCTCTTCAGTAGAGGAAGCTCCTTTTTGTCGCAGGCTTCTGTGCCAGACACTCAGCATAAACCATCTCATATAATCCTTTTGACCACTTGTGTATTATATTATGATTTCTAATTGAATGAGAAGACTCCAAGAGTTAAGTCAGTGCATCTCATACCTTAAGTTGTATGTATATGACAAGGGATCTTGTTAAAATGTAGACTACAATACAGCAGCTCTGGGTTTGGGACTGAGATTCCACAGGTTTGCAAATTCTCAGGCGACGCCTATGGTGCTGGTTCAAGAACATCCGTTGGGTAGCAAGGGGTGAATGATTGATTTCACAGGACTTATATTTAGCAGGTGAAAACTTGTGCCCCCGACAGCAGTCAAAGGTATATTTCAAGCTGTGTATTCAAATTAGGTAGGGGAACTGCAATCAATATTGGATGCTTCACAAACATTCACAGCGAGGTTGGTTTGCATTTCTTCATCTGCACGCGGATTGCCCTCCTCACCACAGGAGCGTATTAAGACTGCTGCCGAATACTGACTTCTCTGCATTGCTCTGTGCAGGTGGGAGATGGGTCTCCTATTATTGTTCCCATGAGTTTGGACATTGACTAGATTCATGACAACATAGGAAACATGCATGTGATGGGAAGGTTTCTAAAGATGAGGAGACAGTAAATGCAGAACAAGTATAAATAAAACTAAGGAAAATCATGAAGATCGTTACAAAATTTGTTTAAATGTTCTTAAGCCAGATTCAGCTGCATAGTGACTCTATGCTCAAGACATGCTCAGGTCTGCCCTCTGGTAATGGTTATGACACTTTGAAGAGAGAAAGTGGTCTTCAATACAGAAAAACGTGGGCTTCCAGCCAAGTATTTTGAGGATAATAGAAAATACCGTATGAGAGAACAGAACAGGAGGGAATGAGCAATGAGAAGAGACTCAGTCTAGGGAAGACTGAAATTAAAGGGCACCCTGAACAGAAGATTTGGTGCCGGTAGCTTAACTGATGACCTGAAGTTTATTAAATTATTCAGATAGATAGGCTCTAAGCATGGAGGGAATGTAGGTGCTCTTCAGAGGCAGTTTCTAAAATGCTAAAGTCAGCAGTATTTGCCCGCAAGACTATTTTAAAAGCAGAGGCAAGTGTAGCATGTTTAAACTTTAATGACACTGACTGACCTCCTCTGAGTTCCTCGGCAGATGATACTCAAATTAGGTTGCAGGGTTTGTCGCACTCTGTCCTGTAGAGCTCAGGGCTAAGAACGCTGCAGGCGATGTGGAAAGAGGCAGTGAAGAAGTAGCCATGTTGAGGCTAGGAAGGTCACGCAGACTTTGGCTAGGTTGTCCTGGGTGCAGCAGGGGGCCTGCAGCCACTCCAGCTCCTGCTGGATGTCTACCTTGGGGGTCTGTGACCTCCAGGCCAGAAGCACGTGCTACCTCTGCTGGGAGTCACCTCCATCAGTGAAGTTGGAGGCCAAGAGGCGGGGTGGGGCTGCTGTGGCCCCCAGCTGGTCCTTGTGGGTTCTGGTTTGTCTCTGCTCTCTGCTACTTCATGCCCGTCTTTTCTCCTTCACGTGCTGCTCAGCTGACTTCAGCCCAACACCAGAAACAGAAGCAACATCTTCACATAGATATGTAACCCACTCCCACCACGCATGTGGTCAAATCTTACAGTAAATCCCTTATTCTGTATCTTAGCATTTTTGTTTCTCTGAGCATACTCTAAGTGATGCAGGGTTAATTCCAAATTAACTTTTCTTAGTCAGGGACAGCACATGAAGATTGAAATTCTAGGCATAGAAACCTGTACCCTATTTCTAAAAGTCAATAAACCAAGTGGTTATTCTTGGGGAAAAATAAGTGGGTGGAGGGAAGGGAAAGAAGACAAACTACAACAGGGGTGGACAAATGAAAGCCCACAGGCCAAATCTGACCCAATGCCTGTTTTTGTAAATAAAGTTTTACTGGGTCACAACCATGCCCATTTGTTTACTGACTACTTATGACTGATTTCGCCATTTGACGGCAGAGTTGTACAGTGTGAGAGAGACTTCCTGGCCTAAGAAGCCTAAGATATTTATTATGTGGCCCTTTACAGAAAAAGTTTTCTAATACTTATTCTCAACCTTAGAGACAAAATCCTGTTTATCAGGTTCAATATTAATGTATTACCAGTTTCTATTTTATGAAGCTTTATACTGTTAGAATTTTTCATATAAAGAGCTTTCAACAAAGGATTATGAAAAATGTGGGCCTTCATAAAATCTACTGATCTAGTTATTGTGTAAATTACCATACATTACTTGTCTACTTTGTAAACACTGTGAAATAGACATTGTTTCAGTTGCTCCATACAATAATACATTTTAGAGATTAATAATCAATAGTTTAAAGAGCTTATAAAATTTCTTAGTATCACATAACTAGAGTGACAGTGTCAATATTAAAACTTAAATCCTATTCTAATCCTTGACCTTAAAGTCTCCCTAGCAATATTTATATTAAATATTCAGTAGATTCTTACTGCTAAAGTTCAGTAAACTACTACTTCACAAAACAGAAATAAATAGTATTTTGATATAATTATATGCAAACTTAAAAAAATTACAAATAAGTAACCACAGATATGAAACTATAAATGTCTTCGAAATGCTTAACAGATAAAATAAAAATATAATTAATACATATTAAAAAAACAATGCTATAGTGTTTAATAACAACATCTTGAATAAAACTCTTATTGGCCAATTTCTCCTTAGCTGTTCATGTATAATATGAACCTTCTTCCTCTTTCTTACATGATTGTTCAATTTGGATACACTAACAATTTTTTAAAAATCCTTGACAGCTATATAGCTATGTTTCATTAAAAAAAATCATCTCATAACAAACTCCCTAAATCCTATTTAAACATTCTGTTTAAAGGTAAGATAAAACCTGAGCAAATCTTAGTCTATGCTGCCACATAACGTAAGAGTTTAAGAATGTTATGAGAAATTGTGTACAGTCCATCACTGTTCTTCAATGAAGTTAGAGAACCCTCGGCTTTGTTATACAAAAGATAGACCCATTCTGCAATGAGCATTATTTTAGCTTTTGAAATGTACCCTGTGTTTCTATGTATTCCTTTAAAGGCTCATTCCCTCTCCCTCTTCTTTTCCCTCACCACTCTCTGCTTTCTCCTTTCCTCTCACCCTTGGAAACAGAGTTGAAGAAAGTCCTGCTTTGCAGGGGATGTTCAGAGACTATTTGGGGAATGACGGCACTAATTTGTTCTGGCTTCACCCGACCTCAAACCACTGGCTAACAGCTTTATCTTTTGGGGGATTGATTTGCTTCCTAAAATGTAGGGAGAATAAGTTAACCAAGTTGGCTCTAAGAAAGATCTATATCACAAAGAGCCCATTCTTTAAGAAAGCAAAGATCCAATTCTGAACACACTGTAACTACAGTGCTAAAGGTAAGCAAAAAGGACAGAAGCAATGAGGCCAACACGGACTGACAAGGACAAGACAAAAAGGGGTCAGACATCATATAAAGCAGCCACGGAACTGACTTCCACCTACAAACCTCTCTGTTTTCTTTTGCTTTGCTTCACCTAATCTTGACTTTCTCCCACCCTCTCTGCTGTTTGTCCTGTGGCCACAGATCATAGACCAGCAGTGTAGACCAATGAGAGATACAGACCTCAGGAGGAAGGGCAAGTGAGGGGGGTGGAAGGAGCTGCCACCCCGGACCTGTGCCTGTTTTTAAAAATATTCTGAAAAGCAGCAGCCTGGTCCAGGATAAGGCTCCTGCACCTGGCCATACAAAGATCAGGATCAAAGTAAGGTCACAGAAGAAGGATGCACTCCCCAGCTCTTCACTACACCAATCTACCCATTTCAGGGCTGAAGAGAGAAACAAATACTAAGTCACTAAAAATACTTGTCAATGAAGTTAACTATGCATACAAATCAACCCTCACTCTCAAACCCCTCTTAGCCTTATTCTCCACTCTTTAACATTCTCTAGGCATTCTTGCTGGAACCTGGCAATACAGTGAAAAAATGCGAACTGAAAACCTTGAAACAGATAAAAGAATAACGAGAAGTGCTGAGAACATGAACATGAAAGCAGACTAGAGAACACTTGGAGTCCTACGCTTAGCTATTGAGAAATGGGGGTTGGGTTGAGTTTGGACCAGTTAACAACTGAAAAAGAAAAGACAGATAGCAATGATGAGATCACAGGGGCTTCAGAAGAGGAGTATTTGCATATCAAGGGCTTGAGAGAGAACCTTGGAAACATTACTGAAGCCTTCAAATAATTTTGCAAAACTGGCCATTTCTATGAAACTGCTGAAAAATTAAATGTGGATAAAGGCTGTGATACTAGGCTACAGGGACTATTATCACCCTACAATGACCATGCCGGAAAAGTCCACACGACACATTCATTATGTTTAAGAGTGAGTACATAGTAGGAGAGCAGCCTACATTTTATAAGTCAAATATAATTAAAAAAAATAATTGTTAATTTTTTAGGAAACATTCTAGTCATACTTTTCTCCAGTATTAAGTATGAAATTGGGCACACCATTTTAAGTGATCTTTTTCTGGTACCAGTTTTTCTCAGATAACAATATCCTCGTCTATGAGGGAAGAACCTTAGGGGCCCCTACTCCCATTCCCTCACTTTACGGAGTAAGAAACCAGAGCCCACAGGATGAGATGACTAGTCCAAGGTCAAGGAGACCCAAGACAAGGGCAGAGCTGTCAATCAACCCAATGGCTCCAAGCTTAGGTATCCCCTGTCCAAATACTCTATTTTCAGCCTAGGCTCATTTCCACAATTGGGACTAACCTGCAAAATACGTAAAAGCAGAAGGTTTTTCACTTTATAACCATGTTACACTTCCCAGGGGGAATCCTCAGTTAGCAGGTTCTACATCTCCTTTTGGAATCTCTTCTAATTCAAATGTAGCATTCCAAAGAGAAAAGATGACAAAATATGTAATCAAAATATCATCTCTTCAAGAGACTGATGTTACAATGGTCAACTATACTTCATTTCATTTTTGTTCTTTTAAAATAACATAGTCACTATTTAAAGAGAAATATATTGTCTGCAAGTGCCATTTTGCAAAGTTCATAAAAACTGCAGTTTTTGTTCATTTGTAAAATAGAAAACTTCAGAAATAAAAATATACATACACGGTATTTTTATCACACTAACAAAATGTAGGGCATAAAGGTATTTCCTTGCTAAGAAATAAACAGCAAACTCATCTAGTTAAGGATAATGTAGACTCTGCAGTTACATATCATAGCAATTTTTATTTTGAAATTTAAATAAGATACAGGCATTTACTTTTCAGATATCCTTTTATCTTATCTAGTCTTTACTAAATATTATGTGATAGCTCCTGGCAGTTTTCTGAAGCTAAATCTCGTTCAGTAATTCCCCTTTCCTCTATACGTCTGTTTGATTTTGTTTTAGACAGTGTAATTTGCTCCATTCTGAATTCCCCCTAGAAATCTGCACACACTTCTGTTACATCACTTATCAGGAAATGTAAATTATTCAATTACATATCCATTTCCTCACTAATCTGCAAAAGTTTTAAGGATAGAAACTTTACGTATTTAAGTATCAATGCAATATAACATGACACATGTATTGAGTGTTGATGGAGTTAATATGCCCCTCACCCATTTTTTTAAAAAATGTAGCTCTCTCAAGCAGATAATCCCAAACCAGAAACACAAGCCCCCCAAAATCTCCTAGCTGGCTTTCATTTGAGATCTCCTTCTCTCTTTGTGGCACTGGGATCTGCAGGTCACCCGATGTGACAAAAAAGAAAACATTTTATAAGAACCCTTTAAAAGTTGTTTTTATTTTAAACTTCCCCAGACTTTTGTTAAGGTCACGGATAGGACTGCTTCTTATTATGGCTCCAATACGCATAGCATTTTTAAAATACTTTAAAAAAACACTTTTATTTTCTTGACTCAATTTCAACCCCTCCTCTCTAAATAGAGCTGGGAATATTTAGAGATGCCACAAGTGTAAAATCTGAGAGAACAGCTTTTCAAAATATAGGAAGCTATGGCCCTAGAACTCTATTCATATGTGTTTACATACCTCTTCACCTTGAACAGAAAATCAGTATTCTAATTAAGTTTCCTGTTTTTTAACCATTTTCCTAGCTATCTAAGTAGGTTAGACAATTTCTCTGAACCCTTGTTAATTAGTAGCAGTACTGAGGATGTGGCAATGTTAGTAGCATGGGGGGGGCCGCGGTTAATGGTGTTATAATGCATCAAACAGTCCAGGTAGACTGAGACATGTTGTATAGGCTAATGGCTCCCCCAAACAACAGTTTTACACACCTTTGAAAGGCATCACTTTGTTAATACAGTAACCTAAAACCAAAATGAACTGTGCCATTCAGGAAATTATTTTTTAAAAATTACAGTGATATGCTACAAAATGTAGTTTTTGGATACAAGTCCAGCAATTATGCCTAACTATCAAGGTTAGGATATAAATAGAAATTTATATCCTAGGATATAAATATTTCCTTAAGGAAATATTAATGTGTCAACTTTTGACAGGTATTAGGAAAACCAACAATGTTTCAGATGGCATGCTAAATTACTGGGTATAAAAATAGCAAAGATCAAGTATTCACTCTAAGTGTTAATTCTCAATCTGATGGGAGACACATACTGATACACATGAATAAGTAAGTTACACAATATAGTTATGCATCAAAATATTTTGCCTATGCTTCCCTTCCCCCTTCCCCCACCTCCATGCAACAAAGCCTTTTAAAAGACACTGGACACAATGTATCCCTAGTAGCTTTAGGATAAATCATGCTATTTTTCCCTCACAGTCTCCCGTTTTCCCACTACTGCTTTAAATAACTATGAGTGTTGCAACTGTATACATTTTCCTTCCAACTTCCAAATAATCAGAGAGGCAGAGGTTGATAAATGGTGCCTAGCACAGTATCTGCCACAGAGTGAAGAATGCAGAAATGATTTACTGAATGTTGAATGAAAATAAATCCCTTTATTGACTTAAAAGAGCAGCTAAACATGATGAAAAGTCACAAAAGAAAATGGGTTTCCCAAGTATCAGATTCATTTTAGTATCATGCTCTCACCCTACCAAATACTTAGATGAAGGTACATCTGTTGTTGTTAACTTAGGTCCTGGTTTCAGGGCAGACTGGGAAACAGCATAAGACAGTGAAAGGCAAATACTCAGAAGTAAAATGTTCAGAAGGTGTGACTACACAATTTAATACTATTTTTAATATTAAACTAATAAGCAAACACAGGGCAGAAATGAAAGTTTCTGTTTCTTTCCCATACTGTTATGTGCGGTTTTGTACACATATATGTATGTGTTTCTCCCTACATGTGGTCATAATGCTTTCTAATACGTAGTCCAGACTGTCACTAGGGCAATGTTTCATGAAAAAAAAAATACATACATATATATATAATACACATATATTTATATATATAATATATATATATAATCACGTGACTCTATTACTTATACCCGTCCATAATTTTCCACTCACTTCAGGAGAAAACCCAAAACATTTAATGTGAAGCACAAAGCCCTCCATTATCTGACCTCAGCCAATTTGTCTGCTTCATCACTTTCAATGATTGCCTCCAGCCTGTGACCCACCAAGGATGAATATTTCCATGTTCTCTGTTGCCCTCATCTAAAACCTAATTTCCTTCTCTGTACCTACTTGATTTTCAGGGATTCTGTGCCATCATCAGTTTCCCCTCAATCTCCACCCTCTTCCATCCGTGTGGAGCCCATCCATATGTTCCCACAGTATCATATTCTTGCTATTCTTAGCATGTATCTCTTGGTATTTAACTGTTCACCTAACCTACTACTTTCTTAAATATGAAGTTCTTGGCTATATGTTTAATTTCATACCTAAATCATGTTGGGTTTTAATTTTTACGGTGAGATAGTTGAGGACATGTATGAATAAAAACAAATCCAGATGATCTTTTCATTCTTCTGTATTAAGACAGGCACTTATAAAACCCAAAGAAAAATGACTCTTTGCCATGACTGTTGCCATTTCTCAAGTCCCCATTAGTGTCCCTTCTATCTTTAACGTTCTCTCTAAGCAGTTTTAATCTGCAAAACTAAATTCCCTATCTTATCTTCTTCATCAACCCCGCTCCCAACTTACAGACTTATCCACACACCTTATAATTTATAGAATATGTCAAAAAACACTTTAAGACTAAAAATTAATAACTTTTCCTGTATTCCTTTTCTAGGTTGGTAACACCAACATCTACCCAGGCCAGACACATGGAAATGACTTTATACTGCTGTATCTCCCTAACCTCCCTAGTGTAATTATCATCTCTCATCTGGATTCTTGAAATGATTTCCCTGATTCTCCCACTAACAGAGTCAATCATCCACTCCCGTGAATCGCACCTTATCTTGTACATACTTCTGATATTGTATATATATCACATGGGTTTGTAGCTACTCTTTTGTTGTGTTTTGTATTTTTCTTGTCTATTGCATCTGGGTAGAGACTGTACTTCATTTGGCTCTGTATTTTCAGTACCTAGCACAGGGCATGGCATAATCAGTGACCTAAACAGCTAATTATGCATAGAATAATAAAACTCTACTGGTATTGTTATCCAGCTACAATCACAAAGAAAATTAGCCTATTTTTATGTCTAACTTTTTTTTTTGCCAGAAGACAAAAAATTATTTCCTGTGTCCCTATGATATATCCCTCTCCCTCCTCCTACTCCTACTGGCATATTCCTAAAAATTATGAATATTTTTCAAAGAGTTAAATTCTCCATATTATTACATTCTATGAGGAGGAAAAAAGAAACTACATGGTCAGGAATTTTCTCTTCTGTTTGTTGAAAACAGTTTAATTTATTGTAAGAGAGGTACATTTTATTAATTTAAAAACCTAATAGCAACAAACATTTGCTTTCCAAATTTTAATTGGCAATTTAAAAAAATTCTTGTATTTCAGGTTAGCCATCAAAATTAGTCTCAAAGCCCAAAATGAAGTGACAGAAATGTAGTTTTTAACTTTCCTCTTAAATTAGGTGTCTACACAACTATGTTTGTTGAACAATGGACAGCTTTATTTTGCTGTTGATTCAGAATGAAAATGCTTAGGGTATCATGTATAATCTTCATCTAGTCTAACTTTCACCAATAAAAATTTTAGAATTAAGAAATGAATACCGGGGCTTTCCTGGTGGCGCAGTGGTTGAGAATCTGCCTGCCAATGCAGGGGACACGGGTTCGAGCCCTGGTCTGGGAAGATCCCACATGCCGCGGAGCAACTGGGCCCGTGAGCCACAACTACTGAACCTGCGCGTCTGGAGCCTGTGCTCCGCAACAAGGGAGGCCACGATAGTGAGAGGCCCGCGCACCGTGATGAAGAGTGGCCCCCGCTTGCCACAACTAGAGAAAGCCCTCGCACAGAAACGAAGACCCAACACAGCAAAAATAAATAAATAAATAAATAAATTAAAAATAAAAAAAAAAAGAAATGAATACCAGTAGATGAGAACCAGATTCATAAAGAAGCACCTTCTGAACAACCGGCTTTTTAGCATCTGTTCATATTTTAAGTGGAAAATGTCCACTTTTCCTTTCTCCAGTTATAAGGGCATCTCATTCAAGTGGCCAAAAAATCAAGGCAGAGAACATTCTAAAACATTTCATTACTAACTCACATCTGTTCATTCTTAGCCTCTCATCTCTGACTGCCAGCAGCCACGCTGCCCATTGTTCTGATGTTTATGCTATGCGCACCTGGTCTGCAAAGGCTCCACCACTCATGTCTATTAGAATAAAACTGCACATAGGAGAACATTCCTGTTATTAAAAATTGAATATTAAGTAGAAGCCATAATGAAAGTCACAATATTCCCTGAATAACAATGCCTCTCAATCACTCTCTTGGAAGCATATTTGTTCCTTACTGATGTAGGAAGCTGATTTAATAAAGCCACACTTTTTGTTACAAGCTGTTCTATGGCAAGGCAGTTTGTAAGGAAAGCGAAGCACACTCTGAGAGCCCACAAGCGAGGTGAGGGTTTCTACGCACTTGCAAGATCTAGGTGGACATACAGCAAATAAATACCAGCTAAATATAATAACTGTTTTATCCTGAGTCACTTAATTCCTAGGATAAGTAGCCTCATTATTGGTCTAAGAGTAATTTAAATCTGATATCTTTATGAAGTAGTGTGTAAGTAGCTTATTTTAAAAGGAGAAACATTTTGGTTAAGCTTTTGGGGATCAAGCTCAAAATCAGTTTCCAAAGGATCAGCTAATTAGGCAATTTAATTTACAAGAAAATGATTCTCCCACAGAGGTGGTTAATGGATTTTTCAGTGTAAGATTATTTGCCTAGAACTAAGTGCAGAGTAAGATGCCAAATATAAATGTGTAATAAGTTAATTACAAAACACAGAAGCTAACAAACTTTATTTTACCCTGCAGGGACATAATGTAGTCTGAAGTACTGTTCAATCAGTATGTAGAGAGAGCAACAGTTTTTCCCTGGTTCTATTAATGTACTGAAATTCAATAAAAAACACATTTTGTCTTTGTTGATATGAATAACATAGGTTGTATGTATGGTAGAAAGGATCTACAAGTCGAATCAAAATTAAGAAACTTGGGTTCGAGAAAATTTATTGTAAGCATTCTTATCTTATGATGAATCAAATGTGGCTTTGTGGAAGGTTGAATAAGAATGAAAAATTTTAAAAGGTGGTATATGGCTATCAGAATTGAAGTCAGTGTGGGCCATGACAGCGAAATTCAACTGACCTTTAAATGCCATTTGTGGATAGTATCTATCATGCCTACAACCTACATTACTAGAAATGTTTTAAAATCCACAAGAACTTTGTGGCCCTCTATAATGAACTCAAAATGCCATAAGGCTGACACAACAGGAAGGACACAGGCCTATTACTGACTTCCACTGTGGGTCGTTGCTGTCATGGTCTGATTCGCACCGTCCTTCTCTCCAGCAGGTGTCCAAGACTGGGTCTGCTCTCGGTCATTTCCCCCACCTGCTCCAGCACTCGGATCCTGGGGTCCACTGTGAGGCTGACTGCACCTCCCGACTTACCCGTTAACACCTCACTCAGCCTATGAAACAAATTCCCAATCTGCCTTTTAGGTGTACAGGGTTTTCACTGTTAGTAACTATCAAAATATTAATCAGGGAAATTACAGATCACTTCACCTTAAAATAATTAGCAGTTTTAGCATCTTTTTCTTATTTAAAATGCTTATGTACAAAATCAAACAATAAGGAAATATATAAACTAGAAAAATTAAAGATCTCTACCACCTTAATTCTACTCCCCTAAGCTAACCATGGATAGTAGTTTGGTTTAATATATAGAGAGATAAAAATAGATACTTAAATATTTACATATTTATAGCTCATATAAATTTATACAGTTTTTGACCACATTTTTTTCAATAACTAGATGAAATACATAATATTTGCTACTTGTTTTTAAAAGCTAATAATTTCTTGTGTATTTCCCTATATATTTCTGTTTCTTTTTTTTTTTACTATTATTTGGATTTCATTCAAATTAGACAATGTAAGTTTCCACCAATATGACTAGCTGAATGTCACAAAAGGCTCTCTGCCATTCCAAATACAGAAATGCTGGATAAAGTATAACAAAATAAGATAAAGACAGATATGGCTAGGATGTTGGAACTATCACACTGGAAAATTAAAGTAACCATGATTAATATGCTAAGGGCCCTAAAGGATAAAGAAGACAGCAAGCAAGAGCAGAGGGGCAATTTCAGCAGAGATGAAATCCTAAGAAAGAATCCAAAAGAAGTGCTAGAGATCAAAAACTGTAACAAAAACAAACAGTGTCTGATGGGCTCATTAGTAGACTAGACATGGCTGAGGAAACAATCTTTGAGCTTGAGAATATGTCAATAGACACTTCCAAAACAGAAAAGCAAAGAGGAAAAAAACTCCAGAACAGAATATCCAAGAACTGTGGGACAACCACAAAAGGACAACCATAAAAGAAAGAGAAGAAAGAAAGAAACAGAAGAAATATTTGAAGCAGTAGTAACTGAGAATTTCTGCCAAATAAATGTCAGCCAACAAGCCACGGATCCAGGAAGCTCAGAGAACACCAAGCAGGATAAATAACCAAAAAACCCTACACTTAAGCATATCATATACAAACTGCACAAAATCAAAGATTAAAGAAAAAAAGCCTAACCTACGTAGAAGAGCAAAGGTATAAATTACCTCTGACTTCTCAGAGACCACACAAGCAAGAACAAAGTGAAACATTTAGCATCGAGAGAAAAATCTCACAGACCTAGAATACTGAACCTTGTGAAGTTATCCTTCAAAAGTAAAGTAAAAATGAAGACTTTCTTGAACAAACAAAAACTGGAATTTATGGCCAGTAGATCTGTTTTGTAAGAAAGATTAAAAGAAGTTCTTCAGAGAGAAAGAAAATTATGTAGTTAAGAAACTTGGATCTGCATAAATAAAGGAAGAGCATCAGAGAAGGAATAAGTGAAGGTAAATAAAACATTTAATTTTCTTTTCTCTTAATTGACCTAACAGGTAACAGTTTGTTCAAAGTAATAATAGCAACAATGCCCTTGATTATGTATATACAAATACATAGTATTATATATATATGCTTATGTATGCCTATGTATAAGTGAAATGAGTGACAGCAATGATACAAGGGAGAAAACAGAGGAATTATGATTATTTTGTTATTATAATGTACTTGTACTACCTGTGAAAAGGTGAACTGTTATTTGAAAGTGGACTTAGATAAGTCATAAATGTATACTGCTGATTCTATGGTAACCACCAAAAAGATTTTAAAAAAATATATAACTGACTATAAAGCAGAAACTAACACACCATTGTAAAGCAATTATACTCCAATAAAGATATTAAATATATATATATATATATATATATATATATATATATATATATATATATATATATAACTGACATGCTAAGGAGAGAATATAGAATAACATGAAATGCTCAATTAAAACTGAAAAGTGCAGAAAAAGAGTGGAATACAAATATAGAAACAAAGAACAGGCAATGAATAAAAAACAATAACAAATATGGTAGATATTAATCTGACTATATCAATTACACTTTAAACATCAATGGTCTAAATATACCAATTAGAAGACAGATATTGTCAGAGTGAACTAAGAAACAAGATTTAGCTATATTTGTCTATAAGAAACATACTTCAAATACATAGATACATATACACCAAAAGTAAATGGATGGAGAAATATACCAGGATAACAATAATCAAAAGAAACTGGGAGTAGCTAAATTCATTTTTGACAGAGTAGACTTCAGAGCAAGGAAAGTTATCAGGGATAAAGAAGAGCATTACAGCATGTAAAAGAGTCAATTCTCCTAGAACATAATAATTCCTAATATGTATATGCCTAATGTACATATACAGGTATGCCTCAAAACACGTGAGGCAAAACCAGAAAGAACTGCAAGGAGAAATAGATGGATTCATTGTTATAGCTGGAGACTTCACTACCCCTCTGTCAGGAATGGACAGATCCAGCAGACAAAAAATCAGTAAGGACATAGTTGAACTCAACAGCACCATCAGTCAGCTGTATATAATTGACATCTACTGACTACTATATCCAACAACAGCAGAATACACATTTTTATCAAGCTCATATGGAACATGCTTCAAGATATACAATATTCAGAGCCATAAAACACAACTTAATAAATTTAAAAGAATAAAAATCTTGAAATGTCTACTTTCAGACCACAATAAGACTAAACTAGAAATCAGTAACAGAAAGAAAATGGAAAATCACAAAATAATTGGAGATTAAATAATACATTTCAAAATGAGTCAAAGAAGAAATCTCAAGAAAATTTTAAAAAATATGTTGAACTAAATGAAAATGAAAACAAACCACATCTTACCGAAATCTGTGGATACAGTAAAACAGTACTTAGAGGAAAATGTACAGCACTGACTATGTACATTAGAAAAGAAGAAAGATCTAAAATCAATAATCTAAGCTTCCACCTTAAGAAACTAGAAAAAGAAGAGCAAATTAAATTCAAAGTAAGAAGAAGAAAAGAAATAATAATCAGAGCAGAAATCAATGAAGTTGATACAGGAAATTAATAAAGAAAATAAAAACAAAAGCTGGATATTTGAAAAGCTGAATAAAATTGATAAGCCTCTAAGCAATCTAAATAAAAAACAGAGGAGACACATATTGCTAAAATCAGAAATGAAAGAGGGGACATCAATTCCTTGAAATACGCATATTGCCAAAACTCACATAAGAAAAAATAAGAAATAGACAATCCGAATAAGCCTGTATCTATTAAAGAAATTGAATCAATAATTAATAATCTTCTAAAAACAAGCACCAGGCCCACCTGAGTCCACATGTGAATTCTACCAAACATTTAAGGCAGAAATTATACCAATTCTCTACAATCTCTTCCAGAAGATAGAAGCAGAGGGAATACTTCCTAACTCATTTTTAAAGGCCAGTATTACCCTAATAAAAAGACAAAGACAATACAAGAAAAGAAAAGTACAG
This sequence comes from Balaenoptera physalus, assembly GCF_965194825.1. NCBI lineage: Eukaryota > Metazoa > Chordata > Mammalia > Artiodactyla > Balaenopteridae > Balaenoptera > Balaenoptera physalus. Next base: position 14,433,035 of record NC_138895.1, on the reverse strand, counting down.
ACCAACAGCTCTCATGACCACAGATGCAAAAATCCTCAACAAAATATTAGTATATTGAATCCTACACTGTATAAAAAATTATAAACCATAACCAGGTGAGATTTATCCCAGGTATGCAAGGTTGGTTCAACATTTAAAAATTAATGTAATTCATCACACCAACAGACTAAAAAAGAAAAATCACATGATCATATCAATGGATTCAGAAAAGCATATGACAAAATCTAACACCCATTCATGATAAAAACTCTGATGATAAACTAAGAATGGGGAGAACATACTCAAACTGAGAAAAAATACCTACAAAAACCTACAGCTAAAATCATATTTAAAAGTGAGAAACTCAAAGCTTTTCCACTAAGATCAAGTACAAGGCAAGGATGTTTTCCATCATCTGTCCTTTTCAACACTGCATTTCAACTTCTTACTTTCCTGTAATAAGACAAGAAAAAGAAGTAAAAGGTATACAGATTAAGAAAGAAGAAATAAAATTGTCTGTGTTCGCAGATGACATGATTGTCCATGTACAATATTCAAAACAACTGAAAAAAACTCCTGGAACTAATAAGCAATTGTTGCAAGGTTGCAGGATAGAGGTTAGTATATAAATGTCAATTGCTTTCCTAAATACCAACAATGAACAAGTGAAATTTGAAATTTAAAACATAGTACCATTTATATTAGCACCTCCCAAAATGAAATACTTAGGTATAAATCTAACAAAATATGTACAAGATCTACAAGACAAAAACTATAAAACTCTGATGAAATAAAAAAAGAACTAAATAAATGGAGAGATAGTCTATATTCATGGACAGAAAGACTCAATATTATCAAGATGTAGTTCCTCCCATCTTGATCTATGGATTGAGCACAGTTCCAATAAAAATCCCAGCAAGTTATTTTGTGGACATCAACAAACTGATTTTAAAGTTTATATGGAGAGGCAAAAAATCCAGAGTAGCTCACACAATACTGAAGCAGAAGAGCCAAGGTGGAGGACTGACATACCTGACTTCAAGTCTTACCATAAATCTAAAGTAATCAAGATGGTGCCATTGGTGAAACAGACAAACAGATCAATGAACAGAATAGAAAGCCTAGAAATAGACCCACATAAATATAGTTAACTGATCTTGACAAGTGATCAAAGGCAATACAATGAAGAAAAGATAGTTCGGTACTGGAACAACTAGACATCCACATGCAGAAGAAATGAATCTAGACACACACCTTACACCCTCCACAAAAATTAACTCAAAATGGATCACAGACCTAAGTATAAATTGCAAAAGTATAAAACTCCTAGAATATAAGAAGAAAACCTAGATGTCCTTGGGTAAGGGGATGTCTTTTTGGATATGACACAAAGTCACAATCCAGGAAGAAATAATTGACAAGCTGGACTTCACTAAAATTAAAAACTTGCTCTGTGAAAAACAATGTCAAGAGAATGAGAAGACAACCACAGACTGGGAGAAAATATTTGCAAATGATACACCCAATAAAGGACTATTTTCCAAAATACACAGAACATATACAAACAGGGTGAAGTGGTCAAAAGAAAAAAAACAGCTCTTAATATTTAACAATAAGAAAACAAACAAGCCAATTAAAAAATGGGCCAAAAAAAAAAAAAAAAAAAAAAAAGGGCCAAAGATATGAGCAGACACCTCACCAAAGAAGATATATAGATGGTAAATAAGCATATGAAAAGGGTGCTCAACATCAACATCATATTAGGAAATTGCAAATAAAACGAGATACCGCTGCACACCTATTAGAACTGCTAAAAGCCTAAAACCTTGCAACACCAAATGCTGGTAAGGATGTGGAGTAACAGAAACTCTCATTCCTTGGTGGTGGGAATGCAAAATAGGATAGCCACTTTGGAAGAGAGTTTGTCAGTTTCTCACAAAACTAAATATATTCTTACTAAACAACCCAGCAATCATGTTCCATGGTATTTCTCCAAATGAATTGAAAACTTAAGTCCACGGAAAAACCTGCACACAGATGTTTTTAGCAGCATTATTCATGACTGCCAAAACTTGGAAGCAACCAAGATGTAATACTTCAGTAGAAGAACGGAAAAAGAAACTGTGGTACATGGAGACAGTGAAATATTATTTGGTGTTAAAAAGAAATGAGCTATCAAACCATAAAAAGACCTTGAGGAAACTTAAATGCATATTACTAAGTGGAAGAAGCCAGTCTCAAAAGCCTACATACAGTATGATCCCAACTTTTCAATACTCTGGAGAAGAAAGAACTACGGAATCAGTTAAAAAGGGTCAGTGACAGTTAGGGGTTGTTAGAGGCATGAATGGACAGAGCACAGAGGATTTATGGGCAGTGAGACTACTCTGTATGATACTATAATGGGGGATACAAGTCATTAAACATTTTTCATTTCCAAAAGAATGAACAACACCGAAAATGAACAATGGTTAAAGTATGAACTTTGGGTGATAATAATGTGTCAATGCATGTTCATTTATTATACCATTTCACTCTGGTGTGCGGCGTTGACAGTAGGAAAGGTTGTACCAGCGTGGGACAGGATGGCATGTGGGAAATAACTGTACTTGCAGCTAAATTTTCCTGTGAACCTAAAAATGCTGTAAAACCTAAAGTCTATATTTTTTAGAAAAGGAATAAAGAACGAATACATGCTATGACATTGATAAACCTTGTAAACATTATGCTAAGCAAAAGAAGCCCTTCACCAAAGACCACATATATTACATGTATGATTTAATTTACGTATAATGCTCAAAACAGGCAAAACTGTAAGCCTGAAAAAAATTACTGATTGCCTAGAGGTGTGGGAGTGGGTGGTGCTAGGGACAAGAAGTGACTGCTAATTGGGTTTCTTTGGGGTAATGAGAGTGTTCTGAATTAGATTCTGGGATGGTTGCACAACTCCGTGAATATAGTAAAAGCCCAATGAACCGTACACTTCAAATGGGAGAGTTTCATGTCATGTGTATATATCAATAAAGATGTTTAAAAAAAGAATATGAGCAGATTCCCGTTTTAATACTACACATTTGCAGTTAATAGTAAGGACATTCTCAGGTCAAATTTCCACATATTTAGCTCTTTATATCACAGGCAAACTGATGAGAAAGGAACTTTTAGTATATCAAATAAAAGATAGTGTGATCATATTGGAAGAGTACATACATTCATAACTAGGAAATTCATCATCAAAGATCAAATTCTGCTTTTCGATGTGCTACTATGAAATGAAAATGACAATTTCTGTTTCTGCTCAGGATTATTCAAACATCACGCTTACAATAAGCACAGACTTTTTGAAAACTTATCAGAGGTCACGGTTATGAGATATTTCCATAGCAAGTGCCCATATGAGTGTCTTGAATTACTTTTCATACCTCATGTGTCTTTTACATAAATTTAATCATTTCATTTCAGAAACAATAACAAATGTCAAGTTTAATTTTGACTCCTTGAGTATTCTATGATGCAACATTATGTAGCCATGATTTTTATATATTAAAATTGTTTTATTTTTTAATTCAAATTTACAATGAAATGCAAATATGAGTTTTGACAAATGTAATGAGTTTTGATAAATGTATACACCTATATAATGAACACCCCAGTGAAGATATAAAATATTTCTATCACCCTAGGAATTTTCCTCATGCCAATCCCTCACTGCCCCTGCTATGGTTCTGATTTCTATCACCATAAATTAGTTTTGCCTGTTCTTGAATTTCTTGTGATTAAATTAGTATGGTATGTATCATTTCTGTCTGGTTTCTTTTGTTCAACACGATGTTTATGAGTGTCTTATTCAGCTTAGGCTGCCATAACGAAGTATCTTAGACTGGGTAACTTAAACAACAGAAATTTACTTTTTCACAGTCATGGAGGCTGGGAAGTCCAAGATCAAGATGCCAGCAGGTCTGACAGGTGAGAGCTCTCTCCTTGGGTTGCAGATGGCCACCTTCTCACCGTGTCCTCACACGGCCTTTCCTCTGTTCATGCGTGTGGGGAGAGGGAGAGGGGGAGAGAAAGAGCTCTTCGTCTTCATACAAGGCCACCAGTCCTACTGGATTAGGAACCCACCCTTATGACATGTAGCCTTAAGTACCTCATAAAAGCCCTATCTCCAAATACAATCTATCACATTAGGAGTTATAGTATCAACATATGACTTTGGTGGGAGAGGGGGAAATGATTCAGTCCATAGCAATGAGATTCATAATATTGTTACATGTATCAGTACTTAGTTCATTTTTATTGAATAGTATTCCATTGTGTGAATATACAATTTGCAGTGAATGTAATTTTGATTGTTTTCTGTGTGGGTTACTTTGAATAAAACTGCTTTCATGTACAAATATTTGTGAATACATATTTTATTTCCCTTGGGAAAACATCTAGGAACTGCTAGACCACAGGATAGGTACATATTAAACTTTATAAGAAACTGCCAGCCGTTTTCTCCAGAGTGACTATAAAATTTTATTCCCAAGAGCAATTGCTTGAGAATTCCAGCTACTCCACATACTTGACAACATTTGGTGTTTACAGTCTTTCATTTTAGTCATTCTAGTTGGTGGGAAGAGATATTTCAATGTTGTTTTAAATTTACATTTCTTTGATGGCTAATAATGTTAAAAGCTTTTCATGTGCTTATTTACCATTTGTTTACCTCCTTTTGTGAACTGTATATTGAAATCTTTTGCCTATCTTTATTAGGTTATTTGTGCTGTTGAAAAACTGATTTGCAGGGGCTCCGTATACATTGTAGATAAGAGTCCTTTGTCAGATATACTGCATATATTTTCTCCCGGTAGGTGGCATGCCTTTACATTTTGTGTATTTTCCTCTTACTTTCATTTTCTATAGAGAAATTTGTAATTTTAATGAGGTCCAGTTTATCAATTTTTCTTTTACCCTTAGTGATTTTTTTTTTTAATCTCTAGAAAATTTTTGCCTGCCCCAAGGTTGTGAATATATTCTACATTTCCTTCTAGAAGTTTCAGAATCTCTGCTCTTATGTTTGTGCTTATAATTCTTTTCAAAATAATTTCTGTCATGGTATGAAGTAGAAGGTCAAAGTTCATTCTTTTTCTGTATATATATCCAATTGTTCCAGCACTAATACTTGAAAATACTTTCCTTCCTATATCAAATTGCCTTGAAGCTTTTGTTGAAAACTAACTGACCAGATATGTTTCTGGACTTTAATCCATTCCATTGATCTGTTTGTCTAGTCATGTCAATACCACACTGTCTTACTATAGCCTTATGGTAAGTCTTGAAATGAGATACTGTAATTCCACAGATACTGTTCTTTTCCCAGATGATTTTGGCCACTCAAGGTCATGATTTCCATATATATTTTAGAATCAGTTCATCAATTTCTTTTTTTTAAAGCCCATTAGGAGTTTAATTCAATTGTACTGGATCATACCGATCTAATTTAATAATATTTTGTTAAGAACACATGTATCTATGTTCATAAGGGAGATGCATCTGTAATTTTTTTCTTTTAAAGTCTTTGTCAGGTTTTGGTATCAGAACTATGCTGGTCTCAAAACAATCTGAGAAATTTTCCCTCTTCTCTATTTTGTGAAAGAGTTTGTTACATTTGGCATTATTTCTTCCCTAAATTGCTGATAGAGTTCACCACTGAAAACTTGAACCTGAAGTTTTCTTTTGGGGAAGGATTTTGCTTGCAAATTCAATTTCTTTAACATATGTAGAACTATTCAGATGCACTACTTCTTCTTGTTTTATCTCTGGTATGATGTGTTTTGCTGGGATTTTTTCCCATTGTATCTAAGTTGTCAACTATGTTGGCATAAAGTTACTTGCAATATTCTTTTGTTATCCTTTGTGTCTATATAAAATCTAGTAGTGAAATTTGGCCCCATTTCTCCTTTGTAATATTGGTAATTTGTGTTTCTCTACCTTTTTGTCAGTATTACTAGGAATTTATTAGTTTCAGCTTTGCTAATATTTTGTTAGCCTTTTTTTCTATTTCATCGATTCCCATCCTTATCTGTATTATTTCCTTCTTTCAACTTATTTGGATTCAATTTGTATTTATTTTCTGGATTTTTCGAGGGAGAAATTTATATCAATAATTTAAAATTCTTTTGTTTAAGGTTCTGAGTTTCCTTTAAGCAGTGCTTTGGCTACATCCCCCCAAATTTTGTATGCTGTATTTTCATTCTCTTAGTTTGAATTATTTTCTAAGTTCCCTTTTGATTTTTCTTTCATCTATGTGTTATGAAGAATTAATTTCCATATTTTGGAATCTTCCTACTTGTCTTATTGTTGATATCTAATTTAATCCTGTTGTGATCAGAGTACAGATCTGATCTGATTGTATCTATCTGATACAATTTCCCTTCAGTCTCAGAGACTCTTAACACTTCTTATAGTGCAGGTCCACTGATAACATATTCTATCAGCTTTTGTTTACCTGAAATTGTTTTATTTCATCAGTCTGACATTTTATGAACTTGTATTGTAAGCTCATATTTTTCACCAAATTTGAAAAAAAGTTGGACATTATTTCTTAAAATCTTTTTTTCTTTCCCATTCTTTCTCCCCTTTCTAGAATTCTGATTAAATGTTTTATCATTTTCTATTGTCCCACTGGTCACTGAAGCCCTTTTCATTTTATTCTACATTTTAAAAATCTCTGATCTTCAGTGTGGATTATTTCTGTTGACCTGTGTTCAAGTTCACTGACCCTTCTTTCTGCACTGTTCAAATCAGCTGTTAATTCTATCTGGTGAGTTTTAAAACTTCACATATTGTATTTTCAGTTCTAGGCTTTCCTTTGGTTCTTTTTCTAGTTTCAGTACTTCAACCGAGATGTCTCATCTGTTTATTCCTTGTGTTCCTTTCCTTTAAGTCCACAAAATATGTGTAATTGTTTTTTAAAAGCCACTAAAAGTCAGCTAACTCCAGTATCTGAGTATAATAAGGTCTGTTTCTGTTGAATGCTCTTTTGTCTTGATTTGGGGTCACAATTTTCCTGCTTTTTTACATGACTAGTAATTTTTTATAGTATGGTGGATATTATAGTTGGTTCTTTGTAGGAAGGCTGGCTTATGTTATCTTCTCTAAAGGATACTGAGTTTTATGTCAGGAATTAAATTATTGGAAGATCTACCTCACCTTCATAAGCATTAACAAAGTATGCCTAACAAAATATGCTTTGTTAGGCTGGGTCTATTTCAATTTTTCCCTCTTTCTTATAAGTGGCTCTCAATTCAGTTTGTGGTTATAACTCTTAATGTTTGATTTTTCCAAGGTCTCTTCTGAATGCTCAAGGAACTCAGGAAGGTTTATTCTCTTTGGCTGGGCTGTAACTCTGATGTGTCCCAGCTCTGCCTGACCTCTCTTTTGCTATTCAGTTCCCAGACTCACAATAACCACTCTCTCAGGTCTAAAGTAGTCTTGCCCTGTGCAAGAACAGCACAGTCCTCAGTTAAGAATCCAAGAAAACACACTTGTAGACTTCTGTCCTCTCCCTCTGCTGCCTTCTCTTGGCACACTGTCCCACAAATCCTAGCCATTTCCTCCTCAGATCAGTGAGATCACCACTCTTCACTCCACTTGAACTCCACCTCCATACAAGTTGGCCAGGGAAAGTGTCACCATGAAGAAAGCCAGCATGAAACACACGGCTCACCTCTCGTTTCCCTCCTCTCAAGAACCAAAGTCCCGGGCTTCCCTGGTGGCGCAGTGGTTGAGAGTCCGCCTGCCAATGCAGGGGACACGGGTTCGAGCCCTGGTCTGGGAAGATCCCACGTGCCGCGGAGCAACTGGGCCCGTGAGCCACAACTACTGAGCCTGCGCGTCTGGAGCCTGTGCTCCGCAACAAGAGAGGCCACGACAGTGAGAGGCCCGCGCACCACGATGAAGAGCGGCCCCCGCTCTCTGCAACTAGAGAAAGCCCTCGCACAGAAATGAAGACCCAACACAGCCATAAATAAATAAATTAAAAAAAAAAAAAAAAGAACCAAAGTCCCATGCCATCTTTTGTCCTGTGCCTGTAAAGTTGGCATATACTTTGTCTAGTTTTATAATTACTTAATATGAAGGAGTAAGGCTAATACCAGCTACTCCATCATGAGCAGAAGCAGAAGCCCCTGACGTTAAATTTTAAAACTTTGTTGCCTGTGTGGAAACTGCATATATAGGCAAGTAAGTCTATACAATATTAACAAAAATGGGTATTTTAATGTGTATGTATTCCACAGTTTAGTGTTTGATTCTTAAAGCTTAGGAATCTAACTCTTGAGTACCAACCATGTAATCTAAGAAGATTTTGTTTTGCAAGGATCTGTGTCCTTTTCTATGGTATAAGAATAATTATATTTTCTATCCCATGGTATTTTTGTAATTAAGTAATGTACACAAAGCACTTAGGTGCAGTGCATTGCATATTGTAATGCACATAAATGTTAATACTATTCTATGTTTGTTATATATAAAAATACCTAGAAAGTACATCACTGAATATTAAAAGTAATTATTTCTGGGTAACACTTTTTATTTACTTATTTTGACCTCTGTAATGCCATGCTCTTTAAATTGAATATCTGTCTTTCAATAATCAAAAAAATATTATTTTAAAGAAAATTTGACTCCCAGATTTGATATTACAAGTCCCTAAAATTAGCCTATGTTGACTTATGAGTGCCAATAGGCTTCCCCAAAAGAATCATTCTTTGTTCAAATTTCTAAAATTTTTTGCTTATCAGGAAGATATTAAGCAATGTAATCACGTTGACAGTACACACATTTAAAGTCAGTAGCACAGAGACGCTAAGATCTTGAAGCCATTACAAGGCCAGTAATGAGCACATATCACTTTTCTTGCTATTTTTTTTTTTAACTGAGAATTATTTAAACTCCTGATTACTAGGGAAAGCAATGATACAAATTAAAAAATAAATTTATAAATGTGTATATTATGACAGCATTATGGTTGGAAAGTGTGTTTAAACAAACATAGGATTTCTAAGGAAACAACCATGATTGCTGCATTGTGGAAAAAGGAATCGCTTTATGAGCAAAGAATCTGAACTTTATTGTAAAAGGAATGCTGCTTCTGTGATTTTTTTTAAATGTGTGTTCTTAGGATTTTCTTTCTTTCAGTTAAGAGCTTTTATATCGGAGAATAACTTCTTTCACATTCATAATTTTCCTTAACAAAATGGAGCTACTTGGAGCTTGTTTGTCCCTTTTGTGTTTAAACTGTATATGAACAGAGATATGTTTCCTATCTTAAACTGCTTTCTACAAAAGATGTCATTAACTCAGCCACCGAGATGTTAGAAATCCGATGGTATCAGATATTAACAATGTTATTTGAGAATTTCAGATCGTAAATGGACCAAGTCCATATAAAAGAAGATAAGAACATCAGATTTTAGCCTGGGGAAAAATAAGAAAGAAAAAAATCCCCCCACCCGTTTCTCTCTTGATATTTTTGCTTTTATTATTGGATGTGAATTCTCTAAATTGTGAGAAGATAAAATAATGCGTAGGACTTAAATATCAAGTAGAGAGTACTTGTTGAAATGATATCTAAACATGTGGAGCATATTTAGATGAAACATTGATGACAAAAGACAATAAACCTCTAAGGCCAAAATCCTATGGACTCACTTTCTTTTTTACCTGTACTAAACCTCTTGTGCTAGTTGAAGACAGGAAAGAAATTGATATAAAAATGATATGAATTACAATAACAAACCTTTTTTTCTAGGTCTAATCCTTTATCAGATACACTGAGCACTTTACAGAAATTATTTTAGTTAATCTTCACAAAACCCTGTGATATAAGTATTGTTATAATTCCCATTTTTCTGATGACGAATCTGATATTTGGGAGAAGGACGTTACTATTCTCAAATCATAGAATTAGTAAGGGGCAATGGGGAAACCTGCAAATAGGGCTACCTGAATACAAAGCTCATACATGCTGTTGTTATTCCTAACACTATGCTAAATTACCTTCCAAAACATCAGTTTCATAAGGTTAATTTCAATTTTGTTTTATGATATTAACAACACTCTACATTAAATTCTTGCAATACAGAGTCCCAAAACAAATGTCAGTAATTAACAAGTAAATATGACAGCACTTAAGAGATGAAAAATAGCTGGCCTAATGAACCCCCTTTTGACAATTCTTGAAAAACTGAGTTTTAAAGAAATTAAAATTTTATATGGAATTTTAAGTTTATATTCTGACACAAGCAAATTCATCCTATACCAATATAAGGCACTCATTCATCTCTTGCAGAAAGCAACTAAAAAAGTGAAAAGTAAAATATAAGTCACTAAATCTAATTAACCTCCATTAGAACACTGTCATATTTTTTCCCATTATGTACTTCAGCACTCTTTTATTTAAAAGCTTTAGAACAATTTTCAAAAAATGCATTCATTATTCTTAAGAATATTTCCTTTCTGAAATTACTGAACATGAGACTATTGAAAAAGAAAATTATATTTCCATTCCAAAAGAAATTCATATACAGGACCAGTTTAAACATTTCAAATTTTGAAAAACATGTTTATTAAATAACTTTAAAAATTTTGAATGAAACTTTATTTCACAAAAACTACTGTTTTCAGATATTGAAAATTGGGAAATTTTCTGAGCACTCTTCTGTTAATGTATATTCAGTGTTCAACTTCAATCATTTTAAGGTTTCTATTTAGAGATGATTAAATAAGATATCAGTGGTATTAAACATATGAAAATCTAAACAGATTACTATAGTTATATAAGAAGTTTTAAGCAATTCAGAGAAGAGTTTTAATGCCTCTTTAATATCTATTGTTTTTGATGTTAAAATGCAAATAACTGCTGAATTAACTACATTTCTTTGCACATTTTCAACCAAGAAAAAAAAACACAATAAAGCCATGATTTTGTACCACTTTCAAATGGCTCATACATGGAGTGCAAAATTAATTCAAATTCAGTCAAATTATATGAAAATCATTACCACAGCTAAACAAATCATCTTGAAGTATAACATCACCATTTTATTAAGTATTTGAAATGGACAAGTTTATTTCAAAAGCAACAAAACCCTAAAAATATTTAACAGTGATTTTCAGTTTGGTTGTGATTTGTTTATACAATGAATTAATGTAAAACCATCAAAACTGTGCTGTTTCAAATATTTTCATACTTATCAATATAATTAAAAGAGTTTTTAAAGCTCGTAGATTATTCAATACATTTATGACTTTACTTACACAGAAGTATGTAAACATAAGTACAAATTTCTAGTTCTTATATGTCTCCTCCTTGTCTCTCCCCCTCCTATTCCTGCTCCCAGCTCAACTTTTGCTAGTGGACATTCATGTATATGCACAGAACATCTTTCTTTTCTTCCTAAAAACCATTTATATGGAAGAAAATTAAAGAGAGTAGAATAATTTGCTCTATATCTTTAACCAAATCACATTAATGTTTGCTGTTGCTTAAATATCCATGTTAAAAATAGATGTAATATTTTATAGTGATACAGCAAATACTTTGGCTTGCAAATACATTTGTAGTTTTACATTCTTTGTCTTCAAGCTTTTGATTTTACTGTCTTGTGGGAAACTTCTATTTTTACTGTTAATAGGCAATTTCTCAATGCTAAAGAAAGCTTTTTTTTTTCTCTGCTTATAACTAGACAATATGTATGTAAGTTAGAAGATATGAATTTACTTGGAAGGAAAGTTTTGTATATAAATTCCAGTGTCTTTTTTCAGATATTCTTGTTAGGCAAGGCAAAAAGAAAAAAAAAAATAAAAGCACTTTCAGAGAATACCTCATTTTTATTCCCACAGCATCCCTATGTGATAGGAATATTTTAATCTGCATTTTACAATGAATTACTTGTAGCTCAGGTGACAAAACTAACAAGAGGCAGCATGAGGGCTGGAGCCGGTCTTAGAGCTCTAGCCCAGTGCTTTGACCACAGACCACACAAAACATCTCACGGTGTGGCTCATACCTTTGCAAAATAATCAGTGAAAAGCTATGGCCTAAGTATGAAAAAGCACATTAGCTTACATTGTTACATGTCAAAAATTTCTAACTTACTTCAAAGCGAGAAATATGTATTAAACAACCTACCCACAAATATATTAAGAACAGCTCTCTCTCAAATAAAGGAATTTTCACACAGGTATACAAATGAGATGAAGGACAATTGTCAATAATTTGTTTATGGGTTTAGATTTTATTTTCAAACTATTGACTTCATTCTGTTATGCTGATCTGCTTTTACCATTGGAAAAAAAAATTTTTTACTCATTATTTTAAATAGTTTATTCATCCCTTTATACATATAAAAAAATCTTAACAATTCACTATTATTTTTTGTTCCTTGGTGAGCTGCCATTTTCCTCTAAGATGCTTATGCGTGGAAAGTAGATCATTTTTTGTTTTGTTTTTATTGCTCAGCTTTTTATTTTCATTTATATGTATACATGTATCTATTATTTTTCAAGTTCTTTTCCCATTTAGGTTATTACAGAATACTGAGTAGCGTTCCCTGTGCTATACAGTATGTCCTTGTTGGTTATCTGTTTTAAATATAGCAGTGTAGAAAATTTTTTAAAGGAAAAAAGCAACATTTCTTATCAAATACCATAGATGTAAATCATGTAGGATGATATCTATTTTTGGTGGCATGCAAGTTCATATTTATTTAAAATGCAATCTCTACACACAAACCCTAGTTATCACCTGCAAATGTTCTGATATTTTTTGAAAAGAAACACAAATAAAGTGTGAAGAGAATGAAGCATAAATAGAATTCCAAACATGAAATGAGTGCGTCCAGAAAGCAATGAAGGAGGCTATGAGTCACATCTAATGAAAGCAAAGTAAGAATCCTAAATAAAGATTTAATGTAAAATAGAAGCTCATCGGAACCATGTCCTCAGGTCTATGCTAGAATCATTTCCTAATATGTAATTTTTCTACTCTGAGCAGTTCATTTTTCAAGCACTCCTGTAAACATGATATCAGGAAGGAAGACAAAGATAATAAGGTAATACAAATTGCATTACCCATATAGCTTCTTAGCAAGACTTTTCCTTATTTCCAGGAGACAATTCAGTAGAGCCTGATTAACTCAGAAACCTCTATCCCATGCTCTCTCTCTCTGTTGCAAAAATTAGACTTTCTAATATTTTATTCCTCTTGCTTCAGGATATATCACATCAAACAAAAAGTGCACTGACCATACCTAGACTAAGATTAGAATTCCTCACTGTATGTTCTACACATCACCTGCAACAGAATCTCTTGGAGGACAGGAGGAAGGGCAGTCGTGTTGAAAAATGTTGATTCATGGGCTGTATCCAAATCTAATGAAACAAAAATTGGGGGTAAAGGCCACTGGAACTGGCATTTAAATAAGCTTCTCAAATGATTCTTAAGCAAACCAAATCTTGAGAATCATCCCTGAATAGTTAACAGTTCGTGAAACATGTCTGTATTTGTGCAAATTTGAACTCCCAGGAATATGCAGTCACTTTGTAAGTGGAGAAATTAATAAACCTATGAATGAATTAATGGACTAACTGAGAGCTGAACTAAAGACCTACAAACTGTTTGGTTCTATATAGATGCCAACACTCACTAGATTCACTGTTCTCTCAGAGCCTAAAGAGGTCAAGATAATTAGAAAAACAAAGGGCACAATATTCTTAGTGCTATATATTAATATGTACTAGTACTATCCACATGGCAGGTGCATGATAGTTGCTGAATGAAAATGTGATTCAGTGTATTTTCTCAAATGTTTTTACTGTAATTTGGAGAGACAAGCACTGTGCTATTCAACTCCACTCAGGCTACACTTCAACCCAAGCTCACTTGGCATTTGTGCAGGCAATGATGGCACTAAAGCAAGATGAAGTCAGAATTCAGAAATATGGGACAAACTCTATTGCAGAAGTATTTCACAGAATTTCTTTAACAATATATCACATGGTTTAACAGGAGGAAATATTTATTATTTAGCATGTGAAAAATATTTTCACACATCTGTGTATATATATCCTAGTTTTTCAATTATGCTAATTATTTTAGTGAACATTTAAAAATATATGTGCAGATTTTCTATTTTGGTTAACTGTGGTCATCAATTGCCAGTTTAATAATGAATTTTTGAGAATATCTAATATTTAAAAATGAGAGCTACTTACATTGAGGTGATTTGGAAGATATTTTAGTCAGTATGTTCTAGATTTAGAGTACTAACTTCATTGGTACTCAAAATTGTTATCTCTTAACACCCACAAATTTGGATATTTTAATCTCAAATATGTACTAATTCCATATTAAATTACATTGGTATATGCTGAATGAATTTCTAAGCAGTATTTAAAGCAATCTTACAGACAATATTAAAGGATCCATAAATTTAATTTTTGAAAGTCCTCAGACTATTTAAAAGAATCATTTTACAAAGAATATTTTAAAGTGACAAGTTATCTGTCATCCTGATGCTCCCAATAATCAATACTCAAAAGAAATAAAGTTTGTATGAATGTTCCCCTGTGCTTTAGACCATTTCACATACTTTAGATCACTAAAATACAGGTATAGAGATAGGTAGGTAGATTTTTTTCTTTTAAACATTTAAAGGCCCTCTCCCTTTCTTTCTTTTTTTTTCTTTCCTTTTTTTTTTTTAACATCATTGGGTGACAGCATCCATTTCTCACTAGGTGAAATGCACGTTCTTATTTTGCAAACATGAGTGATTTCTGCTTTAAGAAGCATCAAACTTTAAAAAAAGAAAGAAAAAAAAGAATTTGCCAAAGGATCACCTTAATGTAATGAGTCCCTCTAGAAAATTAAGTTTATATTTTACATAATTTGGCAAGATACTGGGGTTTTAGAAACTCAATTACTGTATTCTGCAAAGAAAGCAGTATAATTATACTTGTTCTAGATTAGATTTAAAATAAATAAAATATATCTGCAATCACCTTGTTTGTTTTTGCCAACACAGTTTTAATTTTTATATGATTCGAAAAAAGCTAAGACCAGGTAGTATAAAGCATGACTAATGCTATTTTTCTTCTTTAGCATCTCTGGAATGTGATTTTTAGATATTTGTCTCATCATCAATTCTGAGAAAATCTAAAAAAAACTTTTTAAAGTAATATACTAAAATGTGTAAGAAAAGTAGCTTTCAAATAATTCTGATGACATTTTAAAATGAGTATAAATTATATAGAGAAAAATCAAACACATAATTGTAATCAGCATTTCATCAAAAATAAAATGAAAAGTCCATGTAATATAATGAAAATGGACTCACATTTACAAGCTGAAATATCTCTTAAACTAATGAGGTTCCTCAAATCTTCTGTGAAAGTTAATGGAGTAAAATATACAGAGATTTTTTTAAATCTCTTACTGCTCCATTGTAACTGGTTTTTCTGCTTTTGAAAGATCATTGACTTTAATAACTTTTAAAAATAATGTGCAGATTCTTCATAGTTTTATTCATTGTGATCAATTTCCAGCATAATTACCAAAATATTTGAGAATATCTTATATTTGAAGTTGAGAACTACTCAGTTTGAGATGAATTGGCAGATATCTTATTCAACGTCTTCTGTAATTAAAGCACCAATTTCAGAGGTGCTTAAAATTGTTATATCTTAAAATTCCACAAATTTGGAAATTTTATTCTCCGGTATATATTAATCCCATATTAAGCTACTTTTGTACTATGAATTTATAAGTAGTATTTAAAGCAATTACAGAAAATATTTAACTTACTTAAAAGTCATAGACGTTGTATTATAGTATTTTCACATGCCCAGTACACTTAGAAAAGAAACTCACAAATATACAATTAAACAACTGCGAAAAATTAAATGTTAATCAGTATGTATTAACAACGCTAGATTCCTTAACAAACAAAACAAAGGTCAATAGTTTTATTACTAAACTAAAAGTTTTTTTCCCCTTCAAATCAACCAGTTTTATTTAGGAATAATCCTTTGTTATATTAATGTTAACTAATAATTATACTTTTTACTTATTTATCAGTGCACAAAGCATATAGACTGCTTCCCATGCATAATAAATAAAATTTTCAGCCAGTTATACCTGGTATAGGTAACAATGACAAGTTAAACCCTTAAAACATATAAGCTATTGCAAATTCATTCTAAACAATGTTGTGGATTCAAAAGGTTATTTTATATACCAGATGTCTCTGTTGCATTTTACAATTATTTCATGTACTAAAATTTGATTTCAAATATGTTTTCAAGAACTTAGCATTTGTATTTTCCTCACATATGTACAATCACTTATGTTTCTCTGGAATCAGAGTTTCAAAACTATTATCTTAAAATTCTTTAATAATAAACGAAATGATGTAAGTCTAATATTAAAAGGACTGGGAAGATAGATACTTTATAGTTTCTAAATTGATTTAGGAGTATTGCGTCAATTGATTAGTGTAGGACTTGATATCCAATGGAATAATAATAGAGATATACATGCCTGTTGAAGATGCAGGTTTTAAAACTGAATAACTTAATAACCATTTTATTTCATACCCATACTTCACATATTTATCCATTACTATATCATGACTGAAAAATTCTTAGCTCCTGCATTAACTGAAAATATTCATGTACATCTGTCTGATTTCATGTAAGACATGAGCCATTCATTACCTTAGTTAAAGGCATACATAACATTATAAGTCATGGACTTATATACTCTACTTTTGAAGAACACTCTGGGTCTATATTTTAAACATATATTTCTAAAATAATAGAACAGTATTAATGGGTAGGAGTATTAGGGCCTTAAAGACAAATATATTTCATATCTAAATAACATTTTACTTTAATTGATGAACTTTATGGGCAAAACAATTTGTGGATAGAATTTTCTGTTATATGACCTTTGTTCACTGAGACAACTAGGCAAGACGGTTGCATATGGCATTATTTTAGGGGACAGCCCAGTGGACTTGGAACATTCCATATTATTGCAGGGAAATCTCACAACCTATAGACCAGCATTAGTACACCACCAGCTGCCTGTGCTGACATGCGGACTCACATGGCGAAAGTCCAAACCTCCAGCTATCTCTCATTCTTAAATTTGCTCAGACCAGAGGCTAAAATGTCAAATGAAACAAAATCAGTAAGGACCAGCTGTTAATTGCTCACATTAGGTAGTCTCCAAAACCCAATCCTTTGCTCTTCATCTCGGGAGACTAGAAACCTCAGAACAGAGGAGCTGAGATCTAGGGATGCCAGCACTGAGTGGACACCTGAGTCTCCTTAAAGAATCTCTTGATATCACTGAAGTTCTATGAGTTCCTCCACTCTGACTAGACATTCCTGAGGCTATCAGGAATCCCAAAGTGATTTGGAGAATGCTTGGATTTCCTCAAAAGATTCCCTTTGCAACATAGCGTATAACCACCTTCATGTGGGTATCAACTGACCATGAGCTGTTGTATAAAGGAAATGAGGGGGACAGAAGGATACCTGCAAACCCAATGTCAATGTACCAACACACCAACACTGATGTTACATAGGCAACATCCATGAACGGTTCCAGACTTGCCCCCTTCACTGTTACTGACTGAAGCAGAGGAACGATGTACAGGCACAGTCATGAAGCACAACTGCAAGAGTCCATCCTTACAACAGCAAACCTGCAGGGGTAATGACCACACTGCCTGCTGAACTACATCTACTTGTCCTCTGGGACTTACCAGAGGAATCAGACTCTCCAGGAAACATTCCCTGATGACCGGCCCCTACTTCTGCATTAGATGTTATTCCTATATACAACTCTGCGCTTAATCAAATTAGCAACTGTAGCAAAAAATATTAGAGTGATATTTACATTTTCATCTTGAACACTAGAATGTAAAGTTCCTGTGAACAGAAACCATGATTATTTTATTTTTACATCCCCAGGACCAAGTCTAGGGCCTAGCATTCAGTAAACGTTCGCTGAATGGGAGTTGAATGAAGGCAGCACCACCATATCTGACACATCTGCCACATTACTGATTTGGAGGCAGGGAGATGAGATTCCTTAAAAAACACCCAGATTTAACAGTTCTTAAAAAAAAAGATGGACAGCATGAAGTGAAAATGCCATGACATAGCCTCCTCAATGCTGGAATGAATGCAGTTATTATAACATCAGAAATTATCAGTGAACCTGCCACCATTAATTAATAACACCTTGTAGGCCTATGCATGGAGACCTATATCATTTATTATAATGATAGTATTTTAGTACCATAAACACTTAAAACCAAGGAAGCTAGTTTAGAAAAAAAATAATTTAAAAAAAATCTGTATACTTCTGGGGCTCCTTTTTCTATACGTTAAATTTATCTGAAGCATTCAAATGATTTTATTATTTATTCACTTTCTAGTATATTGTTACAAAGTATTTGAAAATTGTTCTAATTATTTAGAATAGAATAGCTAATATCACTGAATTAAAAACCCTATGTTTTATATGTGGATAATTCGCTCTGAAATAAAATATAATTTCCTTCTTTTGAAAAAAACGGTTTTACAAAAGGAAGTTCAATTTAAAAAAACTATTATGCAGAGATTTCTGATGAAACAAAAATGTACATTTACTTCATTAAAAGATATAAAAGATTTCCTATGTATAAAACTTTCATGAAAGTAATGAGCCTATAAAAACACTGAAATCTCTGCCAACTTTCCTGTCATTTATGAAAGACATAAAACATTAATTTACTATCTGCCCTTTTAAATTTAACTTGCTTTTTCTAAAACATCCTTGAAACAATAGAGAGACATCTTGGAATGCGGGCTGAAATATGTACTCTGGATACATTTTAGACAAAAGATGTGATCAAGGCAATCATAATAGGAGAATAAAGCAGACAAACTTGAATTTGTATCACAAGTGCACAGAGAATAAATCTTGATTAAGTAGTCAGAAGGTAAGTGCTGCATATACAAAGCACAAAATACAGTCTAATAAATACTTCACAAGCTCAGGTGATTTCAACTTAACTCTTGCATGCAACTCCATGAAAGTCTAATGCAAGTGTGTGCTAAATGGTTTCTTTCCCCTAAGTCAAAACTACTCAAAACTTTAAAAATCTCTTAACCACTACGCACTTTTACAATGCCAGAGAAGAAAAAGAGAAATTATTAATTTTTAAAATTACCCAGCAATTCCATTGCATCATCTTCATCATCAATATCTTCTTCTGTTACTGATGGGGTGGGGCTATGGACAGACTCAAACGAATCTTGAGAGAGCATTGCTGCCAGAAGTTTCTTATGCTGCTGTTGCTGCTGTTTTAATCCTTTAGTCTTGGGCTCCACCTTTAAGCTGAAGGAATAGTTAAACGTTAATTTTCAATGATGATAACATCATCAATTAGCTGTGGTAACTAAAGAAAATCTACAAACAAATTTTCACTCAATTATTTTGCTTTGCAAATCTATGCACATATTAGTAAAACTTTCCCCAAGGACAATGGAAATACAGACTGTCTTCTTTCTAAGACATCCTTCGGTACCTCATTAACAATTTCCTAGACTGGAATACTTGAAGAATATGACAAACCCCTGCCCCATTTAAGGGAGGAGGTGCTAACTGGCTAACTGGCTCCTAACAATTGTTGCCATGTGGGAATTAAAGCCCACTGTTAATGGTTTTCTAATTTTTTAGAGGAGGTAGGAAGTTCAGATCATTATATAAAATTCCCTGATTTACAAAACGAATGCATGTCAAGCAAAACACATGTAATGGGATAACTATTTTAACACACTATAATAAATTTTTTTTAATGAGAACTTTAATTGTACATAATTAAAATAAATGTCCTCACTGGTCCTCTCATGTTGCCTAGGTCTGGGGGTAGGACAGGGTAGAAGGAGGGATGGAACCAGAATTGGCATTTAAATGACTCTCAGTGCCCTCCAGTCTAAAAGAGTCTTTGCAAATTTGGAAGAGTTTCCCTGTGATAAAGCCAGACTCCTTTGGGTAAAGGAGCCAGTCTTTCATGGCTCTCTCTCCCTCAACTTCCCAAGACAGTGTCTGACGGGAAAACTTACATGTCCACGTGGCAACCATTTACAGTTTTAAAAATTGTCCCAAAGTTCTTCTCTTTCCTATAATCTGATTTCTTTCCATATAATTGCCCAAAGGAAGAAAACTGCAAATGTCACCTCATGAAGGAAAAAGACATGATGAAAAGGAGGTCTCTCTCAAGCAGGAAGGAGAGATTAACCCTTTCTAAAGGGGCTCAGAAAGTAGGTCCAGGAGAGAAGGCAAATGAGCAAGAGGAGGTTACATGCACTTGGTTTAAAAAAAAAAAAAAAAACAAAACCAACCAGGTAAGTTTCAGGGCATGGATCAAAACATTTCAAGCTGTCTTAATAGAAGGGCCAGGTTCAACACTGTCTAAGAGAAGGTTGGAAATGGAAAGATGGCATTGTATGTCATCAGTGGGCAAAGATCAGTCAGCTCCACCTTACTGTTCACCTCAGAGTTAGGCTGGATATGACAGAGAAGATCAAGGGAAACGGGTGGAGAGAAAGCTTGTTCTTTCCCCCAAGTTAAGGCTATTTAATAAATGCACAAGGAATGATGCAATCAGAAAACCACCACTTTAACCACCAACACAGTGACTGCTCAGGCAAGGATCATCAAGGGACGCTAATGCCCTTTGCTGACAGATAGTTGGGGGAGAAGGACTGTCAAAAATCTCAAGGTGGTTTCCAACCGATTATTTATGTTTCTACTTGAATTTTTTTGCTTTGAAACAATTACAGATTTACATGAAGTTGTAAGAAATAATAGAGCGATCCTGTGCACCATTTATACAGTGTCCTTCAATGGTAACATCTTATAAAATTATAGCACAATATCACGGCCAGGATACTGACAATGATACAATTCTCCAATCTTATTCAGGTTCCCATTTTAATTGGACTCACTTTTGTGCGTGCCTCTCTATGTATTTAGTTCTAGACTATTTCAGTATTTTTGTGGGTTTGTGTATCATGTATCCACCACCACAGTCAAGGTACAGACCAGTTCAAACACTACAAGGTTTCCTCGTGTTGTCCTTTTCTAACCATTCCCACCTCCCTCTATAACTCGCCTTCCCCTTCCCTCATTCCTGGCAACCACCAGTCTGTGCCCCATTCCTATAATATTGTGATTTCAAGAAATGTTATATAAGTGAAACTACACAGTACGTAATCTTTTAGGATTGGCTTTTTTCATGCAGTGTAATTCCCTGGAGATTCATTCATGCTGTTTTGTGTACCAGAAGTCCATTCCTATTCTTTGCTGTGTAGTGTTCCATGGCATGGATATACTCCAGTTTATCTAACCATTCACCCATTGAAGGACATCTGGCTGTTTTAAGCTTCTTGGCTATTAAGATACAGCTGCTATGAACATTCATGTACATGTTTTTGTGTGCAAGTTCCCATTTCTCTGAGATAAATGCCCAAGAGTACAAATGCTAGGTTATACGGTAGTTTCATGTTTAGCTTAGGTTTTTTTTTTTTACATTTACATTATCAATGTGTGATTATTTTAATAACTCTAAATGTGTCATGAATATA
Source organism: Balaenoptera physalus (assembly GCF_965194825.1). Taxonomy (NCBI): domain Eukaryota; kingdom Metazoa; phylum Chordata; class Mammalia; order Artiodactyla; family Balaenopteridae; genus Balaenoptera; species Balaenoptera physalus. The sequence goes on along the minus strand of NC_138895.1, from coordinate 14,411,360 downwards.
TATGCTTTCCCACTAAATAGCTATAGAAAGATGCTTGAATATTCATGGAAAAGGAGATGACATAGGATTCGGTAAATTATTGACACAAGAAGAGGTGGAAGATTACCACAGTGTGAAAACATGAGACTCAGGACTGGTGATAATTTCAGGGAGAAGAGAGACAGCGAGGTCTGTAAGCAGGAATGAGATGCAAGGTTCACACCTCCCTCTTATCCTGTGGATTGCACAAGTGAAAACTGCATCATTAGAGAGAAAATAGGGTCCTGCTACTGGGAAGTAGGGCTCTTAATGCACACAAGTGGTGAGTAGGTGGGAAGAGGTGGGGTTTGGAGTCTTTCTCAGAGCACTTAGATTTCTGGGTCTCCTTATTTAGACTTTGAACGTGAATCTTAATAACAGGATTCTTAGAATACCTTCCTGAAGAAAGGCTGTATAGCAAAGCATTGAAGCACACGGAATTTGGAGCAAGATAGCCTGGCTCAGTCACTTAATAACTATCCAATCTTGGGACAGTGATGTAACCATGCTGGGACGTAGTTCCCTTATTCCTAAAATAGGGATAATAGTAATATTCGCAAGAGGATGAAATGGGTTAAGATATGTAAAGCACATACAGCAGTCTACTAATTGGTAATTAATATCACTATATATTCAAAGAACACAATGGGCAGCATCCTAGATATTTACATGTCTTTTCTTGAGCAGTAACATCCCACATCCCAACAAACAGAGAAAGGAAATAAAAAAATATCTTGGGACTTCCCTGGTGGTGCAGTGGTTGAGAATCCACCTGCCAATGCAGGGGACACGGGTTCCACCCTTGGTCTGGGAAGATCCCACATGCCAAAGAGCAACTAGGCCCATGTGCCACAACTACTGAGCCTGTGCTCTAGAGCCCGCGAGCCACAACTACTGAGCCCTCATGCCACAACTACCGAAGCCCGCGCGCCTAGAGCCTGTGCTCCGCAACAAGAGAAGCCACCACAATGAGTAGCATGCACACTGCAATGAAGAGTAGCCCCCGCTCACAGGAACGAAGACCCAACACAGCCAAAAATAAATAAATAAAATAAAAAATAATAAAAAGCCAATTCTTAAAAAAAAAAAAAAGTGTCTTTATGAAAAGGAATAGCAGCTACATTTCAATTTGGTGTCAATACACTCTAGGACTCCATTTTGCTTTGGTCTAAAAGGTTAAGTTCTAAACCAGGATCAGCTGGAAAAGGACAGTTTAAAGTGGCCATGCCCTCCACTTCTTCCCACTGGATGGCCTGCCTTCTACCATCTGCCCTCTTCCTCCTGGCCGCACTCTTCCAGGGGGCCTGACCTTGCTCCATTTTGTTTCACACTCTGACTCTGAACACAAGTTGGTAAGTATTAATTTTATCTGGCCACATGTGTTCTCTTTGGTGGAAAACCGGATGATTCCTCTCTTGAACTATCTCCTAAGCTTGTTTAGTTCACCATCGCAGCCTAATAGAGAAATCTGTGCCCTTTCTCTTAACTCTAATCAGAAATTAAAGGGTTCTCTTTTATTAAGGCTCAGGTTGTTGAAGAGATCACAAAAAGTTTCACACTTAATCGCTTCATTTTGATTTATGCAAAAGAGCTCTGTCTTTTTTTCTTCACGTCTAAATGTGATGTTTTATAATTTATTTAGCAGACATTTATTAAGTGTTTGCTACGTACCAGGCATTGTGGGCACTGAGCTGAAGAAATAAGACACATGTCCTTGTCATGCTCCTCGCTTTAAAGCAAGTACTTTGAATCTAGGATTTTTGTTTTCATATTGGTCTCACCCAACACCCAGCACATCACCTTGTGTTAATGCTCAATAAATATTTAACAAATTCACTCTTTCTTTCTGAACCTCATTTTTTCTAACACACTAAATAAAAAATAAGAATTAATTTAAGTAAATATAATCTGAGTCCTCCAACTTGAGAGATGTGAAAATCCAGGGAAATGGAAAGGTTGGTAGTGAAACAAAAGAAGGAAAAACAGATTGGAATGTGAATGAGAAACAAATGGTAGATAGTAAATTTGTAACTCCCATTCACCAGCTGACAATGACCAAGACCATTTCATGAAGGTTGAAGCAAGTGTTTTCATTAAAATACATGGTTTGGTCATGAAGATAGTGCTGGGCTATAAGAACTAGACACTGACTGAATCCAAAACGTTGCCTGTCTAATAATAAGAGTCCGTCTCTGAGTCTATGAGTCCAAAGATGACTAGCAATGTGTTTCACAAAATAATTATTTGAATTAGTATATGTATTTCCTAAATAAATAAATGAATGAATTCCTAAATAAATGAGAACAAATTTTGAATATATTAAAATGACCTCATCAATATTCTGAAACACATGATTTAGCTACATATCAATACTTCTTTTGGTTTTAAAGATAAATTTGTGAGTCGTAAGATCCAATTTCTGTATGTTTTAGATATTCTTAAGGTTTCTGTTCTTTGATTACTTTAGCAAAATCATTTTTGATTAATCAATATTCTTTGTGCTTAAAATTTGCATGTGAGAATATTCCTAAATTACCAAGTCTGTTTTAGTCTCTGCCACATGTACTGTATATTTTCTAACATGTCCACAATAGCCAAACTTAGACAATATTAAGGTTACTTCTTTATTCTTGACTTCTTATGTTAAAGAGTGCCCTCCATCCATATTCTTCCTTCTTGTTCTGGTTTATTTTCCATCATACCACTTATCACTACTTGAATTTATGTCATAAATTCGTATATTTGCTTGTTTATTGTTTGTCTCTTGCTGCCAAGAGAGGAGCTCTAAGAGGAGGGGAACATTTCTAGGGTTTGTTAACAGATATATCAGAAGCAATTATGAGCTTTAATGAAAAGGAACACTTCTTAATGGGAAGTGAATTTAGCTTTTAATATTTAATATATATTTCTAAGTTGTAAGATTTTCTATTCATTTTATTTACCATCTCATAACATAATTATTTACCATCTAATAACAATGCTCACTTAATGAACAAAGCAAATTCACAAGATCTATAAATATTTATTGATATTTTTCTTATTTTAATAAAATGGTTCAGCTTAGAGGAGCTTCGTTAGGCTTTCAAGGTTTGATAAGCCTATTTAAAAATTCACATTATAATTTAGCAAGTAATTTTAGGAAATCTATTATCAGCTATTGCAAAGTCGAATTAAGATGGCTCAAAATAGAAGTATATAGGTTTATTAACTCAATTTTTATTTACATTTATATTATCAATGTGTGACTATTTCAATAACTATAAATGTACAATGAATATATATGCTTTCCCACTAAATGGCTAGACAAACCATGGCAATTGATGCCAACTGGTAGTACATGATGATCACAGGAAGCCAGCAATCATTCCCTAACACATTCACCTCTCCCTTATGAATCCTTCTTCCTTTTCTTGCTCAGATGCTTTAATTTCTTTCTTAAACTCTCTTAATCTAGAAGCTCTTGAGAATCTAAGAAAGATGTGGCAGGAAAATGTCCATTTGCACACACGGGACATTTTGCACATAATTTCAAGGGACTCATAGATCTCTTGAGTCCTTCCAGAGATCACGTAGGGGTCATGAACTCCATGTTTGTAGCTCTTGTCTTATTTTATTAGTTTCTCCATATTGCCCTCATAATTGCCTTCGTTTTAACCAGCACTTAACCCTTCAGGTGACAGCTATGTATACTAAAGTTGCTGACCCTCTTCACACAATGTTGTATTTGTAGGACCTAAGGAAAAAGTTCAGGTAAGGCATATCATTAAAAAAAAAAAAAGTTCCTGGAAAAAATCGTGGCTCAAAGTCTACCCATAAGAATCTCAAAGTTTACTACACTATTTATTTAATCTTCTCTAATCTAATGGTGAAAGTCCAGCCAATCATGTATGTATTGTTCTGAATGAACGGGAAAGTTGGTTATGTACTAAAGATGGAGTGTTGTAGTAACAGCCATTCAAATAAGACTTGAGCAATTAACAAGAGGGAAATCCATAATAGGAAAAGAGATAAAAAGTTAAGATAGACTATAAACAACCCTTCTTATAAAAAAGTTTTATTAATCAGATGTCTACTCACGGCCTCCTATGTGCCTCCTTCACTCACATAACAGATGCCTACTGACAATGGCAATGCGCCAGGCCCAGTAGGGGAGAGAAAAACGGAAGAAGTCGTCCTTGAAAATTAAGTCTTCTCTTTCAAGAGTCTAGAATATCATTTAGTCTGTTAATGTTTAAGACTGTTAAGTTATAAATGACAAGATCATTACTATTTAAGGGCAAAAGCTAATACTCTAGTTATAGACTCTAGAGTCATTAAAAAATTGCTCCCCAATCTGTTTTTATTCATTCAAATCAAATCTAATGCTATGTGAGTTCCTGGTATAAATTCAGAAATCCTGGTTTTATATTAGAGGATGGGATATAGTTCCTAACCTGTACTTTATTGCTACTCTTTAAATTTAGTTCAGAAAGCATGCATTCTTTTTTTTTTCTCTAATGGGGCATCTGGGCAGGATTTCACCACTTTCTTCATTTCATAGGTAATATATCAACTCATAATTTAAAGACAGAGAAAAATAAAACTTAAAACAACTTTTCAAAACAAATATTTGAGTGAGATCTTCATGGATTAAGTTTTCTGGGTAATGGATTTGACCAGGATTGCAGGAAAGATTCTCCTTTATTGGATATTCAAGAGGGAATAAGAGCTCACTGAAGCCAGGAAGAAAACAGAAGCACTAACATTTGCAATAAATAGCTCCTATTTATTATTATGACTAAATGAAAGCAAAATGAAAGTCAAAATTTCTCTATTTTATATTTAAGAACTAAAGATCTAGCAATGAATAAAGATAAAGGTCTAGTGGGTTTCATAAGTCTAGTGTTAGAAATAAAATTACCCTCATTGACAGGTAAAATTGATCTGACATTTCACAAAAGAAGGTAAATGGATTTTTAGAAATGCTTTTCTTCTCCTTATACAGTACACTTCAACTATTTAAATAATTTAAAGGTTATTTCTCATGGAAATAGAATCAATTTTCTGTATGCCTGAAGCACATTAACGAGTATTCTGAATTTCCTTCCCTCCAGCCAAGTGATAAGTCACAGTAAAAAAAACCCTGAAAGCTATTACATTGTAGAAAATACAATTTTCTCCTTGAGAAAGAATAGTTATTGGTTGCTGCTAAATTTAATGTAGGAAATACAAAGTTACTGTGGCTATGCTGTATATAGGAAAAACTCTTCTGTGGTGGTCAGCTAGTAACACTCACAGAAAGTTTAAGCTCCTGTCACATTTTAATTCATGAGTATTTTTTCTCAATATCGTGTAAGCCATGCCTCGATAATGCTTTTTCACTCCAACTTCCTTGTAGAAGTTTTCATTTTTGTTTCGAATTTTACTCACTGCAGTTAGTATTACAAGAAATGGCTACACTGAATATACTGATACTTTTTCTAAAAAATATGATCTAGACTTTTCAAAATTACCCCACTTCTACCAGCATATGGAAACTTAAGGCAAATCTTCTGACACCATTTTGAGCATCATAGGGCTGAGTAAAATGAATTAGGGACTTTCAAATTCACAAATCACAATAGTTTCAAGAATAATTTCAAAAATTAAACACAGAGAATGTAATAATTATATTCAATCATAGTTATCAACTCTAAACTAAAGGTTTCTCTCTATATTCCATCTAACTCCACCTTGTGTAGTCTATCATACATTTAATAGTTTTCTTCTTGTTGAATAACTAGATCTTTATGGTACATCAGAAGTCCTCCCTCTCCAATCCTAACAGTCAGCCCAATAATATAGTAGGTCCCGTCCAATATTATAGTAGGTCTCAACTGACAGTTTATGTCCTGAAATTATTTTTCTATTTGGTTTTAGTAACAAAGAGATGATACTCTTCTTAGATGTAAAGAAAAAAAAAATCAAAACCAAATCTATAATAAAAGCAAATCTAATAAAACTCTAATTTTAAAACAGAGAAATTAATTTTTATCTTATGTGTAACATAATTTTCTATATAAAATTGCCAAGTTATTTCATCAAAATCGTGCACTTGATTTCCCCTTTGCCTTAAATGATTAAAATATTCAGAATCTCAGAAGCCATCTCATCTCACCTCCCTGCAGGGCTAGAGCTGTTATCTTCACTGTCCCATTGTTCATTTTTACTTCTTGGAACTGGGGGCTGTAGCATCTCAGCGGCCAGCGGATCAGCATCATTCTCTTCTCGGCCAATCCACTCTCCAATTACGCGGGGTCTCAGAAGCGAAGAATTAAACGCCACTGTTTCCTGAAGAGAAGAAAAGAATTTCTGTGCCTTAGATTACATATTCCCATTAATAGGACAACACGAAAATAAGCTTGTGTAGATCAAAATGTTCCTTTTTTTCTTTCTGAATTGACTTAAAATTTCAGTCCTCTCCATCTCTACTAGATGACTTACTCTATAGGATTTGTGCTGACTCGTGAAGGCCGCTGTGACAAAGGATCCAGAAATGAAATCTCTGGTTTGGACAGCTGCATGTTTGTTCTCAGGCTGGAGGAGCAGGATTAGCATCTGTGACAGAGGAAGGAGTGTGCGCGAAGGCCCACACGGCGAAAGAGCTTTTGGTGCTGCTAGAAAATGATACATAACTTCTCAAGTATGGAGGAACTCCCTGAGGTGGAGTCAGGGAACAGAGTCAAGAAGAGACAGGGCTGGAAGGATGCATTGCCTCCAATTGCAAAGCATTCTGGACTTCTAGAAATCCAGTAGAGGTTGGAAGCAGAGCACTATCGATGATGGGCATGCTATGACAATTCAAAAAAATGCTCAACTCTTTGCATAGACTTGGATGTGATGTGGCTCTTAAAATGGTATTTTAAATATTTAAATCATTTAATAATTTAAAACGAATACTGAACACGTGCAACTGCTACAGGTATCTCGGTCCATGGGAAAAAAGCAGATTAAAAAGCAATATGTATTGTATGATCTAATTTTTGTTTAAAAAATTCATATGGGTGTATATCCATGTGCCAGTCTCAGCCTACCAATAGCCAATGTTGTTATCAGACCGGCCCTTGTGGTTCTTAATATGAATGCAAGACACCCTTCAGTAATAACCACTAGGAAACTTGAAAAAGTAAAGGTTTATTACTTATAGAAACTGGAAATTACACACTACACCTGGCATCACACAGTGAGGTTCAGGGGGAGAGAGAGAGAAAGAGAGCAAGCACAGGCCTGGGTTTCTGCTTTTACTGGGGTGAAAGGTGGGGACTAAGGGTTTCTTGGGCTCACTCTTTATTCATGATTTTAAAAGAGAGTGGAAATTTAAAGCAGGAAGAGAAAAAAAAAAGTGGCCAGTTGAAAAAAATAAATCGTCAGTTATTAAAATCAATTAAGAACTCTAAAACAAAGGTGCCGCAGTATGGGGAAGTGACCTGGATCTCTGCAGCAGTTTATCAGAGATAGTCATCTTTGAAGTGGATGCCTCAGCAATCAAAGCTTAAGTCAGGCACTTGCATTATAAAAATAAAAAACAAACAAACAAAAACTGTCAGGGTGTATACTATAATCCATCAATCCAGCATTCATAGGACTAATCCATTCATTTATTCATTCTTTTATATGACCTACTATGTGCCAGATACTGCTTGATTTATTGGGAAAAACAATGGTAACACCAAAATTTAATGGTTTTATCTGAATGGAGGGACTACAGGTAATTTTAATTCTTCTTTTGGCATTTCCATGTCTTTTCAATATTCTATGAGAAATATGTACTTGTCTTAAAATGAGAAAAAATGTATTTTTAAAACATCTTGATCTGAGAAACACAGGCTTTTAATTTGTAATATTACAAGAGTCTTGAACAATTCCTTAAAAATTTAGATCTGATTTTCTGAATCTTTACAATTCCCCCAAATATTATACAAATACAATATTATAATATATACAATGTAGCATTAATATACAAATACACACCAAAAGCAACATGTGAAATATGACTAAGACATATTTGATGAACATTTATCCAAGTGATTATAAGTGACAGAAAGTAGTTGGATATCTTAATATTGATTCCCCAGCCTACATGAAAATGTAGCAGATAAATTTTAGTGTTTGTATAACGTAGCAACTAATATGAAATCCTTCTGTATTTATATTCCCAAAGCCAGGAAATCAAAGCTTGCAGCTATGAAATCATGCAATCAAATTAATGTTTTGCAATTACTCAAAAGGCATATTCATCTGCCACAATTTAATATCATTTGAAGCACAAGAATTAAAATTAACAGCAATACTGTTAAATTTTAAACCTATATTTGCATTTAAGAGAAGATTAAGGAAAAGACATGTTCTAGAAAAAAAAATCTATAAACATATTTACAGCTTCAGAATCAGTTTTGGCCTGTGTGACTTTGAAATGTTACTTATTCTCTGAATTTTGTTTTCTCCAACTGTAAAATGGTCATGATACAAATTATAAAACCTACTGTATCAAATGAAATAGTAAGAAGCATAGTTAAACCACACAATTCTGTAAATATGCTAGACACAATTACTTAAGGACGTGGGCTGTATTTAAACTACTTCTAAATATGTGACGTAACTGGGAAAAAATGGTACAGAACAGCAGGAATGGGTGAGTTAGGTAAGAACAGATGCTTGGTTGTCAATATGGGCAGAGTAATAGAACAGGGAATTGATAGTACAGGTTTTCATTCTATAAAGTTTTATTTTACAGAGAGTATATTAAAAAGATTGGATAATTAATTTAGTATTATCAATCTCTACATAATGGGACAGAACTGGGCTTAATAAAAATTGGGACAAAGAAACTGACCACTGTAACAACAGAAATGGGTGAGTTTAGGCATTATAAATGAAAAAAATGAAACAGGATTTAGAGTTGAGAATGATCATAGAGTTGAGAATGATCATAAAGTTGAGAACTGCAGAGAATCAGAAATAACTTTTTGGTTGATTACTGGGAAATTAAATGATAGATGCCACTGCTATTGGAAAGTAGAGCACAGAGAGAAGGATTAATAGTTTGATATGCAGCCTGTTTAACTCCAGCTGGCAGCAGAAATTTAGTGAGAAATAGCTGATGAGCAAAGCAATACAAAGAGCTGCAAATAGGGTCAGAGGAGTTAGGGAGTGAATATTTTACAGGTGAAAAGTGGGACTCTACTATTTTTATTTTTCAGAATGCACAAAGCTTTTCTTATATTTACTCCTTTATGAAAATGTTATATCTCTAAAAATTCTTGAATATAGTCCATTTACTTGTAATAGAGCAAAATAGCAGATTTTTCTTTGGTTCTATTACTTATATTTGATTAAGCTAAGTAAAAATCTCTCCATAAATCTTTATGAAAGGATTTCAGTGAAGAAAGCAGTTCCACAAACATCAGTACATGGCAAAAGAAATTTTAAAACTTCACACTGAATACAAGTTTTGGAAAATATTTTAAGTACATGGATAAATAAAACATTTAAAATTTCAGTGCTAAACAATGTAAATCCTAATGATTCCTTAGAAATGTATAAATACATATTCCTTTGCCCTCCTAAGGCTAGAGGTCCCTAAATGTTCAGATTCTTAAACAAGTATGCTTAAATAATAAGAAAAGCATTAGTAGTCAAACATTCTCCAAAGGTCACAGATTTGCTTAATATTTCCTGTGAATAGGAAGCTACCCTATCCAAGAAGTAGTTACCCTAGAGGAAGCCTACTCTCTCCAAGCAGGCTGCTCCCGCTGGCTAACCCACAGTGAGTTCAACAGCTCTGACCACTGGTCGTCAGCACAACATTTGATTATATTCCATGTTATTCAAATGTTTTCTCGTCTTAATAAAACGAGCTGTTCATGGAAGGCTGGCATCATGTCTTAAATTCCTTTTTCCTCCATAATAACTAGCACAATGATTTAATAAAGTAAGCACAAAAATCTGTCCTGATTGAATTAAACATAATTCAAAGAATAAAAAATGGTGAATTATGAAGTATCTTTATGTCTAAAAATCATATAAAAAATTCATGGACAACACTGATTAACAATTTTTTTAACTCTCTTTTTTTAAATTTAAAAAAAATTTTTTATTGATATATAGTTGATTTACAACGTTGTGTTAGTTTCCGGGGTACAGCAAACTGATTCAGATATATATATAAAGAGAGAATATAGGGCTTCCCTGGTGGCACAGTGGTTGAGAGTCTGCCTGCCAATGCAGGGGACACGGGTTCGGGCCCTGGTCTGTGGGGATCCCGCATGCCGCGGAGCAACTGGGCCCGTGAGCCACAATTGCTGAGCCTGCGCGTCTGGAGCCTGTGCTCCGCAACAAGAGAGGCCGCGATAGTGAGAGGCCCGCGCACCGCGATGAAGAGTGGCCCCCACTTGCCGCAACTGGAGAAAGCCCTCACACAGAAACGAAGACCCAACACAGCCATAAATAAATAAAATAAGTAAATAAAGATACATGAAATTGCTAAAATTAAAAATTAAAAAAAAAAATTCTTAAAAAAAAAAAAAGAGAGAATATATATATATGTATATTCTTTTTTTACATTCTCTTCCATTATAGGTTATTACAAGATATTGAGTATAGTTCCCTGTGCTATACAGCAGGGTAAAGAAAAAATCAAGGATGCTGCCATAAGACCCTTCATTAAGACCTCTGAAAAAAACTAAGATGGTGTCTATTAAGAATGTTGTTTCGCAACATCTAAAAGACCAGCAGTTAAATCTAGAGAGAGAGGCATGTCTTGAAAAGAACTGTGGATGTGATTTTTGGCACAAGAAGAAGACAGGAATCATGTACACAGGAAACCCAAACATGATTTGGGATAGTTGAACTGGCAAAGGCAACAGCCTGAAGTAAAAGGGGCTGAGACTATTCAAGAAGTAAACAGCTCTCAGGGACCCATTTTTCTACACAAAGGAAGAAATCTGAGGAAATTGCTCAGAGACATCTTTTCCAATGCCTTCTTCAGAAGTGGCCAAAAGGTTACCAAAAAAGAAAGAAACCAGAAGCTGTGGAAAACAACAGATGGGGACTCCCAGAGAACCCAGTTTCCACTCCCAGGGAACAGAACTGGGGCTTAATTAAGGAACACCTCCCAACCCCTTGGACAGGAAGACCTGATGACATTTGCCCAGCAAGATTTAAGAACTGCTATGAACCAGGAATTTCTATAAACCTCTCATTATTTCCCTTCTCTAACAGGAATATTTAATGTGGTTATCCCATATCAGTCTCATCACTTAATGGAAAAGAAGAAACAAAACTATCATCATTCACATATATTTTTTATGTAGAAAAACCAAGAGAATTCAGAAACAAGTTACAAATTAATATGAGTTCAGCAAGCTTACTGAATTTAAGATAAAATTAGAAAAATAACATTCATTCCTATATGCCAATAAGTTTTAAAATGTAACTTATAAAACAGATACCATTGACAATAATAGCCCAAAAGACAATGTACCTAGGAATCAATTTAACAAAAATCTGCATGCTCTTTTTGAATGCAACTATATGACTTTATCATAAAATATTATAATATTTAATTAAGTGGAAACATGCTTTGTTCATTGATAGAATGACTCAGAAATGTAAAGATGTCAATTCTCTCATATCAATCTAAAATACAAAGCAATTCCAAACCCAATGGAGTAAGAGAAATAAGCAAACGGACCAAAAGAAGAAAATAGAAGGCCTAGAAACAAGATAAGTGACAGACGCATGCATATGTATGGACAAATGATGAACTTTTCAATAAATAGTTATAGGAAATTTATATGTTCCAACTTCTTGCCATATTAAAAAAAGTTTCAAGTAGATTAAAGATAAAAAACAGAATTTTTAATAGAAAATAAACAGTAATATTTTCATGATATCAAGTAGAAAAGAATTTCTTAAAACATTACAAGTTAATGTTAAAATTTCCTGTTAATAGAAGGCACTATTTAAAAAGTGATGGCAAGCCTAAATTTTTTAGAATAGATTTGAGACACACAACAAGAGCTGACATCCAGAATGTATAATAAACTCACACAAATCTAAAGAAAAGAAAAATAACTGGGCAATAAAAATGAGCAAAAGAGACAAGTGGGCATTCAATCCTATTAAAAAATTATAAAATTGTTAATTGAATCCATGAGAAACCATTTTTCATTAAAATACTTGATGACAGTCAGTGTTAGCAAGGATCAGGAGCAATAGATATTAGTACAAACTGTTGCTGGGAGTATAAATTAATACAACTTCTTTTGAGAGAAATTCTGTGGTATCTAGTAAAAGTTAAAAATGCAATGCCATATTGCTAGATTAACTGAAGTTCAATTAGTTGCATCTTTCTCTTTTAGTTCAGATATATTTTCACTCCTTAGTTAGTTACAACATCTCCTGTCTCCTCCTGATTCTCAACTGTTGCCTACACTTACAAAAGATGAACTGTCATTTCTTTTCCAAGGTCTGACATACAGAAAGTACTTGATAAACATTTGTAGAGTGAATAAAAGAATGACAAAATTAAGATAATGTATGATTCAATGTTTCAATATGTATTACCAACATTACTAGTCATTAGGGCAATGTAAATCAAAACCGCAATAAAATACTACTTTACACCCAGGAGGATGGCTATAATTTAAGACAGACAACAAGTGTTAACAAGGATATGGAGATATTTGAACCCTCATACTTGCTGGTTGGAATGTAAAATGGTGCTGCCACTGTGCAAAATAGTTTGACAGTTCCTCAAAAAGTTAAGTATAGAGTTAGCATATGTTCCAGCATTTTCATTCCCTACATATATGCCCAAGAGAATTTTAAAAAACATGTCCACACAAAAACTTATACATGAATGTTCATAGAAACATTATTCTTAATAGCTTAAAAGCAGAAACAACTCCAATGTCCACAAATTGATGAATGAATAAACAAAGTGTGGTATATCCATACAATAGAATATTATTCAGCAATAAAAAGAAATGAAATACTGATATATGCTACAACACTAATGAACCTTGAAAACATTATGCTAAGTGAAAGAAGACAGTCACAAAAGACCACATATTTTATGACTGCATTTATATGAAATTTCCAGTATAGGCAAATCTAAAGAGACAGAAAGTACATTAGTGGTTGTCTTAGGCTAAGGGGTTAGGAGGAATGGGGAGTAGACATGAGGTTTCTTTTGGGGATGATGAAAATGTTCTAAATTTAGGTTGAAGTAATGGTTACACAACTCTCTGAATATACTAAAACCCACTAAGCTGTACACTCTAAAAGGGTAGATTTTATTATGTGAATTTTATCTCAATAAAGTTGTTAAAATAATATATTAAACTCATTCTCAGATTTTCCCCTTTTACGGTGGAGTACACATTATATAGTGCTAGGGAAAAGCATGGATTTGGAATCAGACAGATAAAGAATCAGAAGCTAGCAGGGGAGTATTTATTCCATCTCCACTAATACTAATTCTGAAACTTTCAGCAAATCACTTAATCATTCTAGCTTCAGTTTCCTTACTTGTAAAACAGGAAAAGCATAACCACTTCACTGGACTGGTACAAGAACTAAATTCAATAACATATCAAAAACACCTAGCATATCTGCTAACCCTAAGAGGTGTTCAATATTATCTCTCCTCCTTTCCTTCACTGTCTTCTGCACCCTCCTACCCATGATCTAAAATTTTTACTCTTTATCATGGAAATTTTCACGCTAATACAAAAGTAGAAGGAAGAGTAAAGCAAACCCCTCTGTACCCACACACATTTTCCTCAATTATCAATTCATGGATAAACTCACTTCACCCTTATCTCCACCCACATCACCCCTCTCTCTGCCCAGATCATTTTGAAGTAAATCCCATTCACTATGTATCATAGCATTTGTAAACAGTCCAGTATGTAATCTCTAAAAAGTAAGAGTGCTTTTTTTGTAAACACATACAGTACCATTACCACACCTAAATATAAAGTAAGAATATTTCTGATATCAAATATCTAATTAGTTATCAAATTTACCTGATTATCTCAGGGAATTATCTCAGTTGGCACACATCAGACTCTAAGCAAGACTTGGTAGGTTGTGACTGATCAACAGTCTTTTATGCCTCTTTTAATCTAGGTATTCTCTTCCTCTGTCTCATTTTCTGTCTTGTAATTTTGCTGTTGCTGTGGTTCAGAAAACCCGAGTTGTTTGTCCTGTGAGTTTTCCAGAGTCTGGTTTTTCCCTTAGCATCCCTGTGATGTGGCTTAAAATGTCCCTCTGCCCTTTGTACTTTCTGTAAATTAGTAGTTAGTTCAGGATAAAGTTTTTTTGTTGTAGTTTTTGTTTTTGCCAATACTGCTTCAGAGAGAATGCTTAGTTTCATCTGGAGGCACAGACCATCCCCTTGACTCTTCTTTAGTGATTTTGGCAGCATTGATATTACTGCTTAGATCCATTAATTCACTAGGAATTGATAAACGGTAATTGTCTAATTTTATAATTCCATATTCACTTATTTGTTGGACTACTTCTGGAAAGAGAAACTTCCTGTCATCAAATATTTGGTTACTCTGAAGTACGATTTAAATGGGAAAGGAAGATTAAAAGTTTCATTCTTTCCCTTTACTTTTACCAGTTTTTTAAAATGGTAACTTTGGTCCCCTAGCACCTGCTAAAGATGAATAATTCTTTGGATGAACATATGGATTTTAAAGTGTTAGGTATGATTCACTGCATTGCAGTTATTGTTCTTATTCATGTTCAAATTTTCGTAACTCTTTCCAGTAGAAGACTACTTAAGCCGGCTCCTGAGCTCCTCTGACACGATCCTAGTGGTCCTCCATAGTTCTTACCTCTGGCATGGTAAGATATTTTAGGCTCATTCTGTACAGTCTGCTCCTGACCTGGAAGCAACCATTATTTCAAGGGATTATGATTCTTTTTAGTTGGAAATATATTTTAAGACTAGAATCTGAACACTCGGGGTACTCACTGTTCTGGGGTTGGTAATAGTGGACAGGTCTAAGAAATACCTATGTTTTAAACTGAAATAATTCAGGCTTACAGAAAAGTTGAGGAAAAAAAAAAAAAAAGAATTCCTATATACCCTTCACCCAGATTGCCAAAATATTGTTAATGGGATAAGGTCAACGTTGTTAGTTGACATTTTGCTTTATCATACATATTTATACATAACACACACTCATAATTTCCCCAGAACCATCTGAAGGTAATTTGTAGATATGAATACTCTTTTACCCATAAATACTTCAGGGTGTACTTCCTACAAAGAAGGGCATTTTCTTATATGGCCGCAGTATAATTACCAAAACCAGTAATTAATACTGATATAATACTAACAGACTAACCTTGTTTAAATTTCCCCAATTATTCAAATAATGTTGCACACCACAAAAGAAATCCTAGATCATGTATGGCATTCAATTATCATGTGTTTATCTCCTTTAATGTGGAACAGTTTTCAGTCTTTCTCTGACATTTATGACCTCCGTGGTTTTTTTTTTTTTTCCCTCCGTGGTTTTTTAAAAACAAGGACCAGTTATTTTTTAGTAGGTCCTTCAATTTGTTTTTCAAATTTTTCCACATGATTATATTCAAGTTATACATTTTCGGCAAGAATAACACAGAAGTGATGTATTCCCTTCATATCAAAAGGCACATGATGCTGATTTGTCCCAGGACTAATGACGACAACCCTGATCACTTGGTTAAGGGGGTGTCTTCCATGTTTCTCCATTGTAAAGTCGCTACTTTTCTCTCGTCAATTATTAAGTATCTTCTAGAGTAGTAACTGTGAGACTATGTAGATATCCTGTAATTCATCAAAATTTCATGAGCTCATTTTAACATTCTTTGCTGACCTTTGTCTTCATCAATTACTATGAAGGTTGCCAACTTGTGATTTTCTAATTTCACCATTCCGTCTAAATTTATTTGTTGGTACTCCACTATGAGAAAGAGCTTCTCCCTCACCTCCACTTATGTAGGTATGTAGGTAGGTATATGTATGTACATAGGTATATCACTATGGACTTAACGGATTTTATTTCATTCAATAGACTATAACACATTACTCTCATTATTTTTAGGCTTTAATGTTCCTAGTAGGAGCTCCTGCAAGGAGGTTCCTGTGT
Organism: Balaenoptera physalus; assembly: GCF_965194825.1. Taxonomy (NCBI): domain Eukaryota; kingdom Metazoa; phylum Chordata; class Mammalia; order Artiodactyla; family Balaenopteridae; genus Balaenoptera; species Balaenoptera physalus. The sequence goes on along the minus strand of NC_138895.1, from coordinate 14,395,170 downwards.
CCTTCTGACATGTTCCATCATTCTTTGATTTCATTTTTACCTTCTGGTGCTAAATGATATCCAGACTCAAGTTGTACTTTCTCAGCTGCGAATCTAGATTCAGCCATTTTTCCAAAGAGACCTGGCTCCTTTTAATAGAGAAAAATATTCAGAAAACAGTATCTGGGCTCTAGTTGAGTTTACTGCCTGTAGATAGTGTATTTTTGTTTTTAAAATAAAGAAATATTATGAGTTCTGTATGATACTTTCAATTCAAAACAGGATATAGGATTGTTACTTAAACTTATCATCTTCTATCTGTATTTCCTTTCCCCTATGCCAAAAATTCTGGTTCTTAAGGATATCAATATAATTACTTCTTTGCTGTATCACACAAAACATACACAACAGTCTCTTTATAATAATATCAACACTATCACTAATGATACGATTACTAAAAACAGTTTAAGAGCTGATGCTATTCCCTCGGGCCTTGGGTACACCCCACTAGAGAACAATCAAATGACTGTGTTTATAATGACTCCAAGTAATTCACCTCAGTGTGTTTTGCTATCAACCTGAAATACAGTTGTGCTCATTTGTTTCATTTGCTTTTGCTTCTTAGAAATCACTGTTTTAAGATTTAACCTTGTTTTTTAAAAATTCTATAAAATATTTAAATGATTCCAAAGTCTCACATAAAGTTCTAGGAAGTCAAGATTCTATTCCTATCCTCTCTACACCTTCCTCACTCCTACTCTCTATTCCTTCCCTTCTCCCATAGGTAACGTTTAAAAAGTAACTGTGTGTGTGTGTGTGTGTTTTACAGTATGGCAGGTTCCGCCATTGTTGTTTTGGCGCTAATATAAGCAAATATGCATCTATATTTTCTTTACACTTACTTAGATAAATGATAGCACACTATAAACACACTTCTTTTCCTTGCCTTTTTTATTCAACAATATATCCTGGGGATCGCTCTATAGTATCTACAGAGATATTCTTTCATTTTTATAGCTGTACGGTACTCTATAGTGGAAGTACTATAATTTATCTGTTATTCTTCTTTCAATGAACATTTAGTTATTTCAACTCTTTTCCTATTAAAGTAGCACAACAATGTATAGTCACCCACATTGGTCTTTTTATAGTTTTGCCAGTGTGTCCTTGGAATAGACTCATAGAAGTAGGATCATTTGATCAAAGAATAACTGCATATATAATTTTTTATATATGAAGACATTGAAAGCCTGGAGCTTGAAGGATGGAAAACAGTTGGAGAAAGGGGAGGGACTGACAATGAGCAAAAATGTGGAAATAAATAAAAAATATGACTTGGAAGTACTGTAGTCTGGCTGCCTTACAGTACTCCTTTTCTCAGCACAGCACAGACTCTGAGTAGAGAAAAAGAGGAAAATAAAGCATAAGATATAGATTTGAAAGACAAAATGGAAACTGTTCATTCTAGTCTTAGAAATTTGGACTTAATTTGTGAAGTAGCAGGGAGTCACGGAAAATTTTTTAGCAGGATTCCCTAGGTAGGGTTCCAGAGGCTAACCAAGTGATTTACTGATGGGGGTCTCTTTAAGTGAAACCTGTAAGAGACTGAAGGAAGCAGGAGAAGATGGGAAGAAGCTAGGCAAAGAGATGGGTTCAGCTAAAGTCTACTCTCAGCCTATCCCATAAGGAGCTCTGTAATGTAAACGACAACTCAGAGCCTTATTTTAGTCAGTCACTGGCTGATGGTGAACCCAGGCATCTCTGGGCAGGATGGCTCCCACTGAGTTGAAACCATCCTCTGCAGAAGGGTGAGTCCATAAGCACCCAACGTTCACAGGAGTTGAAGGATGGGTCACACTGCCCTACTGAAGGGTAACTGAGCAGGAACCAGCCAGGCCTACTATATGGAATTTTGAAGGATGAATTAGAATGGCAGGAGCCTGAAGAATTAGATAAAGGTATGAAAGGTAATACCATCTGAACTTGGATAATGGCTGTGTAGGCAAAATAATGGCTTCCCAAAGATGTCCACATCCTAATCCTCAAACCTCTAAATATGTTACATGACATGGCAAAAGGGGCTTTGCATGATTAAGGTTAAAGATGCTAAGATGAGATTATCCAGATGAGCTGGGTGGCCCCAAACTAATCATGGGACTTCATACACGTGGACCGCTTTTCCGGGATGCAGTTAGAGAGAAATGAGACACTGCTGCTAGTTTTGAAGATGTAGAAAAGGGACCACGCACCAGGAATGCAGCAGCCTTTAGAAAGTAGAGAAGGCAAGGTAACACCTTTCTCCTAGAACTTCAGGAAGGAATGAAGCCCTATTACACCTGATTTTAACCCAGGAAGACGCATGGTTTAACTTCTAAACTACAGAACTGTATGATAATAAATTTGTGCTGTTTCAATTTGTTACAACAGCAGTAGAAAACCAATACGATGGCTAAGAAAAGGGAAAGGAAAAGACTAATGAATAAGACATTTATTGAAGTCTCACAATTTTCTTAAAAAGCCTTAAAGATAACATTAGCTTCTGTTTTATTTTTCCATATTAAGTAGAATAATTCTTATTTACCTTTATCAGAATTCATAAAATAACTTTAAAAGTCACAGAAAAAATAACTTCAGTGAAATTATAAGTGAATTAGAATATGACAGTAAAAGATCAGTATTTTATAAAGGTTAAGAAAAACAGGTCTTTAGTGAACCACCAAAATTGTTAATGGAAGATTAAAAGGAAGCTGTATTGATTTTTATTACTATATTAAAGACACAGGTGTCAGCTCAACACCCATTGTAAATCATTCTTTTTTTAAAATAAATTTAATTTTTTTATACAGCAGGTTCTTATTACTCATCCATTTTATACACATCAGGGTATACATGTCAATCCCAATCGCCCAATTCATCACACCACCACCACTACCCCCGTGGCTTTCCCCCCTTGGTGTCCATACGTTTGTTCTCTACATCTGTGTCTCTATTTCTGCCCTGCAAACCGGTTCATCCGTACCATTTTTCTAGATTCCACAAATATGTGTTAATATATAATATTTGTTTTTCTCTTTCTAACTTACTCCACTCTGTATGACAGTCTCTAGGTCCATCCACGTCTCTACAAATGACCCAATTTCGTTCCTTTTTGTGGCTGAGTAATATTTCATTGTATATATGTACCACATCTTCTTTATCCATTCATCTGTTGATGGACATTTCGGTTGCTTCCATGACCTGGCTATGGTAAATAGTGCTGCAGTGAACACTGGGGTGCATGTGTCTTTTTGAATTATGGTTTTCTCTGGGTATATGCCCAGTAGTGGGATTGCTGGGTCATATGGTAATTCTATTTTTAGTTTTTTAAGGAACCTCCATACTGCTCTCCATAGTAGCTGTATCAATTTACATTCCCACCAACAGTGCAAGAGGGTTCCCTTTTCTCCAAACCCTCTCCAACATTTGTTGTTTGTACATTATCTGATGATGCCCATTCTAACTAGTGTGAGGTGATACCTCATTGTAGTTTCGATTTGCATTTCTCTAATAATTAGTGATGTTGAGCAGCTTTTCATGTACCTCTTGGCCATCTCTATGTCTTCTTTGGAGAAATGTCTATTTAGGTCTTCTGCCCATTTTTTGATTGGGCTGTTGGTTTTTTTAATATTGAGTTGCATGAGCTGTTTATATATTTTGGAGATTAATCCTTTGTCCGCTGATTCATTTGCAAATTTTTTCTCCCATTCTGAGGGTTGTCTTTTCGTCTTGTTTATAGTTTCCTTTGCTGTGCAAAAGCTTTGAAGTTTCATTAGGTCCCATTTGTTTATTTTTGTTTTTATTTCCATTACTCTAGGAGGTGGGTCAAAAAAGATCTTGCTGTGATTTATGTCAAAGAGTGTTCTTCCTATGTTTTCCTCTAAGAGTTTTTAAATCATTCTTTTTGACTATTGTTTTAGCACCAGCCTGAGATTCACATTTTCTTAGCGAGAAAAATGCAAGACTGTGAGCTTCAAGGTCAGCAGAGGGCGCCATGGGGCAGGCTCGCCCTCTCCCTCAAGGGGCAGCCAAAGGATGGTGGTTTTGGCTCTGGAAGCCTGTGTGTCCTCTGTATAACTTTGTACTCCTGAATATCAGATGTGAGAGTGGGAACAATTTTTTTGCACTGACATAGTTTTTTTTCAATAAAAGCTTATTTATGACAATAGTTGGCATCTTCCTATTGAAAAATAATAAATATGTAATAAATTTCAGCAATTTCCACGAAGTCTTCAAAAATGGGAACATTAGGTAAGTAGTGAAAATCTGCAGTTTATGCAACTTAGTTAAATGGAAAATCCCCTGAGCTAGTGCTTAGAAGAGAGGAGGTGAGGGGGGGGAGGATGTATCCTAAGGATGATATTTAACCAAGTGTCAAGCCTTCCACATTTTTATCCAATGAAGGTGAAATCCATTTTCAGTTCAAAGAACAATTAGTATGTCCTTTGGCTCACCAGAAAAAAGGCTGATGTAGAAACCAACCAGGCTGCAAGTCAGAGCCCAGGAAAAAAAGGGAAGGACAAGGGCCAAGCAGTCACACAAGCTAATTTATGGCTCAGGCAGCCAGCGCTTTGCAGAATATACTGGAAGGAGCAAAAAAATGAATCCAGAAATAGTGATAATTATGTCTTTGTACTTAGAATGAACACAAAAAATAAATACAAGACAGGGATTATTAAAATTCTGCAAATTATAAGGAAAGTCACGGTATAAGGAGGAGACGAGCTGGGGCAAAGACAATGATGGACAGAGGAGGACCGGAAGAACAGGACGAAGCTGGGAGACCTCACCTGCCACTCACTCTACTTGCTATGCTATACAGTCAAGATCTGGTTTTGCACATAGTACAGACTGAAATTTAAATAATTGAAAAATATTAGGATGGTTTATCAATTCATATTTAAAAGTACATTCATAAATTTCATTTATTTAGTGAATCAGAAATGTATTTTTTGGTACAAAACTCAAAAGGTATAGTCCTATTTGGAATAGAAGGATACTAACTTTATTGCTTTTGTAAATTATAAGTATTACCTTATAGTTTATTATTTTAAAATGTCATGATTTATATAATCCCATTTTTTGCACTATACTTTCTATCACTTTCTTTCTACCCATATATCTAGGCACCAAGCCAAATTTCAATATGTTTTCTCTTTAGAGAGACATCTGGACCAATGCTCACCAAATACTGATGGCTATTTCTAGGTGCTTCTCTTTTTTCCAATCTGATGTCAGATTTTTTTTCATCCACAATAGACTGAATGCAGAAGCAGATATGAAAATCTAAAATTTTCAATTAAACCAGACAGTAAAGAGATTTTCAAAACTGTAAACGATGCCACTTTCTCACAAATATCTTGTTTTGGAAAATAAAGTATTTTTCATAGAAATGTTATTTTTGTTAATGTAATGGTTTTATCAGTGCTATTTTTAAAATGAATAAATACATAAAATTTTTATTAGTTTTAAATTCTAACATGGCAAATATTGATAAATGAAACCTATATAAATTAAAGCTTTTGGGATCCTCTACATAATTTTTAGGAGTATAAAGGGGTCCTAAGACCAAAAAAATGAGAACTTCTATTTCAGTGACTCCTAAATGTATAACTCTAAATCAAATCTCATTCATGAGCAAGAACTCATATAAATATGTTTCATAGACAACTCAAACTGAACAATTCAAAAGAGAAATCCTGATGCTATCCCAACCTGCCAAATTTGCTATTTCCCCAGGTTTTCCAATTCTGTTAAATGGCACCACAATTCACCTACTTGCTCATCCCCCAAACCTAGGAATCATCACTGACTGATTTCTTCTACAACTGATCTATTAGCAAGTTCCACTGACATTACTGTTAAAATATATTCCTAATCATATCACTTCTCACCACCTTAACAACTATCACCCCAGTCCAAGGCACCATGATATTCCCTTGGCATCTTGGAATTAAAAAAAAAAGCTTACTGAGTAAGGTTTCTAAAGGGTAGCTATAGAAAAGTACAAGTGTCTTCCATATCACCATCATCATCATCATCATCTAGATACAGGCAGAATCCTAATAGTTTATATTAGTTTTCATTTTTAATATAGTGATTCAGTGATTACAGTGATTCAGCTTTCTCTAACCAAATTCTAAACCTCTCAACTCAAAAGAACAGGTGATATTATATATTTCATGCAATAACTTTCTTAAAAGAAAGCATAAAACTTTGAAAGTTTTAAAATGTTAGCACCAAACAAATTATATTTGAACACTTTGTTTCAGAAACTCTTTCATTTAGACAATGGATTAAAATGTAAGTTCTATGTTTTATTTTCATTAGATGGTTCAACGTACCTTATCGAGTTCATCTGAAATTGCAATACCTGGGATTCAAGAGAGAGAGAAATAAAAAAGTTTTAGAAGCAATCCTTAATAACCCAATCTTAAAAACAAAAATGAAAGTTCCAATTTGTAGAACTAGTGCATTTTCCATTCTATTTTTTCTTTTGAAGAGTGCTTCAAAATAATGTGATACCATCCTTTCTACCAATGAAAACAAATTAGAAATTTAAGTCAACTATAACAGTGTGAACTGCTGAAACAATGCAAATGATGCAACAAAAACAAACCAAATACCAAACAAAACAGGTACCTGCAAGCCTACCAGCTTGTAGGCTATTAAATGCAGAGCAAACTTGCAAACACAACTGTAGAGATGTTGTCTTTATGTGATAATGACAATCAAGTGCAACTTAGCCTGTTACAATTTTGTTCTTTTTTAAGAACTGATTCGGATTCCTAGAGTGATAAAATATTAAGGCAGAAAGGTGGTTGTAGATCATGTATTTTAATTCCCTTATTCTCCAGATGAGGACACAGAATAGAGAACTGAAGGAATTTGTCCCACATTCCCTTAGATCAACAGCTTCTTGAGCCAATGGATAAAGATTCCTCCTCACAAGCTCCCCTTCTCCCATCTACACACTCCCCAATGCACATCAGTCCAATTTCTGTCTTTACCATTCTTCCAAAACTGTTCTAAGTTAGTTATGTAAAAAGTTTTAGTCCTTAATTTATTTCTCTGTGATGAGAGACTCTGTTAACCCCACTCTCTTTCTTGAAATGCTACCCTACCTTTTCTATTCTCCTTTGTCTCCTTCACAGGAATACTCTTCTCTGGGGAGGGGGAGTCCTTTCCTGAAATGCCAAGGGTACACTTCCCTTGGTAACCTAACCCATACCACTGACATTTTTATTCCTCTATATGGTGATGACCAGCAAATCTTTATCACCAGCACAGTTTTTCTTCCGAGCCAGCTGCTGAATCCCTGTGGGCATTTCAGTCGTAACACGTCAGGCTAAAGACATCCTCCTCCCATTGTCTCACTTCCCCTTCTGTTTGAATGATGTTGTGCCTATGGCTGCACACAGGCACTGTGGCCAGGCATTGGAGCAGGTGCGGCCAGCCCTCAGGTTCAGGACATAGGACAGAGGGAAGCTGGTGTCAAACCCCAGTGTTTTTTGGTTTTTTTTTTTTATGTTGCCATGAGAATCTAGAGGGCAGGTCTTCACAAAAGCCGTGAAGGCTCCCTTCCTGCCCAGTGTTAGGAGACAGGGATGTTGACAGCCCCTCTCGCACTGCAGCCTCTAGCACTTGCTCAGTCTCTCTCTGCCTTAGCACTTTGTTCACCGTCCTGTGTCAGGGCACTGAGCTCTATCTTCCCTTTCCTGAGAAAGTATGTGGGCTGAAGGTGGTTTCATTTTTTTGTTGCTTTTTAATTGTATATCTTTTTGTATGACAAAAACTATATTATGTACTTAACCAGATATATTTTTCACCCCAGGTGGGGGGTATTCTTTGTAAAAAATAAATAAATAAAATAAAATAAAGGTTTTTTTAATGGCAAAAAGTTTGTTTTCTTGTCTCTGAGATGGTGTTGAAGAAGTTATTAGAAAGAAAATGTGTCCAAAAGAGTGTTCCCTCTACTTCACAATTCACATGGTTGAAAACCCTGTAGAGAAACCATTTCCTATTGACCGTAATGAATACAGTCAGAATGTGGGTTGGTGGGGTGAAGAGGGAAGGAATTTGAGCTACATTATCTTTTGTCCAATTCACCAAAGAACTGTAGTGGGATCCTCTGGGGGTCCAAGCTAGCTTTCTACATCTATAGTTAATCATTACTAAATTCCTTCAACTTTGGAGTGCATGAGGCTTTTTTTGATTTTTGTTTTGTTTAATGAGCTCTTGAAATACAGGGAAATGAAGTTTGTGAGGGGATTTGGAAGGAAAGGGTTATGGGTCTCTTTCATAATTTGGTTTCATCATGGAGTTTCTTCCAGTATAAGCCTGGTTTATATGCAGGAAGACATAAGACAGGACTTAAGGATTTAGAGTTATGACCATCAAGTTATTTGAAGGCAGCTACCGTTTTTTAACTCCGCAGCTCCCATTACAGTTCATATCCAAGCACATGATCATAACCCAGTAAATGTTTGCTGAATATTCAAACCAACCCTCATTCCTTAGGATATGCTTCAGCAGTTTGTTACTTCCTTGTAGAGTAATAACAACAAACTGATGGCACAATTCCACCTCTAATTGAAATGATTTTTATTATTCCTAAAGGAGTGACTAGTGATGAGAAACCCTGAGATGGCAGAGGTTAGCATACTTTCTGATTTCTGGTTCATTTAAACCTTTGCAGACAAATCTAGTCCTAGCCCTTATTTGGGGGTTGGCTTTTCTATAGACCTCCACATAGTAATTCCAAACCTCAGGCTCCTGGAAGTTCATAAAATCAATGTAAATTGAACAGAAAGTAGGACTGAAAAGATTCTTTTCCACTTCAATCTTTGTCTGCATCTATCTTTCATTCTCAGCAGCTCTTTTGCTCTCTCCTGGCTGTCTCTGTCTGTTTTTCTTTACCAAGGTGTCAGTCTCTAGCTCTGCTGTCATGGTGACTATCACCTTCCTGGGCCAAGAGACAAGGAAAATTCTAAAGTTTGAAGTCCAAGGAAACACAGAAAATAAGAACAGACTGAAGCCAACGTTCAGCAGACTCTAAAGCACAAGAAAGAATGAACTGGGTTGGAAGAGAAAATCTGAAAGTAGTCTCAAGAAAATGAACCTGAGTAAAGATCCCCTCTCTGCTTAGGTACGGAATGTCTGTGGAGGATACTTTACCAGTTGCTATATCATCTCAGTCCACTAAACTAGTAAATTAATTACACACAAAGCAGAAAAACTACTATGCCCTACTTCATCTCAATAAATGGCACCATTCTTCCCCTTGTAGATAAAACTAGAAACACAGGTGTATTCAAGATGAATTTTTCATAACAATATTCTATAAAATTCTTCTTTGGTAAAAGTTGTTGGTAATTAAGAATTTTTATGTGTCACTACACTAAAACAGAGTCCGGCCATGACTCTGGGGGTTCGGGGTGACCTAAGCTTAACAATTATTCAAGAACTTGCTGTATTATGAAGGTACCTGCTTCAACAGTTCAGGGAGAGAAGGCTTCATGAAGGTAGCATTGCAGCTGGGCAGCATGACTACTGAGTGAGTGTGGTAAAGAACTCTGAGATATTCTAATGAGTCTGCAGTAGGGAGTACATGTGAGACAGACAGATCCCACAGCTTTCTGAGCAATGATAAACATTTCTAGAGGTCTAACATATCACACATTTATGAATATTTGGTTTTAAAAAATATATGAAATTATTCAGGGTCACCTGGAATAACTCAGATTTCAAGATAATGTAGGAATTTTATACAGTACCAAATGGTTTATGTAAACATATTATTCCAGTTTATAGAAGCCGAATATATATTTCAAATGCTTATATTTACATTGATACAATATTACAAAAATGTTCCTTTCCAATATGATTTCAAGATTAGAACTGAATATATTGTTTAAAAATAAATATTTAAAAGACTTACTCTATTTTAAAAGACAGAAAGGGAGAGTAGATATATAAAACCAAATTTTCTTTCTCATCCAAAATCATAAAAATTAGATATCTGGAATTAAATAACCTGTTACTCAATTGTCTGAGATTTTTGAAACTCCCTTGATTATTTTTAACTTTCTACATTAATGCCCTTGGCCCTGCAAAAAGAGTTTCCTCACTCAGTTTTTAGAAAGTTATCAGTTGGTCTTTAAATTTCTTTTACACCTCAGACTTATGAATCCATTATTCACAAAGATGGCAGCAATACTTCACCTATCTAGAGTGTAGCCAAGAACTTGCAGGTAAGTAAGTCAAAAGGCCTTAATGACGCTGAATGGTCAAAATGCACGTCACACAGAACTTGCACCTCACTTGCGAGCTAGCTCCCTACCTCCTCTGTTCACTGTCTGTTTTAGCAAGTATCAGGAGCTGTTTTGCAGGGCCAAGAAATTTTACCAATGGAAAATTAAGATGAAGAAAAAGGTTGCTATGAAGACATATTAAAGTATAAGAAGCGATGAGTCCCAGAATAAAGCTCAAACTAACTAAATGGGGAACTTGGTTTGGGGAAGAAATTATGACTCTAATTGTTCTAAATGTCTGGTCTTACATATTTTTGCAGATACCTATTATTATATTTTCTTAACATTTACATATTTTGATGATTTTTATCTAAGAATTTATCTAAATAAATACTATATATTGTATAATTCTTTAGGTTCTCTATTATCCATGTCAAATTGCCTAGGATATTTTTCACTTTTTGTATTTCGATTTTAATCAAAGCTTAACCTGATTAAAAGCCATTGAAAGAATATTAAAGAAACACTTCTTTACAGAAGCAGGAAGCTCTAATGAGAACCATTCATACTGAGGAGCCAGGATATTTCTCCCAGTGCCAAGCAGAACATTCACAGCTATTCCTTGAGATGAGATTAACAACTTTTAGGCACTTCATTAACTCTCAAAATCCATCATATTTTAAGGTATATTTTTAAATTTTATAGAAACTGAGGAGCAGTGGGGAAGAGAATATGCGAGAGAAAATACAGTGGGTTGCTACAATATGTTGTAAAGAAAGAAGGCCCAGGATTTGATTACGGGACTCTTGATGCATACTGGATCACATGGTCTTCCTAAAAGCCCAAGTGAGATCTTACAGGAGACACTGTCCTTTCCGAGTAGCCAAAGAGGCTTGGCTTAGGGCAGCAATGGTGTCCCAGATAGAAGTGGGCTTCTTGGAAATGAACAGGGGGAAATGAGTTCCTTCAGAAACTAAGCTTCTCTTCTAGATAAAGAGGCAAGGGCTCCCACAGGCATATCAGAGGTTGGTTCCTGATTCTGCTGTACTGCAAAACCTATCTGGATACTTTCACTTGTGTCCTTCAACTTATGGGCCTTTCCATTTATTCCAACCCTCCAAGAGGTCTCAGTGGTATCAGGAATTTCTTCCAAAACAGTTCTCACATCCCGAGCTGTGCTAGATCAAGTAAACAGGAGCCACCTGCCCCACCAAGATTTCCATTTTCCCAGGCATCAGGCTAGCCCTAGAGTTAGAATCAGGTTGTAGCTAAGAGAAATGAAAGTAGCAAATTTTCACGATTCTTTACAGCTTAGTCAATGTAATTCATTTCATGAGAGTAGATCAGAAAATTCATATGGTATAAACTGGAAGTAGCTATTTTCCAAAGTCTGATTCCCTATTGGAAAAAATCCCAATGATATCAGAATGTAAAGACAGATTACCCCCATTCTTCCTTTTGCCAAAAGCCTGTTTTATTTCATTTGGTCAAACCGATACATATTTATCACAGAACAAAATAGAAAATATAATAAAGGGAAAAGGAAAACAAGTCTCCACTCATAAATAATGATAACAGTTTCTTGTGAATTCTTCCAAATAATTTTTTGAGCGTATATAGGCATACGTACAAATGCTGTATGCCTCTATATGCATATATAAAACAAAATTAAAGGCAAACATACTATTTTGTTATCAGCTTTTTGTAGAAAACTATTTTTATATTAGTAAATATTTTCTACAGTATCATTTTTAATGACTATAAAGTATACCATTGTGTGAATGTACCATGATTTCTTTATCCATTTTTCCTTCTCTAATAAAAGATACTTAATCTCCAGCTTTTCCTATTATGTATCCCATTGCAGGAAACAACGGAGGCACAGCTTGGAGACGGCTGCACACACAATGAATATGTTTCCCATCTTCTTTTTTTTTTACCAAGTTATCTGCCACTTCGGACAGCTAGATTTTCTGAAATATTTTCTCTCCTTGATTTTTTGAAAGCATTCTACCTTGGTTTTCATCCTACCTGTCCGAAAATTCCTTTTCAGTGTCAACTAGATCACTTTTCTACCTGTATCTCAAATGTTGATGGTATGTGTTTGGGGGAGGGCTCTTTTTCCCTATATACTAAAGATTCCTGTATCTATATCCCTAATCAAATTTCTTCTCCAAATAGGCAATTTACACACACACACACACACACACACACACACACACACACACACACACTTGACTGTGCTGGGAACAGAGGAGGGCTATCCACACCATTTGGATGTACCAAAGGTGTTCGAAACAACATTCCTCCTCCACCCTCAAACCCTCTTGAATTCCTAGCTGAGGCAGAGGCAGCACCCAGTCACCTTGATTATAAACAAAACCAAACAATAAAACAATCTAAGCACATCATTCTCTCTTTATCCTCACACCTCTTTCATATAAACAAGTCTTAACCATATAATCTTCTACACTTCTTTTTTTTTTTTTTAATATTAATTAATTTATTTATTTTGGCTGTGTTGGGTCTTCGTTTCTGTGCGAGGGCTTCCTCTAGTTGCGGCAAGTGGGGGCCACTCTTCACCGCGGTGCGCGGGCCTCTCACTATCGCGGCCTCTCTTGTTGCGGAGCACAGGCTCCAGACGCGCAGGCTCAGTAGTTGTGGCTCACGGACCCAGTTGCTCTGCGGCATGTGGGATCTTCCCAGACCAGGGCTCGAACCCGTATCCCCTGCATTGGCAGGCAGATTCTCAACCACTGCACCACCAGGGAAGCCCTTCTACACTTCTTAAACCAGCGGTCCCCAATCTTTTTGCACCAGGGACTGGTTTCATGTTAGAATTTGTCCACGGATGCGGGGGGAGGGCGGGGATGGTTCAGGCGGTAATGCAGGCGACGGGGGGGGGGGGGTGGCAGATGGAGCTTCGCTCGCTTGCCCACTGCTCACCTCCTGCTGTGCAGCCTGGCTGCCAACAGGCCGCGGACCAGCACCAATGCCTGCCGTACACCATTCCCTCTTTTCTATCCCACAGCTACCGCGCTATTTCAGGCTCTCTTCATCTGGTTTTTGCCCTGAGACATGAACCGTATCAATTCCATCTTCCACGTGGCACCAGAGTGATCGTGCAAAAACACAGGATCATCTGCACCCCCTGACTCCCCTGCCACCTAGACTTCCACCTTCGTTGACTTTATTACTCACTTCATCCTTAATGCATCAACAATACAACATTTTCTTCTTTCTCTGAAATTTTTCTGTGAATTTTCTTCCTTCTTTTTACACACATGCTTTTCTGCCAGGAACCTCCCACTTCATGACACATCTTCACTCTCCTTTTACCTTAGCTTTACCTTTTTATCCTTATAGACTCTACTCAGATATATTCTTCACCACGTTGGCCCTAAACCTCCTTGTTGAAGGCTCCCACAAGTCTCCTTACAAGGCTTTGAAATTCTGCTTTTCACAACTGTCTCTCCTACTGAAAGGTAAACTTGAGGTCTGCATGCAATGAACAAACAATTACCACATCATCTGCTTCCATTTTCACTCATAGGCTATTATTCTCTAACTCCTCAGGCTGTTTGTCAGAAAAGACTTTTAGGGGATGTTCAGGATTGCTGAACTAAAAAAAGTCATCTGTTATTTTTTTCTTGGCTGAGTCCAGATGGCTATTATCAGTCACAGAGCATAAACATCTGTCCTCTGTTCTCCCAACAGCTGGGCTTTTTTCCTCGGAAAAGCTCCAGCCGGTGTTTCACATGAACTACAATCTGTAGACCAATGTCTAAATGGACTAAAGATACTCATCCTATCATTGCCTTCCTTCACAGAAAACTGCCAAAAGCAGCAAAAGCCTTAAGCTCAGAAAAGCCTTGGGCTCCTACTTGCTTACCTGGCTGTTTAATTTAATAGACAGGCCACAGTTAAAGCCAAAGATCTCAGCAAAAATAAATCAAATATATAAAAACCAAAACCTATGTAATATGACATCAAAGGCCCACACTTAGAGAAGCAGGAGGTAGATCTGCAGTGAAGAAAGAGTAAGGGAGGGGTCACAGAGAAGACGGACCAGGAAGAAATGGAAGCAGAGGGGGCACTCGCCCAGCGAATTGTGACTGAATTATGTGCAGACCACTGCGCTACATGCTGGAGAGTCCAGGTGCCCCTGGACTCCCCGCAGCTCAGAGTTCAGAGGGCTGTGAAAGCAGATCACAGCGTTTAAGCGCGTACAGAGAAAAGCATGGAAGCGCAAAAGGAGGGGTACCAGATCCATTCCACAGGAAGACAGCAGCACTAAATCATCAAGTGGCATTTGAGCTGAGGCTAAAGAGAGGAGCAGAAATTAGCTTGGGGCAAGTGGGGGTGTGATTTCAGGGTACAGACACAGCGTAAGCAAATACATGAAATGGGGAAACATCAGTGAGTGTGAAAAACTTCCCTGTTACTGGTGCACAAGTGGCCTGATGATGAGTCATGAGAGGTGCTACTGGACACATGACTAAGGGTCAGAGCATGGAGCACCTTCTATGAGGTTTTAAGGAGCCCTTGAATGTCTGCAACAAGTGGTGTCAGGTCTTCACTCTAGATCCATCCCACTGACTGCAGTGAGGGCTGTTTGGAGATACAGAGAAACAAGAGTGTGGACAGGAATGGTTATTCATGCTTCAAACTATTTCCGTATTTCTCCTGGGCTCACAAGCTAGACTACATTCCCCAGCCTCCCTTGCAGTCAGCTGTAGAATGTGGGTGATGTAACGTGAGCACTTCCACCTCTAGGCATTAGAAACCACCCCCATAATCCTCTATTGTCTCCTTCTGCTTTCAGGACCCTTGGATCAGGTGCTAAAGATAGTAGAATAACAGGATAGAACTGTCTGCAACCCTGGAACACTATATGGAGTGACTAAATACTTATACTGTATTAAGCCACAGAGATTTTGGCCATAAGACTCGCCTAACTTAAGGTCATGGTAATCCCTCCAGCCACAAGCTCAATATGAGCAGGGACTGCACCTGTTTTTTCTGTCATGGGGCAGGAATGAAATGAAACAAAATGGAACATGTTAAATGGATAAACCAATGGTCTGGTCAGTGGTGCTGAGCGTGAATTAGAGGGTGCTAATGTGGCAGAGAAGAAAATCATACCCAAGATAGAGGGAAAATAGCAACACTTGGAAATTAATTATTAACAGTTAGGGAGAAAGACGAGTCTAGAAGGGCTCCAGCCTGGCTGAACCAGTAACTGATGATGCCAACAGCTGAGACAAAGCGTGAAGAAGAAAGGTCACAGTGAAGAAGGAGGTATGATCTACTTAGATATATTGAATTTAGCATGGCAGTGGGATATCCACCAGCTTGTATAAAAGCATACACAGTCTGGATGGGAAATACACTTATGTGAGTTAGTTGTGTAGGGGTGATAATTAAATCTATGAGGGAGGATAAGGCTGGACACAGAGAGCATTTGAAAGAACAGAGGCAGAGAATGAACTGTGGGAACAGCATTCATAGCGGCAGGAAAGAAAGAGAAGTGTCAGAATGAAACCTACAAGATGTGATGTGGAGAGCATCCAAAGACGATCAAATGAGGGCCAAGTCCCAGAAACTCAAAGATCGGAGAGTTTGAAGGCAGACAAAGTAATCAACGGTGTTAAAACTACCAGAGCAACTCTGTAAGATGAGGAAGAGTGTTCATTCAGTTTGACAACTTGGATTCAATTGGTGACCATAGTGAGAAAGGTCTCAGTAGAATGATGGGTGCAATTATGTAACTACACTGAGGGGTGAGAGGAAGATGAGCTGGTGGAGACCACGCGTGTTAACTATTCTTTTTGAAAATTTGGATGAAAGAGGAAGAAGGAATTCTGTTGTACCTCTGTCTGAGGAAACTCAACCTCAAGAGAAGGGCTTTTGTGTGTGTTTGTTTTAACATTAGGTAGAGCTCTGGTGTTCAACGTGGGAGCCACGCATATGGCTAATGAACATTTGAAACATGGCTCATACATGCTGAGGTGTGCTGTGGAATAAAATTCACACCAGATTTTTGAAGCCTCAGTATGAAAGGAAAAGAACATAAAATGCCTCAATAATAATTTTTATATGGAATACAAATTAAACTGATAATAATTTAGATATACTGGGTTAATATTTTATTAAAATTAATCTTAATTTCTTTTTCCTTGTTTGAAATGTGCCTATTTGAACATATAAAATCACACATGTGGCTCATATTACATTTCTGTTGGGCAGCACTCAGTTGAAGCATGTTACAGGCTGTTAGGGATAAACAGTAATAACACTAACAGTATCTGTGGCAGGCAGAATTCTAGGACGGCTCCCAAGATACATACCTGTGCAGTCCTTTCCCTTTGAGTCTGCATGGTGGGACCACTGAAGATGAAAGGGTATCACTCTCCTGATTTGGTTACTAAACAGCTGACTAAGTAAATCAGAAGGGAGATTATCCTGGTGGCCCTGACCTAATCAGATGAGCCCTTTATAAGAAGGCAAAGCTTCAGAGAGATGCTCCCCAGTGGCTTCTAAGAAGAAACAGTGCATTGTTGTTTTGAGAGGAGGAGGCCACAAGGCAAGGACCTGAGAATGGTCTAAGAACAACCCCTGGCCAACAGCCAGTGAGAAAACAGGGATCGTAGTGCTGCAAGAGCAAGCACTGAATGTGACCAACAACAAGAATGAGCTTAGAAGACCCCAAGCCCAGGTGAGATCACAGCCCCAGCCGGGACCTTAATTTCAGCCTGCCCAGACCCTGAGCAGAGGACCCAGCTGACCCGCACCCATCCTCCTGAGGCACAGAAATCGTAAAATAATAAATCTGTACTCTTTAAAGCTGCTAAGTTTGTGGTAATTTGTTATACAATAATAGAAACTGAATATTATATCTAACATTTAATTAGCAATTATTTCATACCAGGTACCATATCAAGCACTTTAGATACAGCATCTCATGTGATAGTCACAAAACCTTCAGAAATAGTACCATGATTATTGCAATTTTACAGTAAAGGTGACAGAAACACAGAGAGGTTAAGAAACATTCCCAAGGTCACAAAACTAATAACTGGCATTATTCCAAGCCACTGAAGTTATTCTAACACGTATACCTTGAGGAGACAATCACAGCATGAGGAGTGTCACAGTTCATGACTGACTTTAAGATAAAGCATTACATCGAGAGGTTTGCAAAAAGCCAGAAAGACAGCATGGTACAGTCTGCATAAGCTGACAGCTGTAGAGATGAGATAATTCTACCATTTTGAGGGATATAAATGATTTTTTGCTGTCAATCTCAACTAAATAACAAATACTTTAAAAGTATGTAACATCTTTTAGAAAGTATAACTAAGATAAAGCAAAGACCAACCCTGCCAGAGAGAATTCTATCAGAGACTGTATGAAAATTAGGAGATCACTAAAAACTTTCAACCTTTCCTGTGACACAGGAGAAAAAGGTCCACAATAACAAGACAATGAACATTCCTTTTGACTATAACTGGAGAAAAGAGTCCATTCCCTAAGTCTTCCTAGTAAATAAAACAATGGTTAATAAAGTTACCATTAGATTAGAGAAAGACTTACCAAGCCACAGCCATTATAAGAGTCAAACAAGATCAAACAAGAGTGAACGACATCCTCCTTCAGGAAGATGGAAGAACAGTTTGAGATTAAATAGCTCAATTCTGGGCAGCAAGATCAGTACATAAACATAGTAAATGATAAGGCTGAATTTCTACTCATTTACAATCACCATCTCAGGTGAACTGATAACTGAGTAGTTAGATACATGCTGGGCCTAAGACAAGACGTTAATATTAAATCTCAGCGAAAATCACAGAAACTCAAGTCATACAAGAAAGTAGCATCTTGTTCCAAAAGAGACTCAAAAAACTTATACAGAGAAATGAGCGACCCCTCCCTGTGTGACCAACTGCTCCCTTATGCCACATAAACACCACCACTACTGCCACAAAAAACAGAGCCCCCTTAAAACGATCAATGAAGCCAAAAACAACTCTCCATCATATACATCATATACATAGACGCTGAATGTTACACCGTACTCTGGCCAAGCTACGGACTCACCCAACACCTTCTCTGGCCCTGACCCTGTCCCAAGAGTAATGTCCCAAACCTGCATCTCTTCTACTCTCCTGATCAACCGCTACCCCAGCCATTTTATTTCTCCAGACTTCCCTGCCTGCGTTAAATGAGCCCCTGTCATAGCTCCCTCTCGCTTCTGCTCAGACAACTCAGTTGCGAGCCCCCATCTAAGGCTAGGTTTTCCTGGACAGACCACAGTGTGAACCTTGACGCGTCTGCTACAGATCTGGGCAAGTGCATCAGACTCCTTTATTTAAAAGTTTTAGTTAGTGGTCAAATGCTTTCTTACAAGTTAACAATGATAAAACAAGTGTTTAAAAGGTAGTTGTCGTGTTTTAAAGGACAAAAATTGACTAATACTATAAGTGAAGATGTGTAATAATTGGGCATTTTCTTCAATCTTTTTTTAAACTCACGTTTATAGATAAATTGAGAGTCTATAAAGAGCCACAGACTCTGACCAAAGGGGTAAGACATACATACATATACACACGTAAAGCCTTTGGCATATTAATAGGTAAGGTTCTTTTCATGAACGTAATAATTAGCTGAAAACTCACTTTATCATTATTTGCTCCAATAGTAAATCTAGACAAAAGCAGGATTTTCTTGAATCCCAACCAAAGAGTTTCTACTAATGGCAAAACTACGAGACCCTATCATAAGTCAAGTTAACTTCTGAGACAGGTTCACTACACAAAAGTCTAATAAAAAAGGCTCTAGTGAATTATAAATTAAGAAGTATGAAAAAACTAAATCTCTCTATATAAAATTATACTACAATAAAATATAGTATATGAATATATAATTACAGTATAATACAATATATAAACACACACACACGCACATATATACATATATATATAAACTTCTCCCAAAATATACCAAGGGTAATTTCTAACTTTAAAAAATATCATGAAACTAGTAACACTATGCTATTTTAAAAAACATACTGATCCTCAAATATAATCTACTAGAATTTGCTAGTGTTCTATTTTCCATTTAAGAATCTTTAATATTCCATAATACCAGAAGAAAATTTTACTGAGGCTACAGCATTAATATGCATCTAGAGGTGCCTAATTTTTAAAATTGAGAGCTACTTTAGAACCAGAGAAAGATAGAAATACCTTGAACTCACTACTAAAACCATAAAGTACATATGTATTTCTACATACATAGAATGCATTTATCAAATCAAAATATTTGTTTGTCTACTCTCACAACAATAACATTTAAAAGTTTTTACTTGAAACGTATCATTTCAAACCTTCTCACCTATCAGAAGAGGGACACAGAATCATGTCTTCCTGATCTGGAGATGAGAGAACCAAGGCTCGTACAGGTTTAATGATTTACGTAATGTTATTCACCTCATAGGTGGCAGAGCAAAACTTCTGACCCAGGCCCTAGGATTACAGATCATTGCTTTTACAAAAAGGCACGTTGCTAGGTTCTGAGAGGATTCTAAGAAGAATCTGGTCCAGTCACTATCCTTAAGAAGCTTACAGACATCAGAAGGTCATGGAAGAAACAGGTACATGCATTAACTGGGATGACACAGAACAACAGGGTTCAAAAGAGGAGAATGAGTAAGGTACCATTAGGGGTACAGCTCACCTGGGTAACGAACAAAGACCTTGTAGAGAGACTGGAATCAAACAGCCATTGTGGGGAGGGGGTCTACAGCCCCTCCTACTCTATATAAACTAGTCTTCCCACGAATCCCTGGAACATGCAAGATCAGTCCTCGTTTCCCATCTCACGCTCTTAGAACTCCTCAACCTCTCATGGAATTATAATGAGGATGTTGGAAATATGTTACTGGTAATAGTAACGAATGTTTCTACTTTAATATTGGTTAGGAATTCCAATTATAATGAAGTAAATGAACTTACTTCGAGAGAGATTCTCAAGGGCTTTTCCCAGTTTCTTGCTCTCTTGAAGGATGTGGTTCAATTCATCAAAATCACGGCTTTCTGGTTTAGTCCTCCAGTTCCACTTAGGATGATCTACTGACCTTGGCACTATGTTTAAAAAAAATGATTACTTCATAAGCATGCTACATAATGATAAAAACTTACTATTCATCATTATGTGAAAGACTGTATCAAGATCAGTGTACAGAATAAAAATGTTTGGAAATGGTTTTCTTGTGAGCAAACAGAGGGGAAGTTATGAAGCTGGGTTTTAAGAAATGTTTTAACTGAACAAGTAAGGAAGTGTGACAGTGTTTATAGAACAAAGAAAATTCAGGTGCTGATTTAAAACTAATAATTTGTATAAATCAGGGAAAAAACACAAGCAAAGTATATTTTCTATTATGTTTTAGCAGCTTAAAAAATAATTGCTACCTTCTTCATGAGCAATTAGTTAAATGTTTTTAAGACATTATTGCTGTCTTCTGATAAAACAAAGAAGACTGAATATTTATACCTACCTTCCCTTTCCCTCATATTCCCACTAAAATTACATTATGGTATTTTTCTTTTATCAAAGAATCGGTTGAATAAAGAGAGAAGACATCATTAGACAAGAAATAGCTACACATGTTTTTTTTGGAAGATGCAAAATGAACTGAGTGGTAACTGGATTTAGCAAGGTAGAGAATACTGAAACCTAGTCCCTGAAGAGAGAGATGCCCCAAAAAAGTGGACATTTCATACCATTTAAACATGAAAGCATCAATCAAGGAGGACCAATGCCAAAATAATAAGGATATAAAAACATAATTGCCTTTCAGATTGGAAGGATCCATAAAATGTCCACAGCATAATGTAAGGCATATTATCACAAAATTTTACAACAGTGATAATAAAGAAAACATCTTTAAAAGCTTTCAGGGACAAAAATAGCAAATCAAATTGTCATCCGACTTCTCAATAGCAATGCTTGGCCCCAGAAGACACAGGAGAAATTCCTTCAAAATTCCATCTGAAGATCACTTCTAACTTAGAATTTTATATCCAATGAAAGAATCAATCAAGATACTTGTAAGGACTCAGAAATGTATCTGGCAAGCACTCTTTTTCAGAAAGCTCCTAATGGAGGTGCTCCACCAAAATAAATAAGTGAACCCAAAACTGGAAAGACTTGAGATTCAGGAAACAGATAATCCTCCATAAGAAAAAGGAAAAGGTAAGCCTTGGGATGACAGTAAAGGATGGTCTCAGCAGAGAGCTAAGAAAAAGTCTGGAAACTAAGGAGTAAAGACTGGAGCAAGAGGACAGAGGGCTACAGGAGAGAAGTCTCTAAAACCTCTTAAATGAAATAAAGTATAAAATATAAACTAAGACAGAAGAACACGATGTATTTAAGCATATTGAGAGTGTTTAATATATACTTTAAGGCAGGGTTTGGTGAAGCATTAGTGATGGGTACAGAGAAAGTAAAGCAAACAGAAAAACAAGCCAATTATTAATTCTAGAAACAAATTAACAGTTGGCTACTTTAAGGCTCTACTGTGAAAAAGGTTAATTAACATAATCATGAAAAAGTCAATGCAAAGTACACATTAACCAACATCTGAAATAGCTGCCTGCCTGTACTATGAGAATGTGATGGGCCCTGGGTATAAAGCACAGTGTCTTAGAAGGAGGTCAAGAGATAATGCCTCAAACTTAAAAACTGAAAGAGAACTCTATAAGTATCTTGTATATTTAGATATGTAGATCTGTGTACCAAAAGAAACATCTAAGAGTTAAAAGTGGTTCCACATTAAAAGCAGAACAGGAGAAAAAGAAGGACACCATTGCTTTGTGGTACTAATTTGCTTTTTAAACCATATATATTTTTGTTTTGATAAAAATAAAATAATTTTTAAAAGTTTATATGGTAAGGCTATAAGAAAGACAGTCTCAACCTACTGAAAATTTTTTTCTGCTACCTTTTTAAAAGTAATTCAGAAATATTTATTATAATAAAACATATACTGATCCTCTGACTCAGCAATCTTATTCTGTCTGGTAAATTATCGTAAGTAAATGAAAACACTCATACTTATGTATATATGTACAAGGTTGTTTATTTTATCGGAAAGTGCACGATATTTGTTTATTTCACCAAAAAGTTTGTGGTGGCAAAACTCTGGAAATAATGTAACTGCACTTTAACAGGGGAATAAATAAATTATGGCATATTCACACTATGGTACAGGTATGCCCTTATGGAAAAGTATAACACAGATCTGAATTTATTTGCATGGAGATATGTCCATAATACATTTTAAAATAATAGAAACAAGTTGCTTAAGAATGTGTACTGTACAGTTTAAAGCCAGTTTTATAAAGCAATTCAACTCACACATTTTATGTTAGTTTATACAAAGAAAAGGATGTAAAAGGATGCAAACTATTTCAAAGGAAGTCAAAAGATACAAACTATTTCCAAGGGAGTAGACTTTAAGATGGCTAAAGGGAGAGAGACTATCTTTCTACATGTCTCTATTTTTTTCATTGTCAAAATAAGTAAATATTACTTCTATAATTTAAATAAATCTAAACTAAAAACATGCAGCTGCTTCCTCCGTGTTTCTTTGTTTACGGGACTCTGGGAAGGAGATGTCAGCTAACATCAACACACCAGTGTTCAAGTGTGGACAGTGGAAGCAGTGATTGTGATCAATGGTTTTCGAAAACACTTCCAGGCATATTGCTATTACGCCACAGGTCATTCCCCAGGAGTTCCCGGGGGGACAAGCCCAGGCACAGGGAAGAGAAACTCAGAAGAGGAGACAGAGAAAACTGTATTTGAACCAGATCCTTCAAAACATTTACTGGCACTTTTGTTAACCTTTTTTGAATAATTTCTCTAATCTGCATCATTACATTATCTAATTTTCCCAGAAATTACCATATCCTATTAAGATCTCATCAATTAAAAAAAATAAGAACATAGGTTTTTAAAAAAAATCAGTCCCAATCAACCTCCCCAGATAATCATGTGACATGCCCCGCTGCCCACCCTAGCAGCCTTTGCAGAACTCCACCTGAATGTATCCACGTGGGCAAGCCCAGGTGAGACCAGCAGAACTGCCCAGCCCATTCACTGAACCATGAGAAATTATAAATTGTTGTTTTAAGCTACTGAGTTTAGGGGAGGTCATATGCAGCACTACAGAGAAATGAAATGACACCCAAGCTCTTTTCCTCAGCAACTTTTGAGAGAAACTAAGACAAATTTATTTTTATATTTTTGTAGCTTGTGACAATTTGCTACACATCCAATTTATCCAACTTATGATCCAATTTATCATAGGATCCAAATCTAGGACAAGGAAGGCCACAGTATAATCATGGTCTAATCAACTACACTGGATAATTTCAAAAGATGTTTCGATAAATAATGGAAGGTGATTTGGGAAGTCATCAGCCCAGTATACAGTCTCCAGATGAGAATCTCTAAAGGTTTCTGATGGATCAAAAACCTTGAGGGACTTCCCTGGTGGTCCAGTGGGTAAGACTCTATGCTCCCAGTGCAGGGGGCCCGGGCTCGATCCCTGGTCGAGGAACTAGATCCCACATGCATGCCGCAACTGAGAAGTTTGCACGCCGCAGCGAAGATCCCGCATGCCACAACTAAGACCCAGCGCAGCCAAAATAAATATAAATAAATAAATAAATAAATATTAAACAAAACAAACAACCTTGCTTAGGTCATACTTAGTATTAAAACTTAGGGCTACAGTTTAAATACATTTTCTAAAAAATATCCTCAGGAGACATGGAAAACAGCAGAACAATATAAACAACATAATATGACCCATATGAGGTGAAAGAATCTGAGATTAGGGACAACCTATAACATCACTGAGACAAAACTCACCCCCAAAGCAGGAGCCCACCCACAGCACCGTGTAGATGGGCATGCTCCGTTCATTCATAAAGAGGTCACTACTTCACAAAACAGCCGATTGTATATTGAACAGGGCCTATTTTGAACAATTCTTTCTTATATTAATCAAATTCTGACTCACTGATACCTCTACCAATAATTTCCATCTGTGGGTTAAATAATAAATTTACCATTTCCTCCAAATGACTTTTGAGATACTATCTATCTATTTCTTTGGAATCAAAATAATTTCAATTATTTAGATCTTTCAACTCTGTTTTCTAAAATTTAATAAATGCTAATATTCTTTCCTGAAAGTTTCTCCTATACTTTCATTTAAATATGCCAGGAGGTTTCCCAGTACTATAGATATACCTAAAATTGATAACAGTGAATTTATTACTTCATGTCTCCTGCCTTCTGCATTTCCATATTATGATTTTTCAGACATTGTTTTGCCATCTTCATTCTCTCGTATCTATGTTAACTTGTGTTTTCTATACACATGCATGGTCTTTTCATTTCTTTCCTAAAATTTTAGCAAATATACAGCTATTCCTCTTTGTATATGCTGTGCTAAATGCAACATTAAAAAATAAATGAGAAATCCTCCCCCGAATACAAAAGCATAAATAAAATTACTGAGGACTGGTTTTAGTTTTTGGTTTTAACTGAAGCTAACGTACTTACCTCAATTTTCTCATCTGGATCACAAATTTGAAATAGCTATAAAAGAATCAGTGTACACTATCATGCACAAGGGATTGACAGACAAATGCTCTGCTAGTTCTTCCTGCCAAGACCCTACTCATCATCCTCAACCACTCCACCAGAACCACCACTCCACCAGGTAAACAGTAGAAATGCTTGAACCACAAAGGAAAAAACTTCATCGAACCCTATTTGTCATTATTTTTCCTCTATGACAAATCAAAATTGAAAATTAAAAACATAATATTATCTTGCAGATCTTTGTACCTATACCAGCTTGCACTGTGTAAGGTGCTTTTTTGTTATCTGAAAATGCACAGCTTCTAAACTGTTATCTCATGAGACTAGGACACATTTTAGCACTAATTAATCCTTAAATTCTCATTTACTCATTTATTCACTCATTTGTATATAGCACAAAGCACTGTCCTAGGTTCTGGGAGTAAACCAGTGGGAATAAATGTAACAAAATTCCCTGCCCTCATGGGGATGACATTCTACAGGAGCTCACAATCTATTGCATAGGCTAACAGGTTATTTTGTTCTTCACTGGCCTAAGTAATATATAGTATCTATTTTTAAGTAAGCTTTAGCAATAGAGATGTTTTTAATGAATGTTAATGATATTTACCGCATATGAAAGTTAATGACTTAATATTATTGTCTTTTTTCCTTTTGAGAACAATCACTTAGAAAACTTTTTATATATATTACATAAATGTTTCTGCCAGACAATACTTCAGTTAAGAAAATATCCTTTGATTCTAAAAGTCCTTTTATTTAGTTTTGTTTTAAAGTAAGAAATTGATGTAAAATTTTATCAAATACCATTCAAGTATTATTTGAGATGTTATATGACTTTTCTTATTTTATCAATTTGTATAATGTACCAACATACACCTAAGGGTAGTCCCAAAAAGGAGAAGAAAGAATATTTGAAGAAATAATGATTGAAAGATATTCCATGAAAACAGAAACCAAAGAGAGCAGGGGTGGCTATACTAGTATCAGACAAAACAGACTTTAAGACAAAACATGTTACAAAACAAAGAATATCATATATTGATAAAAGGGTCAATCAGTCAAGAAGATTTAACAATTATTTAACATATACACACCTAACAACAGAGACCCCAAATACATGAATCAAACACTGACGTAACTGAGGGTATAGAGTTCTACAATAAAAGTTGGAGACTCTAATACTTCACTGTCAATAATGGATAGAACAACTAAACAGATCAATAAGAAAACAGAGTACTTGAACAACACTATAAACCAATTAGATCTAACAGACATATTGAGAAAAATACACAGAATAACAGCCATACATATTCTTCTTCCAAGTGCACATGGCACAATCTCTAGTATAGACCATATGTCAGGCCACAAAATAAGTCTCAATATGTTTTAAAATATTTAAATCATAACAGTATCTTCTCTGGCCACAATGGAATGAATTGGAAATAAAAAGAAAAAGAAAAACCAGAAAATTCACAAACATGAGAAAATTAAACAACACACTCTTAAACAACCAATGGGTGAAAGAAGAAATCCTAAAGGAAATTAGAAAATATCTTGAGACAAATGAAAATGAAAACACAACATACCAAAATTTATAGGACACAGCAAAAGTGGTGCTCAGATGGGAATTTATAATTGTAAAGCCCACATTAAAAAGCAAGAAACATCTTATACCAATAACTGATCTTTATACCTTAAAGAGGTAGAAAAAGAAGAGCAAACTAAACTCAACCTAGCAGAAGGAAGTAAATCATAAATATTAGAACAGAGATAAGTGAAATAGAAGATACAAATGTAATAGAGAAAAATCAACAAAACCAAAAGTTGATTCTTAAGAAAGATTTTAAAAATTAACAAACCTTTAGCTAGATTAACTAAGAAAAAAGGGAAAAGACTCAAATTACTAAAATCAGAAATGTAATCAAGTCTGTAATCTACAAACTTTACAAAAATGTTTCTAAAAGGCATTATAAGAGAATATTATGAATGCCAATAAACTGGACAACCTAGATGAAATGGAAAAATTCCTAGAAACAAACAAACTACCAAAAGCTACTCAAGAATAAACAAAAGATTTATAATAAGTAAAGACACGGAATCAATGATCAACATCCTCACAACAAAGTCAAGCACAGGACAAGGTGGCTTCATTGGCGAATTCTACCAAACATTTAAAGAAGAACTGACACCAATTCTTCTCAAACACTTCCAAAAAAACAGAAAACGAGGGAATACATCTAAACTCATTCTATAAAGCCAGCATTGCCCTGACACAAAAGACAAAGATATGACAAGAAAACTACATACCAATATCTCTTCTGAATACAGATGAAAAAATCCTCAACAAAATAGTAGCAAATCAAATTCAGCAGCATATTAAAAGGATTATGGAAACACGAAAGACTTGAATAGCCAAAGCAATCCTGAGGAAGAAAATGGAGCTAGAGGAATCAGGCTCCAGGACTTCAGACTATACTACAAAGCTACAGTAATCAACACAGTATGGTATTGGCACAGAAACAGAAATATAGATCAATGCAACAGGATAGAAAGCCCAGAAATAAACCCACGCATCTATGGTCAATTAATCTACAACAAAGGAGGCAAGAACATACAGTGGAGAAAGACAGTCTCTTTAATAAGTGTGCTGGGAAAACTGGAAAGCTACATGTAAATGAATGAAATTAGAATATTCTCTAAAACACAAATAAACTCAAAATGGATTAAAGACCTAAATGTGAGGCTGGATACTATAAAACTCTTAGAGGAAAACATAGGAAGAACACTCTTTGACATAAATCGCAGCAGTATCTTTTTGGATCCACCTCCTAGAGTAATGAAAATAAAAACAAAAATAAACAAATGGGACCTAATTCAACTTAAAAGCTTTTGCACAGCAAAGGAAACCATAAAGAAAACAAAAAGACAACCCACAGAATGGGAAAATATATTTGCAAACGGAGCTACCGACAAGGTATTAATCTCCAAAATATATAAACAGCTCGTGCAGTTCAACATCAAAAAAACAAACAACCCAATTAAAAAATGGGCAGAAGATCTAAATAAACATTTTACCAAAGAAGACATACAGGTGGCCAAAAAGCCCATGAAAAGATGCTCAACATCGCTAATTATTAGAGAAATGCAAATCAAAACTACAATGAGGTATCACCTCACGCTGGTCAGAATGGCCATCAACAAAAATCTACGAACAGTAAATGCTGGAGAGGGTATAGAGAAAAGGGAACCCTCCTACGCTGTTGGTGGGAATGTAAATTGGTACAACCACTATGGAGAACAGTATGGATGTTCCTTAAAAAACTAAAAATAGAGCTACCATATGATCCAGCATTCCCACTCCTGGGCATATATCCACAGAAAACCATAATTCGAAAAGATACATGTACCCCAATGTTCATGGCAGCACTATTTACAATAGCCAAGACATGGAAGCAACCTAAGTATCCATCAACAGAGAAAAGGATAAAGAAGATGTGGTACATATATACAATGGAATATTACTCAGCCATTAAAAAGAATAAAATAATGCCATTTGCAGCAACATGGATGGACCTAGAGATGATCATACTAAATAGAGTAAGTCAGACAGAGAAAGACAAATATCATACAATATCACTTATATGTGGAATCTAAAAAGATGATACAAATGAACTATTTACAAAACAGAAACAGAGTCACAGACTTGGAAAACAAACTTATGGTTACCAAAGGGGAAAGGTGGGGGGAGGGATAATTAGGAGTTTGGGATTAACATATACACACTACTATATATAAAATAGATAATCAACAAGGACCTACTGTATAGCACAGGGAACTCTACTCAATATTCTGTAATAACCTATATGGGAAAAGAATCTGAAAAAGAATGGACATATGTATATATATAACTGAATCACTTTGCTGGACACCTGAAAATAACACAACACTGTAAATCAACTATACCCTATATAAAATAAAAATCAAATTTAAAAAAGTATTTATAAGCTGTTCCCATGCAATAAAAACTAAAACTAATAAATGAACTCATAAAAAAAAAGGATTAAACATCATGACCAAGTGGGATTTATCCATGAACGCAAAAGTTATTTAACATAAGAAAATAATCGGTGTAATAATTATGTTAATATAATCAATTTTAAAATGCATGATTATTTTGATTGATGGAGAAAAAGGCTTCTGACAAAATTCAACATTCTGTCATAATAAAAGCTCCCAATAAACTAGGAGTAGAAGGGAATGTCTTCAATATAATAGAAGACGTTTATGAAAAACTCACAGCTAACACCACGTAGATCAGTAAAATAATAAAATTTTCCCCTTAAGATGAGGAACAAGAAAGGATGCCTGTTTTCATCACTTCTATTCAATACTATTAAAATTTCTATCCAGACCAAGTAGGCAAGAAAAAGAAATAAACAGCATTCAAATTGGAAAAGGAAAAGGAAAACTATCTCTACTTGCAGACGGCATGAACTTATATGTAGAATAGCCTAAAGAATCCACAAAAACATGGTTGCAGCTAATAACAAGCTCAGCAAAGTTGCAGGATATAAGATCAATACTTGAAAATCAGTTGTATTTCTAAACACTACCAATGAACAATTGGAAAAAGAAAATAAGAAACAATTCCGTTTACAATAGCATACAAAAGAATAAAATACTTAGGTATAAACGTAACCAAGAAGGTGCTAGTCAGTACACTGAAAAGTACAAAACACTGTTCAAAGAAATTAAAGAAGACAAATAAATGTAAAGGCATCCCATGTTCATGAACTGGAATCCTTAACAATGTTGAGATCACAATAATCCCCAAATGATCTATTAACAGAATGTATTTCCTATTAAAATCTCGATGACCTTTTTCAGCAGAAATGGAAAAGCTGATCCTAAAAATCATATGGAATTGCAAAGAACCCTGGATAGCCTAAATAATGTTGAGAAAGAAAAACAAAGGTCAAGTACTCACACTTCCCAATTTTAAAACTCATTATAAAGCTTCTGTAATAAAAATAGTGTGGTACTTATATAAGGATAGGCATATAGAATAGTGAAATAGTACTGAGAGTCTAGAAATAAATACATTCATTGTCAACTGCTTTTCAACAAGGGTGCCAAGACCATCATTTAATGAGTAAAAAATAGTATTTTCAATAAATGATGCTGTCCAACAAATGGACAACTCAATATCCACATATAAAAGAATGAATTTAGACCCCTACCTTACATCATAAACAGAAACTAACTCAAAATGAATCAAAGACCTAAATTTAAGAACTAAAACTATGAAACTCTTAGAAGAAAACATAGGGGTAAATCTTTATGGTCTTGGATTAGGCAAGGGTTGACACCAAAAGCACAAGAAAAAAAAAAGAGAGAGAGAGAGAAATAGATAAATTGGGCTTCATCAAAATTAATAACTTGCATATCAAAGAATACTATCAAGAAAGTGAAAAGACAATCTACAGAATGAGAGAAAATATCTGTAAATCATATATCTGATAAGGGTGTAGGATTAGAATATATAAAGAACTCTTGAAACTCAAGGAAAAAAAGGGTAACAACTTACTTTAAAAAATGAACCAAGGATCTGAATAGATATTTCTCCAAAGAAGATATACATATGGCCAAGAAGAACATGAAAGGATGCTCAACATCATTAGTTATCACAGAAATGCAAATCAAAACAACAATGAGATACCACTTCACACCCATTTGGATGGTATAATATTTTTGTTATAAATAGAAAAAAACAAATGTTGGTGAGAATGTGAGGAAACTGAAAACCTCTTACATTGCTGGTGGGAATGTAAAATAGTACAGCCTTCATAAAAAACAACTGGCAGTTCTCCCAAAAGTTTAAACATACAACATGACCCAGCAATTCTACTTCAAGGTATATACTCAAAATAATGGATAATGAGTGTTCAAACAGTTACTTGAGCATGAAATGTTTATAGCAGCACGATTCATGATAGCAAAATGTAGAAACAACCAAAATACCCTACAATAGATGGATGGATAAACAAAATGTGGTATATCTATACAATGGAATGTTATTCAGCCAGAAAAAAGGAATGAAGTTCTGATACCTGCTGCAATGGGAATGAACCGTGAAAACATGAATATTATGCTGGGTAAAATAAGCCAAACACAGAAAGCTCACACATTATATGATTCTATTAATATGAAATAACCAAAATAGGTAAATTCACAGGAACAGAAAGCAAGTTCCCAGAGGCTGGTGGGAGGTAGAAATGTTGAGTGACTGTTTATTTGTTACAGAGTTTCCTTTTCTGATGATGAAATGTTTTGGAACTAGAAAGAGGTTACGGTAGCACAGTATTTTGAATGTACTAAATGCCACTGAATTGTACATTTTAAAATGGTTAATTTTTGTTATGCTAATTTAACCTAAAAAAAAGCATTTTAGAGTGATTTGTTATGAAGCCATGGTAACTAGAACATCTCTAAAACTTTTTTGCCTCTCCAAGGTCACAAAGTTATATTTGTATGTTTTATTTTAGAAGTTTCATTGTTTTTGTTTCCATCTTTAAGTCTATGACCCATCTCAGTTTGATTTTCAGTATGAATTAAGGTAGGGATCAACTTGTGTGTATTTTCCATATGAATGTCCCATGTTGAAGGGATTTTTCTTTTCCTACTGTATTGCTTAGATGTTCTTGTGGAAAATCATTTGACCGCATACATAGGTCTATTTTTAGACTCTTTATTAAATTTAATTGATCTATTTGTCCATCCTTTCACCAAAATCACACTGTCTTGATAACTGTAGTTTTATAAGACTTGAAGTCAGGTAGGGTAAATTCTCCAAACTACTTCATGTTTTTCAAGATTGCTTTAGATAATCATGGTTCTTTCCCTTTCCAAATCAATTTAAAATAATACTGTCAATTTCCATGGGTCAAATACCTGCTAGATTTTGGATAGGGATTGTACTTATTTCAATAGGAGATTGTTATTTATTTCTCTGCTCCTCTTTTCTTGCCTTTGTTTTGGGAGAATAAATCAAAAAATTTGGGGCATCCTATTTTAATAAATTTATTAACTTTTTATTTATGCCTTTTTGTGCTTCTTTTTAGTGGTGCTTTACATATTACAATATACAGCTTTAACTTACCATGGTCTATGTTCAAAAGATATTCTATTACTTCAGGAATAATTTATGTTTCAACCATATATTTCCAATCAATAACTCTGAATCCTATATACTATCTCTACATACATCATTAAACATTCATGATACTCTGTTATTAATTTCCTTTAAAGAGCTAACAGTCGAATGGAACCAGAGGTTGAGAGCAGGTCACCTGAACAGGAAAAGATATCAGATCCCAGCCCACCAGTAACATTTTGTGGCTACACAGCATCCCATAAATAGCAAAGGCTCTGCAAAATGAAAGACCTTACAGCATTCTACCCTCAAGGTGATGTGATCCAGGACTCAGCCCTTTAAAATAAGCCCCTAGGGTTATGGATTTATCATTGGGAGAGGGGGAGAGAGACAGACAGAAAGACATTTCCAAGGATAGAAAGGGAAATGTGAGACTGAGAACTGATTGATTTCATTTTTCATTTATTCCTTTACATTTTTTTCATTGAATACTTATTAATTGAGCCAGGAGCTGTACTGGACATTACTGGGAATATGGTTGTGAACAACACATTTAAGTTTTAAACTTGTATATTTTTTTAAATGTTAGGACCAAATTTCATAAACCAAACTGGTGAAGCAGGATAATTTAGCTACAATCATAATTTTAAAAGAACATTTGTAGTTTGTAGTACTTCACATAATTCTCACAAGAACTTTGTGGTTGATAAAATACTTTTTATGAGTACCACTATATAAAGAAAGAAACTCAAGGAGTTAATTTCAGTCATTTTCATAAATGAGCCAAATTCAGATTCCAGTTAGCACATAATGATTTTTCAAATTTTTCAAACAAAAGTAAGTATTTTCTACCTTTTCCTTTTCCTGTTTAAATTAAAATCAAACACCTCACTCTGTAACAACCACAAGAAACTGATGTGTAAGAACAGCTTTCAAGCTCTCTTGTCTTCCAAGAATAACTGACTTGCTACAAGATCCTAAGCTACATGACATGTTTATGCATATGTGGTGGTAACAGAGCACTGGAAAAACTTAGTGGCTGGAAAGGCAGTGGGAAAGGAGGAGAGACATTGAGAGAGAAGGGGTACTTCTCATCGTGGGAGAGAATAAATATACAAGCTTCAGTAATAAATGGGTAGGGCTTCAGAGAGATCCTGGGTGAAGGATTTTTTTTAAATTTTGTTAAATGTTTTGAACAGAAATCTTCTTTGCTTTCCCTCTAAAATATTTGCTTTTATGTCCTTTATTAAATGTAGGGTTGGTATTGCTCTGAACGTGATAAAACACTGCAACTGTTCATGAGAGGCAAGGGACCTGCTCCACGCAGTTTACATTCTTAAAAGAATACTGTACTCAAAAGGATCTAAATCGATTACACATGCTTGAGAATATGAGTGAGTAGCTATATATAAATAAAGCTCAATGTTAATGCTGAAACAAACGTGAAATTCATTCGAATAGCCAGAATATCAGATAAAAAGTTTGGCTTCAATTCTTACCTTTTCTTCATTTTACTAACACACACTTACATACATTAAGTAATATATGAATGACAAACTTCCTTACATGATTTTGATTCTGGTGATGGTGGAGAAATATTAGACACAGCAAGGTCGCTTTTTGACTTTTTAGGCTTCTTTGCATTTAACTGCCAGGGTTTATCATAGTTTCTGAATTCCCTTCTTGTTCCTTTATGTTCTGTTAAAACAAAAAAAAATACATATAAAAATAGTAGTGATTTCATGATTGGTCAAAAACTAAATCCATGTAGTAATTAGATATACCTGGCAAAAGCTATGTCACCTCATATCAAAATAATGCAAATGTCCCAAAGTATTACTTGCTTTATTTCTCCTGTAAATTTGAGTTTTGAATTTGATATGAATTAGCTTATATATTAATATGATTAAGATCATGGTAAACTGTGAAATTATTCGAAAGTCTTTTTAAGGCACAGATTACTTAAAATAACACTCTATAAATGGGTGTCATGGAATAAAGCCTTGTATTCTGTTGTAGATAAAAACAGCTAAGTGTTTAAGTAAATTTTACTCATTTGATGCTACCTTATCGTATTCACTATGGCACATAAAACCACTGGTGCTCACCTACACTTCCTCCATAGTCTCTCTCATTTTTTCCACTGTTCTGTTCAAGAAGGAGTAGTTCAACCACCTTTACTGAAAGCTGTAGTTCCCCTTCAAAGGTGGTCAGTGTCATACCAACTTCCAAATGAAATGATCTTTCCAGGAGTTCATCTCTCTTAACTTCTTTGCATTCCATATTTTTAGACAGACTTATATTGTGGAATTTTTTCTTCTCTTATTCTCAGGGCATTACATGCTCCTCATCCCCATATCACCTATCTTACTGTTCCTTCTCTGTCTTATTCATGCTTTCTTATCTTTCATCTGTATGACATTCCTTAGTTTCCTTCTGCCTTCTTGTTTAAATTTAAACAGCTTCAAATCATCCCAGCTCTATGGGTGACTCATAAATCCTTCTCTGACTACCCACTTGTAAATACCAAGTAGACATCATGAGATATTATAGGGATTCCTCAAATTTTCATGTTAAGTTTGTACTTAATGAGCTGTTGTCCAATTTTTCTACTTCCAACATCCCATTAAATACCAAAAGAGGCACAAATATTCTAAAACACTAGGAACAGAAATATTGGTCTATATTCTGCCAGAACCCAGGAAGTATTTCCATAGATAGAATTAAGACAAAAGATCGGCATATCAGAAAGAGACTGAAAAATTTCTAGACATCCACAATGCTTGCCCCTACCTCAGATTTATCTCCTTATATTGTTTCACAATCTATCAGAATTTTGCGTTTTACATACAAACTAGAACCGTACTTTCTTCTAGTGCAACATAGCTAAAAGAATAAAAAATCACAGACACAAAACATAGCATCTCATGATACAAAGAAAAACTAAAAGGAGCCAGA
Source organism: Balaenoptera physalus (assembly GCF_965194825.1). Classification (NCBI taxonomy): domain Eukaryota; kingdom Metazoa; phylum Chordata; class Mammalia; order Artiodactyla; family Balaenopteridae; genus Balaenoptera; species Balaenoptera physalus. The sequence continues at coordinate 14,360,106 of NC_138895.1, read as the reverse complement.
AACAATGATATATTGGATTTTATGGCTTTTTCAATTCTCTACTATTGGAAAGAAAAAAAAAATCCAGATTAATTTAAATATTCCAGCAATGATATTGTTCTTATTTAGTCAGTTAAAAAGAGATGAGAGACAGAAAGTCACTTGTCAGTCTAGCAGAGACCTACAGGATTTGACTGATACTGGAAATTTTAGTAGCAACCATGATTTCACCTGTCTCCCCCAAATTTTTGAGAACTAAACGGTTCAAGCTATATGGTGAGGGAACAAAAAAGAAGAGTCTACCTACACTATTTATTGACAAACCTGAAACTAGACAGAACATTCCTCATTTAAATTCAAATAGACAGAAAATAAATATCATTTTAAGAAGGAAGATTCAGTATAAAAAACAAAAATACATCATTCAAAATATAGAGGAAATTCACAGTTTGGGGAAAGATTTTCTATGAAAAAACCTTTAAATTTTAGAATGCAGCTATTTTATCTTCTTAATAAAAATAAAAGAAAATAGAGTCTGTGAAGCAGAAAGAAATGAGAAAAGAGATAAAACATAAAAATATAACTGCTAAGAGAAATTAAAGAAGATAAGGAAACACTGACAGGAAGCTAAAATGCAATACGTACCAACATTTAAATTTGTGTACAAAGCCAGAAAGAGAAAACCAGTACTACAGAAAACTGAATCAGTGACACACAGAACATGCTTGACAAACCTCCCTAGAAATTATCAATAAAGAAAACTCAATTTATACATAGTTGATTTTCTTGAAGAAGAAATCAAAACAAACACAACAGAAACATTAACTAAGTACACAAGAAGAAAACTGTTCTAGGCTGAAGACCTGGGTTTGCTAATTGAAAGGATTCACTGAATAAAATGAAAAATTAAAGAAAAAAGACAAACATCTATATGTAGTCCCAGTAAAACTTTGGAATATCAGAAATAAAGAAAAAACAAATCCCATAAGTATTTAATAACAGAATATCGAAAAATGAGTAAAAACAAGGTTGCTTTCAATTTTCTCCTAGACATTAAATGACAGACTTCTGAGAAGATGTTATGTCCCAAGATGCTGGATACATTTAAAAGCAAAAAGAGGGCACCTTCAGATACTTTCAAAAAGTACTGACCTATATATTTTGACGATTGAGACATTTTCTAACTAATTAGAAAAAGCACCAAAAGAAATAATTCAAAATTACAGTTACAGTTTAAACTGGCATTATTTACTGTCACCTGAATTATAACTTCATCAGTTAATATTCACATCCAAGAATTAGTCTATGCTTTCCTTCTCCCTCCTGCCATACCCTTCCCTCTAAAATCTTTCCTCTTCACCTCCTGCGGCATACGTTCCACGGTAAACAAACAGCCCTCTATCTTCAAATCCCCTCCAAGTCAGAAGAGCCACTCATTCTTTCCACAAGGGCACTCCCGCCTCTGCAGTTTCCTGGAATGAAGGGTGTTCATTCCCCCACGTGTCACCTGCCACAGACTGCGTTTTTCTGGTCCATCCACGTTAAGCTGAAAGCTTCTCCTCTCTTGTGGTAAGTGCTGCCTGTCTACACTGCTCACCCCTCTTCATTACTGCATCTTTCTGCTCCTGATTTCTGCCACAGCCCTACTCGAGACACTGGCACCGTCACCCTTGACCTTTTAACAGCGAGAATGAAACCCTGGTGACCTCTTAATCCTTAAACAAACTGTGCACTGAACCTCATACTTCACTGCCCTCCTCAACTCTAAAGAGCTTCACTTCCCTGGACATCACACACTCCCAAACTCAGGTCACCCACAGGACGTTCTCATCATCTGCAATCATTCCACCTCAAAAGTCTTGATCCCAAATATCACAATTTCCCTGTCCTTCTCAATCTTTCATGTTTTCACCACACCTCCCCTTACACAGGCCTCTCAAAGGTTTTTAGCTCTCTGACTTGCTTTTTATGTCTAAACTGTTTCCTTGCTCCCTACCCTCTCATACAAGACCACGTGCTTTGATCACTTGCACAATTTACCCAGAAATACCCTCAGCTCCTTCGCAGAACTGCTCTTCCAGCCTCCATCCTCACTAGGGTACAACTACAGTTCTCATCAGTCTCTCAAACGGCTTTTCTGTCCCTCCTCCCAGCACTTCGGGGCACTATGGGGAAAAATCACAATCTTGCCCACGGTTTCCGTGATTAATTTATGTCTTGAACTTCAGATAAGCCCCAGAACTGCTTTAGTCTTTTTTATTTTCCTTTGCCAACTCGTTTTTTCTTCCCCATAGTGACTTTTCACAATTAATATCATTCACTTCAATCTCCCCTATTCAATCCCCAAACCTCTTGCCCTCAGCAAACAACCTCACTTCCTAATAAACAGGCAAAATTTAAGGTAAAAGATATCATCTCACCCTTGCCTTCTCCTACTCCATCTCCTATTCTAAATTTGACCACAACTTCTTCCATTCTCCCACTCACATGGTTTTATTGTGTACAATCCTGAATGCCATACCTGCGACTCCTGCCTTAACCCATTCCCAGAGTTTTAGACTCATATCCAACAGCCTGCTGGAATTATCTACTAAGATACCCCACAAGAAATTCAAATTCATCCAAAGGAACTGGACTTATTATGGGTCTTCATAAATTTAGTCCTGTGTTCCCATCTTGCTTTATTAAACAAGCACTTATGCCATTACCCTAGTAAACTGGGAGTTATAATAATCTCCTTCCCTCTCCAAGCAATGAGTCATTAAGTACTTGTGCTAGTCCGAATTCTAAAGTGATCCCCCTAGATATCTGTCCCTTGATGTTATGCCCTAAATAATTCCCTCCCCTTGAGCGTAGACAGGACCTTTGACTTGCATCAAACCAACAGAATATGGCAAAGGTAATGGGATGTCAATGCCATGATTACATTGTATTATATAAGATTCCATCTTAGTAAACCTGAATGAAAGAAATTCCCTTACTTGTTAAAGAAATAAGCTGCCATGATGCAAGAGTCATGTGGCAAAGAACTGTGGGCTGTACCTATTTGCTGAGAGCAGCCCCTGGCTGAGATCCAGCAAGAAAACAGGGACCTCAGTCACACAGTTGCGAGGAAATTAATTCTGCCGACAACCTGAATGAGCTTGGAAGCAGATTCTATTCCAGCCTCCAACACCTTGATTTGCAGCTTTGTAGATTAAATAGAAGATCTAGTTAAACCCTGCACAGACTTCTGACCTGTGAAAAACGTGAGATATTAAATGTCTGCTGATTAAAGCTAGAGAATTTAATACACTACTGTCTCTCCAGATATGATAATTTATAAATATGGGCTCCTATGAGCTTCAGTGAGCTCATAGATGTTTATCTGGTCCACCTTCAGAAGAATGGTGCCTTCTTTGCACCTACAAACCAGAGCCTATACCTAAGAGCCACCCTACTAAGAATCTAACGATAAGAAAGTGAGGCCAAGAAAAACCAAGAGTCCCCTCTTTTGTGTACCAAAAGCTCATATTCTAGTTTCCTGTATGCAGCAGAGAACTCCTGTATGGATAACTAACACCAGAGTTGTCTACATTCTTCAGAGGATAACCTATTCCCTACCCACTTTAGGCACCAATGTGAGGATACAGCCAAAGAAAACCAAAATCCTTTCACGGGATCCCACACAGCATGACGAGAAGAGAAGCGATGGTGTTCTCCCCGGAAGCATCTGGAATCCTGTCAGTCAGATACCGTGGGAGACAGGTGAGGAGTCAGCTACCCAAGCAACAGGTCTGGGGGGGGAGTGGGGATTTGGGTTTGGAAGTAAATACTAATACCAAACTAACAGACCAGGGTGTAGAAGAAATAAGCTGTCGGACACACATTTTATAAATAAAAATCGAAGTCACGTCTACCCAATTGTATCACCAGTGCTTATTGGGGAGGTAAGGCTATTGCATACTTGGTAAGGCTGGTTCCCCAATAGAGTGAATAAAGCCTCCTCAGGTTGAATTTACTACATAAGGTAAAATTAGAACTGAGGGAAACAGAGAGGAATTATCCATTTGGGCTACAAAAAAGGTAACTCTGTAGAAATCTACTGTTTACCTTTCTACACAGATGAGCTCCATAAGCACTTAATTCAAATTCTTCATAAAAAGATAAGAAATTTAAAATAATTCGTTTTAATTCATATGAAATGAAAGCTTTTCATGCAAATCTGAATCTTATTTCTATTCAGATTGAATACAGAGATGCTCATATTTTGAAGCTAATACATAACAATATATTCAAATTCAAGATTTTTTGACAAATTTTAGCATACAGATGAAGTCTCCGCTGAATACATGAAACCCTAGGTAACCGCCTAGATTTATTCATTATAAAGAGAAAGACTTTCGTAAATTTTAGTCTAAATGTATTAACATTAACTGTAAAATATATTTTTCATTTACCTAATGTTTCACTTTCTGCCCAGAGAGCTGCAGATCCAGATAAAGTTCTTTGAAGGTGTCCACGGTTTCCTTGTTTAGACTGAAGATGGTCAATGAGAAATGGGATTGGCTGGTCAGGTGTCTCAGTAATTAACTTGGTCATTAATTCCTGAAGGCAAAGTAAAGCATATGTTTACATCTAATCATAAGAGCAAACACGTCTGTATAACTTATTACTGCCAAGCATGACCACTAATTTAATCCTCATAATAATCTTTTCAGGCAGGCACAAGTTACTGTCCTGATTTCCAGGAAACTGAAGTGCAGAGAAGTAAACTATGTTACACAGCTAATACATGGCAAAGCCAAGATATATTTATTTTTATTATTATATTTGTCCAAAAACATACTAGAAATTTATTCTAAAAAGAATTTTCGATTTCAGATTACTATTTTGAGAGATGCCATTATATATTAACTTTTCAATAAACCTCACCATGTGCCTTATATACCCATATCATTTTTCTTTCTTAACTATATATAAATATCTCTAAATGAAGAAAATGTTGTTGGAATGAAAGAAACAAGTAACAAGTCACAGCTCCACAGAAACCAAAAAATGTCTTAAACTGGTTCTCCAACCGAAGTTCCTTTTTCCAAAAGCCCTGATAGGTATTCACTCTTTCTTGTTCTTGTTCTTTCTTTCTTTTTTTTAAGGCGTGAAGCAATGGAGAGTCCCATTTTTAGACAGCTCTAATGATGCTTTAAATTGGGGAGAAATCTGCTTAAGGGTAATATCTACACATTGTTTTTGCCAGTCAGGAACAGCAAGAGCAAGTGCCAATTTGTGGTCCATTAGAATCCCCAGACTGTTCTCCGATGAACAGCTGCCAAGCCAACTGAACATCACTTTGTGCTGTGCAACTGGGTTTGTGAACTTGCATGCAGCACTTTAGATTCATATTAGTCACATTTCATCATGTTGGGTTTAGCCCAGAATTCTAGTCTGTCAATTGTCATTTTAAGTTCAGATTCTGTGAGAGGCAGTGGTTCTAGTGATACACTGGGTATCAGGTATTAGGACTGCTAATGGAAGGGATACTGGAAATTCCCCATCCCATTGTCTTTTTTTGTTGGTGGCCTATTTCCTTTGCCTTGAATGCTCTTTTCTGGGATGTTCAGATGGCTGCCTTGTCATCATTCAGTCTCTAATGATATCTTCTTAAAAAAGCTTACCCTAACGAATCTTCATAAGCTTTTATCACTTCTTTATTTTCTTCGCAGTATTTAGCACTCTCCAGAATCATCTCATTTAATATTTGCTCATCAGTTTGTGCCTGACTCTTCTCCCCCACTACTACAGCACTAAGACCAAGGACTGGCCTGGTTTGATCTCTACTCTCTCCTTAGGGTCTAGATTCTACCTAGTTCATAGGTGGTGTTGAATGAATGAATGAATATTTGGTTTACTGACCCCAGGTAAATATTAGAAATTAAAATCCCTTATTGTCCTAATAAACAACAATTAAAGCATCCATAGATTTCTTAGCCCAGCAAAACACACTCTTCTGAACTCCTACACAAGAAACTGCAGTCATACCTCAGGGATATTTGTTGACATTTATAACAGTCTAGGAACACATGGATTTATCTGAGTAGAGGCTAAACGGATTTTATAGATGACAAGATTCCAAGTTGATCTCAGAGACATGGATAAATAATTCAAGGTATTTCAAAAATGTGCAGACTGAACATAAAGTTGGAACTAAAAAGAGGAAAGGATTTCTACTATGAACACACTGTGAAGCAAAATATTTGTCAGACAAATGTAAGCCGTTTTTATATTCTAAAAAACAGGTAAGCAAACAACCAGTTGGCAAAGGTCTTCTTTACTTCTGTTATTTAAAGTCTCAATTATGGTTATAACTTAAGAGGTCATTCCTCTACATGGTAGAGCAATGCAAGTTTCAATTAAAACCCAATTACACAGAAGTGGAACATAATTTAAAACATTTTAGATTCTGCTACTGTAAAAATGATGCATTATATTCTATTTAAATTAACTGTACATTACAAAAGCTATGAGAAAATAGAGAGAAAAATAAATAGAAGGACCAACTAGATTACTCTTGTCACAGAAGGCCTGGGCACTCCGATAAAGCAAAATTAGGTCAGATAACAGGGCTTTAAAGCTAAAGCAATTTCTACCCTGAAACCTCTGAAGATCTCATGCACTTTTTCTTTTTAACTTTCAAGTTAGATGGAAAGTTTCTGGGTTTTTTTCCTTTTAAAATAAACTGAAGTGTCCCTATATTGTCTTTAGAAGATGGACCATACAGTCATACTAGACCAAGTAGTCACTGTTAATTTTTTTAAATAGCATCCGTCTAGTAGCTAGTTTTGGACACCCTTATATTCCATGAATGAATATACGAGATTAACAGGACAAAAACCGTCATAAACAAAATGAAAAGAGCTTATGTTTGCAATAAGGTGTATTGGGTATCTTGGTTGATCAAGAGTCTAGTTCTAGATTATTGCATTTAAAAGAGGAATTACCCTGCCTCTCACTCAATCCATGTAAAGCCACTGGCATTCGGACTTTAATGATTTCGAGGACTTAAACTCTTTCCCAGACGTGAACATTTTAAATCCTTAAATTTGCAAAGACGTTACCGGCAATAAAAAGGCTGGTTTTCCCCACTAGGACTGAGACACAGAGAGAACCGAGAGGCCGACAGATCGAGGAGATGAGAAAGGAGCCGCGAACCTTGAAGGTCAGGTGGGAGAGAGACACCCGACCGCACAAGGTGGTCAGGGGCCGGCCACCATAAGGAAAAGAGTATTCCAGAAGAGCGGGCCAATGTCGGGGGTGGAGGCCGAACGCCGTTAGAGAATGTTCTGTGCTTCCGGGGAGGGAGAGCGGGGCTCATTAACTATTCTTACCCTGAGCGTAAGAGTTGTGCCATGGAACTCCGGGGTGTCAGAGCCTGACCAACAGAGCGACGCTGCATCCGGCCGTCCCCTGCTGAGCCACCCGTCGCCCGCGCGGACGCCAGCCGGCGCGGCAACAACGCGCTCCGCCGACGCTGCCCGCTCTGCCGGACGGCGGCCCCGCGCAGGCGCACTCCGGGGCGCGGACTCGGGCGCGGAGGCGGGCCCGACGGATCCCACCCGCCAGTCCCGAGCCCTCGCGGTGCCCGAGCGCCTGAGAGCAGGCTCCCCAGCAAGGGTCCGTGGGGTGTCACCCTCTTCCTGCCCCGGAATGCAGTCGCCCCCGCAGCTGTCCCGAGGGAGATACACCGACGTGGCTTTTTGGCCGCTGCCCCAAGCCTGTCCCGGGACGCCGTCTGCAGAGCCTGGGAACCCTGCCACGCTCTGGATGGCGACCCCAGCGCCCCGGGAGCTGGCTGCAGTGTGCCAGGGTATCCCTGTGTCTACTGAATCGTGTCTGGAGCCAGAAACCCCACCCTCCTGCCTTGCCCACACCAGACTTCAGCCTCAGACCCAATGAGGATGCTTCCCAGCTCGGAGGACCACGAGGACCAGGGCCCGGGCCCCGCCTGACAGTTCCGCGACGAGAGCCCTCCCCAGAGCTCGGGCCTTAGGCTCAGAGGCTGCCCTGAACTTTGGCAAGAAGCTTTGGAGGGTACCCGCCTGGGCAGCTTCTACTAATACCCTTGCCTGTCAACCAGGAATCAGGCTTGTAGTGTGGGCCGCCCTCCTCATTTGCTCCTTCGGTGGTTTTCAAGCTTTCCTTTACCCAAGGATCTAATACCCTTGCCTGTCAACCAGGAATCAGGCCTGTAGTGTGGGCCGCCCTCCTCATTTGCTCCTTCGGTGGTTTTCAAGCTTTCCTTTAGCGAAAGATCCCTGGGAGGTTTTGGCTGTGGGCATAAATAAATTGAAACAATGGAAATGGCAATAGCACTCCTGTCCTGTAACAAAAACATTGTGGAAATTTTAGGCCAAGGGCTTGGGAATTGATAAAATAAAGGTATTAATTTTAATGTGACCCTGTTTGCACTCAAAGGCTAGATAAAGATGGGGCATTCAAGTTGCAAACAAAATATATTAGCAGCTGTCCTCAACAGAGGATTTAACTCATAGTTAATTGATATCAATAATATTACCGATATAAGCGAGATGCGATAGAAGAAACAGGATAAGGCAGTGATTAGACACAGGCTTTGAAATCCTATGGACACTTTTTCAAATCACTCGTCTTCTACTTAGTAGCTGTATGACTTTGGGGAAGAAACTTAATCACTTTAACGTTGAATACTTCATCTACTAAATGTGGATGATAATAGTACCTACATGATACAGTGGCCAGGAGGATTAAATAAGATAATGATCGCAAAGCATTCATAAAGTGCTTGGGATATATGTAGCCTATTGTGATGGGTGGCCTAACATTTTCTTCTAAGGCTGGGAACTGTTTCCCAGAATCTTCTTTATATGATCTGGGTTAGAGTACAGTATCTCAATGTGAGGAATTCATAGAAGACTTAGAAAGTAAGAGAAGCAGAAGAAATTATTCTCTGGAGTTGATTGCAAGCAGATGTGACGGCAGATGAGGGATTCACATCAGCTTCATGGCAAATTTGTGGAAACCTCCACTGCAGACTGGGATAGCTGTAGGAGTGGTACAAAAGTACTGGAGAACTGCAGCAGCTTCCAGGCAAGGAATTGAAAACCACTTGTTTTGGATATCCAGGTGGTGATTTTCAGGGTGGGCTCCTCCACCTTTGGTGACAGACAGCCCCCCGACCTTCAGCATTTCCCTGGCCTCTGCGCCCCGACCTTCTAACTCTCCGTCATGCAAACTTATTTGTATTAAACCCCATATGACCCAGATACGGAGTTGCTTCTGTTTTCCTGACTAAACCCCCCTTAATGATCTACCCAAAGGTGGTATTAGCTAATATTTTCAAGTTTATTATTACTTTTATATATTTCTATATTATTTTTATATATTTATATGTTTATTATTACCACTACTGTTATTACCATTTTTATCAGATATTTTTTATAGCATATGTTTTTGACAGACTATGTACATTGCATCTTTTTATTGGCTTTATTTTTTCTGATTATAAAACTAATTAATGCTCTCTTAATAGAGTTTATTATAAACTGCAGTCTTTAACGTCATGAATATACTATAAATTGAGACAGCCCCTGCATTGATATGTTTCCTTTTTTGTTAATTATAATTTTGTTACCAATTCAAATATATTTATTTTTAAAACATAAATATATAGGAAGATAACATTATTTTTAAAAATTTTGAAAAACAATCTAGAGAACATAAATCATTAATTACTGACTGCAAATTTGTATTATACATCATGTGAATACATGGAAGTTAGGGCTATTATAACCTTGTACTATATAGAGCACGGCCATAATTAATAAGTTGGAAAATGAATGCTAACTAAATAGCAATAATGACTGTCACAAAATACATTTTAATTTTAACGTCCACTAGATAAAAGCAAAACCATGAGTGAGCTGGTAGCTCATTATAGTCATTTATTATTAAATAATGTGTGCGTAGTTAAGGGAATGAGTAATCAGGCAACAGTAGAACACATTTTAATAGATTCTTTTCATCTGATGAAAGCTATGGACTCTCTTGGTTAAAAAACCAAAAAGTACATGTATACACACAAACATCAAATCTTACATAATATTCCTGGGTGTTTACCCATCCATGGGCTAACCCTCTAAGGTTTCATTGACTCCAGGTTAAGAATCCTTGCTTCAGGTCACACAGCAAACAGATAGCATGGCATTCTGCCTAAAAATTTACTTACTTAATTAGTTGCTTAGGAGTAAGTTACTTCTTACTTCATTCCCTGAGAGGTAAGTACTAGCCTTAGTAGAAAGTTATCAGGAAACAAAATTAAAACCATTTCCAAAATCTGAGGACTTTCTCATCATATAGTCTTTTTGTTAAATCAGTAAATATACAGGATATTACACTATAGTAATAATGGAGGTGGTGTCAATCAAATATATTTTTTACTCAACACCATAATTATCTTAAATATTAATTGGCATGTGGCACATTACCATCTGTAGAATATTTTAGTTCAAAGCTGGCATTAAGATCTGACGACTGAATTAATTCATTCTAAATCTGCATATGTTTCAATGTTCTCTTTTTAATTAGGTCTTATTAAAAATTTGCATGAGATCACAACCTTCCAAACACTCACCCTCTCCACCACCACCTGTTTTTCATAAATAGGTAGTTAATGGGCATTGAATTGTCAACAAATAAATGAGAGACTATCCACTTGAAAATCAACTGTCTCCAAAGTAGCTTATTTTTCTGAAACAGCCTTATTTTAAACTGATGTCAGCATTCCCAACTGATAGAATCCCACTTGGTTTCCACCTCCACCAGAACCCTTGCCTTTTCATTCACTCCATTTTGCTAAATAGAAGTAGAATGGAGGAAGTTTTTTTTTCTGCTTCATTACACCTCTAGGCTCTGTTATGAGTTTTGGCTTTGGCAACAAATAGGTTGCAATGCAGCATCTAGGTTTCCATGCACAAGTGAGAAGGGGACAGACATCTGTTTGATGTTTTCCGGTCAGACTCTTCCGTTCACAGAACTCAAACTGTCCTCTGGTTAATCAACCTTCCTCCACCTCAGGACCATGCCCAGGCCCACCCTAAATGTTCTCTCATTCCCAATCAGAACTGAGATTTCACTGGAAGGCTGAGCTCAACAGGAAAGGAAGCAATGTGAATAGCAATAATTGAAAGTATCAGTTATTTATTGAGTTTGATAGGCACAAGTGTCAAGTATATTCCATAGATTTAACCACTCACTATACATTAAAGGACTGCATACAAGATGCACAACCCAACTAGGATATATGCACTTTTACAAAGGTGTGTGTTAACTCCCTGCTTATTTCAGGTCACCTGCCCCTCACCAACAACCCACCAATGCAAACAATCTTAGCCACGCATCCAAACACAAGCATACAGGCCTAGGGAATAAGAAATTCTCACCCCTGTTTTGAAAGACTCTTTGGCCCTTCTTAAAAATCATTTAATATAAAATTAGGTTATGATACTCATTTGTAATACACAGTAAAAGGCAACTAATTCACCTCATTATATATTATAGAATATAATCCAGTTAGGGAAAGTAAAAAAAAAAAAATGAGTAGTTTTATAATGAAGATTAAGAATAACCCTACATCTCTGTGATTATTTAGCTCCTACATCTTAGATCAACAGACAGAAGTGAACTTTGAGGCTCTGGGTCTTAAATATAAATATTCCCAGCAGAGACAGAGTGGACGTATTGATCAGGTGTCCACCTGGAGCTATGCGACTGAGGCTAGAGTCGTAAGGACATGAAGAAAATTATAGCCTTTTTAATTGCCATAGGAATGTTAAAAATGGCATTTATTAAAAGAAGAAGGAATTGTGGGCAAATGATGACACAGATGCCTACTAAATATAGCTTCAAAGAAGTCACCAGAATAATAGGAACCACATGGAATTTAAAAAAAAAAAAGGCTCTGATCAGTTCCAAGCAGAGTTAGTTAGGCATAGTAAGTGTTTGAATAATATTACAAATACAATTGTACACAACACTCATGCCACTGTATTAAATCATGTGTTTACCAGTTCAGCTCTCTGAAGGGTTCTTGAGGTCAGGAAACATGTCTTAGACATCTTTGTTTCCCAAGATCAAAGAACAGTTCCTGGCATATGTGCTAAAAGAAAGAATGAATAAATGAAAAAATCATGTCAATAACTTTACTAAAAACCTTCTGTAGCTGCATTATTACCTGAAAAAAAATCCCCACAAAAAACAAACCCCACATACCTCCCTTCATAGCATTCAAAACTACCTAAACATGGTCCCCAACCTATGGTTTCATCTCTTATGATAAGATGCTCTAGATTCTACAGAGAGCAAAAGTTCCCTTGATACATCTTTCATATCACATATTTATAGTAGGCTCTCATCTCAGAATAAACAAGACTGGCATGGCCCAGGGATTAGGGAGCTTACATTCTTTTGAAGAGTAAGACAATAAACAAATAATAAAATCAATAAGTAAAGAAATATAGATTCTGGTAAGTTCTATGGAAAAAAGGCAGAGATTATATTAGATAAATGGGGGTAAGATATATTACAGGGAGTGATCAAGAAAGCCTCTCTGAGGAAATGATATTTGATCTGAGACCTGAGGGTAAAACTAGAACCAGACCTTCAAATCTCTAGCAGTTCAGGCAGAGAGAAGAATAAATGCAAAGACTCCTGGGCATTGTGGGGCTTGGTATATTCCAAAGAGCTGTCAAATGCCAGCAGGGAATAGTGAGTTGAAGAGCTAGGCAGATGCCAGAACTTGCAGGGCTTTGTTGGTTGACATATAGACTGAATATTACTTTAAACGGAATGCAAAGCTAGTGAATGATGTTAATTAAGGAATTGAAATTGATTTACCCTTTGAAAAGATGTGCCGAAACTGTTCAGAGACTACTGAACTATATAGCTGTGTTTTAAGTGAGGGTGCAAAGCAATGGCCTGACTTTATACATAAATTTCTAAAAGTAGACCTGACCTGGCGAGGAGTGGGTCAAATCAGCCTAAAGAATGAATCACCCAGGTGCTGGGTTTGAATGACTGAGCTGATGTCAGTGCCATTCACTATAATACGGAGCAATGAACAAGGGATGGTTCAGTGGTGGAAGACCAAGAGTTCCAACATGAACAAGGGAAAGGAGCTGTGAACTACCCAGACAGAAGAGACAGATAGTGTTCACAGCAATTTTTCAATTAATATTTTTCAATGCTTACTTTAGAATGACAATCATTCTCTTTTATTTGTGCAACAGATATTTATTGAGCGTTCACTATAAACTAGACACTGTGCGTTTCAGCTGGTCAGTGAACAAAACAGAAAGGTATCCCTGCTCTGCAGTTGTTGGTCTGTGGGTTTCCTCTTCAAATTGTCTGGAAGTAGGAAACAAGTGTCAACAGCAGAAACAGAGAATGGGAGATGAAGACTGGGAGTTTTGAGAAAAGGGAAACAAATGAAAAATAGTGACCCAGGAGTGTAGGATTACCTGGCCACTTGAGATTTGTTGTCACAAATTTAAAGTAAGACAAGTTTGTGTGGTAGCATGTTTTTCTCCCAGCCCTGTTCAGCTGCACAGGTGTAGGCATGAAAGAGGCAAAAATTTGTATTTAGGCAGGTTTATGGTTTAACTAATTGAGTAGGATGAGCTGAGAGAGGGGCAAGGTAGCAATACTTGGGAGTACGTGCAATGGAAGAATTGTAACGACTGGCCACTGGCCCCGGAATTTAAGCTGAGCAAGGACATCAAAGAGGTAAGGGAAAATGCAAATGTGGTAGGATCAATGGACTGGACATCCAGGTAGGGTCAAAGAAAAGTAGGGGTTGGGATACTAGAGGCAGTGAGCTAGATAAAGAGGAGAAGATGGTTGGAGAGAAGGATGCTTGAAAGTGAGACTCTGGAGAACTGCAGTTATTGAGTAACAACAAGAGGAGTGGCTAAGACAGGAAATAAGGTGAAAAATAGATCACTGGGTGAGAGGAGTTCAACAAAGAGGTCAGTGTGATGGAAAGGTCATTTACATGTATACAAAAATTGCAAGAATGAACACACATGTAGTATTAGAAAGAATGGCAGTATATTGCGTTAAAGCTATTGAGAAATACAGGGAAACCACCCAGACGTCTATAGAGTTAAAACTATTGAGGAATATAGGGGAGCCACCCAGGGGTCTATAAAAGTTACAACTGAGGTGGTAGGCAATATAATCTGATGACACAGAGTTGAAAGATAGGTCTATTTTTAAATTTTTCCTTAAATCTAGTAAGTCTAAAACATTTAAGTATGAATGTTTCCTCTTTATTAGAAATATTTCATCAGCAAAAAAAATTTGGGGGGAGAATGGATACATGTATATGTATGGCTGAGTCGCTTTGCTGCGCACCTGAAACTATCACAACATTGTTAATCGGCTACACTCCGATATAAACTAAAAAGTTTAAAAAAATTTTTTTCAGCTAGGGAAAAAAACATACTATTATTATTAAAATCCAAGATTATAAAACATTAGATGAATATACAAATTTATATATTCATTTTCAAAGAAAAATTATAGCTAATATGCAGAACACCAAGTCAATGTACAAAAAAAAAGTTAACTGATAAGGCACTTAGTCCTAAACCAACATTAAACTAAAAGTCATGGCATTAAGCATAGACAGAAATTCTTACATAAATTAATTTAGCAGCATGCTGGCATCAAATATTCTCTACGGTTTATGGAAAGTAAAAGAGCAAATTGACATCATTAGTAATTGTAATAAATTTCTATTTTACAGACACCTAATACCCCATTCACAGAAAGTATGTGCTAAAATCTCCCCCCCCCATATATATACATATATATATATACATATATATATATATATACACACAGAGAAAGAGAGAGAGATTTTATATATATATATATACACTCTATGTAGGCTTTGTAGAGTTATATATGTTTTGATAAAAACAGACATCATGTGCTTAAGACTAAATTCCTTAATGAACAATAAACAGCAATCAGTTTCAATAAACGCTCACTGAATTCAACTAGGCTCACTGCAGCTGGTAAATCACAAGGTGATTTAGAAAGATTCACAATCACTCAATAAAATCCATTTTCTGCTGAGGCAATGAATAATCTTGCCAGCTGTTGTCAAGATGGTTTTACATATGAAGTATGCCGTGTATGCTTATATATTTTTATTTGACCAAAAACATTTTCCCTCAACACTGAACCTAGACCACAAACACTATTTGGAAGCAGTGGCTCTGTAATGTTTAACGGGTTAAATACAAGTTGGTTTCTTGTATAATACAGTGGAATGACCTTACAAACCTACACAATGACTAGTCTCATGCCCCAAGGTCCTATTAGAATAACAGAAGAGATGTTATGTAAAAAATGAAAGCACAATAGCACGGGAAAACAAGAAAGAGTGCCATCAATGGACTGGAAATTTTGAGAAACTCTAAAGCATGAAGAACTAAGCAGATGGGGTAAGACTAATGGTTACATTAGAACAGCCGAGACACTACAGCCCAAGACACCAGAAGGAAGTTCTCTTCTTCCCAAGAGAGCCAGAGAGACCATTCCAGCTAAAGCACCAACCATAGACCAAGGAGAAGCCATTAGTGTAATTCATTAAAGAACTACATTTGGAGCAGCTGGGCTTGTTGAGACCCATCTCCCTCTTCTAAGGGATGCTGTTGGCAGCTGGGGCTTTTACACACAGAGTGAGGTCAGAGAACTCTTTTTTTTTTTTTAATTAATTTATTTATTTATTTATTTTTGGCTGCATTGGGTCTTCGTTGCTGCGCGCAGGCTTTCTCTAGTTGTGGAGAGCGGGGGCTACTCTTCATTGTGATGGGAGGGCTTCTGATTGCGGTGGCTTCTCTTATTGCAGAGCACAGGCTCTAGGCACACAGGCTTCAGTAGTGCGGCATGTGGGCTCAGTAGCTGTGGCTCGCAGGCTCTAGAGCTCAGGCTCAGTAGTTGTGGCGCAGGGGCTTAGTTGCTCCACGGCATGTGGGATCTTCCCGGACCAGGGCTCGAACCCGTGTCCCCTCCATTGGCAGGCAGATTCTTAACCACTGCGCCACCAGGAAAGTCCCCAGAGAACTCTTTGCCAATGCCATCTGTCTAAGAAAGGACTCCAGGAATAGCCGTAGAGTCCAAGAAGAAGCAGAGTACAACTTGAGGTAACCCTGGGCTCCACATCTCATGGAAGGTGAAGACAGTCTGCGGAGTGAACTACAGGAAAGCTTTCTACCCCCAGAGCAGGGCCCTCCTTTCCTGGGGACGCTGGATTTCCACCTGCATATTGTACAAGGAAGTCTGATTGCTAAGCTGTCTAAGCCATTCACCCAGCTTTCCCAGTCAAGGAAGAGGTCAGATGGGGAATCTACTCAAGTACAGAGGAACCCATACAAGCTACCTATAATAAGAAATCTTATCTTTCATTCATATATATGAATCGACAACCAGAAATCACCAGAAATTTTAGGAAAAGTTGTGCAAGTGTATAAGCAAGACAACTGAGACGAGAAGAAATAGAGCAATTTCAGGAAACTACTGGAAAGAGTGTTACATTTATAAAACAAGAACTTGCTGCCATGAAAAATAAGAAATCTAAGGAAAATATTATATAGCATCGATGAGGATTAAAATAGAATTGTGAAAATCAAAATATAAATGGAAGGACTAAATAAATTCAAGGCAATGTAGTGATCTAAAAACTAAAGTTGAATAAATCTAATGATAAATGAAATAAAAATACAAAAATTGGGAAATATACATTAAGAGGTATGGAAGTCAAGATATGGAAGGCCCACCACTCTTTTAAGAAACATTTCAGAAGAATACATTGACAATGCCGATAAGAAAACAAAGAAAAATACAATAAAAATTCCCTAAGCTAAAGAGATATACCCAAAGCATCAGACTGAAAGAGCTCAGAATTAATGAAAAGACCCTTAACTAAAAATACCCTGATGAAATGTTATGAGTTCACAGACAAAAATAAAATAATAAAAGATGTCAGAGGGGAGAAGTGCTGCCTTATAAAATAAAAAGAATCTGAGTGATATTAAACTCCTCATCAGTAAAACTCAATGTTAAAAAACAAAAGGGCTGTAAACTTTAAGATGCTCAACTGGGGTGAATGGGGGACATGACCTTAGAATTGTATGAATGGGCCAGGATATAAATCAAATGTGTGGGAAAAAATAAGGATATTTTCAGACATGAAATTCAGAGAGTTTATTTCCCCCCCTCCATGAAAAAAAAAAGTTAAAGAGATGCTCTACAATGATAAAAAAGGAATCTAAGTAAAAGCATAATATGAATATAAAAACCAAAGGCAGCCAGGTATTCAGAAATATGGTGAAATGCTAGAAAGAATTTTTTAATATAGAATTTGACCTTTAGTAAGTTCTTCAGGTAGTAATATTTTAGTAAAAGGTGATGACTTCTCCGTTTTTCTGGGTATAGTCACTCTACATGACTCTGCAGCCCCACACCTCGTGCTTAGCCTCCACGGTGTCCTACTTCTGGGGCAGGGTGGCTTTCCTCTCCCTGAGACTCCCACACCACAGCTCCACCCAGAGAAGATGCTCGCACAGCCCCTTACGCGCCAGTCCACCCAAAGAATCAGCCTTCCAAGACATCACCACTGGGATCTGCAGAAAGAACAGTGTTGCCCAAGAAGGTCCAGTGCAACTGGATGACCTTCCTTCACCCACAAGGCTCTCAGGAGGTCCCATCGTGCCTCACCTCTCCCAACTGTGTCATCAACAGAAACACAAGCCTCCCAGTTTAGCGCCCAGACTGTCATACCCATAGTCTTCTGTATATTCACAAATCTAACCTATCTTCACCCCCTCTCTATGATTCCAGACCCTTCCACCATGTTCTATGACGGTACACTGAAAGAAGGGTGGAAACCATGTTTAAATTTACTGAAACTGAAGCCACCAGCAGACCAGCAGATCAAATCGTCCATGTTATTCCTCCCATTTGTTTCCTCTCTGTGTCCACACAGGCATTTAGCCCATGGTTGGGTCCCCAGCACCAACTCCTGCTTTACGTTTCACAACCTCACTCCCTTCCTCTTAACACTCAACTCTCCACCCTGTAAATGAAATACTTTCTGTCAGTCTTATTCTGTGCCTTTTCCTTGGTAACATGGTTTTTCTGTCCCCATACCTTTGATTCCTTCCTCCAATAGCCAACATTTTTGTGCCCTTTTTGGTATTTTTCATGGCCAAAGAAGTCAGACAAATTCAGGAAATCTGAAAGTGGAGCCCCAACAATAAGAATTCTCTAATAGTTTTATTATAGCGGGAAAACAAGAGAGAGTTTATTTGCTTTGTGATTTTTTAAAAGTAGTTGATTTGCCTTTATTTTAGTTTTTCAAGGAATTACGGGAAGAAGTTAAACTGGAAACAAAAAAGTGAATGTTTATTTTCTTCTGGGTTAGTTTTCAGTAGTGGTAAATAACCAGATCTTGTCCTATGTGTTTGTCTTGCTGTTCCTCTGTGTATGTGACGCAGGTGGTTATAGACTGGAATACTGTCAGAGGTAAATGACCCTCTCTGGAAAAAACCTTAGATGACGTATGAACTGTGACCCATCACACAACCAATCAGCCAGCTGTATGTTCTCTGCCAGTCCAGAGCTGAGTCCACCGTCAAGTTCTCACGGCACATCTATGAGAACTGTCCTAAAACGCCATGACTCAGACTGCCTACACCTTTGCATTTACAATATCTTCGGGAGATCAGGTTAGGTAACAGACTCACAATATTTTATTTTAGGACCTGGGTGGACCCAGTGATCCTAGAATAAACCCTATTCTTAGGTTGAAAGTATTCCCAAGCTCTCAAGATTGAAGTGTCCTAAGAGACCCGTATTTCTTTGCTCTTTGTGAAGATCCAACATAGGATCTCTACGTCAAAATAAGCCCAGTCTAAGCTAACTTTGAGGGCAGGCTCCAAATGACAAATGATCATCAAATCACCTTAAGGATGTGCAGAGTCAAAAGACAAATGGACTCACTCAATAGGTAGTAACTCTGAGGCTTCCAAAAGAAGGGGGAAAAGAAAAGAATCCCCAGAAAGTTAAGAACAAGAGCAGCCAGTGGTGAGAACGAGCAAGTCAGTAAGGAATGGAACACGACCCGATGGCCCCGGGAGCCACGCCCTGTGATTCAGGCACTCCTGTCTCCCTGCAGCCTCCCGCGGGGGCATAAAAGTACATCACAGAAGAGGTGTGACCTCCTCTTCTGCAAAGATAACTAACATCACAAAGCTCCTTACTGATGTCTGCTCCCGGTTGAGTGAGGGTCTTCAAGAAGTAATTTGGCACTTGGAGACAGTGAACTGCATAGACTTGAAACTCCTGGAGTAGCAGGGAACCTCATCAAGGGGTTTCCAATGCCTGATGCTTCTCAGTAACCAGGGAGGGGAGACAGACAGGGCTGGGGTGGCAGGGGTTACTCCCACAGACCGTGTAGGGAGGAGGACTTCATTTGCCATCATCATGCATTGGCCATTGGTTTCCAATAGAATAGATGTAGTCATAGAGATTTCGTTCTAAAGTTTTCACTGTAATTAGGATGAATACTGATTCAAGGATACATGCGAATAAACAGTTTCGTCCTGAAAAATATACTAAGGATAGGACTGGCTGTAACATTTGTGGGGTCCGGTACAAAACAAAAATGTGGAGCCCTTTGTTCAAAAATGATTAAGAATTGCAAGTCAGTGAGAGCAGAGCATTAAACCAAGAGTGAGGACCTCTGAATGCAGGGCCCTGTGTGACTGCACAGGGCACATGCCCATGAAGCCAGCCCTGGCTACAGGAATGTAAAGAATTGCTGAGTCAGACACTGCTGTGCTATAAACTGCTTTTTCAGTAAATTTCCCCAATGCTAAAAGTGCATATTCAGCAAAACAATTCAAATACAGCATGAACATCTCAAGAGTACTTGAAACTTTTTCAAACTGCTAAAAAATCATTTCTTTGATAGGGATGTTAGATTATGTAAGTAAATTCTTCTGTGCCAAAACAATAACTCTGTTTTGCGATAACACCACTGGATTTTCAAAATATTATTTCAGTATACTATGCTTTGCTCCTGATAACTGTTTGATTATATATTCCTTTCAGGCTATGCTAATCAACCTGTGAGCATATATTTAAAATAAATAGGATAGTGTTCAGAGATATTAATCACTCGTTCATTTGCAAGGGAATTTTAATTAGCTTTGTTTAAGCATACCCATTTGGCTTTTAAATTAATTAAGAGGCCCTGTAGCCTTCTAATAGTTAAAGTGGCTGCAGAAAAATCATAGGCTATATTTTAGTATCTTTATTTCTATAATCTATGTTTCAGGGCTGTAAATTACTTTATTTTGCTATATTTTGCTTTTCTTTAGAAGATACACCAGGAATAAAAGAAAAAAATTGACTAAAAAAATCCAATAAAAAACACAGAGCCAATTCACAGGACAAAAGGAATGGCTCTTAAACACTGCAACACAATTTAGCAGTGCATTTCAAAAGTAAAAATGTGAATCCCAATCTAGCAATTCAAAAATGAGAAATATACATGGATATTTGTTGAGCACTATTATAAGTCTTTTGATAAGATTTTGGCTAAAGAAATAATTATACACTATACTTCGGAATATTTTACAATTATTAAGCAAAATAAAGCAGTTTATATGTACTCATATGGATCTTTCTACAAGTTAAATTGCTAAATGAAAACACCACTCAGAGTGTTAGTTTATGGTTTTTAGGATAAGAATCCAGTAAACTGGAAGTTGGGAGCCTAATTAGGATAACGTTTAGGAAAATAGGCGAATTGATAGGAGAATGGAGAAATACTTGGGGGGACCTGGAGAAAGGAGACTGCCTCAATATGAAAGCGATGAGGGGCCACAGGTGAGAGGAACAGTCTAAGACTACAGGAACGGGAAGAGATCTTCAAAATGATGGCAGAAGTTCCTCACTTTACAGAAGAGAGAACTGAAGACCACAGGGATGAGCTGTACAAAGTGTACAAAGTGTACAAAGCCACTCAGAGTTGTGCTGTATACTGTACAAGATGGAATTCATCATTAATTTATTGCAATGATTAATTATTAATGATAAATTAATTCATCATTAAAATTTTAGGAAATATTATAAATTTAGAAACATGCTGATAAATTCAGTAAACAGACATCGAGCCTTTTAAAAAAAAAAAAAAATCACACCCAAACTCCATGCTAGGGCCTGGGAGATACTAGGATGAACAGGACATGTTTCCTACTCTTTGGTGGCGGGGAGTGGAGGGAAGAGGTTGAGAGAAAAATATGCCCCCAAAGTTGCCATTTAGTGTAAAAGTTGCTGCAGTTAGATATGAACTGCCGGGACTTCCCTGGTGGTCCAGTGGTTAAGACTTCACTCTCCAATGCAGGGGATGCAGGTTCAATCCCTGGTCAGGGAGCTAAGATCCCACATGCCTCACGGCCAAAAAATCAAAACATAAAACAGAAGCAATATTCTAACAAATTCAATAAAGACTTTAAAAATGGTCCACGTCGAAAGAAATCTTTAGATATGAACTGTCTACTTAGGAACAGATATTGAAAAAGTGTATGGCTTTATAACATGTACCATGAAAAGTACCCAGCACACTTTCTATTTCTCTGCCTTCAGAATCTGTAAGTTTTCACAGCAGTGAACACGTTGGACAAAATGTGGATGTTGGTTTTCTACCCCACAGCATCAACCTCCAGCATAGATACTTGAAGATGACTGGTTTCCTAATGGGTCCTTCCAATACCCCTCTATTATATAATTGTCCTAATAATATAGTTCTAATATAATAGTTGTCCACAGGGCTCTCCCTTAATAGACCATAAATTCCTAAACCACAAGGATCTGGGCTCATATATATTTCTAAATTTCTCCTAGCACATAGCAGTGATTTGTATTGATTAAGTAGGACTGTTAATTTTTATTTTAATTTTTTGTTTGTTTGTTTGACACGGTGAGGCAAACATAAGAAGTATAAAAGAGAACACATTCCTTGACATCGAGGAG
Source organism: Balaenoptera physalus (assembly GCF_965194825.1). NCBI lineage: Eukaryota > Metazoa > Chordata > Mammalia > Artiodactyla > Balaenopteridae > Balaenoptera > Balaenoptera physalus. Next base: position 14,338,005 of record NC_138895.1, on the reverse strand, counting down.
TTTACAATTAGTATTTGACCAATGAATCTCAACAGGAACCGGAGGTCCCATTCCAGATGTTCAGAATCTTGAATTATTGGCTGGTGGGAGCGAGAGAGAGACAGAGAGAAGGAGAGAATATGAAGGTGTGTGTGTAGTAGTTAGATTCAGAGAGGAGTGGAACAAACATATTTTAATACCTTCCCCCTGTAAAGTTATATGTCCACGGAAAACCCCAGGCTCTGTTCTTTGTGTCCCTCAGAGTACGACAGTGTTAATCCCTGGGCACACAAAAGTTGTTCACTAGGTATTTGCACACTGATAGTTATAAGAATCCCTTTGTACCTTTTCCACATATTTGCCATTGAGGTATATCCTCTTACTTGACATGATATGGAAGAGTTTAAATTATTGCTGAATGTTTTGCTAAATTCTCCCTAAAGCTGTTAAAATAAGTTGTTTCAAGTCCTACTCTAGAAAAACTATAGAATTTAAGCTAAAAAATTTAACAGTATCTTCATATCACTAACACTCAACATCATACATGGTATAATTCATTCAACTACAGGGAGCCCTACTGCATTTTCAAAGATGCTGGTTCTCTAATAGTTAATATTTACTTCTCCCTCAGAGCAGAAATGAAATCTTGAGCACAAAATTAAATGAAAGGTACCATAACTAACGGTGGCCACTAGATGGTAACAGCAGAAATGTCATTATTTTCAGAACTAAATTATTGAGATAACTGCCTTTACTTAAAATGAGAAATTATGAGTTTACTGTAAAGCATGTAAGTCCAAAACAAGATGGAATTCATCATTAAAATTGTAGGAAATGTTATAAATTTAGACACAAAATTACTTTGTACAATAGTTGTCACTTAAATTCATGCAATAATTGCTAAGGGACGCATGTTTCCTCTCTCAGAAATAGCATGACTACCCACTTGATTTCTCAACTATGGCATTATTCTTGATTTCTCCTTCACCTGCACCCCCAGGTAGTCAAATGCTAAGTCTGACTGATAGAACCTCATAATTAGATCTCGAATCTAATCAATCCTCTCCAATCCAGATGCCACCCCCTAGTACTGGCCACCATCATCTCTCCCCTTGGTCACTGTAATGCTCTCCTAACAGGTATCACCACCTTCAGCCTTGTTCCCCTCTAATCCATTTTTTCAAACTGAAGCAAGAGCATGTTTGTACTGCTCTCATCTAATTATTTCACTCTCCTATTCAAAGCCCTTCAATGGCTTGCTATCACCTTCAGAATCAAGTAAAATCTCCTACAGATTGTTATAGGGACGTGCGTGAACTGATTCCTGCTGAATTCTCTAATTTCAACTCCTGCTACTTCTTTCTCAAACTCTGCACTGAAATATTTTCTTTCCTTTGGTAAATCTTCTAAAGGTGTCCTTTCTCTATTTTTTGCCACAATGTTCATTTTCTTTCCCTACACCATTCTTAGGATGCCAAGGGAGGGAAAAAGTCATGCTGAAACTTGACTTTTAGGCTGTGGTATAACTTCTGATTTGTCACTGCAACCTAGTACTGTTGCATAATGGTGGGAAGGAAGGTTCACTGCAAAATGCCTCACTTTTCACTGATCTGCTCACATTTCCATACCTTGTTCTACAAAAAATGTGAGATTATTAGTGAATTTTATTTTGCTTCAGGATATCCTCCATTTATTTCATCAACAATGAACAACTCTGCCTAGAGGAATGTGTCAATTCTCCACATTTTTATATTTAATCAGATCCCATTAATACAGCCAACATTCCTTGTAATATACAGAATGAGATTGAAACTATCCCTGGGTTTCAGATGGACTAGACTTGAGCAACCATCACTAATACCTGAATTCAACTCATGTTACTCACAAAAAGGCTATTAAGTTGTAGGAAATTCACTAAATATCAATACATGGATATATATCATTTCTGTTTTCAGCATTTCCATCTTTCACCAGCCCCAAATAATTAGGTTAAAGCATGAGTGAGAACTACAGCATTGTTTTACAGATGAAATGAAATTTTGGCTAGTGGATTAAACAAAATAAAGGAAGTAATGTGTTTCTCTAATATATTCCCTTAGGAAACATTTCCAAGGTCGACATTCAATCCTCGGGCTTTTTCCAAAGCTTAGTCTTTATTTCCTGAAGCCAAGAACATGATGTTATCTCTTTTCAAAATCATAATAACCTATGAAAGAAAATAGGACCGTAGTCCCTAACAGAGGCATATTCTTCAAACCAAGAATGGACTGACGATGAACTAGGGTCAATCTCCTTTAAAATGGATTCTCAGAGGCTACCCATTTTTTATATATTTAATTGGAATACTTGTATTATTTTTTAAAGTAATGTACAATTGGGGATAAAAAGTATTTGGTAAGCAAAATTATTTGTAATGGAATTTTTTTTAAAATATTTATTTATTTATTTATTTGGCGGTGCCGGGTCTTAGTTGCAGCATGCAGGATTTTCATTGCTGAGTGTGAGATCTTCGCTGGAACGTGGGATCTTTTTTTTTAATTTATTTATTTATTTATTTATTTTTGGCTGCGTTGGGTCTTCGTTGCTGTGCACGGGCTTTTCTCTAGTTGCGGCGAGCAGGGGCTACTCTTCCATGCGGTGCATGGGCTTCTCATTGTGGTGGCTTCTCTTGTTGTAGAGATGGGCTCTAGGTGCGCAGGCTTCAGTGGTTGTGGTACACGGGCTCAGTAGTTGTGGCTCGCGGGCTCTAGAGCGCAGGCTCAGTAGTTGTGGCACACGGGCTTAGTTGCTCTGTGGCATGTGGGATCTTCCCGGACCAGGGCTGAAACCCAGGTCCCCTGCATTGGCAGGTGGATTCTTAACCACTGAGCCACCAGGGAAGTCCCTGTAATGGAATTTTATCTATAATATCTTCGACTTTAAAAAGTAAAATAACAGTTTTGGCAGAATACGAGTTTTTATATTTGGGGAAAATATACAAAAATTTACAAAGATTAATCCAGCAAACATCTGTACTCAAAACCAAAGTAACATTCATTATTTTTGTTTCTAGTTTTTTTTTTTACTATAAAATAAGTAGAACATTGCAAAGAAAAATCAAAATCTCCTATGCACCCAAGTAAAGATGGGAACTTAATATATTTTAGAGATGGCCTTATATATCAGAGGAGAAAAATGGACAATTTAAAAAAGGGTATTGGGACAATTTGCTTTCTATACATAAAAAAATAAAATCAGATTCCTAATTCAAACCCCATATAAAAATAAACTCCAGATTTATTAAAAGCTTAAATGGGGCAAAAAAAACTATTAGAAGAAAATATAAGAAAAAAATCTTTATAACCTCAGAAAAGGAAAATATTTTATAGATAAGAAACAAAAATCATGGCAAAAAATGGAAAAATTAATAATTTTGAAATCAGAATTTATATTCTCTTCAAATCAGTTACCCTTTACCAACAAAACTATCCAATGTGTTTTATATGAGTGACAAGTTGTATGAACTATTCAGTATGTATTAGTGATAGTCATCAATTTTTCTGGTTTTTCCCTTCTGGGCATGTGGTGGGATTACACTTTCCCAGTTCTGGGTGGCCATGTGATTTGCTTTGGACAATGAAATGTGAGAGGTGATTATGTCACTCTGGGCAGAAGCCTTAAGAGCCAGTGCACGATCTGCCATGCTCTCGTCCCTCTGTTGTGGTGGCCAGTCATGTTTCAGAAAGTCCTCGACTGAAGATGGTAAAAACCAGACCTCACCACTGACCCAAGATGGACACTGAGAAAAGAAATAAACTTTTCTGCTTTAAGCTACTGAGATCTTATGGTTGTGTGTTACCCATCACTTGGATAGCAATATGACCAGATCATGCTGTACTCTGAAAGCAAGTGACAGAAACCCAACTCAAAGTTGCTTAAGGGAAGAAAAGCAACAACTACTTAACAAGGTCACGTGGTAGAAAAGGAATGACCTCTTGAAACATTCATGGTTACTTTTCTCTGACTCTTGTCATCTTCTCTAAGCATGTTGGCCTCACGCTTTTAAACCAGCCTCTTTCATGGCCATCAGCACATCGGTTCAGCTTTGAGCTTTGAGATGGTAAAGAAAGCATTATCTTTTCCAATTTAAATTTGAAAATTTGGGGGACAGGACTCTGGTTGATCCATGCATGGCCTGGCTCCCATGCTTGTGCAAGTTACTGTGCGACAATGACAAGTTTTATCCTAAGATCATAATAATAGTTCCTCCTGTGGTTTTTATCAGAACTAAATGAACTAATCCATGTGAACACGCAGCTCACCTAGTAACCATATACTAGCTATCATTAACATGACAACTGTGTGATGGTTAGTTTTATGTGTCAACTTGGCTAGTCCACAGTACTCAATTATTTAATCTAACACTAATCTAGGTGTTGCTGTAAAGGTACTTTTTTTTTTTTTACTGTCAGTTACCAATATTTTTTTTTAGTGGGAGTATAATTGCTTTACAATGTTGTGTTAGTTTCTGCTGCACAATGAAGTGAATCAGCTCTATGTATACATATATCCCCTCCCTCTTGGACTTCCCTCCCACCCCCCCATCCCACCCATCTAGGTCATCACAGAGCACCGAGCTGAGCTCCCTGTGCTATACAGCAGGTTCCCACTGGCTATCTTAGACATGATAGTGTATTTATGTCAAAGCTAATCTCCCAATTCATCCCACCCTCCCCTTCCCCCGCTGTGTCCACACGTCTGTTCTCTACGTCTACGTCTCTATTTCTGCCCTGGAACTAGGCTCATCTGTACCATTTTTCTAGATTCCACATACATACATTAATATATGATATTTGTTTTTCTCTTTCTGACTTACTTCACTCTGTATGACAGTCTCCAAGTCCATCCACGTCTGTACAAATGACCCAATTTCGTTCCTTTTTATGGCTGAGTAATATTCCATTGTATATATGTACCACATCTTCTTTATCCAGGCTTCTGTCGATGGACACTTAGGTTGCTTCCATGTCCTAGCTATTGTAACTAGAACTGCAATGAACATTGGGGTGCGTGTGTCTTTCTGAATTATGGTTTTCTCAGGGTATATGCCCAGTAGGGGGAATGCTGGGTCGTATGGTAGTTCTGTTTTTGGTTTTTTGAGGAACCTCCATACTGTTCTCCACAGTGGCTGTATCATGTAAAGGTGCTTTGCATACGTCGCGTACAATCGGTTGACTTCAAGTAAAGGAGATAGCCCTTCACAATGGGAGTGGGTGTCATCTAATGAGCTGAAGCCTTCAGAACAAAAACTGAGGTTTCCTGAAGGAGAAATCTGTCTCTAGACTGCAGCACCAACTCCTGCCTGAGTTGCCAGCCTGCCCCACAGATCTCAGACTTGCCAGCCTCTACAATTGCATGCGTCAATTCCTCAAAATAAATCTCTATCGGATCTGTTTTCTCTGGAGCACGCTGACTGATACAGACTACAACCACATTCACAGGTAACCTTCATCTCCATTTTATAGATAAAAAACAAACAACAACAACTGAGCTGATAAGCAGTAGAGTTTAATTCAAATTCAGACGCCATGATTCCAAAGCCCGTGGCCTGGGGGAGATACTCAAGCTGGGTTTTTAACACTGGGTAAAATTCCCATAGCCCAAGAGAAAAAGGAAAAAAAAAAAAAAAGACAGGGATGAAAAGCAAGAGTCTGTCCCACTTTTAAAGAATTCTATGTGATACAGCCTCCATTCATGATCCCTTCTGATTTGTACTAACAACCACAACCAGAGCATTTGCTTTGTACACATTATCTTAATGCTAGCTATTTCTTCTTGACCCATTTGTGGTTTATGTAGAAAGCAACAGCTACCAGCTTTTAGGTCAAAAAACTTCATAGATGTATTCAGTGAAATCTGGCTACCTCTCAGACTTTTCTCTTCCAAGGAGAAGAAACTCAGTTCAGGGTCCTTAACTCATGGACGTGGAATCCAAGGTATTAAAATTTTAGGACACTGGTCCAGGAGACAGACTAGCAGACTCAGAAGCAAAACCAATGACTCTCTCATCTCCAATCAAGTGTATTCTCCTTGAATCTTGCTTCCTTCCCATTCCTTCCATGGCAAAAGACCCCACACCGAAAGGAAAGATACAACAGCAAGGGAAAAGGGGAAACACATTCAACTTTGAAACAAGTTGCACAAATCTGGGGTAATGGTGGAGTCACCTTTTCACGAATAGCTGTGGGGATAACTTCAAGAGTAACCAGCTCACCAAAATGCTTACTCATATGCCTTAATACATAAGCACCTTAGGACAGAGGTTCAAAGAGAAGTGGTCATCATTAGGATTACGGAAGCCTAAAAAATAATTTCCATCTAAAGACACCGTCCTTGAACCAGATATTCTTCTTATGTGAAAAGTAAATATATTTCTATCCACATAAGTTCACCAAGACTTTTAAACAATAAATAGAAAAGAAATTGTCAAATCATCTCTTCTATGTATCAAAAGATTACTGTATTTCTTTAATTTGGTCTCACCTTTGATTTTTAATATATAACCCTTTGGATAAATAAGTCTCCAAGTGCCTGATAAATTCTGAGTTCCTAAGCAACAATTTAAAAAGATATTGTCACCCATGCCTTTTACAATATAATAATTACAAAATAAGTTCATACCTTTAAAGAGGGAGACCTGTGTGCCATGAACAGCAACGTGGATCACAGGTAGACTTAGGTGTTGGATGTGCTCAAAATGTGCCTATAAGTCACCACCACAATGCTGTATAGTCATCTTTCTTTCTATCTATCATGGTCTCTCCTACCTGTACTAGGAGTATTCTTATTTTTTATAGTTTGTGCCTCACCTCTAAGTAGCACTTGACAGTATACGAGCCCCTTATGGTACCTCATTTAATTCATAGAAGTTATGCAAGTATCATCATCATCACAGATATGGAAATTGTGATCTAGATCATAGATCATGCTGGATCACTGAGATGGAAACTGTATCTTCAAATTTGATAACTGCCTACCTACTGTTCTTTTACCTTGATACATTACAGGTTCCATGAAGACAATATTTTGCTCACTAGTCTATCTGCATTTTCTAGCAGAGAGGGAGGATTTAATAAATCCCTGTATAATGAATGCATACTAAAATCTGGATGCCAGATCTTATTAGCAGTGATAAAGCTTCAATTCACTGAATTTCTGGTGGGCAACACACTCTGTAATTGATCATTTACATGCACGCTTTATCAGTAGACTACGCAAAAGGGTTACAGTACAGTTCCTCAAAAGAAATGGCTAACATGAAACTGATGACACTCATTAAAGCTCAGTTTAGAACAGTGGTTCTCAAAGTGGGATTCCTGGACCAGCAGCAGCCACATGCTTGGGAACCAGACGTGCAGATTCTTGGGTCCCACTTCAGAGCCACTAAACCAAAAGCTCTGAGAACGGGACCGAGAATCTGTGCTTTAACAAACCCTCCAGATGACTTTGATACACGCTCAAGTTTTGAGAACTGCCAGTTTAGCAAGACAATATCCACGGAAGATGGTTTGAAGGATATGACGTCCTTCTACTCCTCAAAATAGTCTAAAGCACAGGCCATGTTATTGGCCCTCTGTAGCATTCCTTTGCCTGCACTGTGTTTTGGCATCAAGCCACTGACCTGTATCCAGAAAGAATAACTTAAAAAATAACTTTATGTGTACCCATTTGTTCATTTCTTCATAGATTCAGTATCACAACACCATATTGCCTCAGTCTGCTAAACAATGTGTGTGGGGGGCAGGTGGGGAATGGGGGGAGGAGAAAAACAGGTCGCTACTCCCAAGGAACTTAAAATTTGATAGAAGAGAAAAAAAATACTCATATCAAAATGCATACGATAGTGACATGGGTGGTAAGTGGTTACAGACACTTAATACCTCAGAGGAGGAGTGGTTTCCAGCTGGCTGAACAGCTGAGGTGATCAGATAAGACTTCTTATGACCGCTATAAGGAAGGACGACTATGTTCAACTCCACTGAGGTTCTGGAGCAAAATACAATGAGGCTAAGCAAGCTGAAAGGATGGAGTTGCTAAATAAAATATATATGCAATTGCATTTTATCCCCAAACTCTTTTTACAAGCTTTGTGAAGAATTTTCTCCATTGAATAATAAGTAAAGGTGGGGGGGGGGGACATAAATTGTCTGTTTTATCTGAAAAAAAAAAACCCTCAAAATTGGTCTTGGGGATTAAAAACTAGAGGCAATCTTCATGGAACTCATTACTGGAAATGATCAGTGGAAAATAATCATCAACAGTAGAAAGCAATTAAGTATTCCATGAACTCACTGCCAGGAAATGTAGTCGGTGCAAGTCGGAAAGTAGCTCCCTAAATGTCAAAGAAGTCCTACAACTATCATAGAAAGTTCAAGTTTGTGGGCAATTAAGTGGCTTTTACTAACTCAAGCTAAATGCCCAAACACTGAGTGAGGGGAAATAACATATAATACACATACTAGAGCTAAAAAGGAAAAAGAAACACTCACTAGAAATGTCACATTCGTGCTCCATTGCCTGTTTTGCGTTTATTTTAGACTTCAGTAAACAATGAGGTATGTATCTCAAAGAAAGAGCTACTTTTTATTGTTTTTAGTTCTGCCCAATCATTAAGAGTGGCTTTCTATATGATTTTTTTCTTAAGAAAAAATCACATGGAGTATAGACACACAGTACTACGAATCGAATTCTCTTAGTCTGTGGAAAATCTCCATCTATTTCAGTGTCTTCTTCTGTAGGAACTCTGTTTCTCTTCAGGACCTTTTTCATCATCCTCTCCACCACCAGCGCTGAGCGTCACCACCACCACCCCCACCCACCCACCCCCTGCCCAGGTTCTCTATTTTTATTACTAACATTACCTTTTTAATCCACATTAATTCACATTTGATCCTGATCAACCCTCACATACTCCATAACTTCCTACCCAACCCTCACATACTCTACAACTATTCAATTGCATGTCCTGTTTAATAGCCCCCACCTGCTGCCTCCCTTTCCAGTCGCGCTTACCATCACCCTAGTTTGGGTCATTATCATCTTTCCCTTGGTAATTGACACCAACTAGTGCTCTCTACATCCCAGTCTCCCCACACACCACTATAAGATGTATCTTCCTAAAGCAGCAATTTGATGTGCACTACCCTGTCCAAATATTAGCTAGTCTCACCTACCTACCAACTTAAATAGTTGGTAACTTACTTAAGTACTTACTTCCTGCCTGACATTAAAGTTGATCCATGTCTGGGACCAGTCTATTGTTCCATCACCATCGTCCACTATCCTTATACACGTGTACTGTGAGCCAACTACACCAAACTGCTCCTCCAAGAAAACATTCCAGTCTCGGCACACCCATCTTTGGATCATGCCATCCTTTGACCTGGAATGCCTCCATCACCTCCCAAATCTCTTACTGTCCTGAAAAATCTTCTTCTAACTCAAGAGTCATCCCAAACGCAACTTCATTCACTTATTCATTCATGTGCTCATTCAACAGCTACTTTTTCGAGCATCTACTGGACAAGACACTGGGAGATGCTGAGGTAGAGCAGGAAGGGGAGGGCAGTGTGACTAAGTGAACAACTTCTGCCCTCAATAAACTTATAATTGAATTAGAGGGTAAGAGAAAACATAATCAGCAGTAACACAAAGAACATTTTCCAAAGACCTATTGAAAGTACAAAGCAAGAGCCTTCAGGCTAGAGAAGGAGGCAGCTTATTCTGCAAGGGAAAAAAACAAAAATCATGTTTCCTTCATCTTGTATTCTTTTTTCTTTTAAGATTTTTTTGATGTGGACCATTTTTAAAGTCTTTATTGAATTTGTTACAATATTGCTTCTGCTATAATGTTTTGGTTTTTTGGCCATGAGGCATGTGGGATCTTAGCTCCCCGACCAGGGATCGAACCCACACCCCCTGCATTGGAAGGTGAAGTCTTAACCACTGGACCACCAGGGAAGTCCCATTCATCTTGTATTCTTGACTGGTAATTGGTTTATATTAAATATTAAAGATATTTAATGCCTTTCCCTCAAGCAAAGGTTATCAATCTGTGGTGATTTTGCCCCTCAGGGCATATTTGATAATGTCAAGAGTCATTTTTGATTGCCACAACTGGGAGAAGTGTTACTAGCATCTAGTGGGTAGAGCTGCTAAATGTCCTACAACACATTCCCCGACAGCAAAGAATTATCTGGTCCAAAATGTCAACAGTGCTGAGGCTGAGAAACCATGCCATAATGCCATAAATAAGATGGAAGCTTAAAGGTCTACGGAAGTTCGAGTGGTAAAAGGCATTTTGGAAAGAGGTAAAGGGAATCCCTTAACACTTCTCAAATCATAACAGAGATCCAAGTAGAACTGGCAGTTACCTAAAACCAATCTCTTATGTCATAAACCTTTAGGAGCTTATAGAAGGAGAAAATAAACCATTCAATGTTTAAACAGTTAATATCATCAGGAAGTTGTCATGTTTTTACCCATTGATTCCAGTTTTGTCTCCTGAACATCCACAGAAAAAAATATATGTTCCATACAATAATCTTTCATGTATTTGAAGACATAGGTGATGCTCCCCTTAAGTTTTATTTCTTAAATTTAGTATTTCTAAATATTTCAAACATTTCTCATTATCCTAGCCATTATGTCAATGACAATTGCATGTAGAATATTTCCAATTAAATGTTGAATTTCATCTTTATTCCTCTGAAGGGTCATATTGTTCATCTTAAGTTCCAGGCTCTGTTTTTCAAAATTCTGATTACATCATCCATGAATTTTTAAAATATAGCTTGCCTTTCATCACCTAAGTAATTGGTAAAAATATTGACCAGGACATTTCTGGCACCAGCAAGTCACTGAGTACTGCCCTCCAGGCTCACGTCAGTCACCAGGGCATCCTCCTGGAGAGGGGGGTCCAACAAGCTCCAAGTGACTGTACTATCACTCAATCCACATTTCTCTACCTTATATATAACCATCTTATGCATATGGAAGACTTTTCCAATTGCCTGGGAAAAAAATCTCAGGCTATGTCTCCTAAATGGATCTTATCAGTAAGCCTAGTTATCTTATATCAGAAAGGAAGATTGAGCTAGAGTGAAATGATTTGTTTTCAATAAACTCGTAGTGGCTTCAGTGTCACATATTTCCCACTCTAAGCACACAGGTTTTATTAATCAACATTTAATCATAAATTCTCTGATTTTACTATAGAACAATTTATCTTGTCTTCTGTTGAATATACTTAGTCTACTACCCTGAAAATTAAAAATCCTTTTCCTGCCTCCCATATTTTGGCACTTTTATGTTCCAGCTTGGCAAGTCTGGCGTGGGGATGAAGAGTGGGGATACTGATATAAAAATACCTGGGTTTGCATCCTAGCTCCTCTATCTGATTGATGTATGACCTTAAGCAAGTTAACCTCGCCTTGCTTCGATACCCTTATCATTAAAATGGAGCTAACAAAATTACCACATAGGATTGTTGTGAGAATCAAATAAGATATATCCTGGTGCTTAGAATAGTGACTGTAATTGTGGTTAGATGTCAGCTTATTAAAGAGGGTACACTATGGTTCTATGACCTCAATCCAAGTTCTTTAAATTCAGAAGGATATAAGTGCTCTGGAACAAGAAACCTTTAACTGATTAAAAGTACAGTGCATTAATTTTTCTCATTTCTAGATCTTCAGCTTCCTCTTAATCAAGAACATCTTGTTTTGTAGTTTTTTAAAGATAATCATTTTTGATAGAAAATATATCAGCAAAATAAAGGTAGAATTATTCCACTTTTTCCATGTCATCTGCTAAAATCTCACCGTCTGCTCCCACCATGAGCTCTGTTCCATCATGATATTATTAGAACCTATACTTCCAATCTTTCAAAATATATGCAGAGAGAGAGAGAGAACAATAGCTTTGGCTAAGTGGAAATAAAAGTTATGTCTACACATAGTAACTGAATCAATTTCCTTGTCAAAGTATTTTTCTGTATTTCAGCAACCAATTTTAGCCAATTAATCTGATAGTAACCAGCAACAGCAGAGGGTAAATTGTACACAGTAAACTCATACTGGCGTCTACTGAGCATTGTTTCTCTTCCTTAGTACTCAGTGTTTTTTATTATACCATGCTTAGCCATAAATCTTAGAATTTTAATACTAACCAATTAATCTTCTCTTCTTTCATTTAACAAGTAAAGTGATACACTGGCAACAAAAGCACGGAGCCAGAAGCAGAGGCCAGCTCCACATATTACACATTCATTCCAAACATGATGTTGGGGCCACTTAGCAAATCTCCTAGAATCGATACAGACAGCAATACGTTTGTATGTAGAATACTAAACTGGCAAAAGTCATTGAATACACGTTCTTCTGATCCATTGCTTTTGCTGATATCTATTCCCTCTGTAATTAAGGAACCGATTAAAACTTCAAAGAAAGGGGCTGAGAAGTCTAAATTGATGTTGACTTGAGATGCAAACAAAATTTTAAATTAATAGTTTCAGAAAGCAGAATTTGAACAATTTCTATCTGTAAAGATTTAGCTTTAGTTCAAGTTATTAAAATGGGTAAAACTTCCCATCCTATTGTATCTGCCGAGAAAAGGCACTGTGGTTAAGTATCTCCTTATAAATAGGACACACATCTGAATGGCAGACTGCTTAAAATCCACCCATATCAATCCCAAAGTCTAGTATGTTGCTTTTAGTAAAACAGAAATACACCTGCCACCCTACTGGAAAAGCTACACAGCTTCATTTAGACTGCCTAATGATATACACCTGGATTCCTTCATTCAACAGTCTTCCAGCATATAGTTACTCCCAGAAAATTCTCCTGGGCACACTGCTGCAAAGTATTTATGGAGATACCGGTGGCCATAGAAAGGATATGACCTTAGAAAGAATCAGGATAGGCTCGGTGGAAGCAAGGGGAGGAGAGGTGAGGGAGTTTTTTCCTGATTTCTTCCCAGAAAGGTGCTCTGTTGCACACTCTACAACTTGAAGCACAAATTTGAATGTGATAACTTCATCTTCATCGTCCTCATATCGCAGGTGTAGCTGTATATATTAGATCTAAAACCTTGAAGAAATCTTCCAGACACAAATATATTTCCTCTCAGTAGGCAGCTTGAGAGGAATGTGCATTTTTAGTAATATTGAAAACTATAAACTTCAAATATTAACACTGGAAGGAAAGTTTCATGATGGGGAAAGGTCTGAATCACAAAAGCAAGACAGAGACCTCTGGAGCAACTCATGATAATCACAGTCACTACCACATGGGTCTGAAGTAGGGGATGAAAGGATGGAGGGATGGAAGACATAATTTCATGGTTAACTCTTACCCAAATTTAGGCAAAAGTTTCTCTCCTTAATGTGCTCTATACAGTACTGTTGAAATAGGTTCAGAATTTTCAGTAACATTTTTACTAAAGATTATGTAGTAAGAAAACCATGAGCACAGTCATGATAATGATCTCAGATAATTTTACTTTCAAGTGTGCACTGGACCAAGGATGACAGCTAGCTACATCTTGCCTGTCTTTTGCATTTCCTAGTTCTTGGCCCAATGCCGTCCTTAACCTCTGCTGCACGGAATAGCCTCATAGATATCCAGACCCAATGTCTGGTCCAAAGGGAAAGATAATACTCTTCTTCTAATCACTAGAGTCATCCACTCATTTTCTAATTCTCGTCTAATGAGGCCCTCTTTCCCAGGAAGGTGGAACTGGAAACAAATCCAAATGGCGAGGATGGAGACATACCAGAAGACAGGATATGAAGTGAAAGAAAATTCAGAATTGTCAGCAAATCGAAATTTGAATCCATAGAAGTGGATGAGCTCTAGGACTAAGCCCTGAGAATATTCAACATTTAAAGAGGAGGTGGAGGTGGAAGAGTTCCCAAAGGAGACAGAGAAGAAATGGCTGAAAGAGGCAGAAGGAAAACTAGGAGAGGATGGTGTTACAGGAGCCCAGAGAAAACAGCATCTCACTACGTGGAACAGTTGGAAGGCCAGGGAGAATGGGAAGAGGAGATACCTCTGAAGCTAAGGCAATGCCGTCCAATTACATATTCTGCAATATTGGCAATAATCTATGTCTGCTGTGGTCAATTCAGCAGCCACATGTTAGTACTGAGCTCTTAAAATATGGCTAGTGAAAATGAGGACTGAATTTTTAATTTCATTTCATTTAGTTTAATCTAAACAGTCACATGTGGCTACTGGCTGCTGTACGGGACAGTGTGGAGAGTCTAAGCAGACAGAGGGCAAACTAGCCTAGTAGCTAAAAGTATGAGCTTTGATCATCAAAAAGACAAGAGATCACAAGTGTTGGTGAGGATGTGAAGAAAAGGGAACCCTTGTACACTGTTGGTGGGAATGTAAACTGGTACAGTCAGTATGGAAACAGCACGGACATTCCTCAAAATATTAAAAGTAGAACTACCATACAATCCAGTAATCCCACTTCTGAGTATATATCCAAAAGAAATGAAAACAGGATCTCAAAGAGATATCTGCACTCCCATGTTCACTGCAGCATCATTCACAATAGCCAAGATATGGAAACAACCTAAATATCTGTCAATGGATGAATGGATAAAGAAGATGTGGTGTACACACACACACACACACACACACACACACACACACACACACACAAGGACATTATTCAGCCATGAGAAAAGGAAATCATGCCATTTGCAACAACATGGATGCACTCTGAAGGCATGATGCTAAGTGAAATAAGTTAGAGAAAGACAAATACTGTATGATATCACTTATATGTGGAATCTATAAAAGCCAAACTCAGAGAAACAGAGAGTAGAATGGTGGCTACCAGAAGAAGGGACATGGAGGATTGGGGAGATACTGATCAAAGAGTTGTAAACTTCCAGTCATAAGATGAACAAGTTCTGGGATTCTAATGTACAGCATGATGATCATAGTTAATAATATTGTATCATATACTTGAAAGTTGCTGAGAGAGTAGATCTTAAATGTTCTCACCACAAAAAAGAAATAGTTATTATGTAACATGATGGAGGTGTTAGCTAACACTATGGTAGTAATCATTTTACAATACATAAAGGTGTATAAAACCAACACTTTGTGTACCTTAAACTTACACAATATTATATGTCAATTATATCTCAATAAAGCTGAAAATATTTTAAAAATAAAAAAATTTAAAAGTATAAGCTTTGGACTCAGACATATCCCAGGTTCACATCATCTCCCCCACTTACGCTCTGTATATTTGGGGAAAGTTATGTCAACTCTATAGAGCTCAGATTCTTCACATGGAAAACAGGCATGATAAAACAATAGCATTATTAAAAGCATAAAACAACATAATACAATACTGACACATGAAATGCAGGGGTTTGGTGGATTAATTAGAGCCTGGTTAGTTAACCCACAAAGGCCCTCTGGAAGATTTAAACTTAGAGCGGGGCTTTTGAATACAGATTCATGAAGTTTACTGTTTTCCCTTTGGAGAGAATCATGGCCTAATCTTCCTCCTTCAGATAATGCGACAATTAAACTAGCCAAGGTAGTCAAGCTTTTTCTTGCATTTCTTATTATGCAGAAAAAATGCTGAAGCATTCTTTCATTAACCTATTCTTGTACTAAATAACTGAAATCCATCACACATTAGTTCATGATAGTTTCTTCTACCATTCTTAATTGTAATTCCGTCACCTCAAAGCCTTCTTTTCGCTAGGACAACTTATCTTACTAGCTTCCATCTTTTTGCTTACACTTTTTACCTAATTTATTAATATTGACCCTCAGTTGGAATTTAGCCTCAAGGCATAATTTGACACTCAAAAAGGAGTCAAAGATTTTTCCCAAAAAACATCTGCTGAAGCAACTGCATGTGTTGTAAAATTTGATTGCCTTGAATTGAATTCTTCTGAGCCTGGGTTTCAATCCTGAGTTTCCTTCCAAATTGTCGCACATATAAAATATTTGCTGAGTTCACCAATGTCTTAAGTGTATCTATCCACCAAGTTGTACAATTTCATTCAGTTAGCGTGGCATAAAGTGGTTTTTTATGTCAATGAAATAGCAATGTATACAACAAGTCCCAGTTAGAACCAGACATCTGGGACCTGCATTCATCCAATCTAAAAAAGCCTATTAACAGTTTTGCTGCCTTGACAGCCACAGAGCCAAATAAAGATAAAAACACACTATGTTGGAAGCAGAAAATTATCCTAATCAAAATGTCACTTCTGAAAATATCTTTTTTTAAATGCCAATACTGTAAACAGAAATTTCCACAATGACAATTAAACATAATTAAGTGCTAGATTTCTCTTCAAGCTTCTTTCATTCTCTACAACTTATTTTTCTGAACTGAAACTCAATTTCTCTTTCAAGTACATCTTGTTCCTGTCAGGGAAAAATGGAGCTAATATTTTTTAAATTTATCAAGTAAGTTTAAAGGCATATTGGACCATATTTAAAAATCTCAAAGACTCTGAAGGTATTTTCTCTAGCCATAGAGCCTCGGATTAATATACAACAAGACAAAGGGTGAGGTGTAGACATATGCACCCATGAGGATCGGAAGGTACCCTGGCACAGCAGTATCTAAGACAGTAATTTGCTTTTTCTTAGTTTCTAGAAAGTGGCCTAAACTGGTCAGGTTTCTTTTTTTTTTTTCTTTTTTCTGGATTTTTAATATGTGTTTCTTTGTTTAAACAGGAATCAGTGACATGTGGAAGGAATCAGATAATGCTGCAAAGAGAAATGAAGGGAAGGTCCAAGCCATGGAAGCAATGGAAGGAAAGAGAATAGATGAATTTGGATAGTCTCATCCACCAGAGGGCAGACAGCAGAAGCAAGAAGAACTACAATTCTGCAGCCTGTGGAACAAAAACCACATTCACAGAAAGACAGACAAGATGAAAAGGCAGAGGGCTATGTACCAGATGAAAGAACAAGATTAAAACCCCAGAAAAACAACTAAAAGAAGTGGAGATAGGCAACCTTCCAGAAAAAGAATTCAGAATAATGATAGTGAAGATGATCCAGGACCTCGGAAAAAGAATGGAGGCAAAGATTGAGAAGATGCAAGAAATGTTTAACAAAGACCTAGAAGAATTAAAGAACGAACAGAGATGAACAATACAATAACTGAAATGAAAACTACACTGGAAGGAATCAATAGCAGAATAACTGAGGCAGAAGAACGGATAAGTGACCTGGAAAACAGAATGGTGGAATTCACTGCCATGGAACAGAATAAAGAAAAAAAAATGAAAAGAAATGAAGACAGCCTAAGACACCGCTGGGACAACATTAAACACAACAACATTCGCATTATAGGGGTCCCAGAAGGAGAAGAGAGAGAGAAAGAACCCAAGAAAATAGTTGAAGAGATTATAGTCAAAAACTTCCCTAACATGGGAAAGGAAATAGCCACCCAAGTCCAGGAAGCACACAGAGTCCCAGGCAGGATAAACCCAAGGAGAAACACGCCAAGACACATAATAATCAAACTGACGAAAATTAAAGACACATAGTAATCAAACTGACGAAAATTAAAGACACAGAAAAATTACTGAAAGCAACAACGGAAAAATGACAATAACATACAAGGGAACTCCCATAAGGTTAACAGCTGATTTCTCAGCAGAAACTCTACAAGCGAGAAGGGAGTGGCATGATATATTTAAAGGGATGAAAGGGAAGAACCTACAACCAAGATTACTCTAAGGAAGAACCTACAACCAAGATTACACTACCTGGCATGGATCTCATTCAGATTCAACAGAGAAATCAAAAGCTTTACAGACAAGCAAAAGCTAAGAGAATTCAGCACCACCAAACCAGCTCTACAACAAATGCTAAAGGAACTTCTCTAAGTGGGAAATACAAGAGAAGAAAAGGACCTACAAAAACAAACCCATAACAATTAAGAACATGGTAATAGGAACATACATATCGATAATTACCTTAAACGTGAATGGATTAAATGCTCCAACCAAAAGACACAGGCTCGCTGAATGGATACAAAAACAAGACCCATATATATGCTGTCTACAAGAGACCCACTTCAGACCTATGGACACACACAGACTGGAAGTGAGGGGATGGAAAAATATATTCCATGCAAATGGAAATCAAAAGAAAGCTGGAGTAGCAATACTCATATCAGATTAAATAGACTTTAAAATAAAGAATGTTACAAGAGACAAAGAAGGACACTACATAATGATCAAGGGATAAGTCCAAGGAGAAGATATAACAATTATCAATATATAGGCACCCAACATAGGAGCACCTCAATACATAAGGCATCTGCTAACTCTTATAAAAGAGGAAATCAACGGTAACACAGTAATAGCAGGGGACTTTAACACCTCACTTACACCAATGGACAGATCACCTAAACAGAAAATTAATAAGGAAACACGAGCTTTAAATAACACAATAGACCAGACAGATTTAATTGATATTTATAGGACATTCCATCCAAAAACAGCAGATTACACTTTCTTCTCAAGTGCACACAGAAATTCTCCAGGATAGATCACATCTTGGGTCAAAAATCAAGCCTCAGTAAATTTAGGAAAATTGAAATCATTATCAAGCATCTTTTCTGACCACAATGCTATGAGATTAGAAACCAATTACAGGGAAAAAAAACGTAAAAAACACAAACACATGGAGGCTAAACAATACGTTACTAAATAACCAAGAGATCACTGAAGAAATCAAAGAAGAAATCAAAATATACCTAGAGACAAATGACAATGAAAACACGATGATCCAAAACCTATGGGATGCAACAAAAGCAGTTCTAAGAGGGAAGTTTATAGCAATACAATCTTACCTCGAGAAACAAGAAAAATCTCAAATAAACAATCTAACCTTACACCTAAAGGAACTAGAGAAAGAAGAACAAACAAAACCCAAAGTTAGTAGAAGGAAAGAAATCATAAAGATCAGAGCAGAAATAAATGAAATAGAGACAAAGAAAACAATAGCAAAGATTAATAAAACTAAAAGCTGGTTCTTTGAGAAGATAAACGAAATTGATAAACCATTAGCCAGACTCATCAAGAAAAAGAGGGAGAGGACTCAAATCAATAAAATTAGAAATGAAAAAGGAGAAGTTACAACAGACACCGCAGAAATACAAAGCATCCTAAGAGACTACTACAGGCAACTCTATGCCAATAAAATGGACAACCTGGAAGAAATGGACAAATTCTTAGAAAGGTATAACCTTCCAAGACTGAACCAGGATGAAATAGAAAATATGAACAGACCAATCACAAGTAATGAAATTGAAACTGTGATTAAAAATCTTTCAACAAACAAAAGTCCAGGACCAGATGGTTTCACAGGTGAATTCTAACAAACATTTAGACAAGAGCTAACACCCATCCTTCTCAAACTCTTCCAAAAAATTGCAGAGGAAGAACACTCCCAAACTCATTCTATGAGGCCACTGCCACCCTGATACCAAAATCAGAGAAAGATGTCACAAAAAAAGAAAGTTACAGACCATTATCACTGATGAATATAGATGCAAAAATCCTCAACAGAATACTAGCAAACAGAATACAACAACACATTAAAAGGATCATACACCATGATCAAGTGGGACTTATCCCAGGGATGCAAGGATTCTTCAATATACACAAACCAATCGATGTGATACACCATATTAACAAATTGAACAATAAAAACCATATGATCATCTCATTAGATGCAGAAAAAGCTTTTGACAAAATTCAACACCCATTTATGATAAAAACTCTCTAGAAAGTGGGCATAGAGGGAACCTACCTCAACATAATAAAGGCCATATATGACAAACCCCCGGCAAACATCATTCTCAATGGTGAAAAACTGAAAGCACTTCCTCTAAGATCAGGAAAAAGACAAGGATGTCCACTCTCACCATTATTATTCAACATAGTTTTGGAAGTCCTAGCCACAGCAATCAGAGAAGAAAAAGAAATAAAAGCAATACAAATTGGAAAAAAAGAAGTAAAACTGTCACTGTTTGCAGATGACATGATACTGTACATAGAGACTCCTAAAAATGCCACCAGAAAACTACTAGAGCTAATCAATGAATTTGGTAAAGTAGCAGGATACAAAATTAATGCACAGAAATCTCTTGCATTCCTATACACTAATGATGAAAAATCTGAGAGAGAAATTAAGGAAACACTCCCATTTACCACTGCAACAAAAAGAATCAAATACCTAGGAATAAACCTACCTAAGGAGACAAAAGACCTGTATGCAGAAAACTATAAGACACTGATGAAAGAAATTAAAGATGATACAAACAGATGGAGAGATATACCATGTTCTTGGATTGGAAGAATCAATATTGTGAAAATGACTCTACTACCCAAAGCAATCTACAGATTCAATGCAATCCCTATCAAACTACCAATGGAATTTTTCACAGAACTAGAACAAAAAATTTCACAGTTTGTTTGGAAACACAAAAGACCCCGAATAGCCAAAGCAATCTTGAGAAAGAAAAACAGAGCTGGAGGAATCAGGCTCCCAGATTTCAGACTATACTACAAAGCTACAGTAATCAAGACAGTATGGGGGGCTTCCCTGGTGGCGCAGTGGTTGAGAATCTGCCTGCCAATGCAGGGGACACAGGTTCGAGCCCTGGTCTGGGAAGATCCCACATGCCACGGAGCAACTAGGCCCGTGAGCCACAACTACTGAGCCTGAGCATCTGGAGCCTGTGCTCCGCAACAAGAGAGGTCGCGATAGTGAGAGGCCCACGCGCCGTGATGAAGAGTGGCCCCCACTTGCCGCAATTAGAGAAAGCCCTCGCACAGAAACGAAGACCCAACACCAGCCATAAATAAATAAATAAATAAATAAAATTAAAAAAAAAAAAAAGACAGTATGGTACTGGCACAAAAACAGAAATATAGATCAATGGAACAGGATAGAAAGCCCAGAGATAAACCCACACACCTCTGGTCAACTAATCTATGACAAAGGAGTCAAGGATATATAGTGGAGAAAAGACAGTCTCTTCAATAAGTGGTGCTGGGAAAACTGGACAGCTACATGTAAAAGAATGAAATTAGAACACTCCCTAACACCATACACAAAAATAAACTCAAAATGGATTAGAGACCTAAATGTAAGACTGGACACTATAAAACTCTTAGAGGAAAACATAGGCAGGACACTCTTTGACATAAATCACAGCAAGATCTTTTTTGATCCACCTCCTAGAGTAATGGAAATAAAAGCAAAAATAAACAAATGAGACCTAATGAAACTTAAAAGCTTTTGCAAAGCAAAGGAAACTATAAACAAGACGAAAAGACAACCCTCAGACTGGGAGAAAATATTTGCAAACGAATCAACGGACAAAGGATTAATCTCCAAAATATATAAACAGCTCATGCAGCTCAATATTAAAAAAACAAACAAGCCAATCAAAAAATGGTCAGGGGCTTTCCTGGTGGCACAGTGGTTAAGAATCCGCCTGCCAATGTGGGGGACACGGGTTCGAGCCCTGGTCCGGGAAGATCCTACATGCTGCGGAGCAAATAAGCCGGTGCACCACAACTACTGAGTCTGCGCTCTAGAGCCCATGAGCCACAACTACGGAAGGCCAGAAGCCCGCGCACCTAGAGCCCGTGCTCCGCAACAAGAGAAGCCACCACAGTGGAAGCTGGCGCACCACAACGAAGAGTAGCCCCGGCTCCCCGCAACTAGAGAAAGCCCACGTGCAGCAACGAAGACCCAACGTAGCCATAAATGAATAAATAAATGTTCTTTAAAAAAGAAAAAAATGGTCAGAAGACTTAACTAGACATTTCTCCAAAGAAGACATACAGATGGCCAAGAAGCACATGAACAGCTGCTCAACATCACTAATTATTAGAGAAATGCAAATCAAAACTACAATGAGGTATCACCTCACACCAGTCAGAATGGGCATCATCAGAAAATCTACAAACAACAAATGCTGGAGAGGGTGTGGAGAAAAGGGAACCCTCTTGCACTGTTGGTGGGAATGTAAATTGATACAGCCACTATGGAGAACAGTATGGAGGTTCCTTAAAAAACTAAAAATAGAATTACCATATGACCCAGCAATCCCACTCCTGGGCACATACCCAGAGAAAACCATAATTCAGAAAGACACATGCACCCCAATGTCCATTGCAGCACTATTTACGATAGCCAGGTCATGGAAGCAACCGAAATGCCCATTGACAGATGAATGGATAAAGAAGATGTGGTACATGTATACAATGGAATATTACTCAGCCATAAAAAGGAACGAAATTGGGTCATTTGTAGAGACGTGGATGGATCTAGAGACTGTCATACAGAGTGAAGTAAGTCAGAAAGAGAAAAACAAATATCGTATATTAACACATATATGTGGAATCTAGAAAAATGGTGCAGATGAACCAGTTTGCAGGGCAGAAACAGAGACACAGATGTAGAGAAGGAACGTATGGACACCAAGGGGGAAAGTGGCGGGGGTGTGTGTGTGTGTGATGAATTGGGAGATTGGGATTGACATGTATACACTAATATGTATAAAATGGATAACTAATAAGAACCTGCTGTATATAAAAAAAAAAGAATAGATGAATTTGCAGCAATGGAAAGAGTAGGAGCAAAGTCAGAAAGAAAAGCAAGAGTGCAACAATTGTTAAAATGATATTCCAATAAATGTTATCTAAGCCAGTGCTGCCATGAAGGAGGGCAGGCAGAGATAGACGAGATAAACTTCATGCTTGGTTAATTTGCCTGTAAGGATGTGAAAACTGTATTAGACCTTTTTCCTTTGTGGGGAAGGAAACAGATTCTTCCTGGAGTTTTATTCAGAAGACAGTCTGATTCTTGCCACCAGGAACGGACTGGGTTTGGGATTGACAGCTAAAGTAATGCTGGGAACTTCCCTGGTGGTGCAGTGGTTAAGAATCCACCTGCCAATGCAGGGGACACAGGTTCAAGCCCTGGTCCAGGAGGATCCCACATGCCTCGGTGAAACTAAGCCTGTGCATTACAACTACTGAGCCTGCGCTCTAGAGCCCGCGAGCCACAACTACTGAAGCCCGTGGGCCTAGAGCCTGTGCTCTGCAACAAGAGAAGCCACCACACTGAGAAGCCCGCGCACTGCAACGAAGAGTAGCCCCCCCTCACCGCAACTAGAGAAACATGCGCAGCAGTGAAGACCCAATGCAGCCAAAACAAATAAATAAATAAAAATTTAATATCGACTTCTAGATACAAGACATAACATACTATACGAACTGATACCTATTGACTACAGATTACTGATGCTCACACATCCTTCACTGTAGAACAGTCCTCTCTCCCTCTGGATAGACTGTACTGTACTATTGGGAGTGCACAGAGGAATGGCATAGAAAGCAGAGGCCCTATTCAGACCAGTCACACACATCAGTCCACTTTTTTAAGTTTGTTGTTTTTTTTTTTGACTGCACGGCATGTGGGATCTTATTTCCCCAACCAGGGATCGAACCTGTGGCTCCTGCATTGGAAGCACGGAGACTTAACTACTGGATCACCAGGGAAGTCCCAGTCCACTTTTTTATCCTATGCATTTTAGTGCTGTAAAATTCCCTCTCCGCACTGCTTGAGCTGTGTCTCATAAATTTTGACATACCTTCCTTTTCATTGTTAGATGGGTTTTTATTTCCTTGTGATTTCTTCTTTGACAAGTAGATTATGTAGACGTGTGTTGCACAGTTTCCCAGTGTTTTGGGAATCTTCCTGTATTCCTTCTATTACTGATTTCTAGTTTCATCCCACTGTGATGGAGAAAACACCTTGTATGTTTTCAATTGAGGATTGTTTTGTGGTTCAGGGAATCGTCTATCTCTGTATGCATTCCATGCCACTTGAAAAGAATGTGCATTCTGCTACTGTTGCATGGAGTGGTCTACAAATGTCAACTAGACCCTGTTGTCTGATGGGCTGTTGAGTTCTTCTATGGTGTTTCTGAATTTCTGCCTAGTTGTTCTCTCAGTTGTCAAGAGAGGGGTTTTGAAGTCTTGAACTATAATTACAGATTTGTCTATTTCTCTTCTTAGTTCTCTCAGTTTCTGCTTCACACATTTTGCAGCTCTGCTGCTCAGTGCATACACACTCAGGATTGCTCTTTTTCTTGGTGGGTTGACCCTTCTATTATTACAAAATGACAATTCCTGTCTCTGATAATTTTCTATCCTCTGAAGTCTACTTTATCTGACGTTTACATAGCCACTCCTGCTTCTTTTGATGTTTGCATAATATTTTTTCCATTCTTTTACTTTTATCCTGCCTACATCTTTGTATTTGAAGTGAGTTTCTTAGTTGGGTCATGTTTTTTAATCCACTCTGACAATCTCTTTTAACTAGTATACTTAGACCATTGCATTTAATTGAATTAGTGACATATTAGGGCTAAAGTCTGCCATGTTTGTTTGTTTTTTTTTCTGTTTGTTCTCTCTGTTTCATTTTTTCTTTTTCCTATTCCTGCGGGTTACTTGAACATTTTTTTAAATTCCATTTTTATTTATCTATCATTTTTGAGGGCATCTTTTTGTATAGTTTTTTTAGTGCTTACTCTAGGTATTACATTATACATATACAATTAGTCAACAGGTATTGTCATTTTACCAGTTCAAGTGAAGTATAGAAACCTTACCTTCTTTGCACCTCTTTATCCTTCCCTGATTATAATACAATTTTCTTAAGTACTTCCTCTACATACTTTTAGAACCTCATCTGACATTGTTATAATTGTTCTTCAATCATGACATAATTTAGAAAATTCAAGAGGAGAAGGAAAACGTATTATATTTACTCATATTTTTGCTCTCTCCATGTTCTTTCTTCCTTCCTGATGTTCTAAACTTCCTTCTTCTTTCATCATTTCCTTTCTGTTTAGAGAACTTCCTTTAGCCATACTTTTAGGGAAAGCCTGCTGGTGACAAATTCTCTTGATTCCCCTTTCATTTGTGAAGGATATTTTCTCTAATGGAATCCTAGGTTCTTTTTTTTCAGCACTTGAAAAATATTGTACCACTTCCCTTGGACCTCCATGGGCTGATGAGAAATCTGGTGTCATTCTAATTGCTTTTTCCTCTATAGGTATAATGTTGCATTTCTCTGGCTGCTTTCAAGATTTTTCTTGTCTTTCTTCCCCAGAAATTTAATTTCGATGTGTCTTGGCACGGATTTCATGGCAGGGGCGGCCTTGTTACCACTGGACCACAAGTCCTGAGTCTTCTCTAGGCCTCTTCTGACACAACCCCAATGGGGAGGAGGAGGAATGCCTTATTACTGTCAGGGGTGGGAGGAGGCCAGGCTCCCCACATGGTCTCCACTGACGTTGGCCTCAGATCACGGGTAAGAGTGAGGCAACAATGTAAAATCAAATTAAAACCACAATGAGATATCACACAAACCAGTTAGAATGGCTATTGTTAAAGAGACAGATGATATCAAGTTTGGGTGAGAATAGTGAACAACTGAAACTCTCATACACTGTTGGCAGGAACGTAAAATTTTACAAGCTTCAAAACTAGTGGCTAATGTCTTAAAAAGTTAAACATACACCTACCATATGATCCATTCAACCTATTCCAGGTCCCCAAGAGAAACAAAAGTATAAATCCATACAAAATACTAATTCAGCAATAAAAAGAAGTAAACTACTGATACATGATGCAACATGGGTGAATTGCAAAATAATGATGTCAAGTACAAAATGATATACATCTTCCCCCAAGAAAGGAGCATAGAGTATGATTCTATTTATACAAAACTCTAGAAATGGAAAACCAACCTTAGTGACAAAAAGGAGATCAGTGGTTGCCTGGGGATGTGGAAGAAGTAAAGAAGGGTAGGAGCGGGGTATTACAAAGAGGCATTCCAGACAGCAAGAAGGTGGGCAGGCATATGAGAAGATGTCCCAGCTGAGTCCATGTATTTTAGGTACCTTCCAGGAAATTGCAAACATTTTCACTACATATCATTGACTCTATGACACTTGATCATACATAGGTGCAAAGGAGATGCCACCACTCATAAACAAACAGAAACAGTATCTCTGCCTCAGCACCCTTTCTTGTGTTCCAGCATGCTTATGCATTTATTTTTCTAATATTTTTGCTGATATTTCAATAAAATTTTGAGAGGGAGTAGAGGAAAATGCATATGCTTAATTAACCAGAATTGTAAATTTTCTTTACTCAGAATTTTAGTTTATTATTCATTGGTTGCCATGTATAAATCATTGATAACAATTCTTAACTACACTCACATAATTTAATGTTTAAAGAAACCCAATGGATGAATTATTTTGTAAATACTCATTTCCTAGATGTCCTTTTCTAGTTTTAATATTTTTTAAAATTTTGAAATAATTTTAAACTTACAGAAAAAGTATGTGAACAACACAAAGAACTCCATATACCCTTCACCTAGAGACCCCATTGAAGTTTCACCAACTTTCCCAAAAATGTCCTTCATAGCAAAAGTATCAACTCTAGAACCATATTTTGCACTTACTTGTCACGTCTCTTCAGTCTGAGACCTCCCTTGACCTTCATGATCTTAACATTTTTTAGGACTCCAGATAAGCAGAATTTCCCCATCAAGCTTATCAGATATTTTCCCGTTATTCAATTCAAGTCATGCATGATTGGCAGGAATATTACAGACGCGATGCAATGTTGTTTTAAATGCATCCTAACAGGGGGCACAACACTTGAGTAAAGTAGTGTCTGCCAGGTTTCTTCACTACAGAGTGACTTTTTTCCCTTTATAATTAACATCTATTTTGTGGAAAGATACTAGAGATTATGTAACATCTCATTCCTCATCCAACTTTCACCCATTAGTTTTAGCATTGATTAATGTTTCTTGCCCAAATTATTACTAAGATGGTTGCCAAGTAGTGATTTTCTAATGCCATCATCCCTTCCAGTTTTATTAATTGGCATTGTACTTATGACAAGGTAAAGCTTTCTCTTCTCCCTATAAATTGAACACATTCATGTATCCCATGAATGTGTGGAATAAAATATTCCTATTTTATACAGTAAGATAATGTTACTATCATTCTTTATTTTGCTTCTTAAATTGTCCCAGATTTAGTTAATAGGAGCCGCCTCTTCAAGGTGGCTTCTATGTCCTTTGGACATGTTCCTATCATTCTTTGACCACTTCCTTACCTTTTAGCGTAATAAGATGTTCCAGGTTCATCTTGTATTTCCCAGTGCCAAGCCTTGAATTAACCATTTCTCCAAGAATACCTGGTTCCACTTAATGGGGAATATCATTTAGAACACAAAATCTGGTTGCTACGGTTGACCATGCATTTGATAAGTCCACCTCATAACATATATGCCAAATCAGTTAACACAGATTTAGACTACGTGAGTAGAGGTACTTTGAACTAAACACACAAGGTTGTAAAGTGATTCCATTCTACTTGGAGTGGGTCAGACCACATTTGGGAAAATGCAGTGAACTTAGTTTGCCACATCTTCAATAGACAGAGATTTAAAAATTCTATGGAGATTGTATGAAGACTGCATTATTCTGCTTTTTAAAAATTGACGTATAGTTGATTTATAATGTGTTAGTTTCAGGTATACAGCAAAGTGATTCATATATATTTATCAAGATATAATCTTTTTCAGATTATTTTCCATTATGGGTTATTATAAGATATTAAGTATAGTTCCCTGTGGTATAACTTGTTGTTTATCTATTTTATATATAGTGGTGTGTATCTGTTAATCCCAAACTCCTAATTTATCCCTCCCTCCCCCCCTTTCCCCTTTGGTAACCATAAATTTGTTTTCTACGTCTGTGGGTCTGTTTCTGTTTTGTAAATAAGTTCATTTGTATCAATTTTTAGATTCCACATATAAGTGATATCATATGGTGCAGGATTTCCCACTCTTGTGAGTGTGACTAGGCCCGAACCAAGACATATGGCTGCCCTGAGCACCATTCCAACCCATAATTTTCAAATAATTATTCTATTTAACAAGATGAGAGAAACTGAAAATTGTATACTTCTTTGTATTAAAAATAATGAATTTATTGCAACGTTTCACATCATATAACCTCTTGGGAATTAAGTTAAACTGCTTATAGTATAAACAAAGTAGATGGCTTGAGCCTAATAAGCAACAGAATTTCTGATCACCAAGTTCTTTGACTGTTAGGTGCTTAGCCCTAGGCTTTGAGATCAGTCTTATGTTTGCCCCATGCATCTTACCTACGTATGTTGCAAAGATACTCTACTTTGGTGGGAGCCAAACCATTTCACATCTTGCCAGTTAAGTGAGGAGCTATGTGTGAAATCTATATTAAGATTATAGTTCTAACTTATTGTAGCAACATCAAGCATTCCTTATAGATTGATGCCAGACTGCTGACTACTTGCCTGCCCTGAGCAAGCCAATGAGAGCACAAAAAGTATTATATCTTACAAACATTTCAAAGAGTTTGTGGAATCTAAGTCATTATTACCATTTTCACCTTATAGCTTCATACTATTTAATTAAAATATCATTACCCAAGACTCTAATGCAACGATTTCTAGGCATGGTTTTGTAATGCCTCAAAATATCTTCAAACATAGTTAAAGGTAGTATAAATGCATACTTCTAAATCACCTGGAAACGATTAATTTCACTCTAAAGTAGTTTTTGAAACACCATATTGTGTGCAGCACTTTTATAAGCTTCTCAAATGATAAAATGTTAGAAATAAATAAATTAAGTAAGAAATAAACTAAGTAAACTGTACAGGTTTTAAAAAAAATGAGATATAAGTATTCTCAATACCAGTATAAGTTACCTTTGCTACTGTTTTAAATAACATTCATGTGCTGTCTCTAAAGTGCCTCACTTCAGTAAGTTTTCTTAAAATAGACCAAGCTAACAAAATCTGTAAAGGGAACATATTGTCAGGTCTTACATATTTTCAAAACTAAAGTAAGCCTATGTCACTAACACCAGTGCCTCAGCACAAAAAAAAAATCACCACAAAGCCCAGATAATAAAACTTGGCATCACCTATTTCAATTTGTAATTGGTAAATGGAGATTTTAGCTTATGTCACTGTTTCTTATAATGTGGCCCAGGAATTAAATATATGACCATCATTTGTGCTACTTCTTACTAAATTCAGATTCCTAGGCTCCTCTTCCGATCTCTTGAAGCAATTTTTATGAGAACTATTAACCAAAGGCCTGGGAGCTTTGAGGAGAATGATAGATCAATATGTCCATTTTACACTAGTTCCACTGGTTTTCAAGTATGAGGAGACTTTCCAGTTTTGTAAAGTACATGTAATTCTACTCTCTCATGATCAAAACTGTTGCATAAGGACTTGATTTCAGTAGAAGAGAACTTATCCATTTTCTCCCTTTAATTATTTAAAGTGCACATCAACCCTTAAAAATTAACTACTCATCTCTGCAATCCAAGCTAATGGGGATGTATGTAATATGTTACCCACAAACAATGAATAAAATACAAAACATATACTTTTGTCCTTGTTTGTTTTTTAGTGAGGAGGTCTAATGATTTTATGAGACAATTCTGCCATCCCTTAAGATTCAGCAGTGGAACTAGCTAGTGAGCATTTGAAAAAGTGAGCATTTAAAACCAAGTTGGATTTATTTCCTAATTATGTATATAGAAAGTTTACATACATTCCAAACTCTATTACTGTCACTTGGAGAGAATCTTGGGAATTATAAAAGCCAGCAAATGAGAATAGCATCTATTAAAAACAATTCATTTATTCTCCCTAGGAAAATGTACTTATATTCTAGAGAAGAAACCCTCTAAATGTATTTATTTTATGTTTCTTTTGATAAAATTAACACACTGTGCCACAGAGGGTTATTATATTTCTCCTTTAAATACAGTGTATAGTCTCTAATCTTTACACTAACGGCAAAGAAAGGAATTCCAGTAGCTCCAGCAATTCTACTCTGCTTTTGTATATGGACTTCCTTTGCTAACACTTTTTGCAAAAACAAGAATCGAGACATATATTGTAGGACTTTATGACTATACAACAGTGATTTTCAGTTGAAATAATGGTCATATCTCTCAAGACAGTACATGGTTAACTTAAAAGTTGGTCAGAAAAACAAGGGATTTTGCAAATCTTGGTTATGTGAAACCCGTTATGATCACACCCTTGTCCGCTCCCTTTCTGTGCTGGGACATTAATTCGCAGTCTTATTTTCTCTGCAGTTATCATTCTCCTCTCTTCAGTCCTGGAGAAGGTGTTCCAACCTCTGCTATCTCTTCCTCCTGCCGCGTTTCAGCCTTAAGACACCGCGGTCATGTAAACCCCCAAGTATGACCACAACGGTTTTTTGGGGGGGGGGCGGGGATCTCGACCCTCCCACGTCCTCTCGCAGCGGGTCGGTGCCCAGCTGGACGGTTGGACCGGAAAGGAGGGGACCGTGGGCGTCCCTCCCCGCTGGCCTCTGCAGCTGCCCAGCGCCCTGGCAACCGGAGGGACGCTTTGCCGGTGCCTGCTTTCAGTCCCCCGTTCTCATTTTCTCCTGTTCTCCCGCTTTTCCATTCTCCTACTGTATTTTTGTCATCAATTCTTTGATGGCGAGAGAAAACAGCTCAGAGCTGTCTCCTTCCCATAAATACGCGTGTGCTTTTCCCGAACCTTTCTCTGCCCTCTCTCTCCCCCTAACACAGGTAGGGGGGCCGCAAGGCAAAGGATTCTCCTTTCATCCAGAGACCAGTGTCAGCGCCTCAGCTTGACAATTTCATTCCACACGCCCGCACCTCCCGAAGCCTACTTCCTACCAGTTCAGTTTTCTCCCAGGTAACCTTATTCCATCCCATTGCTAAGCACTTCCTCCACCTTTTTCGGGTTCTACTACTGCCTACATTTGGGGGAAAACGCGCAAGACAGTGTGAATGCCAGGAAGAAAGTGAGCGTGTGTAAGCCTGAGTGTGGGCACCCGTCTGTCTCAGCCTGTCCGGGCCCCGTGCATGTGGTTGCAAGGGGCAGGGCAGTCAGACACCTCAAACTTGCCCTGCCAGGATAAGGCTTGTCCCTCCAGAGCTTACCTGTCCGCGCCCAGGTAACCGAAGAAGCGCCCGCGCGGCCGCGTTCCAGGACACCTGGCCCGGACAGAGAGAGAGAACTGGGGCCACAGGGGCGCCCCTCCCGCGCAGCTCTTCGGTCTCCCTCCTTCCCTCCGGGGTGTCCTGAACCCCCCAAAGACAAACGGGACCGCCCGCGCCCGGAGCGCCTTACCTCAAACAGGGGACCGATCTTGTTCTTCTCCAGGTAAGCCTGGATCCGGGATTGCTGATGAGAGGCCATGGAGAGACCGATGGGCCGCGGAGAGTGCGGGAGACCGCGCGGCCGTGCGCCTCTGCCCGGGGACACCCCTGCTTTCCCCTGGACCGGGGCCGGGACAGGAGCTCGGGAGCCTGGGCTCCCCCGGCGCGGCGCGGCGCGGCGCGGCGAGCTCGGCTCCCGGCGCGGGCGTGGGCTGCAGCCGCTGGAGCCGCGAGCGCGTGGGGCGCCGAGAGCCGGAAGCCGGGGCGCGGCGCCGCCAACTCAGACAACTCGGAGGCGAGGGGAGCTCTCATTCATCGCGCTCTCCTCCTCCCCCAGCCCCACGGCTCTCCGCGGCGCCCGCGCGGGGGCACCTGGAGCAGAGGTTCCAGGTTCCTTTCTCTCTGGGCTGCAGCGGCGGGAATCAGGGGGCGGGAGGCGAGCCGGGAGGCGCGGCTCTGCCTAGAACGGCGCCGGGGGGCGCCCTCGGGCGGGCCGGGGCTGCGGGGCTCGAACTGGCGGGGAGCGTGCGTGTGCGTGCGTGTCCGCGCCGACGGTGGGTGCCCGCTCTCCCGGGTTACGGGAACACCCGCCCGGGCGTCTCCCCAGTCTCTGCTCGCCCTGCCCGCTGCTCCCTAGCGACAGCGCCGCTCCGAAAGCCAATGGTGAAGGTGCTTCTTTCAAAGTGCACGTAAATCTGGCGCTTGTTGGCTACTCCTCGGCAGCTACAAAGGCAGTTCGAAAGGGGGTCGTCCCCACCGCCCCTTCTGAGCCTCTCCTCTCACCTCCTGCGCTGCCCCCGCTAGCTCAGGGTCCGAGATGGGGAGCGTTGTGAGGAGGTGCGTGAGTCTGAGGGTCTGCCACGAACATGAAGTTGCCTTCCTTCAGGCGGTCTGGCTTGGCTTGGAGCAAGTCGACGGGCTGAGAATTCAGCTGGAAACTCCCAAGGTGCAGACGCCCAGAGGCTGGGGCAAACCTTTAGCTTTTGACAGGAAGAAGAGATGGAAGCGAGCCAGCCCTCCCTCCCAGTTTGCCTTCCTAATCCTCATATAATCATGTGGATTACAACCCACGCATAATTATGGCTATACATCTATAGCTACACCTCAAATACTACGCTAGTGCACTTCACTCTAGCTGCTTTCCTATAGGTGCTTCCTGAGCTCCTCACACTTAGCCAGTAACTTTTATTATGCAGCAGTTTCCTAGGGAAGAGCTCCAGACAGCAGAGGTTCCTTCACAAGCTCTTTCTTGTGGAAAAACAAAAAACAAAAAAAAACGATCATTGAGGCCTCCAATGACGAGTTCCCTGTCTCCTAACCATGATGTGCTATCAAAATTAAAAGATTTGTATTAGTAAACATGAAAGTTAGAATGAAGGGAGCAGTTATCCTAAAGCAGACTGCAACAGTGTAGATTTCCTTTTGCCACTTTCTGGATTTCTGTAATTCATAATATCTTTATTGGTGTCGGTGTTTTTTCTCTTTTTTTTGATAAATTTATTTATTTATTTATCTTGGCTGCATTGGGTCTTCATTGCTGTGCGCAGGCTTTCTCTAGTTGTGGTGAACGGGGGCTACTCTTCGTTGTAGGTTGCAGAGCACGGGCTCTAGGCGCGCACCCTAGAGCACAGGCTCAGTAGTTGCGGCTCACAGGCGTAGTTGCTCCGCGGTATGTGGGATCTTCCCGGGCCAGGGCTCGAACCCGTGTCCCCTGCATTGGCAGGCAGATTCTTAACCACTGCGCCACCAGGGAAGTCCCAGTGTTTTTTCATCTGTATTTTAAATGAACTACTTAAATAGAAACATGCACTAATTAAGAATGGAATATCCCCAAAAGTACTGTTAATTCTATTTAATAATTCAGATTATTATTCTGCCAGAATACCTAACAGCATAACCATCACTGATAACCTGAAATAGACATGATTTGGAGTGGAAAGATGCCCAAGTTAATACTTTTACAATCAGACTCAGGTGATCTGCCCAGGGAGAGCTAAACTGAATAGCAGTGAGGTGCCCAGGGTTCTCACATATTTTCCGTTGTGGATCAAAGGCATACTTACTTATATATTTTTTAATATGTTCAGGAGAAATTAAATATATAGAGTGAATATCAACATTTTTATTTGCTATTAGGTATGGTACACAGCCATCTATGACTCAGGTAAAAAGGCATTTTTGACACCACACATAGCACTGGAGAATCAGAACAGTACCTTATTCTAAGAGAAATGAGGAAGACGCTTCTTTAAATCAGACTATTAACCTACTTATTAAGCCTTCACCATACTCAGAGCACTGCACCTAGGGCCTTGAATGGAAAAGACAAAGCTTTGCTGGCAAAATACTTAAGTAGTAAAGGGAAGATCATGAAGAAATATACATTTATGTATATATGTATATCAAAACACTGGACATCCCCAAATTACATTTTTAAAATTCAGGAAATATTTCAGAAGTTTTTCAAGGCCTACCTTAAATACCGTCTCCTCCACAAAGCATTTCTTGGTTCTTTCCATTTATCCCCAAACCTGACTTCATTACTAAAATAAATATTTATTGCACAGACTCTCCATGGCAGACATTACGTTAGGAGTGAGGATTCAAAGGTGAAGGCCCTTGTCTTTGTTCTCAGGTGTTCAGTCTTTTGGAGGCAAGTGGCATATACATGAATAATGACATTATAATGCATGGTGCTAACACAGATAAATAAAACATGCTGTGTGCATACCGAAGGATGAAAAAATGACCTGTGCCCGGATCATCAAGGAACGCTCCATAAAGGAGATTGTGTTTGAGCAAACTGTCAAAGGAAGAGTAAAATTTTAAAGTTTTCCAGATAGCATTGGTGGAGTGAGGATGGGGATAACGTTGCAGGCTTCGGCATTTAAAAAAAAACAGCATATGCAAAGGCCCAGAGGCACAAAACAGCCTGGTGATTAGAGAAACATAGGGTGGATATGGAGGAAGATTGGCATGTGAGGTTAAAAATGTAAGCAGAGTTCAGCTCATTAAAGGTCTCACTTGCTAAGAAATACAGACTTGCATCTTCTGGGTGACGAGAAGTGACTAAAGAGTTTTGAGCAGAGGAGTGTTATGGTCGGGTAAACGTTTTAGAAAGATTGCTTTGGTTACAACATGCATAATAGATTGAAAAAGAATGATACGGGGAGAGCAAAACTAATTTAGGGTACAGAATCCACAAGCAAATCATGAGGGCCAGCCTTTGGACTGGGGATAAAAGAATGAAGAGGATGGGAAATATTCAAGGAACAGTTAAAGACTAATTTGTTGATTACCTTTATGTAGGATGAAATTAGAAGAGGCGATCAAAGATGACCCTCTGACTTCTACAATGAAGCTAAAAGGTTATAAATTATTTGCCCAAGTCCCCCAATGAATAATTGATTGGGCCAGGTTTTGATTCAGTATTTTCGAACTCAAGCTGAAGCTACTTCCATTTTTTACCCTGTATCCTGAAAGTTAGTCAAGAATTTAGTTTCCAGATATCAGCATCCTTTGGTAGAAAGGGTTATGTCTCATGACCTGGCACATAGTAGGTACTCAATAAATAGCAGTTAAATGAATGAATTAAATTTTAGTAGCTCAATTCAATCCAGCTATGTTCTTTCAGGCTAAACTTTGCCTCTGACATGTGGCATTTATACTTTGTTTTCTTCCATTTAATTAATTGCATGCATGCAAACTCTCTAAAATCATGAACTGTATCTTAATAATTCTCTTGCACTTTATAGCATGCAACATAGTATATTTTCATACAATGTTTTTCACAAATATATCTTTAATTAATATCTTATTGCTATACATTTTGAAATTTATTTCATTTAGTCTCTTTAAGATCGGCTGACAAGGAACCACTGTCTTTTTTTTTTTTTGTACATTTTTATTTATTTATTTTTATTTATTTATGGCTGTGTCGGGTCTTCGTTTCTGTGCGAGGGCTTTCTCTAGTTGCGGCAAGCGGGGGCCACTCTTCATCGCGGTGCGCGGGCCTCTCATTATCGCGGCCTCTCTTGTTGCGGAGCACGTGCTCCAGACGCGCAGGCTCAGTAGTTGTGGCTCACGGGCCCAGTTGCTCCGCGGCATATGGGATCTTCCCAGACCAGGGCTCGAACCCGTGTCCCCTGCATTGGCAGGCAGACTCTCAACCACTGCGCCACCAGGGAAGCCCTGTCTTTTTTTTAAATTAATTTATTTATTTTTGGCTGCGTTGGGTCTTCGTTGCTGCGCACGTGCTTGCTCTAGTCACGGCGAGCGGTGAGGGGGGTGGGGGCTACTCTTCGTTGCCGTGCGCCGCGGGCTTCTCATTGCGGTGGCTTCTCTTGTTGCAGAGCACGGGCTCTAGAGCACAGTCTCAGCAGTTGTGGCGCACGGGCTTAGTTGCTACACACCATGTGGGATCTTCCCGGACCAGGGCTCGAACCAGTGTCCCATGCATTGGCAGGCAGATTCTTAACCACTGCGCCACCAGGGAAGTGGGTAACCACTGTCTTGGATTGAATTTACCAACATTCTTCTGCAAACATAGCATAGTACCTTTATGATCCTTTCCCTTTTTTTTGGCTCGAGCGCAGCATGAAAAGGCCATTTGCAGTGAGACTGTCTTGACCTCATTGTACTACAGAAGTGCCTATCAGCATAATTTACAAATATACAGAATCCAATTTATAGAATGTTCTAAAGCCCTTGTCTAACTGCACCTTGCACAGCCCCTGAAACAAATAATTTTTGATGAGAGACAAGAGAACAACGGTGAAGGCCAGTAGACCTAATTAGGAAGTATAAACAATGTAATCCCTTGAAATTAATTAAATACTGAAATAAGAGAACAGATAAGTTCTATACAGGGTCCTTGAATTTAGGCTGCTAGCCTGAAGCATATTTGTCCCCTTCCTGTATCTCTCTCACCTTGCCACTTTCTTTTTTTTCTTTTTTTTTGGCCATACCACACGGCTTGCAGGATCTTAGTCTCTGACCAGGGATCAAACCCATGCCCCTGGCAGTGAGAGCACCAAGTCCTAACTCCTGAATCGCCAGGGAATTCCCTCACCTTGCCACTTTAAAACAGCCAGAGACTACTATTTTCCCAAAGAACTCAGTGTATCACCCAGGATTTTCATTTTTGTCCTATTAAGTGGAGAGGTGGCATCAGAGACTGAAATAAAGGGGGTTCTGGAAGAGATAAAGCAGACAAGTGGGGACATAGAGAAGTCCTGAATGAGGAACTTCCAAAATGTAATTTGATTTCAAAGTCAGAATTGTCAAAAAATTAATGATAATTATGGTTTAAACCACATAGAACTATTACATAGTGGGATTTCTATATATGGAAACTTTCAAAATACATGTTTCAGGAAAGAATTCAAAAGATGCCTGGGTATACTTTGATGCTAATGCAAGAATATTTATTACCACTTCACATAGTAGAGTATACCTTTAGTTATAAAGACTGATTTCCACATACTGTTAGATCTGCGATTAGCCTGAGGACCAATATCTGTGTTAGCATGTGTGAAGGATCATTTAGGTCTCCCCTGAATTTGATTCTCTCTTTAGTATCTCCTTAGGAAAATGTAGAGTGTTTTCTTGTGTACTCTTAGGTGGTGGTTCAAATCCAGCTGCAATGGGGAGGGGGGGGGACACATTATTTGGGAGTCTACCAGCATTATCATTGAGAACACTGACCTCAGAGTTCTAGCCCAGGATAAAATCTAGGCGTTGCCATTTACTAGCTGTGTGATGTTCAGCAAGTTACTTAACCTCTCTATCCTCAGTATCCTTATGTGTAAACTGAAGATACATAGTACATAGTTCATCAGTTTATTATGAGGATTACACGAGCTAATGCAGGAAGCATGCATATGGGGCCAGGCACAGAGTAAAGATTCAATAAAGGGTAGTGCTGATATTGTCATGATTGTCATCATGTCATCATCATTATCACCACCGTCATTATCAAGTCCCTGAGATTTAGACTTGCAAAATTCACATAAGCTGTATTAAGCCAATTACCTGAAGAAGTCCTATGTAGAAAGAATGTCTTGCAAATCAAAGCAGTAAGACAGGATATTATATTCACTTAATTAAAGGAAATAAGAAAGGTACTTCTAAATTCAAAAAGACAGCTGTAAGGTGAGTATAGAGTGTAATATAAAATGATCTACTCAATTATATTACTCTACATAAAGAAATTATTTATAAGGGAAGAAAGGTTTCCACAAGAAGCCTGGTAAAAGGAGAGGCAATAGGAACTTTTCGGTGATTATCCATAACTGTCAAGTAGGACAAAAATCTATAGGACCCAGCACGTAAGAGTCACATCCCCTTGTTTTCAGATGAGGAAACTGAGACACACAGAGGATAAGCAACTTGTCCAAGGTCCCAGCTAGTTAGTAGCAAAGTCCGTATTTGAACGAGGGTAGTATTTTAAA
This sequence comes from Balaenoptera physalus, assembly GCF_965194825.1. NCBI lineage: Eukaryota > Metazoa > Chordata > Mammalia > Artiodactyla > Balaenopteridae > Balaenoptera > Balaenoptera physalus. Next base: position 14,300,178 of record NC_138895.1, on the reverse strand, counting down.
CACCACTCTACTGCCTCTCAAAGCTCTGACTACCAGTGTCACTTCCTTTGCTTCGAATTTGTTTGTACCAGGAGGTATCTGGGTGACTACTTTGACTTGCCTAGTATGTTTATATGGGGAAGGAGGTAACCTGGGTGGCAGATACCCATGTAATTTTCTGGCCTCATACTAAATGAAAACGTTGGCAAACTGGCTTATATGTGTCTCTTGAGAGTTTGAATAATGCTAATCAGTCACGTTGGGACTGATTCTAACTAAACTGATAACATCGACTCACTAGACCTCCTAAATTGAGAACTCAAATGATACTGCCAGCTTGTGAAATCCTGCATCCAGCCTTCTCAGGTGACATTTCTATCTCTTAAATTTCCACATTTAAATATTAGGTTTTAATATTTAACTTTTAATATATGGCATGTTTATAAGCAATCACCATCTAAAATACTTTATGTCAATAAGTTTTTATAACGTTTATTTGCATTACATCATGAATCATTTAAAGTAAATCTACAGATATCGAACTGCAGATAGCTTTGATATTAATTACTAATAAACTGTTAACCCCAACATGCTTTTTACTTACAATTTCCAAAATGATACTGTCTTGATTCTTCATCCCAATAAGTGAGAGTCTTTGTTAAGAAAAACAGCTTAAACAATGAAAAATGCTACAGAATACTGTAACATGATACTGAATTTATTGAAAGGGAGGAGAAAATAAGAGCGACTGAACAAACAAAGGATGACTTAGAAAGGAAAACAATTCTACTTGGTGTGCACCCTGGGGAGAGTCAGGCACTCTGCCTAGGACAGGATGTGCTATTGCTCTAATCTAACTATCAAGGAATAAGTAACACGGGACCTATTTCTCAAACACACATCTCTGTAAATGCCAGCTAATGCTCAGAGATAATGCAGCACATCACAACCATCCCAGCACTAAAGGTTAAAGGTACATTTTAGCAGAATTAGTGTAACCACCATTGCCTAGAGGGGATTTAAATTAAAAAAAAAAAAAAAAGGGATGACAGCTCTCTGCAAAAGCACTCTGGATGCTATGGTACCCAAAGTAGTCAGCAGATTCCCTCCTTCCAAAGCAAATGTTGGTCTCTTTTCTATGGCTAATACCCATCCCTCTCCAACCCTCTGATGATTTTGGTCCTAAGAGTCAGAGAGGTTTGTTTTGTGAAGTCTAAGGTTTGTGCGAAGCTTCCACAAACGTCAGAGAATCACACTGAATTATTATATATCTACCACGAAAGATTTCTGATGAGGTCACGAGGAACAGCAGCTAAAATTACTAACTTTACCTGGGAGGATTAGGAAACCAACAATTAAATGAACGAATGAATGAATGAATGAATGGGTGGACAGATGGAAGAATAGAGGAAGGAAAGAAACAATGAATTAATTGCTGATAATTCATTAGGTAACCATGAGGCATATTTAATAACCAGGTCCTCAGTCATTTATGTCTAAATCCCCCTTTTCATGCATAATCAAGTTAGTCGATTTTGTTCAGTACACAATTATTCTAAGTATTTATAAAGTATTTAAATATAGTATTTCCATAAGAGACAGCAGTCATTTGCCTTATGGGTTCTCCTTGAGCCTCTGCTCTTCAATTTGCCACTTTTCTTTTTAACTTTTCCTCTTCCTTTTCTTTTTTTTTAAAGGAGGTTGTTCATCTTGCAGCCTGGGCATGAAACATAAGTACACAATTGTCAGTGATCAGTGAAAACCAATTGATTAGAAGTGATGACAAATGTTTTCTTTGACATTTGTTTTCCAACATGTATTTTAAGATCCTTTTGTCTGTAAATGCTCGCCCTTGACAGTCATATCCCTAGGCATATTTTAGTATCAAATCATTGACACTGGGGCTTCCCTGGTGGCGCAGTGGTTGAGAATCTGCCTGCTAATGCAGGGGACACGGGTTCCAGCCCTGGTCTGGGAAGATCCCACATGCCGCGGAGCAACTGGGCCCGTGAGCCACAACTACTGAGCCTGCGCGTCTGGAGCCTGTGCGTCTGGAGCCTGTGCTCCGCAACAAGAGAGGCCACGATAGTGAGAGGCCCGCGCACCGCGATGAGGAGTAGCCCCCGCTCGCCGCAGCTAGAGGAAGCCCTCGCGCAGAAACGAAGACCCAACACAGCCAAAACAATAAATAAAATAATAAAATAAAATAAACATTATTTTACACTAGGTATAACTGGAAGCCCATGCTTTTAATCACAGCTGCACCATACTGACTAGCGTGAAGAAATAAAAAAAAATCATTGACACTGAACCCAAGATTTCGTATATTTTAGGATAGTTATTCCTTACTCTCAGCATATACTGACTCATCTGATCTGTTTTGCCAAAAATATTATCCAAAAAACTCTTTTCTCCTTTTCATTTCATTATCTTTAATAAAATGGCATTATGTAAAAACTTGTCTTAAAGCAATGACAGTAAGGCTATTTTGGAATTTAAGCAGGGAACAAAGAAATATGGTCAACCTTTTATATTTCCTAATATTTAATTTCACAATAGTCTACCTCCAGTGAAAAATTAAATTTAGGCACTGACTGGCACCTTACGAAATGAAATATGCAAGACTGAATCTTTCGAATATGTGTCCTGTCTGCTTCTAAGAGAAAATAAATGGTCTCTGTATTTGTTCAGTATTTCACCTGCTAGCTTAAGTGTCCTTTGACATTTTTATTTCCCTTAGAGTGTACCTTTCTCAAAGATAATTAAACAGGCTTTGGGGTCAAACCCGAGATTGAATTATGGGTCAGCTACACACACAGCTCCAACTGTGTGACCACGATCACCCATCATTATCACTACATTTTACAGACGAGGGAACAGAGGCCCAGAGGAGTTCAATAACATACCCTACTAGTTGGTGAGAAAAACAAAATCCAAATCCAAGTCCATCTTATTCCGAAGCATGTGTCCTTTCATTTTATTACACAAGACCAATTTCTACTTCAATTGTTTTGAATACCCATCAACACCTCAATTACTTCTCTCTCTCTTTTTTTTTTTTGGTACTATTTTTACTTTCAAAGCTATTTCTATTTAGAACAGTATTCAATCACGCCATTTAAAGCACTTGTAATGCAACTGATCAATCCCGTATTTTTCAACAGTATGTGAAAGGTATGTGAACACTGTAATATAATTTTTTGGTCATTTCTCACTAACTGTTTTTAGAATAAAAGAGGCAATATTGGAGAATGTTTAAAAGTATGGGCTCTGAAGTTAGACTCTGTATTGTTTACATTTTTAAATTTCCTGTATATTATGATGTTTGACATCTTTTTTGATTTTTTTAGTTGAAGTATAGTTGATTTACAGTATTATATTCATTTCAGGTGTATAACACAGCGATTCAGTATTTTTGCAGATTATACTCCATTATAGGTTATTACAAGATAATGGGTATAATTCCCCGTGCTATACACTATACCCTTGTTGCTAATCTATTTTATATATAGTAGTATGTATCTGTTAATCCCATACCTCTAATTTGTCCCTCTCCACTTCCCTCTCCCCTTTGGTAACCACAAGTTTGTTCTCTATATATGAGTTTGTTTCTGTTTTGCATATACGTTCATTTTTATTATTTTTTCATTTCCACATATAAGTGACATCATACAGTTTTTGCCTTTGGTGTCTGACATATTGAGAACCTTTCTGACTGGGGAGAGACTGCCCGTCCTCAGGCTAGCCAGTACTTAGAAACAGCAAAGGCTGTGCCCTTGATATGTAAACTACCCAATCCAGAACCAGACCACCTCTATCTGGCCCAGACACCCATGAGTCAATATCCCTTTGCCTTAATCATCCCAGGGCCAGGTAGGCAACTAAAGACCACCCTTATATCTCAGAGCCCAAGGAAATTATTTAAATTAGCCAATCTTAAACTATTCACTCTGCCCTGCCTTGACTCTTAAGAAAACCCTAAAGGTCTAACCTTGGCTTTCCCCTCGCTCCTACTTTCTGCCTCTTCACCACCCTGAGGTGCCCCCATGTTGGCCCTGTGTGTCCTGCCTCCTGTCTCTAGGACCTGTGAGTATAAAAACCTGTTTTCCTGAGCCTGTCCTGTGTCTACTATTGTGGCCACACCTGACTGACCGTCTCACAAAAGAACACAGCACAGACTCCACGGATTGGAACCCTGCTTCTAGCACACACCAACTTGTGAATTTTGGCAGGTTGTTGCCTAAGCCTCAGTTCTCTCAGATATACCATTAGATGATACTAAATAGACTCCTACGTTAGTGTTGTTGTGAGGTTCACATGAGAATATATCAAGCGCTTAGCACGGAGCATGCCAAGGAGTAGGTACTAAATGGATATTCATTGTATTATTGCTTTTGGCTATACTGGAAGATATTTCAGAGATAATCCATATTTCCTCCTCTTTCTTTTCCCCATTTTAAAGGTAAGAAAAATCTGACCAAGAAATGCTAGACTGACTTTCTCATTTTCTGATATCTTACCTCTTAGTTTAAAATAGCTCTCATTTCACTGTACTGCTTGCTACTTATGAAAAATTGGAGATTTAAGCGATATATTTTTATTTGTCTGTATTTAATACTTTAACTGACTTCAAATGACAGTATTAGAAGAAAAAAAGGAGAAGGACTATGGAGAAAAAAAAAAATCGAGGCCTAACTTGGAAGTTATTGTTGACAGTCTAATATTTTTAAACTTTTATTTGATGACACATACTCATTTTCAAACTCAAAATAAAGAAAAACTAGCATATCAAAAGCTACCTAGGCCTAGTTTAAAGTAATCTATTTCTTTCCCATCCACAAGAAGTAAGTAGATCATTTAATACCTGATACTGATGAATTTGATTTTTGATGTGCATGAATTATATAAGAAAAACTTATAGAAGTTTGGAGATTTTTTAAAATGAACTTTTTCCTCCAGCAAAAATTTTTGAGATCTAATTACATCAAAGCACTCTTGATTGTGTGGTAATCCTACATACATTGATACATATTCTAAAATGAGTAAGCTTTGTGCTTTGACAAGGAACCTCCATAAACTTTCATACTGTTCATTCTCAAAAACATGTCTCAGGCCCAGACCAGTTTCCTGCATACTTTTTGGCTCCTGGAGGAGGCATGAGAGCCCCAGTTTGATTTTCTTTTCTTCATATTACTAAAGGTCACCATTTCCTCTTTCTCCCTTTTTGTTCTTCTCAGACAATAGCTGTAGGGCAATGTTTGGTTTCCTCCAGTTCACTCCTTCTTTGCTGCTTCTAAGGAAAAAAGACACAAGCTTTTATTTTATTACTTTACTACTAATCATAAGAGAGAAAGAAATCAGAGACACACAGTCTAAAAAATAAAAATATATTAAAAATCTTGCCACTTCTATTCAAGATTGTATTGGAGGTTATAGCCAGCACAATTAGGCAAGAAAATGAAAAAAAAGAAATTATCCTGATTAGAAAGGAAGAAGTAAAACTATCTCTATTTGCAGATGACATAATCTTGTATATATAAAATCCTAAAGAATCCACTTAAAAAAAATTATTGGAACTAGTAAATCAATTTATTAGCAAGGTCGCAAGACAGAAGATCAATATGCAAAAATCAACTGTATCCCTACACATTTTCAGTGAACAACCCAAAAAGGAAATCAATACAATCATATTTATAATAACATGAAAAAGATATATATTAGGAATATATTTAACAAAAGAAGTAATAAAACTCATATTCTGAAAACTATAAAACATTGTTAAAAGACATTATAGAAAATCTAAATAAAATGAATATCCTGTATTCACAGATTGTTAAGATGGCAATACTCACCATCTAATCTACGGATTCAACACAATTCCCATCGGAATTCCAACTGCCTTCTTTGTCAAGCTCATCCTAAGATCCATATGGAAGTGCAAGAAACCCAGAATAACCAAAACGATCTTGAAAAAGAAGAGCAAAGTTGGAAGACTCCCACTTCCTTATTTCAAAACTTACTAAAAAGCTATGCAGTAATCAAGAGTGTGGTACTGGCATAAGAACAGGCATATATATCAATGGAATTGAATTCAGAGTCCAGAAATAAAGCCTCACATTTATGGTGAATTGATTTTAGACAGAAGTATCGAAGTAATTCAATATTTTCATCAAATGGTGTTGGTCAATATTTTCATCAATATTTTCATCAGATGGTGTTGGGACAACTGGCTATCCACATGCAAAATAATGAAGCTGGACTTCTACCATACTATATACAAAAAATAAACCCAAAATGGATCTCAAAGATAAGATCTAACACTATAAAATTTTATAAGAAAACAAAGGTGTTTGATGACATTGGATTAAGTAATGCTTTCTTATATATGACATCAAAAGCACAAAGAAAAAATAGATAGGACATCATCAAGGACAAGCACTTTTTTGATGCAAAGGACATCACCAAGAAAGTTAAAAGACAACCCACAGAATGGGAGAAAATATTTTCAAATCATACTTCTGATAAGAGACATACCTAGAATATATGAATAACCCTTACAACTCAATAATAAAAATACCAAATAAACCAATTAAAAATGGGCAAAGGAGCTGAACAGACCTTTCTCCAAAGAAGATATACAGATGGCCAATAAGTACATGAAGACATGCCTAACATCATTATTCATTACAGTTAAAAAGATAAACAATAACAAGTGTTGGCAAAGATGTGTAAAAGTTGGAACCCTCATATACTACTGGTATGTATGTAGAATGGAGCAGCCAATTTGAAAAACAGTCTGGCAGTTCCTTAAAAGGTTAAATATCAAGTTATATTACATAGCAGTTCCATCCTAGGTATAAACTCAAGAGAAATAAAAACACATGACGCCACAGAAACTTATACATGACTGTTTGTAGCAGCAATATTCATAAAAGCCAAAAAGTAGAAATAATCCAAATACCCAATATTCATTACCTGATGAAAGATTAAACAAAAGGTGGTATGTCCATACAATATAATATGATTTGGTAATAAAAAGGAATGTAGTACTAATACATGCTACAGCATGGATGAACCTTGAAAACATGCTAAGTGAAAGAAATCAGTCCCAGTACACCACATATTGTGTGCTTCCACTGATATGAAATATTCAGAATAGGCAAATGTCTAGAGACAGAAAGTAGATGAGTGGCTTTTTAGGGCTGGTGGGAAAGCAGGAGGCAGGTAATGGGGGAGAGGGTTTGGGGAGGTGAAGGTGGGTGCAGAAACAAGGTGGAGGAATGGTGAGTGACCGCTAATAGGTATGGGGATTTCTCTTAGGGGTGATCAAAATGTTCTAAAATTCATTGTGCTGATGGCTGCACCACTCTGCTGAATGTCCTAAAAAAAATTCAACTGTACACTTTAAATGGGTGAATTATTTTGTGTGAATTATATCTCAATAAAAATGTTTTTTAAGAAATAACAATAATTGTTATATTATGTATGTCCCAGGGTCTTCTTCGACTCCTGTTTCTGTTTTTTTAATTGTTTGTGATGGAAAAAAATGTTATTGTAAAGCACGCACACAGTTATAAACAGATCCTTAAAATGATCCTTTATTTGGTGAGCCACATGATGGGCTAAAAATGCAGGATTAAAAGCAAAAGGGAATTAAACGACTTTGCGTAAGTTTGGGACTATGTTCATCTGTGTGGATTCAGGAAATGAGAGACACTTGGCCAGGCCAGAAAGAGGCAAAGATGCAGTGTAGGCGGAAGGAGAGTTACAGGTATATTGATTTGCTTTGAATTTTGGTGAAATAGATGAGAATATATATATATTCCTGTAAGTAGAAAACATTCAGTAAAACCACTTCTTTCTCGCTGTGCTCCAAGACCTGTTTTGAGGGTCTGTCTGGAGGGTAGACGCTGGGCCAAAGGGAAGCCAACTACATCTGCAATGCTGGTAGAGCTTTTGTGTTGGAGAGGGATAATTAGAAGTGCTTTTGGTTTCTTTTTTTCTTGAGGTTAAGAGTTATAATTTTTAAAATTCTTGCTGATTTTTCTATATTTCAGTGCTTAGGCTTAATGCTGCAAATACTCTGCAACTTGTCTTTCTTTTTTACAAAAGTGAAGGTTTTGAGAATTATCCCTGATGATACATGTCTACAGGGCATTAATGTTCACTGCTCTGTGTATTCCATTGTACGAATATAGCATAATTCACTTATCTACTCTCCTGTTCTAAGTTTTTACTGATGCAAACTACGTTGCAATAAAATTCTTGTCCATGTCTGATTTTTCCATGGCCTAGAATTTCTCCAGGATATAAGCCTAGCAAAGAAATTGCTTGGTCATAAGGATGCACATATTCAAATTCATGAGACATGGTTACATTGCACTCCAAAGTGGTTGTATAAATTTATAATCCTTCCCACAACTTTTGAGAGTTCGCTTTTCCTGAATTCTCACTCATACCGAAGGGGTAGCCCTATAAAAGGTGTGGGTCTCAGTCCTAACTCTCCCTGCATTGGTATTAAATTCAAGCCCCTATATTATTAAAAGTGATAAATACCTCCAGGCAGTCACAGTGTCAGCTCTGCAGTTCACCCGCCTGATTTTCCGTTCCTTCTTCACTTCTGGCCCAAGGCAATTTCCCTGCCTTTCTTAGCAGTTCAGTCATGCATTTATAAGGATGTCAGTTATAATTTATTGAGCAATTCTTGGTGTTTGTAGCTGGAGGGTTTTCAAGTTATCTGTACTGCCAGACCCTTAAATGCCTGACAGCATTTTTCAGCACCTGAGCAATCTTTAAGCACTCCCCAGATGTTGGACTCCATAAAGAAAATAAGTACAATCAAATAAGCAACTACAATAAGCTACTAAACTCTCTTCACGTGTTTTCATTAGTCACCACACTGCAGCACAGCATTAAATTAATGGTAGGGACTCTGCAGGTTATCTGGGTTTGAATCCCAACTAGTTTCTTACTAGCTGTGTGACCTTGGGCAATTTACTTCATCTCCCTGAGCCTCAATTTCTTCATCTGTAGGACACGTATGTAAATAATAGAACCTAACCTGTAGGACTGGTATAAGAAGTCAATGAGTTACTATTTATAAAAATACTTAGAACTATATCTGACACACAGCATACGCTACATAATCATGTGATAAATCAATTCGAGTAATGAATATTAGATATTTGTTTTTGTATTGTCTATGAGTATTTAAAAAACGATCTTCCCTTCAATCCCCAGCACAGACGAGCTAACGTTGGCAACATCACAGCACTACTTCTCAAGTTTAATGATTCTAATGATAAATGAATTTTACCTAGAAGCCTCTTTGTGCCCCAGAATACAAGCAAAATAGTTGTTGTTCACTGTGGGCCAGCCGAGTGTTTAAACAGGCTGGGAGCAAGGATGTTAGAAGCTGGTGAGGTAGAGAAGCTGATAGACGCGAGAAGGGAAGAAAGAAGCGCAGACGCCTTCATCCTCCCCACGTGGAACGTGGCCAGAGCGCTGGCTCGCTGCCCCCTGGCATGCCTCTTCCCTCCCTTTCTGTCCACACACTTCGTGCTTTAGCCCCCCAGCTTCCTGCTCGCCATATAGGCCCCTCAGCTTTTTTAGGTTCAAAGAGGCATTCTGAGCAAAATACTGCAAAAAGCTTTCTCTTCCCCTAGACTAGGCAGTGTGACGTTCAGGCTGTGAGAAACGACGTCTCAGAATCTGACTCTGCACAGGAATGGCACCTAAGGTCCCAGTCTGTAAGGCACCACGTATGCTGCTATGATGCCATGTGCTGTCATTATCCTCTGACTACCCTTTCAGGCCATACACACGTCACAACATTTTTACTTAGCAGTCGTACCATACACTTTATTTAAATTGAAATAAACTGATTGAGGTTCACCGTATAACCCATACGGCAAGCCTGGCAGGAACGCCCCACAATAATATGAATTTGGGATAGAACATGATAAACAACTAGCGCCCTTCCTCTGCACAGTGTCTGTTCTCAAACAAGGCAGGCCAAGTTCAGTTCTCTTCTGGGGGCAGAAGGAGGAAGTGATTACCTCATGACCATTCTGGACTTTCTCAAGCATAGGAAAGCGTGTATCCTGCTGGTCATCTCACAGTTTCTCACACATCTAATAAAAGTCATTTTCTTTTTTCACAGCATAACTGGAAGACTGGAAATGTTTGTTTGCAATATGATTTTGCAACCCCACAGTTTACTTGACAAAACTTTTGACCTCACAGTTTCTCAGGGGAGTAGGGGAAGTGTTACTCTACTTTAAACATGAAGAGAAAAAAGTCTTACCAAGACACGTTGGATCTATATGGTGGACATATCAACCGACCACTTATTCTATAGTTTTCCTACCACACAGCATTCGTAACTTAGAAATATCTGGTTTCACTGTTATTCTAGATATACAAAAACATTGTATTTCCTGGCCCCTTTATTCTTTTTTCAGCTTTACTGAGGTATAATTGACAAAGTTGTAAGATGTCTAAAGCAAACATCCTGATGATTTGATGTACATATACATTGTGAAATGATTCCTCCCATCGAGTTAATTAACCCACCCATCACCTCACTTTTTTTTTTTTTTTGCTATTCTCTTAGCAAATTTCAATTATACAATACAGTGTTGTCAACCATAGTCATCATAATTTACATTAGACCCTCAGGCTTTATCTTATAAATAAAAGTTTGTACCCTTTTAGCAACTTCTCCCTATTTCCCCACACCCTTGCCTCTGGCAACTACCATTCTACTACTCTGCGTTTCTATGAGTTTGACTTTTTTTTCTTTTTTTTTAGATTCCACATATAAGTGACATCATGCAGTATTTGTCTTTCTCTGTCTGGCTTATTTCACTTAGCATAACGCCCTTAAGGTCCATCCATGTTGTTACAAACGGCAGAATTTCCTTCTTTCTCATAATATATGTAATATATTATGGAATATATATAAATTCAAAAGAAAAATGTTTGCTCACAGCTAGCCTAGAAAGATCTCCATTTGCTTTCTCTGAGTTCTTACTTATCTCTCTGAGATATCTACAGTTATCTCTGTAACGTTCCAGCACTCTACTGACATTGCTTTGGCTAAGGCAGCCAAAGACCCAATTAAATCTAAAATACATTTTTAAGTTCTTTCAAGAAACATACCTGTAAAAGATAGACTCTAGATCAGATAATAGCTAGAAAAAGATGTAAAGTTAAGAGCTGATTTTTAAGGTAAAAGAATATATTTTTAATTCTTAAGAAAATAATTTTTAAGATAAATAATTGTAAGCATAAATATATTTAAACTAAATTAAATTATGAAAATTTAATATATAAATACTCTTAGGATAAAATAATAATTTTTAAGATAAACAGAATTTTAGAGATGAGGGAAGAGGAAGCCGAGCAGTCAACGGAAAACAAAAAACAAACAAACAAAAAAACAGTCATAGAGACAATAAATAAAGGATTGATTATGAGGCACTGCTGGAATCTCATTTTGACTCTCCTGAAGGGTACACAAAGGAGAACAGCAGTAAATTACCTAGGAAATATGTTTCACGGGTGGAGCATGGAAAGCATTAAATGTCAAGAAATTCAGGCTTTATTTTGTAGGTGATAAGACAGAAGTTATGTTTTTGAGCTTGGGGTGACCTGCTCAAAGCTGTGTTTTATGGAAATCAATCTGTGTCAACTTACGTCTGTGACATATTTTGTTGGATCTATACAGAATACAATAAAGCAAGTTTCACAACCATTTCTTCTAAGTAACTTCAATATTCTATAAACATTTCTCCCATTCTTATTTTTGTACTTTTCATATTTCCAGTACTCTTGGTAAATTTCTTGAGTGCAGAGAGGTCTAGAAAACATCACTGAGTTTTCTCATATGCCAAAATAGATAAATAAATACATAAATTCACTGGAAAATGTACATTGCTTCACTAAAGTTTATACTCATACATTTCTGGTTAATAAGCTTAACTTTTCCAGACCAATTCCCATGGAGAAAAACATTACGATTCTTATATTTTATAATAAGAATTGGAGCTGGAGGAATGAATCTTCTCAACAAAGAGTCATCTGACTGATACCATTCTTTCACATCATTGCATATTAAATTTTACTTTCCTATTTGTTTACTTAAAGCCAAATAACTTTGCACAGCTTATCATACATTTTTTAAAAAGCTGTCTTCTGGTCTCTTCCTCACCTCTGACTTGTGTTTCCCAGAGAAAAGCTGTTCAAGTCACTTTCTTCTGGTATTTACTATCATATTCCTAAATTATAACACATATTACTGTTTTTGATTCTTTCAATATTAATATGTATTGACTTCACACTATGAAACATGAGGGTTTCATTCTCTTATATACCCATTCCTCCATTCACCTAGTGTAGTCATTTTTGGTTAATAATTCAATTTGACATTAATACTGTCATATAATAATCACAGCTGAGTCACGTAGTCATTGATGAAGGAAACATTTCCTTGTACAACTTTTTGCTTCCCTGGCTTCAATCAATGCCTCATATACGCTTAATTTATTTCTGATGTACCTTCCACTAATTCGTGTAGTGTAGGCAAGCTGGATAAAGGTTCCAATTTTTCTTCTTGCAGTCCATCCTTTTTCAAAATAACATTACAATATATCCACAGAGCCAGTTTGCAGATATCCCATTGAACAGCATCTTTGGGCAAGCCCCAGGGTAGTTTGCCTTCCTTTTTTAAATTTGCCTTATTTAATTTGGCTCTTTGTCAATAAAAATTAGATGTAATCGCTGCTCTAATCATAGCCACTGGATTATTGGATTATTATTACCAACAACATAATAACAGTGAGATCATTCAGTAGCCCTCTCTATTGTTTTGTCTCTCGTCCATACATCAGATCAACTATTATATCAGTAGGGTGAGGGGAACAGAGCTGGAGCATCCCATAGGCAAGAGAAGATCTGAGAGTTGAGAATCCAAAATGTGTGATATTTCTTTGGTGGAGACTTTCTATCAATGCAATACCCACAGTGATTTCATTATCATGGATATTCAAAAGAACACCCACATCAAAGTTGGTCATGTAAGCCTTCCACTTAAAATAATCTTGAACAGCGCCCCCAAAATCTCTTGTGGTCTCTAGTGCAGTAAAGCAATGTTTCCCTTCTACCCTGTTGCGTGTGACTCTAAACTTCAGCACTTGAGAATCAATTTCTTCTTTTGAACTTAAGGCATTGTTAGGGAACTCTTTTTTAACATCTCTCTCAACTATTTTGTCTCCTTGTCCATTATCCATCTTCCTTTTACGTGAATTCTGATTTATCTTTTTACACTTTTTTTTTCTTGAAACGGGCGTCAATTTTCCATACTTTGAAAGGATCGGAGCGCAGGAGTTTCCCAGTCAATTCTTCAAAATCCTTTAGAACTTCCTTTTTTTCCCCCTTTGAATTAGAATCTTTAAACTCCTGAACAACCACAAGTAAGTTATCAACTGATCTCAGAAAGTCTGAGCCAGACTTTCCATTGATATGTCAAAATATATCTTGCCTGGTCTCTGCTGATTTTGCATGATGACCTGAATTTCTTTCTCACTTCATCTGCCCCTGTTTGTTCAAAACCAGTGGGTACAGTGGCTCTAATAGTGACTTGGAGATGTTCAGCTCACTCTGAGGCCACTTTCTGTCACTTGAATAGATCTCTGGTTTTCATGAAAGTTCACATCCAGGAGTTGGTTAGTGGCTTCTTGAATGTCGTACATGTTGGCAGCGCTTCCAAGATCCCTAATATAGTCTTGGCTGCCAGCACAGACCCTTCCAGCCCTGGCATCCTGCAGGCCCAGTGTACCCAAATGCTATGCTTTCTCTTTTCTCTAAAGATGTTGGTTATAGCACTTTAGATTCTGAAAAAAATTTTTAAGCAAAATTTTGAAACATATAGCAAAACTGAAAGAATCTTAAATGCCAATATACCCATCATCTAGATTCTTGGATTAATATTTTATTACCCTTGCTCTTTCACGTATTTATTCTTACTTTGATATACCATATGTTTTTATGCATCTTAGAGTAAATTGCAGACAACTGTATTCAATGTAAGCATTCTTGCCATAGAGTTCAATATTTAAGTTTTTTTTCTTTGATGTAAAATTTACATACAACCAAATGCACAAATGTTGCTGAGTTCTAAAATATGCAAATACTTATAAATATAATGCAAAGCCTATCATGATAGAACATCATTATCATCCCAGAAAAATCCTTTATATCCCTTCCTAATCACCAATCCTAAAACCACTTCAGAAGAACCACTGTTCAATTTTTTTTTTCCATCATTGATTTTGACTGTTTTAGAACTTCATGAAAATAAAACAGCATAGTATATACATTTTTTTGTCTGGATTGTAGGTTAGTATACATGTATTTTACTAAAAAATGCTGGATCTTTTGCTAAAATAGCTGTCACATTTTACATTCCCACCAGCAATATGTGAGTTTTCCAGTTGCTGCACATCCTTACCAAAATTTGGTATTGACAGTGTTTCTAATTTTAGTCATTCTGATGTGTGTGTTGTGGTATGTCTATGTAGTCTTAATCTGACAACTAATGATGTTGAGAACATTTTCATGTGCTTGTATCACGTGCGTGTTGATGTGTATGTTCAATTCTTTGCTCATTTTTATTGAGCTGTCTTTCTATTACTGAGTTGGAGTTTTTTATATACCCTGCATCCCAGTCCTTTGTCAGATATGTGTTTTGCAATATATATTTTCTTCAAATCTGTGGCATGCCCATTCAATTTATTAATGCTGCCTTTTGTTAATTGGTTTTTAATTCTGACAAGTCTAACTTTTCAGTTTTTTCTATTACGGTTATTGCTTCAGATTTTAGAACTTTGCTTCCCCACAAATCACAAAGATATTATCCTGTGTTTCCCTTCAAAAGCTTTATGGTTTTATGCTGATTATTCAGTTCAAAGTCTTTTCTAATGTCTTTGCTAAAGAAAATAGAGGGGCTTTAAATGATGTCAGTAATTTTCCCTGATGTTGCATCATTATTGATTTCTAATTTAATTCTGTTATGCTCAGAAAACGTATCTTGTATGCTTTCAATCTTTTTAAATTTATTAAGACTTGTTGCATCTTCCAGCGTATGATCTATCATAGTGAACATATCATGGGTGCTTGAAAATAGTGTATATTCTGTAGTTGCTGAATGTGGTGTTCTATAAACATCATTTAGGTCAAGGTGGTTGGTAATTTGTTCATATCCATCTATGTCTTCACTGATTTTATCTAGTCCTATGAACTGCTGAAAAAGTGTTAAAAATTCTTCAACTATGACTGTAGAATCATTTATTGCTCCTTTCAATTCTATCATTATTTTATTAATTTTGAAGCTGTTCTGAGAGAAAAACACTTATGAATATTATGTCTTCCCGACGAACTGACCCTTTTAGCCTTATGAAACAGCTCTCTTTATTTCCAGTGCTCTTAATTCCTTCCTGAAGTTTGAATTTTGACGCAGTATTATTTCCCCTCGGCCTGAAGAATTCCCGTTAGCATTTCTCAAAGGGAATATCTGCTGATGACGAATTCTCTTTTCCTTATCTGAAGTTGCCTTTATTTAGCCTTCTTCGTTTTTGCTGAACATAGAAATTTGGGTTGTCAGATTTTTCTTCTGGTCTATCAGAACTCTAAGTATGTTGTTCCATGACCTTGTTCACCTATTAGAGTGTGTTGTTTTTCTCTGGATGCTTTCAAGATTTTCTCTTTTAGTATTCAGTAATTTTATTGTGATGAGCCAAAGTTTGGTTTTATTTTAATTTTTCACACTTGTAGTTCCCTGCTTATTTTAAAGCAGCCTAATGAAGTATAATTGGCATACCCTCATCAGCACATATTTAAGTGTACATTTAGATACACTTTGACGTACATACTCAGGAAACCACCACACAATCAAAATAATGAACATATTACCCTAGAAAGTTTTCTTCTCTTTATAATTTCTCCCACCTTCCATCTCATTCACAAGCTCATTCATCTCCTTTCCAACACTATACATTACTTTGTATTTCCTAGAATTTTATGTAAATGAATTTATACAATGTGTCCATCTTTTTGTCTAGTTACTTTCAGTCAATGTAATTATTTTGAGATTCATATGTTATTGTACATATCAACAGCCCAATCCTTTTCGTTGCTGAGTAGTACTTTATTGTATGGATATACCACATTATGTTTATGCATTCACCTGCTGAAGAATATCTAGATTGTTTCCTCTTCAGGCCCCTTACAAAGAAAGGTGCTGTAAACATTCATGTACAATCTTTTCATCTTTCTTGGGTAAATACCTAGGAGTGGAATGGTTGGGTCATTCATATTAGCCAGATGCAGAAGTCACAGCCATTATTTTTCACATATTTTTTCTCTGAGTCTGTTCTCCTTCAGTGATACATGTATATTAGACATTTCAGTATTGCCTCACAGATCCCTGAGGTGCTCACCCTTTTTTCTCCTCTCTTTTCCTTCCACTTCTTCAGATTAGACAAATTCTACTGCTTTATCTTCAAGGTTACTTATCTTTTCTTCTGCTATCTCCATTTGGCTAAATCTACTCAGTGAATTTTAATTTCAAATATTGTATTTTAAATTCTAAAATTTTCATTTAATTTTATTCTATCTTTTCATTTATTATGAGTACACTTTGCTCATTCAGCATAGTTATAAAAATCCATTTTAAAATCCTGTATACTGTTTCCAACACCTGGGTCATTAATGGGTTGAGTCTCTGTTTTCTTTTGAGAATGGGTCATATTTTCCTATTCTTCTTTGCTGAGTAATGTTGTATTGTATCCTCATTGTCATGAACTCTATGATTTAGAAAGTCTAGGTTCTGCCTTATTCCTTCAAATAGTGTCAAATTTTGTTTTGTAGGTAGTTAACTTGGTTGATCTCATACTGGACTCTGTGCTGCTTGGATTCTGTTTCACATGTGCATGCATAAGGGTCAACCAGGTATCTTTTGCAAAGCTTAAACATAGCATTTGGAGATCCCTCTCCCTTGCTCTCACCTTTTTTAGGATTTCCCCTTCCCTCTCCAGTGTCTCTGATAGCTCCAAACTCTGTCCTCTCTTCTGGCCAGAAAGACGACATGTTTTCTTGCTTAGTGTTAGTCACTCAATGTGGTGACAACTTCAGGCTGCTCTTAGGCTAAAAGCCATTTTAAAAGGGGGGGGGGTGTCTTCCAAATGTCATCTCCCTTCCAGAATCTACCTACTTTTCTTCATTCGTTAGTGTCTTGAGGTAGTTGTTTCTCATATGTTGTCCAGAGTTTATAGACCTAATATACAGGAAGTTCAGTCTAGTAGGAAATTACTTGGGCACCACACAGGAAGTGGGGCCCCCAGTAGCTCATTTTTGAAGTTTTCTACTACTCTCTGCATTCTCTCTGTTTCCTCTGAAGATTTTCTCCTACTTATTTGTTCGGGTCTCTTTCATGTTAAAACCTTTCTTAAATGTCTGGTGATCCTTGGTTGTGCTTTCATTTTTAACAGTGATGCACTAAAAGGCAGAGTAAAAGGTCCACACTGGTGGCTGTAGCTTCCTGAGTGGTTGACTTTTCTTAAGGGCAATCTTGTTAAGATTTCCTCATTATTTTGATGCGGTACCCTCAAACATGCATACCTACAGGCCTTTTCCTTTGGATGGGTCCGTTATATAGTCAGATATCCCCGATATCATTTTCACACTGAAAATATGTTAATTAAGGTAGTTGTCAATCATATAGGTAGAGATCTTTAATGAAATTCCTTTTTCAGGTGTGTTGCGTATACTTTATTTGTACTCTCTCAGGCTTTTCTCAGTGAATACTTGCTTAGTGACTGAATTAGATATTTCAGTTTAATTAGCAAAACCAAAAACAAACAAGCAGAAACTCCTCAAAATCCTAAAATTTTGTTTTAAGTGCTGGATGGCATGATATTCCAATTACCTTTATTTTCATCGGAACTTTATTTCATCCTCAGTAAGAGAGGCTCTTCTTTCTCATGTGAATCCTATGTTACAACCACACCAAACTACTTACCTTCTGTCAAACAGAACTTAGTCTTTCGTAACTTCATGACTTTACACAATATATACTTTCTTCCTAAAATACCCCCTTTCTTTCTGTATTTAGCTACAAAGCTTCTACTTTCCTTCATTATTCAGCTCAGTGATCTCCTCTTCTGTGAATTCTTCTGACTTTTCCAGACAGACTCATTCTGACTCATCCTTTCTATATTTAACCGAAACAGTGCACTTACCTCTATTCAGATACTTACTTTTTCTCTTCTAATAACTTTGTTTATATGTCCCTCTTACTGGTTTGTGAATTCCATAAAGGCAAGGACACACATTACTTTTTGAAACCAAACTTACCAACTGATAGCATCTCCATTAATGACCACACAGATCCATATCAATCGCATTCTATACTCTCTTTGTAGTAAGATTCAGATTGCCCCAGGAGAGACCTTATACTTTTAATATAGAATAGCATTTAGTTAAAAAATGAATACATATGTGTGTGCATTGTGTACATGTATGTGTGTCATCAACATTTTAAGGAAGTATTAGCTGAAGCTATTTTATATTCAAGTATTTAAAATTCTAAGTTATGATAATTTAGAGTCTCATTTGATAAACTTGAATGCATGCATTATAGGTAGGATAGAGTCTGTTACCCTTTTATCCACTATGATTTCTGTTGTGGAATTGAATATGAGAGAGAAGATTGTTTCTGTAATGAATTTGCAAATATGTTTCCATTCTGAAATATTGTGTATTCATGTGTGCAGGTGTCAGCTGGATAAATATATATAATAGCTTTTTAAGTAGTTGCTTTTACACAGTGATGGAGATGGAATTACTACTTATAAAATAATCTGTGGTGGCTTACGTTTCAATTAAAAGTGGCAAACTCCAGACCTGGTATACAGAAGGAGCCCTGAGTAGTACTTTTTCCAGATCTTCATGTTACCAAACTGTTTGAAGGAGAATCAGCAGCTGTTGTGTGAATCTACTGAAGCATTAGGAAAAAATATTCTCCATGTAAATTTGGCTTAAAATTCCGTAGAATCTTTTGAGGATTGCAAATAGATGCAATACTTCATAGCTACAAGGAACTAGACTTGAGATCCCGAAAATAAATAAAAGTGAAATTATAGAGTCTACACTTTAAATATATCTAGTGTTAGTTTGATTACACTCAAATGAAATACATCTCTGAAAATAGGTATGCCACCAGTTTCCTCACCCCAACGTGAAGAAAATGAAAATTTAAAACCATGAGAATGTTTACATAACCAGATGGAATGTAGAGAATCAAAGAAACAAGAAGAAAGGATAAAATGTGATCAAAGCAACTGTAACATGTTAAAGTTTTGCATTGGCAAAAGTATGCACGTGTGGTAAGTGCAGGAAGCAGGACATGTGGAGTCCGACTGGGGTCGAGTCTTTAACTGCAACCCCCTTTGGCGTGCACTGCCTGTGCACCTGGTCTGATGTGGGGTCTCTCAGCTAAGGACTTTGTAATTGCCTATGGTTGGACCTGAAAGATCACATGCAAAATTCTGGCCTGAGGCCAGCCTGCCCAAATGCCAATCTAAATAATTGGTATTTTCCTTAAATTGAAGTATTCTCTTCAAGGAATAGATCAGTCTGAACTCATCTATAAAAAAAAATCAAGCTGGAGATAAATAATTCAGTAAGTTATACAGATCTGTTTATAGCCTTATAGTTAATATTGAGCTAGGTGGATTATTACCATATTTGCAGATAATACTTAGTTTTAAATTTTAATTCAAATGCACTTTTTAAAATATTAAAATAATAATACCCACACAAAAAGTCAACTGATCTTTGACAAAGGTGCAATAGCAATTCGATAGAAAAAGGAGTCTTTCCAATAATTGGTGTGGGTACAGTTCTACATCTGTATTTTTGTTTGTTTTCTTATCCAGGGTTAATTTAATTTTAAAAACAAATACAAGCTATTGATTCACCCTTCTCAACTTAACTGGACAGTCTACCTGTGGTATAACTGTCAGGTAAAAACATACGTCTTTACAACTTGGTGTTCCAAATTAAAAAAAAATTTTTTTTCACAGAAAGGAAAGAAATAATATGAAAACAGCTCAAGAAATACACTAACAAGCAAAAATATATGGGCAAAGAGGAACACATAGTTTTGACTTAACTGAAGAAACCGAGAGGAGACTGGTCTATGTAAGAAAATGTGACTCCTGGAAAGTTAGGTGTGAAGATTTTAGAGCAGGAATTTATATGACTTGACTCTCCCCTAGTTCCTGAATGAAGATGACATCTTGTAGTATTTGTACTTCTTGGCTCAGACATGGACCTTACACCTGTCCCAGAAATTTACTCAAAATGCATCATAATCCTAAATATCAAATTAAAAACTATAAAACTTCTAGAAGAAAACATATGAAACCTAGTATGTTAGCTTGCTAGGGCTGCCAAAGCAAAATACCGCAGACTGGATGGCTTAAATGCATAAAGTTGTTTACTCACAGTTCTGGAGTTGGAAGTCCGAGAACCAGTGTTGGTAGGTTTGGATTCTCCTGAAGCCGCTCCCCTTGGCTAGCAAATGGCTGCCTTCTCGCTGTGACCTCACATGGTCTTTTCTCTGTGTGCATGCATCCCGAGTGCCTCTCCCTCTTCTTATAAGGACAGCGGTCATGTTGGATTAAGACTTTACCCTCAAATCCAAAAAGCTGGCAAGACCAATTGCCAGGGAGGCTGCAGAGCAATAGGAGCTCTTGTTAATTTCTGCTAGGAATGCAAAATGGAACTTTTGAAGACCATTTGGCAATTTCTTTCAAAGCTAAACATAGTCTTACCATATGATCCAGCAATTGTACTCCTGATTTACCCAACTGATCTGAAAACTAATATCCACACAAAAACCTTCATCCAAATGTTTATAGCATTTTTATTCATGATTGCCAAAAACTAGAAGTGACCAAGTTGCTCTTCAACAGACGAATGGAAAAACAAAGTATAGTACATCCATACACTGCAGTCTCACTTGATGGTAAAAAGCAACATGCTCTCAAGCCACAAAAAGACTTGGAGGAATCTTAAATACATATGGCTAAGTAAATGAAGCCAGTCTGAAATGGTTACATACTTTATAATCTCAATTATATGGTATTCTGGAAATGCCAAAATTACAGAGACAGTAAACAGATCAGTGGTTGGGTTTGGATAGGGTAGGTGAAGTACAGAGGATTTATTTAAGGCAGTGAAACTATTTCTTATGATACTGTAGTGGTGGGCATATGATGCTATGCATTTATCAAAACCCTTGGAACTTTACAGATCAAAGAAAGAACCTTAATATGTACAAATTTTTAGAAAGCAGTTTAAAAGGTCAAGAGATCTTAGAATGAAATGCAGATGATGCCAAAATAATCTAACTGAATTGTTAAATTAATTAAACAAAAAGGTCATTAGATTGAGGTGGCTTTAATGCCTTAGTAGCCTAGGTAATCAAAACAAAACCTAATCCTGAAATGCCTCAAAGTTAAGAAATCAAAATTCCCACTCTTGGATATTTACC
Source organism: Balaenoptera physalus (assembly GCF_965194825.1). Classification (NCBI taxonomy): domain Eukaryota; kingdom Metazoa; phylum Chordata; class Mammalia; order Artiodactyla; family Balaenopteridae; genus Balaenoptera; species Balaenoptera physalus. Next base: position 14,278,580 of record NC_138895.1, on the reverse strand, counting down.
CTAGAAGAATGAAAACATTATGTTCACACAGAAACCTATATGCAAATCTTACAGCAGCTCTATTACAATAAAAAGAGAGGGATTTTTAAATTTAATTTCCATTAGTGTATATTTAATTTTAAAAACTGATATTTGATTCAGTTATTGAACATTTTTAAGGTACATTTGGAACAACTTGGGCATGTGAATCTCTTTTTCAACTGTAAATCTTACAACATCTAAATACAGATCAAATAATCTGATAAAATTTAACTTTGAAATCAAGATGTGCTGTAAGTGTAAATTATACACTGGATTGTGAACACTCAGTAAAAATCAATATAAAATATATTATTCATTTGTATGTGGATTACATCTTGAAATGGTAATAGTTTGGATTTATTTGATTAAATAAAAACGTTACTAAATTAAAAAATAATGACACGAAGAGCAGTGTAAGTGATCATGTAGCAGATATAAGGATACAAGAAAGAATGAAATAATGGTAAAAAAATCACAGAATGCTAAAGGGCTTTGGAAAGACACAGGAGATAAGAAAAGGATTTAAAAGGGAAAATGACTGCCATTAGTCAAACACCACAAAGATGTTGGCGCTGAACTAATTAATTTAAGTTCTACTCCCCAAGTATTAAACTAATTTTCTGTTTAACAAATTGGCCTATGGAGATTACCATTGAGATTAGCATCTTTTAAAACTAAAGAAAAGGAGGATTCCAAATGCTTTTGTGTGCCCCTCCAATAATTGCAATGGCCCTTCAGAGGGAAAAGTTGGATTAGTTAGGAGACATAGATTAACATTTTAAAGGCATGAAAGCAATTCTTAAGGTGAATACTTTGTATTATTTTGGTGGGTCAAACCTTCCCAATTTAAGAGAAAGAAAGGAACTTAGGTTACAATAATATAAGACTGAATGCCATATTTGCATTTTCATCATTTAGAGGCAACCCTTTATCTTTTTATTTTCCTAGAAAGAAACAATTGTGCTATTGGGTGGAGGAAAATACAATAGTGCAGTTTTGAGATCTCCTGTGTATTGCTTAAGCGAGAAAAACATTTTGGTGCCTGGCTTATCACAGGCTTTCTTTGCCAGTATATACAATGTGTACGATGAGATTCCAGGTTCAAATCAAATAGTGAAAAGTGTGTTTTTGTCTGTTTCTATAATAATAATTTTTCCTTCAGCTATTTTTTAAAATCAGTGATTAAGTCTCACTTTTCCAGATTCTGATAGAAGACAGTCTGTGTCCCAGCTGATTGTGCTGGGAAAATATAAAAAGAGAAGAGAGGCCAAGTCCTGGATTTAACATTTATTAGCCCTTTCTTCTATGTAACAGAATAATGGCTCCCACTTGCTTTTCTCTCCAATGCCTTCTAGATCAAAAAACGGTCAAGGAGGACTGTAAAACATATGCAGGAATCTTAATACGATTTATTTATAAGCATATAAAGTGACCCTCTCACTCTCTTTATTACTCATACCGCATAAAACTTTACTAGCTGTTTTCATTTCCTCCTACAGAAAGAGATAACCAATACAGGTTACACAGGCTCTAAGAATAACATGGTCAAGATGTGCCAATGTCTTTCCTTCAGTTTTTTAATATTGGTAATAGGTTTCATTTGATTTTATAAGAACATTTAAGTATTGCTATAATAAATAATTTCTACATTTTGAACCATTATTCCGCTTTTTATTAAAGGTGAATGGTTTATTTGGTTTTTAAAACTGAACTTCTAAAAATGAATTAACCTAATAATAATGAAGATGATTAAAAAATACATTCAGAAGTTTTTGTTTTATTGTTATTATTGTTTTGAAGCAGGAAAAGTACACGAATATTTAGATAACAGTAAAAAAATATATATAAGTATCAGACCCTCCAATATCTGGATGCCAAACTACGCTTAAAAATTCCTTTTCCTATTCTCCAGTTAAACCAGATTGTTCTGCTTTCTCCAGACCTCTAACCTTGGTGCTTTTACTCAAAGAATTTCCCCTAGTTAAATACCATCCCCCTTCCCCCCACACTTGAAATCTACAAATCTTTGAAGCCCAGCTCCAGTGGCACCTCTTCTAGCCACCCAACAATTTCTCCCTCTCCTGGATCTGCACCCATCGATCATATCAATGGTGCACATTGGTACAGCATACCAACCGGCGTCCATTTTGATTAGTTAGCTATGCTTTTGTGTTCACTGGAAATTGCACCATATCAATTGTAACTTTTATAATTCTAGTTGTGCTACCCATTATTAATTCAGCAAATGTTCATTGAGCCTCTACTCTAGACACTGGGGATAAATAGTGCATTAAAATCAACTCCTCAGTCTTTACTCTCATGGAGCTAGCAAGCTTTCATTCATATATTTGACCACAATTTGATTCTAATAATATATCTTAAATAATATTTTTACATGTATAGATCTCACGTCTGTAACTACATTTTAAACACGTATAGAACAGTCTCAATCGTTGTATCTGACCTAATGCCCAGAATAGAGCTTATAAAACACAGAGTTAAAGAAAACTGGAAGAATCTTTGGAGATCCATTTTAAAAAGTTGAATTATACAATAGGAAATTGACAAGGAGAAGACTGAAGTGTCTAAAGCCTGAAGTCACATGGTGAGATATTCTGAGTAAGTATTTATTGATTTGGTGAACTTGAAGAAATCTCTGGTTCAAAATCTCATCAGAGTCTTTGCCAAAATAACTCCCTCATTTGCTAGTTTACATTTTTCACATCATCACTGGTTTATCTGGTAACAGATTTCAGAGACATATTTTCTATGATTCTCCCCATTTTTACAGATGGGAAAATGAGTCAGAGTACAATTTGATGATTTGATTTGTTCAAGAACCTGTCAGTTGAATATACCCGTTAGATTTACAGGTAAAAGACTGACTGATTTCCCCCTAAGATCAGGAATAAAACAAGGATGTGTCCTCTTACCACTGCTATTCAACATAATGCTATAAGCTCTACCCAGTGCAGTAAGGGAAGAAAAAGAAATAAAAGGCATGCCAATGGGAAAGGAAGAAACAAAATTATCTCTATTTAAAGACAACATGATTAGCTACATAGAAAATCCCAAGGAATTTACACATAAACTCATAGAACTAATAAGTGCATTCAGTCATGTCATCGAATACAAGATCAACATACAAAATTTAATCACATTTCTGTACACTAAAAGTAAACATGCAGAAACTGACATCAAAAGCCTAATACCATTTATAATCATTCCAAAGAAAACAAAATACTTAGGTACATAGTTGAGAAAACATGTGCAGGATCCGTATGCTGAAAATGACAAAATCTTAATAAAATAAATAAAATAAGACCTAAATAAATAGAGAGACATGCCATGTTCATGTTACCCTCATGAATTAGAAGACTAAATGTAGTAAAGATGGCCATTCTCCTCAGATTGGCCTGTAGATTTAATGCAGTTCCTATCAAAATCCCAGCAGGATATTTTATAGACATGGTCAAGTTATTCTAAAATTTATATGGCAATTCATAGACTCTCCCAGAGCTAAGATAATCTTGAAAAAGAAGAATGAAGTGATTAAAATTACTCTTACCAAAATAAAGTCAAACTTTATAGCTACAGTACTCACGATAGTGTAGTATTGGAGGAACAGACATATAGATCGCTGGAATAAAAAGGGGAACCCAGAAATAAACCCACGCAAATATAACTTAATTTTGACAGAAGTGCAAAAGCACTTCAGTGGAGCAAGGACAGTTTTCTTAACAAGTGGTGCTGCAGCAATTGGACATCTATAAGCAAAAAAAAAAAATGAAGCTTGACCTAATCCTCACACTTGATACAAAAATTAACTCAAATTTGGTTAATTAGGTGGGTTTAAATATAAAATGTAAAACTATAAAATTCTTAGGAAAAAACAGGATAAAATCTTAAGGATCTAGAGCAAAACAAAGAAGTGTTAGACTTGACACCAACAGCACAATCGATAAAAGGGAAACTTGATAAATTAGACTTTATCCTAAATTTAAAACATCTTCTTAGCAAAAGACCCTGTTAAGTAGATTAAATGATAAACTACAGGCTGGAAGAAATTATTTGTAAATCAGATATCCAGCACAGGACTAACGTGTAGCGTATAAAAGTATTCCCAAAACTCAACAGTAAAGAACGCACAATTAAAATAGAAAATAGGCAAAAGAGATGAAGAGACAATTCCCCCAGAAAGATATACAGATGGTACCTAAGCACATTCAAAGATGCTGAACATCTTTAGTCATCAAGGAAATGCAAACTAAAACCACAATAAGATATCACTACATGGATGTCAGAATGGATAAAATTTTTTAAAATAGTGATAATATCAAATGCTGGTGGTAATGTGGAGGAACCGGATCACTCATACACACATTCTGCACGTTAGAATGTAAAATAGTACAGCCACTCCGGAAAAAGGTTCACAATTATCACGTGGTGTAGCGATTGCCCTCCGGAGCATTCAACCCAGAGGAATGAAAACATTTGCGTAAAAACCTGTACACGAATGTTCATAGCAGCTTTATTCATAAAAATGCAAAACTAAAATCAATCCAGATGTTCTTCATCAGACGAATGGTTTAGCAAATGCTATTCCATCAACACCACGGAATACCACTCAGAAATAAAAGAGAATGAACTGTTGATACAAGCAGTCACTGGAGTGAATCTCTGGGGAATTATGCTAAGTGCAAAAAAGCCAAACCTAAAATGTTGCAAACTGTATGACTCCATTTTGTATAACATTTTAGAAATGACAAAACTTGGAAATGGAGAACAGCTTAGTGATGGCGGAGGGGCTGAGGAAGGTAGGTTTGATAATAAAAGGGCAACAGAAGAGATCCTTTCGGTAGTGGATAAAATTGTATGCAGCTCAATGCACACACACATAAATGAGAACAAGTAAAGCTGGGTAAGTGAATAAGTTCAATGCAAATATTCTGGTGATGATAATGTGCCATTTTTTGTAAAATTTTAATATTAGGGGAGACTGGGGAAAGTGCACAAAGGATCTGTCAGTAAGTGGACCAGTCAGTAGTCTAAAACAGCTCTTCTGATTTCATATTATATCCTCTGTATCTCAATAATTTAATCATTTCTTGGTGGTTCAGAAAGACTTTCAGATCTTACACTGTGCCAGGCTCATCAGTAATCACATTAGTCATCACGAATAACATTACAGATATGAGACGATTTGGATTTGTGGTGACACGTTTTTGATGTCAATGTTCCTTTTCTCAATAAAGCACAGAAATTTTTTAAAAAGACTTGTTTGAGCTTCCTGTCAGAATAAAGAGAATTTTATTAACTAGAAACCTTGAACAATCTTCCCAAATAAAACATATTAATGTAAAAAAAAAACAATGTTGTAATGAAAAGGAAACAAAGTTACTGACCATGTATGTATGAAGGGACATAGATGGATCTGGTATGTCATGGACTCTTTGGTTTGATGCAAAAATGTTTTTATTCTTGTTAATTCTTGTATTGGAACTTTTGGGTCAAAGGTGCTAATTTAATGAAAATGTACGATAGTTAGTGAATCTTCTTTGGGTGCTATGCATTCTGATAGATGATAGTGAACTTTTCACCATATTAATAGCTATTAGGATGTTATTCTGTATGAATTTCAGCCAAAATAGTTACTAAGAAATATTGTCTAAATTTAATCTTGAGCCAGATGACTTGATTTGATTTCACCGCTGGTTGCATAAGTTCGTTGAGATCTCATATTTGGGTAGAAACCAAACTAGAATTACCTCACTGAAAAGAAAAGGATTATAAGCAGCAACAATCTGAGTTATTCCATGTTTGAATAGACTTCATATATGTTTACATCTGATAGTCTGAAAAACAATAACAATTTAAAAAACGTATGAAATACTTCAGTAAAGTGTACCTATTAGCTCAAAGATAAAATGAATGTGCTCTGCCCTTAATGGAAAATTTTTGTAGAATTACAGCTGAGGAGTGGGGTCATGAGCTAAAGACTGCAGTTCAAAGTATCAGAACCAAATTTCTTTCTCCCAAATTGAAGCCGGTGCAACTATATTTGTATTTATTGACACCCAGCTCCTTCCAAAAGCGTTTGAAGCTGGCCAAAGTAAACAACATCTTTACCTTATAACAGGCATCGGCATCCACTTTACAACCTCTTGAACTGAATAAATTTGAGAAGAGTAATAAATTTAGAAGTAAAATACACTCCAGGCCTGAGTTCACCAAATCACAGTAGCTTTACCTGGCAAGAATGCTATGTACTCACGAATGCAAACAATTTTAAATTTGATAAAAGACTCAGTAGTACCACCATCACAAAATGGAACCACAGATTCTGCATCTCAGGCAATCTTTCTTCTGTAAATGCCAAAGTCTATCTCTTCGTCTCAGTCACACCTTCTTCAGCTGATTGCACTTCTCGCAGAGAGAAGCCCAAGTTCACACTCAGTAGCCATGAACATGCTGTGCAGATCCATGCACCTGTTTGTTTTACAAAAATGAGCTGCCTGTGGCAGGGAAGAAGGCCCCTAAAAATAAGAGAACGAGTTGGTCTTCCACTGCAGTGCTTTAATCGTGAAGAGAGGAAAATGCTCTCCCAGCGTGTCCTCTTTTTGATTAAGTTACATATTCCTTTGCGAAGCCAGTGAAAGCTATGGACACTGTCCTCAGGGGAGGGAAAAAGGCAGACATATCCATCCAAACACAATTCTTAATGATCTGAAGGCATTCCTGGTACCCTTGCATCTCCTGCACTCAGTCCCTGCTGGCTCCTGTGCTCACCAGCTCTCCTTGCCTTTCACCCTTTTATCTTTGGAGCCATTAACACCCCCCGCCACATTTAGCTTTGCCCTAACCTTTGTCTTCGATCTTTTCCTTAGTTCTATCAGCACAACATTAGACCAACTTTAGTACACAAGCTGCATTTTGGGGGGCACCGTTTATTATATGCCAAGCACCATATTAAATTCTCAAAAGTAGCATACAGAATATGTACTGCAGTTTTCTATATTTTATTGCCTAGGTAACTAAAACTAGAGAGGTATAGTAACTTCTCCAAATCACATGTCTGGATTTGAACCTGGGTCTATTTGATTCTCAACCTTCCCTCTTAATTTCTCTTTTCTGAGCACATGAATCTATACTGTGGTGCTCAGGAGGTACTCTAGTTTCCTGGGAGTGGGGTCTTTCTACTTCTTTTTCTACTTAGATCTTTCCAGAAACTAGTGCCCTGCTGTCTGTTGCCATGTACCCCAGAAAATGACTGCCACCCCCGCCAAGACCACCACTTCACGCCCATCTATAGAAACCTAGGGGCTTATGAACCTCCCTGAAAGGCCCGCACTATAAATTTACTGGCTCCTTGTAAATGAATCAGAACTCATTTTTAGGGGTTTACATAAAGATTAAATGTCCCCATTTTTCTTAGATTTACAAATTCAATTCTTGAGTTTTTTAAAAGAAGAATTGTAGTTAGCTTAGCAAATATTTTCAGACGTCTTTGCTTTTCAGCAATTATCTTGACACTGGTATTTGTTATATTGAATTATTTTTAAAAAGCTATCTTACATGATTGTTGCTGAAGCATTAACATTCCCTCTTCTGAAAACCCAGGTTGAAAATTGGGTCCTTGATCATTTCTTATTCCACCCAGTTTCCTCATATTATCCCAGTGGATTTGTCTTTTTAAATCTGTTTATTTATTTTGTTCATTTTATTCTTTTAGCAGGAAAATCTGATCTATCATTTGTTAATATCCCAAGTTCGATTTTTAAAGATTCATATTCAGTCCCAAGGTGTATGTTTTTGTTCATGAGCAAATAATGTAACTATTCATGCTCAGAGACTGCATAGTGTCACCTACATGGTCTAAAGTAGAATTCTTTTGTATTCCATGTAGCACCTAGTTTAGGACTGAACATGTAGCAAGGTTTTGGAATTGAGTTGAAATGAATGCACGCTTTATCAATTATCATTTACTGTTCTGGGAATTTTTTAAAAAGATATTATTTTAGGTGATGCCTCATTTTCCTAATGAAATGCATTATAAAGTACATGTATAGTCACACATGAAAATATTTTTGAAGTAACTGAATGCAATAGAATCTCAAATAACCAAGAGGGTTAAATTACATATGTCAAAGAAGCAATCATCATAAATCATTGGCATTTCCATTTAATCTATTATCTCTTATTAAAGAATGGATAATACATACACAGTTGCTTTAGAATAAAACAAACAAAAAAACATTATTGAAAAGGAAAAGGAACAAAGAACTAAATTAGGTGATTTAAATCACAAATGCCCCAGCTATGAGAAAATCGCCAAAAGCCTTAATATCACGGTGAGTTTTTTCAAACTCACATGGCCATGATTCTTCTCATCGTATATCAGAAATGAATTATTTTATTGAACATTATAGAGATGAGTATTCTACTTCTTCCATGTTTTGAGGCCCTTTTCACCCCTGCTTTACCTGGGGATATCTCTACAATATATCGCACTATTTAAAAGCCAATAAGTGAAAAGACCAGTGACTACTTAGCCGTGAAGTTTCCCCTCCATTCTCTCCAAGTACTCCTCCGTGGAAAGTGGCCAACACTGCTCACAAATTATTGGATTGTGCTTGTGCTGACTATTGTGTTTCCAACATAATTATTTTTTTTGGAATTGATTCGTAACACCACTAATAAATGCTGGCATCAAACTGTAAACTTTTTGTTGAGCCTACAATAAACTTTAATGTACATAACACAGAGAAGTTGGTGATGGAATTGAGGACAACAGCAGAAATCAAAATTAGTGAGTCTACAGGTAGGTGCTCCTCCAGTGAGTACTGTACATGAACCTTAAAGTTCCAAAACTGTGTTCTTGGTAGGTACATTTTTGTTAATTTTAGAAGGCTTTGTGCCATCTTTAACATTATTCTGTAATAACCTAAATTATAGGTAATCCTATAATTGGAAATTTATGGAGTTTATTTGTTCCCATGGTTTATTTTTATGACCTTACAACCAAAAGGAGAAAATAAGTGAAGAAAAAAAGGGGCTAGAGGGCTTCCCTGTTGGCACAGTGCTTAAGAACCCACCTGCCAATGCAGGGGACACAGGCTCCAGCCCTGGTCCGGGAAGATCCCACATGCCGCAGAGCAACTAAGCCCGGGCACCACAAATACTGAGCCTGCTGCGCTCTAGAGCCCACGAGCCACAACTACTGAGCCCGTGTGGCACAACTACTGAAGCCCATGTGCCTAGAGCCCGTGCTCCGCGACGAGAAGCCACCGCAATGAGAAGCCTGTGCACTGCAATGAAGAGTAGCCCTCACTCGCCGCAACTAGAGAAAGCCCGTGCGCAGCAGCGAAGACCCAACGAAGCCAAAGATAAAATAAAATAAATAAATAAATTTATTTAAAAAAAAAAGGGGGGGCTAGAGACTGGTGGAAAACACTTGTAATAAATGACGGCTAAATGATTTACCTTTGCAAGAACCATTTGAGTCTTCTATTCATTAAATTTCCTCTGAAAATCATACGTGATGTTTTCCCATTTAGTTAAGATAATATAAAGTCATAACATAATATTATCCTTCCTTACCCATGTGGCTAACCCTTTTAGTGAAAACCCTTGAGGTGATATAGACAAAATTCCTTTCATTAAAACATTCTCATGAGGGAAGGGGGGTGGAGAAAGCCATTTTTTCCCAAAGATGGGAATTGAGAAAGTCTGGTAGAGGTGAGGCACTCTGAAGTTATTCTTGAATATTTGACATGCTAGATACAAGATCCAAATGATCAGATTCTTACTTTCTGCATTACACATATGCCAAAGTTAAGGGAAATAGCTTTCATGACAGGTACAAGCAATTCGGCTTATTAGTTTTAATTCAGCTTATTAGATGGAGAATAAAAAGATTAAAAACAATAATCAAAACAGAAATAATAATAGTAATGGAAATTACATTTTACCAAGGGCTTACGGAACTATGCCTTTCATTAAATACTTCACACTTTTAAATAATTATGGACCTCCAAATAAGTAATATATTTATTCTCAGTTTACAGAGATGTTAATACTAAGGTTTAAAGAAGTCAAGGATATACAGCTTATAAGTGGCAAAGTGGGGTCTTGATCTCAGAATCATCTGAACTTGGAGTACAAGTTCATATTCAATACTTTATTCTGCTTCCCCAATAATGAAAATTTTAATGATTGATAACCTTACAGCTTTATATACATTACTCATTCAGCACCTTCTATGTGCCAGTCACTCTGGAGGCATTATGTTTATCTAAGTCTAAAGAAAGTAAAATTCAATTTCAAGAATCTGTCACTGAACAGAGCAGACTATAGCTATGCAAATATGAGAATGCAAAACATATCAACAACAGTAAGAGGAGGGCAGTCCTAGCAGGATCAGCAAGACCGCAGATGTCAAAATACTAGAATACAGAAAATAAAGGCATGGGTATTACAACATGAGGCTCTAAATCTATTAAAGGAATTTCATTTACAATATGTATTTTCAATAGTATAGAATGAGTACACTAGAAGATGTAATGAAGTAATCAGATCTTTGCAGAAACAGGTAGACTCACTATGAAAATGACACTTATAAAAGCAGATGGATGACAGTGGGGTTTTGTTTATTACATTTTTGTGTGGGTGTTTTTTTTTTTTCTTTTTTGGTGACTAAAAAATCCTAACTGGCATTGCAACCAGGAGACTGCCTTCCCCAGACGATGAACAATTCTTGAGAAAAAAAATCCCCTCTTAATTTACATGGTAATGACATTTCTTGAAAATTCAGTTTAATAATAAACTACTCAAAAACATTTTTAGTCTATATGTAAAATTGAGTTGGGTTCTAGGCTCCAATAATTATACATAGTTTTTCACCTATGCTTATGCCAAAAGGGACACTGGGAAGCAGTGTCCAGCATAAAATTTGGGGGTTTTCCCACATAGGCAACGTCTACCATTCCTAGCATCTGCACACTAGGTATCAGTGGTACAGCCAGTTCTACCTTAACATGACATACACACTCCTTAAAAAACACTTACTATGCAAAATTCTGCAGTTAAGAACCATAGGGCTTATGATAGGGAAAAATGGGCTAAATTTTGTCATCAACATGTTTAAAAAAAGATAGAAACCTAATAAAAAGGGTAGCACAATTTTATATATGTTCAATGGTAATAAGTGCATAAAATCTAGGATAGGGGACTTCCATGGCGGTCCAGTGGTTAGGACTCTGTGCTTCCAATGCAGGGGGCGCAGGTTCGATCCCTGGTTAGGAAATAAGATCCCACATGCTGCGTGGCGCAGCCATAAAAAAAAAAGAAAAAGAAAAAGAAAAAAAATCTAGGATAAATATGGCACTTTACCCTTGCAAAAGACCTGGAGTTTGTTTGGGGAAGTGGGCACGGGAAGGGCTGCAACTTGAAAATGATGATGAGGTACTAGAAAGAGGGTTTTCTGAATTGTAACACCAGATGCAGAGAGGTATGACTCATTACCCTTTCAGAGCTCTTTCTCAGCCTTTAATCCCAGTGCACGTTTTTGAATTTGAGATTCAGGTCTTTCAGGGCATGTGTTTGTAACAGACATCTATTTCATCAAAATTGAAATTTTGATCCAATGTATAACCTTCTTCTTTAATTAACTTATGTATTAACGCTGGAAATTCTTCTCCAGCCTTCTCATCTGCACTGGGAGTTTCATCTGGCAACTGAAGACTTTGGAAATTGTAGTGATGTTGGAAACCACTAAACCTGACACTACTATTACCGGTAGGATAATTGACAATTTCCATTAGGTTCCTCAGTGTTTTCTCTTTTGTAAGTACTGCTTGGAGTTTTGAACCAGAATGCCTAAACAGATTTGTGATGTTGAAAAAGTGTTTTGTTTGTGTCTATATATATATTCACAAATGCAAAAGAACAATAAAACATAACTTTGTAGGATAACATACATGGTAAACTGAGGGAGCTGGTAGATGTTTGAAGAGTGTGAGTGTGTGAGTGTGTGTGTGTGTGTGTATTCTGTGTATTCTCATGCATCTGGATTCATCTGGATGCAGTCGTTTACCTTATCTTAGTTTTCCCACTAATGAAATTTTGCAAAAAGCAAATGTGACATTCACCTTATGCTAAATGTGTCCCCTAATATATTGATTTCCTTGGAATAAATTTATGGTTTCAAAACAAGCATTATAGCAGAAGTGACTGTATATTCAATCATGGTTATGACAAAAAACATCGAACGAATTTTTTAAAATGCCTCTCTGGGGATGAGAACCACCATTGTAGCTCTTCGTGATTGTGATTGGAGAAATGTTACCTCTAAAGTGTCTTTGGCAGGGACTTCTCTGGCAGTCCAGTGGTTAAGACTTCGCCTTCCAATGTAGGGGGTGAGGGTTTGATCCCTGGTTGGGGAGCTAAGATGCCACATGCCTCATGGCCAAAAAAGCAAAACATAAAACAGAAGCAATATGGTAACAAATTCAATAAGGACTTTAAAAATGGCCCACATCAAAAAAAAAAAATCTTAAAAAAAATACTAAAAATAAAATAAAATAAAAAAATAGAGTGTCTTTGGCATGTTGATCTCAGTTATTAGGTTAACTCTCAAACACTCATCTATCTTGTTTTCAGAGCTGCCTACATATACTAGGTTACATTGGAGCAGAGAAAAGGAAAAACTTAACTCAACTGTGAAAGACCGGAGAAACTTAAACAGCGAAGATGAGATGGGGCATGAAGAGTAAGTAAGTGCTCTCCAGGCAGCCTGAGCAAAGGCCCAAAAGAGTGATTTATTGAACAGGGAGAAGCAACAGCTGAGTTTGTTAGAATGTGGGCTGTATAGAGGGGGTGGCAGGGAAGGACTCGGGAAATTCTCTGCTGTGCTAAGTCTGGACTTCATTCTCAGGTGGTGGACAACCTGTAAAGCTTTGCAAGCGGAAGGGTGTCATGCTCAATGTGCATTAAGAAAGATTAGTAGCAGGGACAGACTGAAGGCCATTCCTGCAGGGCTGGTGGGACAGTGCCTCCCAATCTTTGAACAACAGGGAATTCTCAAAAATGCAAAGTGTAAACTTCAGCTAAGGCAAGTATGTGTTTATGAAAAAAATTATGGGGAAAAATATTGCTACCTTTTGTTAAGTAACTACTATATGCCAGGCAGTGCCTTGTGCCCTCAGCATTTTAAAAAAAAATCCTCATAACACCTACATGAGTTTGATCTCATTTGATCACATTTTAATCCCTGTTTCACAGGTGATGAGACTGAGGCAGCACAGTTTAATTAATTTGCCAAAAATTACACAGTTAGAAAGTGGCAGATCAAGGATTGGGCTCGTGATCTGTGACTCCCTCCCGGCCCCGACCCGGCCCCAACTTATCTCCATCGTTACTCTGTGCTGACATTGTTCAGAACAGTGGCAGTTTCGAAAGGCGTATGTTCTAGTCAGAGGAGGGCCACATAAAGAGGCTTGTCAACCAAGAAACGCAGAAAACTACAAATAAGAAGAGTTTATCTGGGCTCTTAGGAATTGCAATTCAGGAGGAATATTTGAGTAGCAACTGAAATGTGCTCTCAGGGAAGTAAAAACGGCGGAGGTTTATAAAGACAACAGACAAAAATATTCCAGAGAAGTTAAAACTCATCTACTTAATTAAATTTAATCCAATTTCAGCCAGTCCTGAGCACACATAAAATTCCTTTCTAAAGATCCCTTTTTCCACAAACCTTTTACAACTTTCTACGCCCATTTTATTTGTCTCCTTTTTTCTTTCCCATTTAGAAATAACCAGCTGTAGGACAAAATCATTTTCTTTTTCTTAACAAAACGGGTCTTCCATTCCTTAGACCTTTTAAATAAATTTCCTTGCATATGAAATTGTTTTCCTTATTAATTTCAGTAGTTTTAAGTACATATATTAATTAGAATTCTTAACCCTTAGAAACCTTAATTTTTAGTAAAAACGAAGAAGTAAGCAATTGTGAACTGTTTGTTATACCAGTATTTTTTTCTCAAAGTGGTACAAAACATGTTTCTAATAGACCCAAACGTCTTTAGTTTTTCTGTAGTAAGACAAAAGTAGGTAAACTTAGATTTCTTTAACAATGCTTCAGTATTTTATCTTATTTGGAAATAACATAGACTTCCAATGAATTCCCATCATTTAACTTAACCTAGCAAAACTCTAAAGTTTCAAGTTACCAGAAAGATTTGGGGAAACTATTTTTAGGTATTCATAACAGAAAGCATTATTATTCTTAAAGGTTCACCTAAAAATTCTTATCTCATTTACATTTAATTTACTTATGAAAATTCCAACTTACCAAGTTATTTTTCTTGCTGAAAAATTTGTAGTAATCCTAGGTACAGTGAAAGTATTATACTTAATGTTAATAATTCTAAAGACTTGTCCGTATTAATTAAACCAAATTTAAACTAGCTTTTATTTACTAAGGATTAATCCCTGATCATGGGAACCTGAAAGACATTTGGGTTTGTTTCTATTTCTGAGAATTTTATATAGGTGCTTATTATTTGTTTAAGCCAATTAAATAAACTCTCTTACAAATTTTGGCAATACCATCCAAAGGTAGAAAAATACCACATCTATAATGAACGTATACGGACATACATACATACATACATACAGATAGAAATACCATAGTTTTTATTTTAAAATTTTAGTCACGAATCAGGTACAACACAGAACTCACTAGTTTATAAAAAAACTGTTAGAATAAATTAAGTCTACCCACTCAGATGGCTGAAATCTTTTATTACTTGTGGAGAAGGCTTTTAAGATGTTTATTTGACCTTGACAAGCAATTTTAAGGAAACTGTTTGGGAGAGAGTCCTTTTAGCAGCTTGTGTCTAAAGCGGTCTCTTTTCCTTAATTTCCAGTCTTAGGAATTGGAGATGGTCTGGATAAGCGCTCCCGAAGAGGTTACATGCCTTTTTAAATAAATAGGAGAGGTCTGGGGATCAGTGAAAAGGAATGGGTGGGATTTGAACTGCCTCTAGAGCTGCATTTCCAGTTTTGCAAAGATTTGTAAGCGATAACATAGGTTGATCCACCCTTCAACTACATTTTACACATGGTTTTCAAAGGGGCTGTCATTACAGCAGGGCGCAGTATGGATAGTCTTTTGCGAGGAATCAATCTCAGCATTACAGAAAGGAAATTTGAGAGCTGGGTAGAGAGGGGGACGGGCTGAGAGAAGTGGAGGAGGTGGGCACCAGCAGGAGAAGAAAGTAGAGACAGAGGAACATTAGGGGAACATTTAGTAGTTTCTTTGAGTTTAGTCAGTATCTGAGACAACTCAGAATTAGCCTTAGATAATTTGGAGTTAGTATCCTGGAGGGAAGCAGTTTGGGAATAGCTAACTCATTTTGAGGCCTCAAAATGCCAGTTGAAATAAGCTTCCCATTTGGACTGCTTTGTCTTACATCCTTTTTCTAATGGACTGCCCAGGTCAAATAATTTAGGAATTTCAAAGGAGCCCCAAGTTGGCCAATTTAATTGTAAATCATCCCAGGTAACCATAGTCCAGTGAGATAAATACTCGTAGGCTGAGGGACCATATAGTTCTTGTACATAAAACCAGCAAGAGTACTAGGAGGAGACTGCAACAGTCTTACCCTTAAAACAAACTTCCCATTACGCCAAGAGTAATTCCTCACCAAGACAAAACAGGAAACAAAGTCCCAAGCACAGAAGCCAGGAACAGAGGACACCCCAAAAAAACTAGAACTTCAGCCAAGGTGGGAGGCTTGGGTAGGCGCTGGGCAGGACATGGTGGCAGTCTTTGCTCCTTGGAGGAGAGGGAGGTTACCAGTTATAGGGGGAACTGATGTCAGGTTGGCTCATCAGTTACCAGGGAAACTAGAAGAGAGGCACACCCATTACCACTCCTTTGATAAGTTATCGTGGTGGAGATGTTCTGATCCAAAGGTTAGAACAATCACTAGCTGGGTTCTGGGGACACGTACGCGGGAAGGTTAGTCATGTGAGCAGGTGCAGGTGAAGCACGCACTGGTTGAGTAGGGGAAGGACGGAGAGCAAGAGAACAGCCATCTTGGGTGGTCTGACCATAGAGCTGCAAATAAGAAAAGGGTTTATTTAGGGTCTTAGGAATTGCAGTTCGGGAAGCACAGATTTGAGTAGCAACTCAAATATGCTCCAAGGGAAGTAAAAATGGCAGAGGTTTATGAAGAGAACAAAGACATTCCAGAGAAGTAACATAGGTTGTTTTGCAGAACTGCGGTTGGTGTCGGCAGGCGTTCAGTGACCTGTCGGCAGCTGATTGGTGGTTAAGCTGCAGTTTTCAGAGAGTGAAGAAAATGAGTTCCAGGGGGCCTGACTGGTTGGCCAAATCAGAAGTTTATGTTGCCTCCAGGTGTGGATGTGTGTAAGTTCTGCGTCCTTAATGACCTCTGGCTCCACTTTAGATCCCTTTGACATAAGTGACTCCATTTTGTTGTTCAGGGTCCACAGGGTCTCTCCATGTCCTGAATTGCCCCAACATAGTCCCAGTTTATGCCAATTCTGGTAACAATTATTAACAGCATAGCTTTTTCACTCTCAAAGGTGTCCCAGTTTGGTGGGAAGAAGTAAAATGGGGAAAAGCTTGTGTAAGGTTCTTGTATCATTCAGAAACTGGTGCAAGTATTTACTTAAGGGTAATAAGAATGCATTTGGAAATGTGTACTCAACTACTAAAAGCACAAAGAATTAGAACTAGAACTAAACAGAGGAGAAAAATGCAACAATAAAAAATATTTGATTTTTCTAAAAGAAGTTAGGAAAGGAGAAATAACATCAAATAAAGAACACATTGGACTAGTAGAAAACTGATAGCAAGAAGATAGAGTTAAACCAACTGTATCACCAAAATAGATAGCTAGTGGGAAGCAGCCGCATGGCACAGGGAGATCAGCTCGGTGCTTTGTGACCACCTAGAGGGGAGGGTGGGAGGGAGACGCAAGAGGGAGGATATATGGGGATTGTATATGTATAGCTGATTCACTTTGTTATAAAGCAGAAACTAACACACCATTGTAAAGCAATTATACTCCAATAAAGATGTTAAAAAAATTTAAAAAAAATAAACCAACTGTATCAGTTATCAATTTAAATATAAATAGATTAAACACTCAAAAGACAAAAATTACTATACTGCTTTAAAAATAAATAAATAAAACAAGATCCAACTGTACTTTACATATCCACTTTAAATACAGAGACCCAGACAGGTTAAAAGTAAACACCACAGTATTGGCACAAGAATGCGTGCGAAAGAGAACTTGAGAAAATGGTAATGTTCTGGAAAGACAGCTCTGAGAAATGAGAGAGGGAGTTTGCTAGAAAAAAAGAGAAGATTTCCACTTAACCTTGAAGGTCACTTTGAACTTGCTGCTCACAAATGTTCAGAACTCAAGTCTCTAATAATAAACCCATGTTGGGGACCAGGGCAGGCTCCCGCAAACAATGCCTCAATGGCATATTGATTATTTTAAAGTTAGTTAAGAAACAGCCATTGTAAGAGGGACACTTTGACCTTCCTCTCTGTGTCCCTGAAAGCAGGAAATAAATCTCCCATGTGAAAGGTACCCTCTCTGAACAAGGAGGTAGAAAGACATCCTTATCACCAGACAGGGGATTCGGGGCCCAGAAGCCTGTAGAAACAAACCTTGTTACTTCTTTCTTAAGTTACTACCCAAGCCCAAACTTTGCTTAAATTCCTTACTAATTAACCATGCCACCTACATTTCTTTGTCCTGTCAATTCCTCTTAAATTTATTGTTTCTTTGTCTAAAAAATAGAAAAGCCTTCTGCTTTGGCCACTTCTTAGGTCCCATTTCTATGAGATCTCCTTGCACATGAATTAAATTTGTTTCTTCTTCTCCTGTTAATCTGTCTTGTAACAATTTTATTATTAGTCCAGCCACAAGAGCTCAAGAGGGGTAGAGGGGGAAATTTCTCCCTCCCTGACACTCAGTACAAAAATACTACTGTAAATAAAAAGTGAAAGATGCAAAGTTAAAATTAAGACATAATGAAAATATTTTGCTAAAAATCCAAGGGTGGAAACTCAGTCTTCTAACTAATATAGATGCAATTCTCTCAAATACTATGCTGTTCAGACATGTTACAATTTAAATGAGAAATATTTCTGATCACAGCTTAACACAATGCAACTTAACTGTTCTTAACGAAACTGTCTCACAAAAAACACAAAAGAATGAGTTTATCCAACCTAGTGTTATAACAGCCACATCATTAAACTCATAAAAAGATTTTGCAGCTGCTTAATAATAAGGAATTTATGCTTTCATAGAGATAAAAACATTATCTGGGTTTACATTTAGTTTCCCATCATTTGTTTTATAAACAATAAAAGATACTGCATTATATGTCAGAAAATATTTCAGTCCCAACTGCATTTTAAAACCTTTCAGTTAAAGACATTAAAAATTTCATAGCTTGTACATAGAAGTTGCTAGAATTTATCCACTTAGTACTTATTAGTTAAATTATCACAGTCACATGGATTTCTGTGTTGGTTGGAGGGAATAATATTATGTTTTCTAAAAGCTTTCCATTCCTCAATTCAAGTAAGAAATTCCCTTCTATGAGCTTCAGGTATGTTTCACATGAAGCAATAACTACGAGGACATATCACAAAATATCTGCATGTCAGATATTCTCTGTGTGTCACTGACTGAATACCTTGACCCACCATCAGTTAAACTTGGGCTTAATACCAAAAGTTGACCTTGATCTAGGCTTTTGGCCATAAAAAATATAAAACACTCCTTTGCTCCAAAGTATTTAAGATTATTGCTTCTTTTGTGTTTGAAAATGGCTACTGACAGCAAAGTCAAAAGGACAGATAAAGCACTATTTGTACATAAGACTGTCTTCTGATTTGTGGCTATTCGTACTCTGATTTGTGCCTACCTATAGAGCTATTTCCATTTATACTGTGTCCACTTCTCAGTGCTGAACTAAGTACACTCATTTCTGATTCTACCTGTAGTTCATCTCCCTGAAGTTGTTTTTCAGGACATCATAGATTGATTTGGAAGTTTTCTCAAAGGCAAAAGGTAAAGCCATATACATGGCAAGGTCACTGACAACATAATTCCAAAAAAGACGATACTTCAGTGTCCTATCTAGAGAGGTCCTGAATAATGGAGACAGGCTGTGGATGGAGAGATCTGGATGGTAAGGGGTGGTCTTGGGAAGAGGGGAACTAGTCCACCATGATGGAATGGGACCCTCTCTTAGGATCTTAGGTGGGGCTTCATTTTGTTTGTGTTGTTACTCTGCTGTGTCCTAACCTTTCCTGTAAGTCATGGTGTTCTTTGTAACTTGATTTCCAGTTCAGAGTATTTTATAAATTCAATGAGAGCAATCTGTGGTTACTCCTCACCCTGTTGCTGAGGACAGGGAGACAGCACATGACCACAAATCGACCAAGCTGCAGGAGAGTATCGGGCTGAGCCAACAAAGCGAACACCCTTTACACCAAGGCCATGAATAAAACAAAACAGGATTTCAACTAATTAAGTTCCACTTGGATTATATTTTTATATGAAAAAACCAAATAGCATTTCTTTTGGTTACAACTTAGCGATAAAAAGATATTGTGTGAGTGTAACAATGATACAGAAATTCAAGTTAACATGTGCATACATACAATGATCAAATCCATTTTTCAACCAAGAATGCTTAAAGAAGGATTCTTAGTTATGACTTCTTCTGATTTTAAATTTGGTATTAGTATTATCAAACATTTAAAACAGGAATTCAGTGTTTGAACTATACATCTAATATAATCAGTACAGCTTTTTTTAAAAAAAGAAAACCATTTGTGAACCCATTAATCAGATTTTTAATAATTTGAAAGAGTAAACCACCCTCTAAAACATTCAAAAACAGAGAAATAAACAAACGAGCCTTCCAGTTTTCTAAATGTCTAACTGGATGTGAAACTGAAAAGGGAAATACAGGTAGAACCACAAACCATTGAATTAAAGCATTACCAAATATTTTTAATAAAATTGACATTCCCTTCCTAAGTATTTCTGAATCATTTATCTATTTTTCTGAGTAAAGAAAAAAATTATTTTGGGGGAGATGTAGTCTCCTGAAAGGTCAACTTTTATTTGCATATCACAGAAAATAGAAGAACCAGATACTTTTTGCAAAGTGTGGTGTTAAAGACCCATGCCTTCTCAACCACTCTAACAACAAATACATAGCACTTTGTTTTTAAGCACATTATATAAATCCTCATTTGATCCCTACATTAATCCTATGTGTCAGTTCCTATTGCTGGTTCCTTCTAAAGGTGGGAGAATAAAAACTCAAAAACTCACCCACATCTACAAAGCTACAAAATATAAGAACTAAGATTTGGATTCAGATTTTTCAATTAACTCTAGTGTTCACCAGGTAAAATTATCATTATGTGTGATAGAGATCCTTTGATAAATCTCAATTCTGAATTATGGGTCAGATACCAATTCCTATTGTATGCTTTGCTTTGCAAAATGGACAGAAATGCCCTTGGAGTTGTAGGGGAGCAAAATTTGCCACCTCAAAATGTGTCTCTTGAATGAAGATTAATTTAAGCTAACTATTTTTAAGAAAACAGAAGACTCAGGAAGATTTTCTTGTTACCTCCCCCTTAAATACCTAAAAGAATTTAGATAAAGGGCCTGTTCCTGGAATAGAGCGTCACCAGAGATACCTACAAAGAATATGGGCCAGGTGTGGTGGGGAAACTAGCAGGGCCTGGAGGTCAGTGTTCCCTTTGTGTCCCACTATCTCTGCAAGGTCCAACAAACCTTTGTTTACCAAACACTTGCTTTTTCACCCCCATGTCAATTGCCTTCTTCCCCTTTGAAGTCCTAATCCACTACTCCCAACATCCCCTTTTGTCTTTAGCTGAAGATGGTATTTAAGGTGAAGGCTTAGACTATTTTGGCAAGTTACTCAGTTTTCCTGGGTTTCTCCCACGTATACTAAACTTTCGTTTGATTTTTCTCCTGTTAATGTATCTCATGTCAATTGAATTCTTAGACCAGCCAGGAGAATCTAGAAGGATAGAAGGAAACTTTGCATTCCCAACCATCATATATATCTTGATAATGAATTATACAACATCCTTCTATAGTCAAATTTGAATGGAGAGTCCCCAATGATTAGTCTTGAACCATGAAGAAAAATATATTTTTGCTGTCATTATTTTGCACACTGTAATCAAGGATGGAGAATTCGCTTATTTATAAATTCCATGCTATATGAGTCAGCAGTTTGGCTTTTCTGTATAAACAGATAACTAGAACATGATGTGGAGGGTATTATAGGTGACCTGTGTACAAAGCAATAATAGAATACAGGTGCAGGAACAGAACACTGATACGAAGATGAGAGGGAAGACAATTCACGGACATCTAGGGAATAGCTTGGCCCACACATCCCCAAGCAACAGACAATAAAACCATCCCGGCCGCAGACAATGGGGCTGAACTGCGCCTGTTGGTCCTCTCATCACTTTGCTCTGAGGCTTCTGAAGGCACAAATCAACAATGCCTAGCTACGCTGCTGACAAAAATGTTTAAAAGAATCCCGAGAAACAGAAATTTTATGTAAAATAATATCCACGAAGTTGTTCTAAATGAAAAGTATCTGAGCTCTGTCACCCAACTCCTCCTCCTTCAAACCACTCTCCTTTCAGAGGAACAAAGAAAACCATTTGAAGCCTATATTTAAGCCGTAGCTTACTGTTTAGGCTTCCCCACCTAGTTTCTGCTAGAGCAGAACTTGGCGTGACTTTTCTGAGACAGGTGGCTATTTGCTTGTGTCCAAGATGAATCACAGTTCAATCCAAACCGATGACTGCTAATGAAGTCTTCATTTGTGTATTTATTTGTTCCCATTTTTCCGTTCAGCCAGGAAACATAAAATAGTTCAAAAGTTCTAATATAAATAGAACTAGGGATGGCTTCCCCAAATAAATAAATGAATAGAGATAGATGATAGATAGATAGACAGACAGACAGATAGGGTGGTCTCTTGACCCCTGTAGTTATACTTCGTAAGAGTGGGAATCTAAAATGGCCAGAATTCCACTCTTGAACTAGTCTCAGGGGATCTGCAGCAGTGTTTTGAGACACAGAAAATATTTTCTTGTCGCTTCAGAAACAAGGGGAATAAAAACTTGCCCGTGGTTCAGTGCCCACAACATTTTCAACACCACAGTGAACATCTATGAAGGCACCATCTGCCAACAACATAACCATCCACGGAAGTGTCAACAAGACTGCAGGCAGCTGCCTCTGGTCTCCCGCATCTCTGCCTTTCCTGGGGGACAGCCAGCTCCCCAGTCTACTTCTATGGAACCTGGAACTTAGATTCCACTTTCCTATGAAGCCGGAAATGTTTTTCATTGATTTCCATCAGCACTCCAAGTCCAAAACCAAATGGTGCTTGATAAACTATTATAAATGAAGTGGGAAAAGGGTTCCATCTAAGTGTGGTAAAAGATTACAGAAGTTAGAAAGACGTAGGAAGAGAGCTTATGGGCAGAGAAATCTTTGAGGGTTTAAATGGGGCAAAGTCTACAAAAAGGGAATGGAAGTGACTCTATGCCTCAACACGTGAGCCACGGAGGGAGGTCGGGGAAAGACAGCAACGATGGGGAAAGACAGCAATGATGAGAAAATACAACGAAGATCCCCTTCTGTTCCCAACCTCAGAAACTGGCAAAGGCTTCACGTGGTGTCTTAAAGTACTGAAGACCTCCTGCTGAATCAGAAACTGCCTAGCTGAGGGTCTCAGTTGTGGGGACCAGAGTCCATTATAACACGGACAGTAAACAGGAAGGTAGAAAACGCTGTATAGAAAGCTATTTCTAATCTCCAGGCATCCCAAATGATGTTTCGATGAATCATGAAACCAAAAATGTGGTGGCAGGGAGAGGGGAAACAGAGCAAATACTATACACGCTTCGCTAAGCTAACATTAAATTGTGTGTTTTGTCAATTATTCTTTCTAGATTTCTACAGTCACGGCATTTAATAGGTGTGCTTGGAGCACAGTCACCACCTGGAGCTTACAACACTCCCTACTGTATCATAAAATTTAGAATCTTGGCTCTAGACTCAAAACAGGAAAAAGAGCATTTGGCAAAACATGTAAAAGACAAGAGATTTCCTGTAGTATATAGCCCACAATTATTGACTATGTCTTTAAGCATTATGGAAAAAAAATAGATTAAGGAGAGATCTCTCATATCTAACCAGTTGCCAATCCATGCCAATTCCACTTCCAAGATAAATTTCCTCATTTTCTCTTCATTTCCATTTCTATGTTTATTTCCCCAAGTCATACTTTGACTATTTTTCTCTAGAAATGATTGCTTTTAACAGTTAAACCTTGACCTTAAATTGAGCTGACATCTTATTGCCAGATGAATATTTCTGAAATTCCCATCCAGTGTTCTCCTGCTCAAAACTTATTTTGTGTGTGCATTCCAACTGTCACAGAATAAAACCCAAACTCTTTCATGTCTATATTTAAAGCAGAGCAGAGCGTCTACAAAACATGCAATTAGTGTCTAATGAAATTGTTTGTAAAGAAGGAAATGAAAAAGAAAAAAAGTCAGGTGCTTTTCAGTCTACTTGTCGCAAGTAGAACTTGCTAGATTCAAACTGATCTTGCTCATTGCTACATTCCTGGTGCTGAGGTTCTAACCCTCGCGTGACTCTGTCTCTCCTTTTGGCTTGCACTTCACCGTTTGGATTTGATTACAGATTATTCTTTCCCCGGTTTAACTCCCAGCATTCCCTAGGAGAGCTCCCAGACATCTCAGCAAGAAAGACTGGTATGGGTTGTGGGAAAACGTCAGAGGAGCCATCACAGGTGTTCTGCCTTTAGAGTGGCTGTAGTTCACTCCCTGATCTCTTGAATCCACGTGGTTATGGGAAGCCCAGATTAGCATAAGGATAATGAATCTTGTATATGCAAATAATTCCAGTTGTTCTACAAAACTTCATTAATGTATTGGACATCCATTTACCTGCAATTTGTATAAACTTGGTCACAAGTGATTATTACTTTAATACTTTTATGTCCAGAAAATCTTAAGAGTTGTTACATACATATTACGCATTGTAAGCTTTAACTAACTGATGTCATTTGACTCACAAGAAACCACTTGGAAAGTAACTAAACACTAGTACATTGCTGTAAGCTAAAAAAAATAATAATTTTACATATGTAAATATATAATAAAATATATAATTTTATTAATATTTTATATATATATGCATGTATAATAATATACAATTATTATATAATTCATACAGTATATAATAAGATAAATAATTTTGTAAATATTCTTTCCTTTGGATTTTTCATAAATTCAGGGGGTAACCTTTCCTATCCTATTTTCATTGCTAAACATTTTTTTATAAATGAAACTAAAAATAAAGGAAAGGTTGCAACTGCAAACTAACATAATGCAATTGATAAAAAATGACTGATATAACTGCAAACTAATATAGCTAAATTGACATAAACAGTTACCACCTGTTGAATGCTTGTGGTGCTGCCGGACTGGGTATTTTATTTACATTATGACATTTATTCCTCACTAATATTTCTCGCTTTCTCAGGTGAGGGAAGATAAGAGTTAATTTTCCCAAGATTAGGCAGCTTAGCAAATAAAAGAGCAAAGATTCAAAATTTCCCAATGCAAAACCCATGCTCTTACCCAATGTCAAATCTTTATTTGTTTTCATAATTATTTTTAAGCCCAAACTTGGAAAGATGTTTTATAATACCTAAGCTCACCTCTTCATGAAGGAGGTTAAATGAGGATGGTGCTTTGTTGGATTTAAATGACTTCTTTCTGTAGTAATAAACTGTTGCAAAAGCTCTTGGTATATTACTGAAGGATTTTTATTGGAAAAAGTATTTCATGATTACAGCTTCATGGAGGAAATGATTCTTGGATAAAAACCAGACTTTAGAAAAAAATTGTCTCCAAAAAGTACATCAGTCCTAGTGCATATCTTAGCTTTGGGGCCTGGAAAACACAGCTTGAGATCCCCCAAAACTTCAAAATAAAATACTGTATGAGGCAGTAGGAAAAGGATAATGTATTATATAAAGTTTTATGTCTGGTATCAAAATGGTAGAGAAGAATCAATTGCATTTGAATTTGTGTAATAAAAATACTAGCTTCCATAGACCTGAACCCATCAACCTTGCTGAGCATTGATAGAAATTGGAATTGATTTTCATTATTAAGTTCCTCAGTTAACTGACATTATAGAAATGGAGACTGAATACCTCATCAGAGATTAACTGAGGCTTACACAATAAAATTCCATGTTTGCTAAGTTTCCCATTTGAGTTTTCATTCATGTTAATAAAAAACGGATAACTAAAAGATGTGCAGCCTGGGAAGAAAACACTAGCAAATTGAAAAAAGTGTTCTCCTTTTTTCATTAATTACCGAAGCAGAGGAAGTGGGATTTAATTGCATCAGGAAGGATTAGGTTACAATGATTAAGAGGAAGGAAGTATATAAACTAAATATAGAACCAATTTCCATATGCGCTAAAGTATATTTATGTGTGTGTATATATATAAACAATTTCCATGGAAATGTTTTAAATAGGTCAAAAGTTTGGCTCTCATGAGGTTTTTTTTTGGATAAAATTGAAACTTTTGAAGGTAGATATCCATTCTATTTGGTGGCCGAGGACCCTTCCTGACCCAGATCCTCATTTCATTTCACTAAATTTCATTTCGCTGAGATCTGGTTTGTTTTCGTGAGGCCCACCTTAAAGGTGGTGAGGGGTGCAGGTAGGGGAGCTGAGTGTCAGCTAACTTACAAGACAAGACAGAGGGGCGCAGGGAAATGATGACCCCTCCCTCGAGAACTTTCCTTGAGCCTTTTAGCTTTCAAGTTCCACTTAAAAAAAGAGAACATAAAGTACTCAACATACTTCAATTCCTGTTTGAAAAAAATAAGCTTCATACAGCTCTAATTTGAACTTGAATTGAAATAAAAAGCTACAGATATACTCTCAAAAGGGAAAGTTAACTTTATTCTGAATCAAATATTGGAGCCTTACAATCACATTTTTTTCATCTTCCTTTTACCTAAAACATGGGTGAATAATACTGGTACCTGAATAGATTGATGTAAATGACCGAGTCAGAAACAGAATTACAAACCCAGCTTCTCGCATTATGAAAGCCAAAAAAAAAAAAAAAATCACTTCCCACAAAGAAAACCTGACCTATGTTCCCAGTCTGATATGTGTATTATTAATGTCACAGTGCCATCGTTCTCTAGAGGGTAACATTTGGTTGCTATTTGCATCTATGTTATTTAGTCTTTATTTAGCACAGTCACCTTTTAATAGGTCTTAAAGGTCAACTTTGATTTAGGTTTTTCCAGGTTCCCCCCTCTTCTCTCTTCTTGAATTCAGTTGGGACGTGTTTCAGTTTGCAGTGCTCTGAGCGATTCCATGCTGAGTGGAAAACCTATCCTAAGGATGCTTCCAGGAGACAAGTCTTGACGACCCTGCTGACTTACATGCGGAAAACCTAAGGTATGTGTCTTCATTCAGTTCAGGACACGGCTCATATCTTTGGCTGTTCACCCCCAAACTCTTCAGATAGCTGTTCAAAGCAGATAGGAGGTCGGGTAAAATGTGTCCACCTCAGGCTTCACTTTCCAGAGAAGAGGATGCATTTGCTACCCTTTAGTGGGTACAGTAACCTGACACCAACATTCATATACTGTCCACTAGGTCATCTTTAAAGGACTTGCACCTAAGTGGCTTCAGTTCTCAATGTGTTCACAGCCATGATTGTGTGGTCCATGCCCCGACTCCCCCTTGTCCTGCTGCCTTGATTACACACAGTCATGCAATCACAGGGGGCTAGACTTGGAAATGTTTGAGGAATTCTTGCCGAAAGTGACAGGGTCTAAATCCTGTGTGTATGGCTTTCCGTGGCCAGAAGGAGTTCTAGTGGCTGGTGTGAGCATGTAGCTGATATTGACCTTCTCTTTCCACACTCTCCCAGCCCCCCTTTCACCCCTGACTGGTCCACACACCTTCCACTCCAGCTCCCTGCTGAGAATAGAGGCCAACCCTGAATTCCAACCCAGATAAACCTGTTAACACCAATTGATAGTTAATGCCCTTGCCTAGTAACCTTCAAGTAAGATGCCGCTGCCTTTTCCACAAATCCGTTTGTGTCCATAGAAGAACTCTGGGCAGGTCCCCGCAGCTCCTGTCCGCTCTGCCTATGTTTCCACAAAATACAGCTCAGCTTTTAAGAACAGAAGTCAGCCACAGGGCAGAGATGGTCATCTGGCCTCAGACAACTGAGTTCTCTCTGCATCAACAGGGACACGCCTTTATATCCAAGATCCAAGTCAGCGTTTTAAAATCAGCTAATGAACACCAAGACCCTTATCCTGGCCACCGTTCATCATTGTCATAAACCCGAGCCTTTTCAGTCTCTCTTCCATTTCTGTGTTCTCATCCCTAGGCCTTGGCTTTCCAAACCCATCTTTGTTCTTTTGAACCCCTGGCCATTTATTTCCATTGTGCCCACCTTACACCACCCCCCGCCCCACCCCTTCGTCCCATGCTCACACCGTGATCTTATGTGTATTCAGCTCTTCCTCAAAGGCTCTGCCTCAAAGGCTCTGCCTCATTGCATCTTCTCCAGGGAGCACTGTCCCGGAAGCAGGTGTCTGTATCCCTCCTGCTCTCCACTATCCCTTCCCAACAATTCCTTGTTCCTCCTTCCCAGGGGCTTTTAGGTTGATTATTGCATCTGATGCTTACATAGTCCCTGCTACTGGGATTTACTTACTTCCCTTTTTGTTCCCAGTTGCAATAAAATTACCCACATTCCTTGAACATGTTGTCATGGGGCTTGAAGCTTTGACCCCATTCCTACACTTGTAATTGTCCTGGATGACTTAAATATCCACATGAGCACTCAACACAAATCACAGCCTCACAGGGACTTGCTCTTTCCTGTTTCTTTCAGCCAACACTCCTATGGCCACACCCTAAACACTGTCATCCCCTAGAACTGCCCCGTTTTCGGACATTTCAAATTTCAGTATCTCACTCTTGGAATGCTTCTCCTTCATTTCTCCTCTCTCTCCCAATACATGTCTCGGCTTTCTTGAAACTGTCAGTTCCTTTCTCTCCTGCTCTACCCCCAACTCTCTGACTTTATGTCCTCTTCTATCTTGCCTAGACCCCTTTGTACAATTACCATCAATTCTATATTTCCTGCCAAACTGTAACCTTAGATGAATCTAACCATTAGACTTCTCTTACTATATACTCCAACTGGTAAATCTTGCTGAAGAAACTCACAACTTAAAATTTACAGCCTCCTACCTCTGGGCTCTCATCCAGCCTTGAAGACCTAATCAGAAGCTGCTTTACCACACAAGTCCCATTTTTTAAAATTACCGAACCTTATTGAAATTTGGCTAAGCTGGAAAGAACACTTTGCTGTTGACATTCTATTTCTTGACTTTCAAGAAGACTCTCTGTAATGCTTTTTAAACTGTAAGTATGTTTTTTGTGTTTAAAAACGAGGAGAGGCCATGCTATATCTGGCATGGTATCTCTAGACGAGGGATGGTAAATATACTTCATTTTTTTTTTTTTTAGATCTTTAAAAAAGTTATTTTTAACATCTTTATTGGCGTATAATTGCTTTACAATGGTGTGTTAGTTTCTGCTGTATAACAAAGTGAATCAGCTATACATATACATATATCACCGTATCTCCTCCCTCTTGCATCTCACTACCACCCTGCCTATCCCACCCCTCTAGGTGGACACAAAGCACCGAGCTGATCTCCCAGTGCTATGTGGCTGCTTCCCACTAGCTATCTATTTTGCATTTGGTAGTGTATATATGTCCATGCCACTCTCTCACTTCGTCCCAACTTACCCTTCCCCCTCCCCAGGTCCTCAAGTCCATTCTCTACATTTGCATCTTTATTCCTGTCCTGCCCCTAGGTTCTTCAGAACCATTTTTTTTTTTTTTAGATTCCATATATATGCGTTAGCATACAGTATTTGTTTTTCTCTTTCTGACTTACTTCACCCTGTATGACAGACTCTAGGTCCATCCACCTCACTACAAATAACTCAATTTCATTTCTTTTTATGGCCGCGTAATATTCCTTTGTATATATGTGCCACATCTTCTTTATCCATTCATCTGTCATTGGACACTTAGGTTGCTTCCATGTCCTGGCTATTGTAAATAATGCTGCAGTGAACATTGGGGTGCATGTGTCTTTTTGAATTATGGTTTTCTCAGGGTATATGCCCAGTAGTGGGATGGCTGGGTCATATGTTGGTTCTATTTTTAATTTTTTAAGGAACCTCCATACTGTTCTCCATAGTGGCTGTATCAATTTACATTCCCACCAACAGTGCAAGAGGGTTCCCTCTCCTCCACACCCTCTCCAGCATTTATTGTTTGTAGATTTTTTTGATGATGGCCATTCTGACTGGTGTGAGGTGATATCTCACTGTAGTTTTGATTTGCATTTCTCTAATGATTACTGATGTTGAGCACCTTTCATGTGTTTGTTTGCAATCTGTATATCTTCTTTGGAGAAATGTCTATTTAGATCTTTTGCCCATTTGTCTGTATGTGTCCCTAAGTGTGAAGTGGGTCTCTTGTAGACAGCATATATATGGGTCTTGTTTTTGTATCCATTCAGCCAGTCTATGTCTTTTGGTTGGAGCATTTAACCCATTTACATTTAAGGTAGTTATTGATATGTATGTTCATATTACCATTTTCTTAATTGTTTTCGGTTTGTTATTGTAGGTCTTTTCCTTCTCTTGTGTTTCCTGCCTAGAGAAATTCCTTTAGGATTTGTTATAAAGCTTGTTTGGTGGTGCTGAATTCTCTTAGCCTTTGCTTTTCTGTAAAGGTTTTAATTTCTCCATCAAATCTGAATGAGATCCTTGCTGGGTAGAGTAATCTTTGTTGTAGGTTTTTCTCTTTCATCACTTTAAATAGGTCCTGCCACTCCCTTCTGGCTTGCAGAGTTTCTGCTGAAAGATCAGCTGTTAACCTTATGGGGATTCCCTTGTATGTTATTTCATTTCCCTTGCTGCTTTTAATATTTTTCTTTGTATTTAATTTTTGATAGTTTGATTAATATGTGTCTTGGCATGTTTCTCCTTGGATTTATCCTGTATGGGACTCTCTGTGGTTCCTGGACTTGACTATTTTCTTTCCCATATTAGGGAAGTTTTCAACTATAATTTCTTAAAATATTTTCTCAGTCCCTTTCTTTTTCTATTCTTCTTCTGGGACCCCTATAATTCGCATGTTGGTGTGTTTAATGTTGTCCCAGAGGTCTCTGAGACTGTCCTCAATTCTTTTCATTCTTTTTTCTTTATTTTGCTCTGCAGTAGTTATTTCCACTCTTTTATCTTCCAGGTCACTTATCCGTTCTTCTGCCTCAGTTATTCTGCTATTGATTCCTTCTAGAGATTTTTAAATTTCATTTATTGTGTTGTTCATCATTGTTTGTTTGCTCTTTAGTTCTTCTAGGTCCTTGTTAAATGTTTCTTGTATTTTCTCCATTCTATTTCCAAGATTTTGGATCATCTTTACTATCATTATTCTGAATTCTTTTTCAGGTAGACTGCCTATTTCCTCTTCATTTGTTTGGTCTGGTGGGTTTTTACCTTGCTCCTTCATCTGCTGTGTGTTTCTCTGTCTTCTCATTTTGCTTAACTTCTTGTGTTTGGGGTCTCCTTTCTGCAGGCTGCAGGTTCGTAGTTCCCGTCGTTTTTGGTGTCTCTCCCCAGTGGGTAAGGTTGGTTCAGTGGGTTGTGTAGGCTTCCTGGTAGAGGGGACTGGTGCCTCTGTTCTGGTGGATGAGGCTGGATCTTGTCTTTCTGGTGGGCAGGACTGCATCCGATGGTGTGTTTTGGGTTGTCTGTGTACTTGTTATGATTTTAGGCAGACTCTCTGCTAATGGGTGGGTTTATGTTCCTGTCTTGCTAGTTGTTTGGCATAGGGTGTCCAGCACTGAAGCTTGCTGGTCGTTGAGTGGAGCTGGGTCTTAGCGTTGAGATGGAGATCTCTGGGAGAGCTTTCGCCGTTTGATATTATGTGGGGCCAGGAGGTCTCTGGTGGTCCAATGTCCTGAACTCGGCTCTCCCACCTCAGAGGCTCAGGTCTGACACCCGGCTGGAGCACCAAGACTATGACTGTGGAGGCTTGGTGAATCGAAAATTTGATGTATAGGCCAGCAGACCTGAGACTCTGGGAAGAGTTGCAGCCCGAACGAAGGCTGCTGGCACAATCCCTATCTTTTAAGTTTCCAGCACTGGGAACAACGCTGAGAAGGGTGTATCTGGAGGAATCCCTGGCAAACAGCATGAGCTTTGTAAACATTTGTTAAGTCCAGTCTCTGTAAGCAGCTGAATCTGTGCCGGAAGTAGCTGATGGCAGACAGAGTGGCTGCAGGAGCGGCAGCAGGATGCAACAAGCCGGGCTCTGCAACGAAGGTGAGATCTCACGCTCTCTCTCTCTCTCTCATTCCTCTAAATCACTGTGGCAGCAGAGTGCCTTGCATCGTGTCCCCTTTCAGTCACAAACGGTCCTCCAAGCCGGGCAGCCAGTAGACACCACTTTCTTCCTGGAAGCATCTGCCTCTCTTCTCAGAAACGCTTGGACCCCTCTCTGCCGGTAAATATACTTCTTTTGCCTGCCAATTTCAGTTGCTTGGGGTGCCAGTGACTCATTTTTTTAATCTTTTGGCTGCGTCGGGCCCTAGTTGCGGCATCTTCCTTGCAGCATCTGGGATCTTTCGTTGCGGCGCGTGGGCTTCTCTCTAGTTGTGGTGCATGGGCTCTGTAGTCTGTGGCATGCAGGCTCTCTAGTTGTGGCACACGGGCTCAGGAGTTGTGGCGCACGGGCTTCGTTGCCCCGCGGCATGTGGGATCTTAGTTCCCCGACCAGGGATCGAACCTGTGTCCCCTGCATTGGAAGGCAGATTCTTAACCACTGGACCACCAGTGAAGTCCCTGGTGACTCATTTTTATTGGCTACTGGACACATGTACCCTGTAATTAACCCTGTAATTTGGTTAACAGGATTTAGACATAAAGGTTTAGGAAAGGCAGACATTTCACTGCTTGGGACAGTCTTCCAAACAGTGCTGGCTAACATCAATTCATCCTTTAGGTATCACTTAAATATAACATCTTCAAAGACTGCCCAGCTCCAGACTTGAAGATGTTCTTGCCGTAAGCTTTCCTATCATAGCTGTTAAATATCTCTCTTCCCCCGACCATAAGTTCCCCTAAGGAAACCCTGCCTCTCTTGCTCATTATTATATCTTATGCTTAGGACAGTGTCTGGCACATAGTAACTGCTTAATAAATATTTGCTGAATAAATAAACTGTATGTTCCTGATCTGCACGTCCAAACCTGTTCTCTACATATTCTTACTGTACTTGACAAACTAGGGCCCTTGCTATTCCCTCTAAGGCTCCGCATTCCCTAACTTCCATACCTACAGACAGAATGGATTGGATTGCTCCCCAGGAATGCAAACCTAACATGCTTGATTTCCATTCTGAATCCTTCAGTGTCCATTTCCAATTCCACCTTCTCTAGTAAGCATTTCCTCATCTTCTCTTTCCATTTGGGGCTCCTGAACATTTGATCAATTCCTCTGATATACTTTTAGCAGATTTAAGGGAACTTAAATCTGATTTGACCCAACTCTCTAATTCAACGTTATGAGAAAACAGGTCCCAAAGCATGTAGGGCCTTCCCCAAAGTGACTTCTCAGTGGAGGACCTGAGCCTGGGAGTCGGGTCTCCTGTGTTCTTCCCCTGCACATACCACCTGCCTAAGGTAGACGACCAACTTTGCCATTATCAGCTGAGAGTTCGAGCACATAGAAATGATCACAGTAGGGATACTTACAATTTAAAAAATGCTGTACAACTTTCTGGAAAGAATTACTTATGCTCAATGTATATTTTTGATAAATTAGGGTATTCATGTATCTGAAATGTTCACAGTGAAATGCATTTGTATTAATGATTATACTCTTTGAAGAGCATTTCTCACTTTCATGCAACCTGAATGTATTCACCCTGATTCTAGATTTTTTATAAAAGCACTTTAAAGCTGATTACATCATAGTGATATTAATCTCCAAAGAGAAGCTTTTATGAGCTTTAAACTAGACTCTAGAACTGAAATCATTTTCTAAACTAAACTACCGCTTTTATGGTAAAAGCATTTAGCAAAGGCTGAAGAGGTGTTTCTGCTGAAGTGTATTTTCTCCATGACCCTCACTGTGCTTTCCTAGTTCCCATTTCCCACCCCACTGCCGGCTCTTCTTTTGGTTTAGCCTGTTAACATATTTTGTTGTCAATGTGCCATCATTAGCAAGATTGATTCAGAGCCCCTTGCAAAAAAGAACATAATAGCAATAGTCAATGTGGCATTGTCCTACCAGAGCCTTGCTATTTATATTTTCCAAACATTTTAGCATAAACCCTGTCTGTTCTTCTTTATTAACTCCATGTAGCAAAATCACACTCATCTTTCAAGGTGCAGCCAAGTTCATGACCAAGTCAGAGACTTTCTATTCAAATCAGTCAGCAGTGATTGCTCCGTCTGCTGTATCCTGAGAGATGGAGAGCCCTTTGGATCAGGAACAGTATGAATAGGCATAAATATTTTGAGTTTGGTGGAAACCTGCTTTTGCTGCTACCTGTTCTGCTGAAATACTGAGTGGAGAAAATAGAAGAAATTCTGTTATTGATGGATGGCTGAAGTTCTAACATGGGAATGGCTGAGTCTGGAAATCTCTAATAATCAGGAAGCTAGCAACTAGCTGATTTTAGATGAAAGTCTTGACTACGAAGACTTAAAACTTGGATTTCCTAAAAACACCCCTGATACACAAACAAGTAAGGATAAAGGTTATTTTCCCAGAAGCTGACAGGGAAATGAAACTATCATGGAAAAAGGAAAAGGGATGTATTAGAGGAAAGTAACATATATTAAATACTACTATGTGCTAGGAGTTGTTTTAAGCAGTTTACGTCATCTTATTTAATTTATACATCCATACTGTAAAAGAGGTTGACTTGGCCAAAGTATCTGGCTAGCTGGTGTTTGTACACAATTCTTGTCATATGTATGTATGTATGTATGTATGTAGTTTGTTTTTTCCGCTACTCCACATGAAGATTTCCTAGAGAAACCCGGAGAAAACAGATAATTTTCCTGGAGAACCCACAAATACAGACAATGTGGGAACTGCTGTAGTGATGGGCAAGGCTTTTGCTCTGTGTCTGTTTCTGACCAAGCAGAACTGTGTCTTGGTCCATTTGGGCTGCTGTAACAAATTACCAGAGCCTGGGTGGCTTATAAACAACACAAACTTATTTCTTACAGTTCTAGAGGTTGAGAAGTCCAAGATAAAGGAGCCAACAGATTCGCTGTCTGGTGAGAGCCTGATCCCTGGTTCACAGATAGCCAACTTCTTGCTTCACCCTACAAGGGGAGAGGGAGCTCTCTGGGGCCTCTTTCATTAGGGCAATAATCCCATTCATGAAGGCTCCACCCTCATGACCTAATTATGTGGGCTTCACCCACATAATTAGGCTTCACCCCACAGACCTCACCTTCAAATACCATCACACTGGGGACTAGGTTTCAACATATGAATTTTGGGAGGACACAAACATTCAGTCTATAGCAAACTGCCGTAACACAAGCCCATGAGCTGGCTAGAGAAGAAAAACTTGAGAGAATTTCACAAGTTAAAAGCTTAGCATTGATTAAAAT
This sequence comes from Balaenoptera physalus, assembly GCF_965194825.1. NCBI lineage: Eukaryota > Metazoa > Chordata > Mammalia > Artiodactyla > Balaenopteridae > Balaenoptera > Balaenoptera physalus. Next base: position 14,243,599 of record NC_138895.1, on the reverse strand, counting down.
AGTAACAAGTTTTTGCTATTGCTTTATAATCCCAACACTATTATTAAGCTAGTGTAAGCATAAAAAAAAATTAACATTTAAATCTAATAATAAATATAAAGTTCTGGAATGAAAAGTTATTATATGAAATACTAAGCAAGACTATGCAGAAGATTTATAGCTTTATTTAACGTGATTATAACTCCAAAGGCTTAAAGTTTTTATATGAAATATTGGCTTAGGATAAATGGGCACTGAGCAAATTTTAGAAGTGCAAGGCTATAAGGGACTGCAGTAGGTTATTAAATTCATCTTCCTGTCTTGGGAAAGAACTTTATCTAAATGCATCTCAATAAACTTCTTCTCTGAGCTCTTCAAAATCTCAGAAAGAGAGAGAAAGAAAAAAAGGCCATTTCTTCACCTAGCAAAATGTTGGATATACTTGATAAAGACTTAGAAATGGGAACTTTTTTTTTTATCATTTGGAGAAGAATTGACTTTGGGGGGATATTTTCATTCCCCACAAGGTTTTTTTTTTGGTGTGTATATTTTGCATTTTACAATCCTCTGCCACTTGGTTAAACCATATAAAGTCGTACAGACTATGGAAACCGCAGCTGCAAGAGCTTGCTTATTCACTCTATGGTGCAGTTAGCCCTTGCTGGCTCTACACAGCCCACCTCACCCAGAAACCTGAAGGGAAGACACTGCCCCATGTTGCCCTGTGCAGTGCCAGAGCCAGTCAGGTCACATATGCAGAGGAGGTTGCAAGTACCCCTGGTGCCTTAAGGCCTGTCTTCAACGTGGCTCAACTGGGTCCTAGAACCAGCAGGAAAGCCAAACTCTAGCCTTCACTCCTAATCGCTTCTGATTTGCTAAATGTAGGATTTATGAGTTTCCTAGGGCTGTCATACAAATTACCACAAACCTGGTAGCTTGAAACCACCGGAACATACTCTTTCACAGATCTGGAGGACGGAAGTCTGAAATCAAGGCGTTGGCAGGGACTGGCTTCCTCCAAAGGTTCTTGGGGAAATCCTTCCTTGTTGCTTCCCCAAGAGTCGCCTTGGCTGTGGCTGCGTAACTCCAGTCTCTGCCTTGTTTTCACGCGGCTTTCTCCTCTGTGTCTCAAATCTCCCTCTGTATCTTATAAGGGATCTGTCATTGGATTTAGGATCCACTCACATAATTCAGGATGATCTCATCTCAAGATTCTAAACTTAATTACATTTGCAAAGATCCAAGGTTACATTTATAGGTTCCGGAGGCTAGTTCATGGGCATATATTCTGGGGGCCACTATTCCACCCACTCTAAGGATTTTGTTTCACTTTTGATTTCTTATGCTTGGACTCTGTTTCTTCTACCTTTAGCATCTGGGTGATACTTCTAGGCCCTCATCACTGATACTACTCACCCCCACCACAAGTCTTCCTCCCCCTAGAAGCTCTACTCCCCTGCCCCATCCATCCAACACCCCTGCAAAGGCTTTGGAAGCAGAGTGTCTGGATTCAAACACATATTTCACCACTTCCTTCCTTCCATCATCCACTCATTCATTCATAAATATTTACACCTACTCATTGCCAGGTATTATCCTAGGCATTAGAGATAGAACATTATTGGAAGACACAAAGTCTGCCTTCTTGGAGGTAATATTTATGGACAGGGGGAGACAGGCAATAAACAAACAGAGTACATAATATAATGCCAGGTACTGACAAGGGCTCTGAAGAACAATAAAGCAAAGTGAAGTCACAGAGATGAGGCCGGGGAGGTACAGTTTTAGATGGGGTTGTCAGGGGAGGTTTCTCCTTGGAGGTAACATTTGGCAGAGACTTGAGCAAAGTGTCAGACTGAACCAGGAGAATATGTGAGGAGAGGCCTTCCTGGAAGGGGAACTAGCAATGAAGGCCTGAGGCAAGAAGGACCTTGGTCAGTTTGATGTGTTTGAAAACAGGCAAGAAGGCCAGTTATTACACCCATACTCACAGCAGCGTGTTTGCAGGAGTCACATGGTGGCAGCGACCTAAGTGTCCATCAACAGATGAATAAATAAGCAAAATGTAGCACATACACTGCAGGGAGGTGGAGATACTGATTAATATCCTCCAAACTGAGAAGGAACTTTGAGACCAAAAAATGAAATAGGCAACTCCATAAAGTGCAATTATGAAGAGCATTGGGGGGAACTTACATGCAGGCAGGATCGCGTGGGTGATAATCCAGAGGCTTTCTCAGCTGCACTCTGCGCCACCCAAAGGACTGCAGGGGGATTTAAAGGGGCCAATCGAATCTGACTACCAAGTGAGAAGCACATCTGCACTGATTGGAAATGGGAGTTTCTCCTCCTCTCGGGGGGTCTCATGACCCTTAACCACCTGTGTCAGCAAAAGGCATTCTTCCAGTTTTCATATCAGACATAGGCAAGGGAAAAAGTTGATAGGAAACTTGTCTGGCTTGGGTGCATTCCTTGTGAGTAGTCTAACACTCAGTCACGCAGAGAAGGGAGGGGGTGGCACTACGGGCCTAAGATGAAGCTGACCAAAGGGAATCAGTGCGGTTCAGCCACGCATACATACAGTGGAATATTATTCAGCCGTAAAAACAAAGGAAATTCTATCACATGCAACATCTTAAAGACATTGGACTAAATGAAATAAACCAGTCACAAAAAGACAAATACCGTACGATTCCACTTGTATGAGGTACGTGGAGTAGTCAAATTGTTAGAGACAGACAGTAGAAGAATGGTTGCCAGGGACTGGGAGGGGGGGAGGGGAGTTAGTGTTTAAGGGGTATGGCATTTCAGTTTTACAAGGTTAAAAACAGTTATGAAGATTGGTCACACAACAATGTGTGCAAACTGTATACTTAAAAATGGTTGAGATGGTAAATTTTATGTGATGGCTATTTCACCACAATTAAAAATAAAAATTTAAAAGACAAGTTAGTAAACTTCTGTAAGCCTCAGTTGCTTCACCTGTAAAATGAAGATAATAGTCGATCTCTCCTAAGTTGGGTGTGGGAAGGAAACAGAATCATGCAGGCAAAATGCTTCAACACTTCCTGACTTGTAAAATCTGCTTCCCAGATGCTGAGTGTCCTTTTTAGCACAGTTTCTGTTGTTTTTGCTATTATCTTGCCCATCAGCAACTCTCTCGGATGCTGTCTCCTTACCAGAGTGCTTTATCATGTTCAAAGCACTTACCATTCTGTGGAATTATTTTATCTATTGGGAAGTTTACTCTTTCATTTGCCACCCTCTTCATGGGAAGCAAGAATTCCTGCTTTAATGTATCATGCTAGCGCCACAGCCTGGAACAGTGCTGTTACACAGAGGGGGCTGATACCTACCATTAAAAAATAAATTCTTTGTATTATGGCCATTGTCACTATTATATGACACTCAGATATTTTCGTTAGGCTGGTGTATCCTAAATGATAAAGTAATCTGATGATAAAATTATCTGAGATGATTCCCAGGTGCAGCCCATCCTGCTGAATCAGCATCTCCAGGCAAGTTCCCAGGAATCTTTATTTTTATAGGCCCCTGGGTAAACTGAGTGCTGGTCCTTGCTGCTCAAAATGTGTGCTCACTAGAAATGCAATCTCAGACCCCACTCAGACCCAGTGAGTCAGAATCTGTGTTTCAACAAGATTTCCAGGGGATGTATATGCAAATTAAAGTTTAAGTTGCACTGGTTTAAGCTGTATTCTCTTTTTTTTTTTTCCCTTTTTAAATTAATTTATTTATTTACTTTTGGCTGTGTTGGGTCTTCGTTTCTGTGCGAGGGCTTTCTCCAGTTGCGGCAAGTGGGGGCCACTCTTCATCGCGGTGCGCGGGCCTCTCACTGTCGCGGCCTCTCTTGTTGCGGAGCACAGGCTCCAGACGCGCAGGCTCAGTAGTTGTGGCTCACGGGCCCAGTTGCTCCGCAGCATGTGGGATCTTCCCAGACCAGGGCCCGAACCCGTGTCCCCTGCATTGGCAGGCAAATTCTCAACCACTGCGCCACCAGGGAAGCCCATAAGCTGTATTCTCTTAAGAGTTTCCAAACCTGGCAGGTCACCAGAATTACTTAGTGAAACTGGGGGAAGGCCTGAGGAAAGGTATGTTTCTGTCTTCTGATTCTGTGAGTGACTCTGATGGTGAGCTAGACTTAGGAACTACCACTTGACCCCTATTCCCCACATACAGATTAACCCACTACATGATTTAAAAAAAGAATGAGTCCTGGATCTCTTGGAAAAATGTCATGCGGTTCTATGCCTAAAGCTGATGGACTCTGAAGTACGGTAGGTGATGCTGGTAAGTTTTGGTGTCCCCTGCCTTCAAGCAGTTAAAAGCGAGAGACTCTGCCAGGACTGTCACAAAGTGGTACTGGGAACAATCTGACCATGCAACAGAGCTTTACTGTCAGTGTATCAGATATCCTAAGAAGAAATTAACTCCTGCCACCTCTCATACCCCCATCCCTGTTTAAAGATAGGTTTTATTATTATTTGGGGATGGCAAGGCTGACAGACCAGGAGATGATTGCCATTGAAGAGATAGTTTCGGACTTCCCTGGAGGAGCAGTGGTTGAGAATCCGCCTGCCAATGCAGGGGACACGGGTTCAAGCCCTGGTCCGGGAAGATCCCACATGCCGCAGAGCAACTAAGCCCGTGCGCCACAACTACTGAGCCTGCGCTCTAGAGCCTGCGAGCCACAATTACTGAGCCCGTGAGCCACAACTACTGAAGCCCACGTGCCTAGAGCCTGCACTCCGCAACAAGAGAAGCCACTGCGACAAGAAGCCCACGCACCACAATGAAGAGTAGCCCCTGCTCGCCGCAACTAGAGAAAGCCTGCGCATAGCAACGAAGACCCAACGGAATGAAAAATAAATAAATAAATATATATTAAAAAAAAAAAAGAAAAGATAGTTTGTTACAGTTCCCAAGAGGAGGGGTACACCATGCCATATGGGGGACAAAAGGGGAAGCACCAGGGTTGGTCAGGACGCAGAGGAAGAGGAGGGAAAATGGGAACAAGAGCCTTTATTGTGGTTTCTCTGAGATGAAACAGGTGGGGCAGGGTAAGCAGGCGCTGGGGTGCAGGGGCTGTCCCTAGTTGCCTGGTACCTGGCCCTGCAGTGACTAGGGCAGGGGGAGAGTGGCCCAAGTGTGAGAGCCTGATAAAAAAGGTGGTGGGGATATGGGCTCTGGATTGGTTGGTTTGCATTTGAAAAGCACTGTAGCTGGTGAGCTCTTTACTCTCTCAAGGAGGTGGGTCACCCTGGGAGGAGCAGCCTCTTCAGGGTCAGTAAGGCCCCAGATGTCAAACATCAGAATGCAGAAACTAAAAGACATGGTCAATACAACCCCCTAAGCCCTACCACTCAGTCAGCTAAGATCAGGAAAATTCTTTATGCCAATCATAGAATTAGCACTGCCTTATCTGTAGAATATACATTATCTTACCGATATCATACCCTTCCTTTCTGGCATGCCATTTTCCACTGTCTCTATACTTAACATAATAATAATTCTGATATTGGAAATGGAGATGTGATTCAACTTTAACATTTCAAATGACATTACTCCCATGATGTTAATATAAGATATTTCAGATAACTTTTCACTCCGCTGCTTCTCTAAAGATGAATTTGGCATCACTTGTAGTCTGTCGCCCGGGGCTCAGGCATCTGATAACTCTGTTTAGCTAATGTCATAGACTTTGATGAAATGGTCCTAGGAAAAATGAAACTTAATCACAGCCCTCTTCCTTTTCTCCTCTAGTTGAGGAATAAAGTGACAGTGGGTTAAAGTCACTCCAAAAGATGCTTGAAATGTACCCCAGAAACTTGAGAAAAGCTAAAGGCAATGCCTCTTACGTGTCTTCATGGTTTATAATGTCAGATGTGAAAACATTGTGTGATGGCTCTTCTTCATCTTCTTTTACTCACAAGTCATATTTCTTTCTGGATTTGAGTTTTAAAGTTGAAGTTCAAGGCCAGTGATATTTATTTATTAACTCACACAGTGAATACTGCCCTGGTAATAATCATCTAGTTTTTCTACCTCTGACTTTTAACTTTATCCCCAAAGCAGGGAGAGAATGGTCAGGGAATAAGCTCAGAATTACACACTCCATACATTGTTTAGATCTGAATACAAGATTGTGTGCCAACAACCTTCTTCTTTTGGTTTACTTTTTAAGAATACTTTTATACTATGGACAATAATGTGCGCAATTCAAATATTAAAATTTCAAAATGTATCTAAATTCTTTAGCTAGCCATACTGATAACTTTTCAACTCTTGGATGATGTCTGATATAAAATATGAAGCTCTGTTTGGCTCACTAATTTGCCAAATACGCACTGGGACTCCTTAACACATTTTCCCAAAACACATGGGCTCTCCCAAGGTTAACATCACATTGGAGACTTACAGTTAAATAATGGACCCCAGGATCCAAAGCCAAATAAAACAAATCCAAGACATGTATATATATATATGCTTATCGTGAAAAGTATTTGACCTAATAGCTACATGGAAAAAAAATCTAGCATTTTCATTGTTAACAGAGAAATAAATCTTCATTGATCCCATGCTTACAAGCTAAAACAAAAACAAAAAACTTTATACTGCTTCCTATTCAAACTATAGCTCCTTTCCTTTTCATCAACTTGATAAGAAAAGTGACCTTTGTTTTCCTTTTCTGCTCAATATATAACCTACTGTAATCTGACTTCTGGACCAAGTGTCTCGTTTAAAGATAACTACTTTCCTGTTCTAGTTTTAAAAGATCAGGAAATTCACAGAAGAGGAAATACACTAATAGACTTGTCAATGCAAGATAAAGCATGTAATTAGGATTGGCACATGACTAGTACTATTCTCAAAGCCATCAGTTGTTTATGCTTGCCCAGAATCCATTTCTGCTTCTGGTAATATCACCCTGATTTTCTTTTGGGCATCCTCTGACAGCCCCCACTATTAGTTAAGAGACAGACAGTGTAATTCCAGTCTTGGCAATAAGAGTACAGAATCCTCTTGGCTCTAGTGATTGGTTTAAGGGAATTCACATGACTCAGACTAAACCAATCAAAAGCAATGCAGGAATTCTGCAGCACTTTTGGTAAGTTCTCTTCAACTGCAGGTGGTAAATTGTGTGAAATATAAGCTTAGTGATGCTGGTGGCCAACTTGCTATCACTAAGGGAGAGATGGTCTGAGAAAGGAGCAGAAACAGAGGAAAGCAAAGTGAAGAGATGAAGAGAGATTTCTAATGACATTTTAATCCTGAGGGCTGGTCCTGCCCAGGAGATCCACCTAAAGCATTTAACAACTTCATTGTATCCTTTTAATGTTTTGTTTTGGTTGTTCAAGTCACTCAAACTTTGGTTTCTCTATTACTTATACTCAAAGAACAGGGTCAATACAGGTATCGATATTATATAATCTATATAATACATATATAAAGGTGATGGACAGTGGGCACTCTGGTGAGATTAATCGCTATAATTTTTTTGAAAACCCTTTTTCTGATCTTACAAAAAGCATGTAGAAATAAAGAAAATTTTAAAAATTAAAATAAAGAGTCAAATGTTCTTTTTACTTCTCAGTCTACTTAAAATCATTGAATCATTTGGCAATTCTCTCTTTGAACTCTACTTTTCTGACTTCCGTGACCACCCTATTTCTTAAATCTCCTCTCAACCACTTAAAATATCTCCTCTGGGCTGCATTCACAGCATCTTTTCTTTTGCTTAAATTTTAGTGTCCCAGAATTTTATACTCAGCTTTCTAGTCTTCTAACTCCAAGTGTTCTTGCAGGTCGCCTTGCCTTATTATTCCCATATATTTCCTAGATCTCCAGTCCCCATCTTTTACTTAAAATCCATACAGATGTTTTTAGTTGGACTACTGGCTACCTCCACCTGGATGTCCTCAAATTCAACATGCTGCAAGGTGCATATACCATTGTCCCTCGGTATTGATGGGAGATTGGTTCCAGGATTTTCACACATACGAAAACCTGGGATGCTCAAGTCCCTTCAAGAAAATAGCATAGTATTTGCATATAACCTATGCACATCCTTCTGTATACTTTAAATCATCTCTAGGCTACTTATTATACCTAATACAATGTAAATAGTTGTAAATGCAATGTAAATGCGATATAAGTAGTTGCTGGCATGCAGCAGATTCAAGTTTTGCTTTTTGAAACTTTTTGGAATTTTTAAAAAATATTTTTGATCTCTAGCTGATTGAATCTGTGGATGTGGAACCTGTGGATATGGAAGGCCAACTATATTTTATTTTCTTTCAAAACTGCAACTCATCCTGCCTTCCTTTATTATGGGGGCCAACTGTCCAAGCTAAAACCTTTGGAGATGTCCTTGATTTATTCCTTTAATTTGCTTCCCCACATCCAATGAATTAACACATCTTGTTAATATACCTCCTATGTATTTCTCAGAACTCCTCTTCTTCTCTATTCTCTGTGATACTCTTTTGTTAAGAATTCCATCACTTTTCCTGTAGACCAGCGATTCTCAAATCCCAACGTGCAAAGAGAATCACCTGAAAAGCTTACTAAAATGGAATCCCTAAGCTTAATCCTTCAAGAAACTCTGATAAACTTGGTCTGAGAATCCCACTCTGAGAAACTTGATTTTGTTTATTTTAACAGCCTTCTAACCGCACTGCTGTGAATGTAGCTATTTTGATTATTTCATTTGCTGACCGGCTTGAAAACTTCCAAAGGTCCACCATCGCCCGCAAGATAAACTGCAAACTCCTTTACATGGCATACCATGCTTTCAAAGGGCAGCTAACCCCTTCAATCCCATCTTCCTATTCCCCAAGTAAGCCATCTGTCTTTAGAAAGGGAAGATAGGTCTTTCCCCCTAACTTTGCTCTACTTCGTGACACTTAATAGTCTGTTATCTAGTGAACACTATAGGGTGTTTCTAGGTGACAGGCTCAGTGCTAAACTTTTACCTACATTATCTCATTTAATACATGCTACAGTCCTGTGAAGTAAGGGGCAGGATTATTATAGTTTTACAGCTCAGAGAATTTTGAGGGTCGAAGAAGTAACTTGCCCATGGTCACACAGCTATTAATTGCTGGAGCGGCCCCCTGAATCAGAGTACTAGACTGTTCCTCTGGTCACAGGCTTGCCACACCATTAAAATACGAGCTCCTCAAGCGGCCCCGAAGGGCGGCAGGGTACTCAATTCCAACACCAAGCTTTCGCATAGTGGGTGCTCAATTCGTGCAGTTGACTTTCTGAATGATGGTATGAATGAATGAATGAATGAATGCTAGGAGGAGGAAAGAATAAGGAAGAAATTGTCATGCTTATTAGCCCTTATCTCAAAATGTGATTTCATTTCCAGGAATTTATTTTCCTTACTAATAAAGCTACCTTTAAAACTACCATTTTGAGAGGCACTTAAAACTCATTCTATATTTTTAATTGAAATTTTTATTGAGATAATTATAGATTCACATGCAGTTGTAAGAAATAATTCAGAGAGATCTCAAATGCCCTTTACCCAGTTTCCCTGAAAAGTCATGTCTTGCATAAGTAGAGCAGAGCTTCATAACCAGGATATCAGTATTAATACTGTGAAAATAGACAACTTTCCATCACCACAAGGATCGTTCTTGTCACCCTTGTATAGCCACACCACTTCCTTCCTGCCCACTTCTCTCTAATCTATTCTCTATTTCTATAATTTTGCCATTTCAAGAAAACTATGTAAATGGAATCATACAGTATGAAATCTTTTGCAACTGGCTTTTTTCAGACTTCTTTACATATTCTTAGACACTAGTAATTTGTCAAATGTTTAGTTTGAAACTATTTTCTCCCAGTCTGTAACTTGTCTTTTTACTCTCTTCACATAGGCTTTAAAATAGAAAAAGTTTTAAATTTTGATAAGCTCTAATTTATCAATTTTTCCTTTTATAGATCATGATTTTTGTGTCAAGTCTAAGAATTCTGTCTAGCCTTAGATCCCACAGATTTTATTTTATATTTTTCCTAAAAGTTTTGTCATTGTATGTTTTACACTTAGGTCCATGATCCATGTTGAGTTAATTTTTGTATGAGGCATAATGTTGATTTTAAGGATCATTTTTATACCTATGGATGTCCAATTGTCTGAGGACCATTTGGTGAAAAGGCTGTCCTTCCTTCATTGAATTGCTTTTGCAACTTTGTCCAAAATGTAAATCTACAATTATCTCAAAAGTTTAATTTAATAAAAACCTATTTGGATGGGATGAAAATGTTTGGAACTAGACAGAGGTGACGGTTGCACACACGACATAGAGAAAGTACTAAATGCTGGTGAATTGCATACTTTATAATGGTTGAGTTTATGTTATGTGAATTTCACCTAAATTAAAGAAAAGTGGGGAAAAAAGCTTATCCTAGCTAACCTTCCAACCAATATTTTGTACAATTCAAAAAGTTCTTCAAAGGCTGTATAGAAAAGACTTTTCATATCATCATCAAGCCAATTTTTTCTGTTTGGTTGTAATTTCCAGATGCCCCATTGCTAAAGTTAGGCAACATCTTAACTTCTAACCTCTGACTGAGATAAACATTTTTAACAGTGAGTCAACATGAGGGCAGTTTGAGTGGCAGCAGTTTTTAATAGACCTAATATTTCCTGGCAATCTGTCCCTGTATGTCCTTAGTCATTCTTGGACCATCATTTATATCCCCACTTGTCTTCATCCTTCTGCACTAAAGTGCCCTAAACAGAACACATTCTACTATATCATTGGTGATCACTGCCTTTTTCTCCGAGCACGCAGCCCTGGAATAACATATTTTATCACTTTTCTGACAAGGAATTCACAGGACTCTCCTAAGTAAAAGCAAGATAGTGAGTTAAGGGCAGAGGGTCGGGGAACTCTGCGACTTGCTGAATTTCTAGACAGTTTTATACTGAAACTTTCTCCCATTTGTTCACTTTAATTAACAGTGAAGAGGGTCCACTGGAAAATTCCTGATCCCAAGGAATCTCGGAGATGACCTGAGGGTTCATATTATCAAGACCCAGCTTCAAAAAATCCGTGAGATATTTGTATTACTGCATTCAGATCATGTTCAAATGGCAGACCAATGTCAGTCTAGAAAACCCCACACTTAACATATTTTAAAATACCTTTTGTGAAGAGAAAATTGGTCTTTTACCTTTAAGTCATCTTAACAAGACACCCTGGACATGGCCATGGAGAATTACAAACTTAGTCCAGAAAACCTGGCAAACTGGTGCCCATTGTTGACTTACTAAAATGTCCTCTCCCCTAACGTCTCATCATATTACAGAGCTGAAATGATCAGAAGGGAGAGGAGCCATCTGCATTTCTCTGTGGAATAAGCTCATCCGAGCCCCTAATATCCTGAACATGGAAGAATGGTGACAATATCACAACCTGATTTTAATTCTAATCTACTGTTACTGTTCATTTATCTCAATATTTATCAGTTCCTTTGCTGTACACCTGAAACTAACACAACATTGCAAATCAACTATATTGCAATAAAAAATTTTTAAAAATAGATAACCAAAAAAAAAATATTTGTCAGTTCTTCCTTTAAGCCTTAATGACACCCCACCCCCAACCAGGTAATAAATGGCCGTTCCATCTCTTGTTTACCTTTTTTCCCCTTTGTGTTATCATGAATTTTCTAGAAGAGTTTTCCCACATTGTGCTCTGCCAAATATTAGTATTCTAAGAAAATATTAGCAAATCTTCTATGAAACATGTCCTATCTTCTGGTAAGCTGGGAAACACAACATCCCACCTCTCTCTTCCAAAATCATGATTTTCATAAGTACACTAAAAGGTCATAGAAGTCCTATGATAAAGAAATCTGCTTAATTCTGTGTTTCTTAAATCTATTTGGACCACAAAATACATTGTGTGTGTGTGTCTCACCTAATAGCATCTCTGGAACACCAGTGTCTGGAACGCTATTCTAAAACAAATAGCCTCTGCTTGTTGATTCCATTTTCTTCTTATTACTGCATTATACTTGCAATCTCAGTATACCAGCAATATCCAAAAGGTCAAATTTAGTTATTGATTTTTGTTTCCGCCAATGATTATTTCTTTTCACTTTTATGAGGTAGTCTATACAGTCAACAACATACACATTTTTCAAACTCCTCACTGGGATTTCATAATTCTTTATTACTGTTATGAACTAGATATCTCAATTTTCTTAACACGTAAAATGTCCAGACTTCTTAGTCTGGCATTCAGAGACCTATAGCATCCAGATTCAACCTTCTTTTCTATCCAGATCTCTCTCTAATCACATCCACAAATCTTTTTTTTTTGTTATTGAAGTATAGTTGATTTACAATGCTGTGTTAGTTTCAGGTGTACAGCACAGTGATTCAGTATATATATATATATATATATATATATATATATATATATATATATATATAAATATTCTTTTTCAGATTCTTTTCCATTATAGGTTATTGCAAAATACTGAGTATAGTTCCCTGTGCTATATAGTAGGTCCTTGTTGTTTATCTATTTTACATACGGTAGTGTGTATATGTTAATCCCAAACTCCTAATTTATCCCCTCTCCCCTTTCCCCTTTGGTAACCATAAGTTAGCTTTCTATGTCTGTGGGTCTATTTGTGTTTTGTAAATAAGTTCATTTGTATCTCTTTTTATTGATTCCACATATAAGCGACATCATATATTTGTCTTTGACTTACTTCACTTACTATAATAATCTCTTACTATAATAATCTCTAAGTCCATCCATGTTGCTGCAAGTGGCATTATTCCATTCTTTTTTATGGCTAATTCTCCATGGGTATATATATACCAAATCTTCTTTATCCATTTATCTGTTGATGGACATTTAGGTTGTTTCCATGTCTTGGCTATTGTAAACAGTGCTGCAATGAACACTGGGGTGCATGTATCTTTTCAAATTATAGTTTTCTCTGGATGTATGCCCAGGAGTGGGATCACTGGATTATATGATAACTCTATTTTTAGTTTTTTAAGGAACCTCCACACTGTTCTCCATAGTGGCTGTACCAATTGACATTCCCACCAAGAGTATAGGCGAGTTCCTTTTTCTCCACACCCTCTTCAGCATCTACTGTTTGTAGACTTTCTGATGATGGCCATCCTGACCAGAGTGAGGTGATAACACATTGTAGTTTTGATTTGCATTTCTCTAATTACTAGCGATGGGCAGCATCTTTTCATGTACCTCTTGGCCATCTGTATGTCATTGGAGAAATGTCTAGATCTTCTGCCCATTTTTTGATTGGGTTGTTTGTTTTTTTGATATTGAGGTGTATGAGCTGTTTGTACATTTTGGAAATTAATCCCTTACAGGTCACATCATTTGCAAATATTTTCTCTCATTCTGTGGTTGTCTTTTCATTTTGTTTATGGTTTCCTTTGCTGTGCAAAAGCTTTAAAGTTTAACTAGGTCCCATTTGTTTATTTTTGTTTTTATTTCCATTACTCTAGGAGGCGGATCCAAAATATATTGCTGTGATATATGTCAAAGGGTGTTCTGCCAATGTTTTCCTCTAGGAGTTTTATAGGATCCAGTCTTACATTTAGGTCTTTAATCCATTTCGAGTTTATTTTTGTATATGGTGTTAGAGAATGTTCTAATTTCATTCTATTACATGTAGTTGTCCAGTTTTCCCAGCACCACTTATTGAAGAGGCTGTCTTTTCTCCATTGTATATTCTTGCCTCCTTTATCATAGATTAATCGACCATAGGTGTGTGGGTTTATTTTTGGGCTTTCTATCCTGTTCCATTGATCTATATTTCTGTTTTTGTGCCAGCACCATACTGTCTTGATTACTGTAGATTTGTAGTATAGTCTCAAGTTAGGGAGCCTGATTCCTCCAGCTCCATTTTTTTTTCTCAAGATTGCTTTGGCTATTTGGGGTCTTTTGTGTTTCCATACAAATTAAAAAATTTTTTGTTCTAGTTCTGTGAAAAAATGAGGCCACCATCACACTGATACCAAAACCAGTCAAAGATACCACAAAAAAAGAAAATTAAAGGCCAATATTACTGATGAATATAGATGCAAAAATCAACAAAATACTAGTAAACCAAATCCAAGAATACAGTAAAAGGATCATACACCATGATCAAGTGGGATTTATCCCAGGGATATATGAATTTTTCAACATCCACAAATCAATCAGTGTGATACCCCACATTAACAAACTGAAGAATAAAAACCATATGATCATCTCAATAGATACAGAAAAAGCTTTTGATAAATTCAACATCCATTTACGACTAAAAACTCTCTAAAAAGTGAGTATAGAGGGAACATACTGCAACATTTTAAAGACCATATATGACAAACCCACAGCTAACATTTTACTCAAGGGTGAAAAGCTGAAAGCATTCCCTCTAAGATCAGGAACAAGACAAGGATGCCCACTCTCCACTTTTATTCAACATAGTTTTGGAAGTCCTAGCCACAGCAATCAGAGAAGAAAAAGAAATAAAAGGAATCCAAACTGAAAAAAGAAGTGAAACTATCACTCTTTGCAGATGACACAATACTATACGTAGAAAATCCTAAAGACATTACCAGAAAACTACTAGAGATCATCAATTATTTCAGTAAAGTTGCAGGGTACAAAATTAATGCAGAGAAATCTGCTGCATTTTTATACACTAACAACAAAAGATCAGAAAGAGAAATTAAGGAAACAATCACATTTACCACTGCATCAAAAAGAATACTATATTGAGGAATAAACCCAACTAAGGAGGCAAAAGACCTTTACTCTGAAAACTGTTAAGACACTGATGAAAGAAACTGAAGATGACACAAGCAGATGGAAAGATATACCGTGTTCTTGGATTGGAAGAATCAGTATTGTTAAAATGACTATACTATCCAAAGCAATCTATGGGATTCAATGCAATCCCTATCAAATTCCATTCACAAATCTTTTTTTTTTGTATATAAAGAACTTTATAAATAGTAAAAAGCAACAAACTCAATAAAAATGTGCAAGCATCTAAACAGACAGTTCCTAAAAATCATTATATTAATAGCCCAAAACACATGAAAAAGGCTCAACATCATTAGTTACCATATTCACAAATCTTAATCCTCTATCCAAACTGATCTACTCACCAACTTACCAAAATATCTGGCACATTTGCATCTCGCCTGTATGCATGGTGTTTTTGTTAAAAAGGTTGCATTCCCGTCTTCCATTGCTTAATCTTACACATGCTGAAAGCTGACCTAGCCATCTCTCATTATTTCTGTATTTTTTTGTCAGTCTTCCCCTTCTAGACGGTAAACTCCACATGTGCAATAGCCATATTCTAAGGATTAAATAGCCAGCTTAGCTCAGTACCTGATAAGTAATTCCTAGGTGTCCAATAAAGAGATGTTGGATTGAATCTATTGATAAATTCCTCTAATTTCTATACTACCCATTTTTCATTGTCTTACCTCTCATTTTGTATTAGTGTGTATTGCCTATGTTGGTAGTTACTATTTTGGTTTGTGCACTGCGTTAATCATCGATATATACCAAGTTCTTTAACTGCAGAGTTTGGGAATTGTATGCATTTATAATTGCATACATTATGCAACTAGGGGCTTATCCATAACAGGTACTGAATAAACCCTGGTAGATTGGCTAGTTAATTCAGGGAACACACAGTCTCTTATCTTCCATGAAGCTTTCCTGCTCATATTTAGCTTCTTTTTCTAACAGTTACTGTCTCTACAACTCACCTTGGTTCATATTTGTAGACTTGTTTCACATGTTTATCAAAATTCTTCTACTGAGCTTGTGAATTCTTAAAGGGTGAAAAGCTCTGTTTCATGGATATTTGTGTCTCCTAAACAGGTGAGAACATAATAGAAATTAGTTAAATTTAAATGGATAGAAACTGAGATGGTCGTACTACATTTCTCTTTATTATTTTTGACATGTATGATACAATGTTACTATTCTAGTCTTTTATGCAGACAAAAATAAATGATATAAAATATATAATACACTTGATCATTTTAACCACACACAAAATACTGAGTGATTGAAACTATGTTACATGTATATTTTACAAAGGAAAAACAGACTACTATAATAATATATTTGGATGAAATTGTCATTACAGTTTGGGTGTTATACAATGTTAAATATGAATATTCAAAAGAATCACTATTTATAGAACCAACTTGATATTTTAATGTTGAAAATAATGAATACTGTGTAAATGAATACTTATAAAAATATTTTTTAAACAAAAAGCTATGTTCTACTCATTTACTTGGCAGTTACAAAAATATATATTCATCTGAAACTCTAGTAAATTTGCTTGAGGCATTAGATACTCATATTTAAATGTACTTTTTCTAGGGCATTTTACTTACTTAGCATTCTTGACTTCACACAGTATATATACCTACATGGTATTAGAATAGGTTTGTGTTACAAATAATATCATTCCAAGTAAAAGACACAGAGGAGATTAACACTGAGGAGATACTGTGAAGATTTTTGAACCAAATGCACGCAACACATAAATGAGGCCCATTGGCTGTGCCTTTTAGAAAGTGAATTCTCAAACACGTTTGTTGAATGAACACATGAGTGGATAACATTTATTCTGTTGTTTGCACCCCAAATTAGCTATTCAAACTAGAACTACCATGTAAGAATTCAACAATTTTGTTCTTAATCGGCTGCTTCTTCTGATGGCAAAGCCAGGTCAATAGACTCCAGATTGAGTAGCAAACTAGTGCCAGTGATCAAAAGATGGCAGGTATGCTTACGGCATATTTAGACAGACATTCAATATATTGAACAACTACATATTTCATACCTTCATACAAAATAAGACAGAAGAATCTAAGTAAGTTTTATAATGTATTACCGTAAAAACAAAACATTATAAATATATATGTATATTTTATATATATATATATATATCTCTCTCTTAGTACACCTAGTAGACTTCAGACATCTCTTCTCAGTGAGAGGAGCAAGCTATCCTGAGTGAAGTAGGCCATGTGTCTGCATAGCACAGCTTGGCAATATGAATGCTGAGATCACTGTTAAAAGCAAAGCTTTTAAGTAGTAAAATTTTTGAAAACAAAAGACTGACCATGATAACTATTATGGAATCGCAGCACCTACAAAGGTTATGGCCACTGTATGTAAAAGGAACCAGCCTAAGCCCGCTCTTGGCCCAGATGCCTCCTGGAACTTTACCCCACCTCATCTGCTTCATCAAGGGTGAAAACTTTTCTGAGGCTCATCCCTAACCCTTCAAAAAAGTTGATAAAGTTCAGAATATTTCCCTTAATCGAGGTTCAGATCATCCTAAATCGTTTCCAAAGCTTTTGCTTTCATGTTTATGCAGGGCAACTGACAATTCATTTGGCAAACTGGTTAATATTAATGTATATACATGTTAATGAAATAACTACTACTCACTTTGGGAAAGTAATTGAGGTATAATTTTGTACGATAATTCACTTAAAAATAAGCCTTTAAAAATGAAACAGTTTTTGAAAATTCAGAAGCAATTTAGTCACATGATAAAGGTTAGTTTCATTATTACTAAATACAGCTAGTGAAGAAAATCTAAAAATGACCTTTAAAGTAAAATGTAAATGAAGATGACTTAAATTAAGGTTAGTCATTTTAAATTTCAATCTTATGTTTTACTGAAAATATAGATGAATAAACATATTCCCTCTATTCTGCACAAAATCATGCTACATAGGAAAAGATCTACGTGAACTAACAAAAGAATACTTTGGTGTTCTAATTGCAAATCTATTATTTTCAAATACATAGAGTAACTAACTCAACTGAATGCTTCCAAGTCAATAAACATTAGTTTTGCTGTTAAAATGCGTCCAAAGGGTTGAAAATAGTTTGGTTTCTTAAATGGGTTAATATCTCCTAGGGATTTTTTTACCCATTCATTTTCTTGGCTTTTACAGTTAGTGCCAAGGTCAGTATCATTTCATTCTGAATTTAACTATCACAAAATTTAAATTAATAGAGTCAGAACCAATATCAATATAATGTCATATGTATCACAGTATCATGAGAAATTAACCTACTTTTAAATTGAACATTGTTGCTGCAATAACAGTGGCCACTGAACACACAGTGAATCTAAGCCACTGGCAGAATGTGATTTGAAAAGACAGAAAATAGTGTGAGACTTCTAAAATGGGGATATTTGTTCATAAAATAAAGCTTATACTCTAAATTCAAAATTACATATCCAATATAAGCAAAACTAGTACAAAAGTTCCTCCCTTCCTTCCTTCCTCCATCTTTCTTTCTCTCTTCCTTCCTTTCTTTCTTTCTCTTTCTTTTTCTTTCTTTCTCTCTCTTTCCCTCCTTCCTTCCTTCCTTCCCTCTTTCTTTCTTTCTTGTTAAATGTAATGGAAGTAGATGCAAAATTTTAGTCTCTTCAAATTACTCACACTTTCAATAATATATTAAATTTTGTAATACTTAATGAGAAAACTTTATAAGATATGATGGAATGTTTAAGATTTACTGACCATGAATGACTAGTTAACAAGTATTTATGAACCAGTCCCATATTAAGAACCAAAATCTCTAGGTGTGACCTTCCCTTTTAGGTGGAGAGAGGCAGATGTCCAAACTCAGAACTTCAAAGTCGGCAGAACTTGGAAGAACTGTTAGCAGGCTTCTGTAATGTTTAAAGGTTCACTGCTTGCAGAGGAGTATGTAAGCATTGAGGTAAACCCATTCTAAAAACTCAAGGCCAGTCTATGGTCATACCACCCTGAACATACCCGATCTCATCTAAAAACTCAAGGTCAGTTAAATGTCTGATGTCACACAGAGGTACATCTTGGTGTTGAAGAGTTGTCTTTATTAATTCACTCATTTGACATTTTTTACTGTTATCACTGTTTTGGAATCATAGTCAAATTTTATATAATGTACTATTCCAGACTTTCAAAACATATCTAAAACTGTTATCTTCAATTATGAGGGATAGATCATGTTTTTTCAGATTGCAATCGCATTGGGTTACCTCATAATGTGTATCCAGAATGGTAAAATGTCCAGGAAATCCTATGGTTTTCATATATTAAAGGCATTTTACACATTTCCATTCACTTTTTTCTCAATATAAGATGTATAATTTAATGGCCCACACCACACATAACTCCAACTTTACTAACAAATAATTGGCAATATTACATTTCCTATATTAATAAGGAAAAGCAGCACAATGTATTAAGAAGGCAATGTACTTCCTGGGTTCAAATCCTGGTTCTACCACTTATCAGCCATGTGATCTTGGGCAAGTCACTGGACTATTCTTTGCTTTACTTCCTCAATGGTAAAATGGGGGTGATGCAAGAATATCACCTCAAATCACTGTTAGGATTAATGAAGCAATAACAACAAAGTATGGGTGAAGCACCTGGAGGTATTGCTTGGCAGGTAGAAATTACTTAGGTTTTAGCTACAGTTTTTATTACAATCAAAAATCACAGTGACTGATGGTAATATAAGTCATCACTAACTTTTGAGATTTCAATAAGCACCAAGCACTCTGATAGATGGTACACCTACACCATGTTTAACCCTTAAAACAATATTAAGTAACCCTATTATATAGAGATTAGATCTTAAAATATGCTAATTTGTAAATACTACAATAGCAGATGGTTTTCCCCTATGAAACAGCAAAGTATGACTGAAATGTTTAAGTGATCCCTTCATGCCTCTAAAAAGGAACACTACTTCTAGGGTAGTGATTAGAAAACAGTAATGACAACATGAAAAGTACTTGCTAGTTAATCAGCTTTACTCACTCATTAGCCCTGTGTTAAATGTAATCAAATTTTCAGTACAGGAAAATCACAATTTACTAATTTCATGGACCTTCGGGATCACTTGCAATAGTATCAAGAATGTTAAACCCCTGAAAGTGAAGAATATGTTTCATGTAGATATTTACATTAAGGTCATATCTTCATTAAATTCAAAGTGTTCAACTTTTTCTCTGAAATCTCTGATGTTGGTTTCTTTATTTTTCATTATAGATGTGTACTTGTCATGAAAGTCTTAAGTGCTTCTGTGCTGAATAACATTTATTATTAATTTGACCAGTATATAAAGGCCTCATGTATACGCAACGCAGTATTTCTGTTATTCAATACACAACTGTTAGTGATGAAAGTTTTTTTAATAAGTGTTTGAAAACTATTATCAAATTTCATAAATTAAAATTTCATAATGGTTTGTATATACTTTAGTTATGAAAAGCATTTCACATAAGAAATTAGTCTAAATCCACCTAAGTATCACAATCACAGTAAGGGCATTTTAATTGTTTTGAAAATTACAGATTTAAAATCAATATTACTATAGTCACTATGCTAAAAAAAACAATGTTATTTTATCAATGTAGAAAGGATAAACATTATGTAAACTTTAGAATGAAAATAGAATACACCTTGTACTTTCATAAATTATCAAGGTCTCTAATAGTCCTTTTAAAGTTCAACAAATAAAGCTTTATTTTCTCATCTTATATATATATTACCTTGATAGAAAAACACTCAGCATGGTGTATTCTTTTAGGAGTCTGACATCTCATATGAAAGCCTTTAATAAAATAAGAGCTTTAGGTAGCTTTCAAATTTAAAGGTTGACTTTTTAAACAGGCTTATTTTTCCCTCCTTCACCCTAGTCTTCCTTCCAACCCTCCCCAATCCCTGCCTCTCCCCATCTCCTGGACACCTACGGAACAGCATCAGGACTCCACCCAAGGAAGCCACGCCCACTTCAGAAACCAAGGACAGCATGGTTCCCTGGAACTGTCCACGAGCATAAAGGGTCCCTGAAAGCAGCTGGATGAAGGTCTTGCTGGAGACCTCAGTCAGCTCTCTTCTCCTCTACTGAGAAACACTCCCTTAGAAAGAGTAAAGGATGCTCTTCACCTTTCACCCGCAAGCTACCTTCTCAGATGCAAGTGGGAGACAGAAAACCTAAGACACCGAGTCTCTATTGTCTGTCACATTTCTGTGTGATGATCTGGAAAGCGTGACCACATTTCTTCAATGACAGACTTCTTCAAACGGAAATATCCAACACAACACGCTCCATTTGGAGAAGATGAAAGCAAACACAATACAATACTTTTAATAAATGGGAAAGGAGGCACAATGGTTAATGTTTTATCTCTGATATTTTTTTATGTAATCTCCAGGGATGAATAATTCACATTAACACACATGAAAGATCCATTTGTGAAGCTGAGTTGTCTGAATGGACTTCCATCCATTTCCAGCACAAATATCTAAGTACAAGCTGAACATTAGTTATTTACACCATGATGAAAGACCAAGAGAAAAAAATCCATGTTTTTATGTTGAGTGGAGAATATTTAGCCAGCACGTTCTTTGTCTAGTCCGGTGTTCAGAAGCTTCTGCTTGCCTGGTTCCTTGGAGATTCTCCTCATTCTTCTCCAACTGGGGGAGGAGGCTCGCACAGCTTGTACAGCCTACAAAAGGCATGGGAAGGTGTGACAACAGCCCGGCATACTGACATTGCTTGACATGTTTTTATTTGTATCACAAATACATTGACAATAATTTCTTGGTTTGGGAGTCAGTCATGATCATATCACCAATTTCACTAAAAATTGCCTGTGCTTTAGCAAACTCCAAGATTCCGGTTCTGTTATTCCAAAACACCAGTGTCTCTTTGCACATCTAGATGCCTGTTGATTAGGCAATGCTGCCGTTTTTACACCAGCTGCTTCTGTTTCAGTGCTGCCAACACAGGCTGCTCACCTTGCTGGTAGCAAAAGTGATTCTCTGAATTCTAGGAGATGATAATTACCATCATGTCTATCATGATGATCTTGTAGCAAGATAGCATCTACCTCTTAGGGGTTACTGATTTTCTGACTTGTCTTAGAAATTTGCTTCATTCTGTACCATCCTGGTGGTGCTGGCAGTTGGTCATGGCTAGGCTGATGTGGCACAGTCCTGAGGCCTGAATATCAAGGCACAATTAGCTGGTGTTTCCTAAGGAATACTTGTCCAGCTCTGCCCACACTGTCACTCATCTGTCAATAGAATCAGGTGGAGATTCAAGTGGACTAAGGAATCCATTTGAACTGGCAGAGATGCTCCAAGATGCTCTCCCTTTGCATCACAGGTCTAGTTTTTTGAAACCATACAGCATGAAGGCAAAGCTCAGGGGACTGAACTAGTGGGATTATACAAGTTCTAGGGCTCCACGTTTTTCTGAATGGTTGAATCCTAACTCCAGAACTCAAATAAAGGGGGATATAACCACTGCAACAGTAATACCCAGGGCACACCCACTATTAAGGCAGAACCTGAGAGAATACAAGCTGATCTAAGGTGGCTGGTTGTAAGCCTGTAGTCCCCAGTGATGCCCATGGCCACGCTGGTCCTACTTCAGAGCTTTGTCTGATGATCTAAAAATTTAAGGTGCAGATTTCAACTTTGCTCCATTTTAAAAGCACTCCAAACCCAGGAATCGCTGCGGTGACTCACTCTCTTTTACAGATGAAATTGAACACACTTTAAATGAGTTGTTGACAAATTTATCAAATTATAAATTTCCTCTCCCTTCAACATTTAATCCCATGGTCATTCGAAATCAAAGGGGAGAGAATGAAAAGGATTTAATATTGAGTTAGAAACCTTGTTAATAAAATGAACTTTCCTACTCTGGAAACACAGAGAAGAAGTTACTGCCTTTGGAGTCTGGAAGGTGGTGAATACTGTACATGTCATCTCCATGGAAGAAAATGAACGCTGAAATAAGGACATCTCAAGTCAGAAAACTTATTTCATCCTTCCCGGAGAAAAGAATACATTAAACTGAGCTGATATTCTTCAAAGCTGCTTTTGCAGCTGAAGGACATGGTGTTGCTTCAAATTGCGTTCCCAGGGCTGGAATAATAGAATGATGGGGAAGTTCTTCTCCTCTTTAATTTCTATCATTTTATTTCCCTGAAAGTGCTGCTTAATGAGTGAAAAGGCACAGCGGACTTACTCACGTAGAACAGGAACAGTCAGCTGGGTGGCAAATGTCCTATGCCTTGAGATCTGGGCTAAGACATCACTTTCCATTACCTTGCACTGCATGTTTCCACATAATGTAACTAATGCCACTCGGTAGAGCAGTCTTTGCCATGTCTGTCTCACAAACTGGAGAAAAGGCTACTCCTTGTGATCACCTAATAAAATAATAGCTCTGGGTACCGCAGAGCTGGGCAGATTCAGCTTTTGGGGAGGCTTCTTGGAAGTAACTCAGGGTTATCTGAGTTCAGACACATCCGTAATGGAAATTGTGGGGCTTTGGGAATTGAGCACAGGCAGATGAAGTTTGTAAGTAAAATGTAATAGGTAAGAGTTGGACTTTTGCTCTCTCCTGAGGCACTTGCTTTTTGTCAGCTAAATAGTTAGGTCATCAGAGGACTTTGCCCAACATTTTGGAGCCCCTGCCGTATTCACATCCCACTCGTGCACATCAAGGGCCCTGCACGAAAAACGTTTGTTTCTGGCTCCACTTTCTCCTTTTCCTGTTGGGCTCAGGCAGCCATCCTGGAGCTGGTATTTCCAGCCCAAATTCAAGTCTGCAGAGAATAGAACCTTCAAACTTCAGTCTATAGATCATGCCCTTCATCTTTCTACATGGCACAAATAAAACCTGTGTTAAAGGAGACCACAAAGTGAATGCCTCTATTCAAGGCTAAATTATCAATAACACTCTGACCCAAGGCAATTCTCCCAATTTAACAGAGGGCAAAAACTGTCTCAGAGAAGATAAATAACCTGACTAAATAAGGTCACCTGGCAGGGACGGGACCCAAAATCATTTTTTTCACTTGTAACCACTACAATATGCTGTCTCCCAAGTATGTAAATAAAGAAAATCAAATTTTCATTACACAATAGTTTCCAAAGTGTGTAATGCAAGAGAAAATAAGACCAGTGCGCCATTACATCTGGAATGTAATATTTGGTTCTTGGTGAAGATATGTTTATTGTTCTGGCCAGTCAATACATGCTAGTTACAAGGAGGAGGAACCTCATTTGTAGCGCCCACAAATACATCTCCACATGGATGCCCAGCTGCACTTTACTGCAATACCACCAAGTCAAGCTCATCATGTTTCCCACGCATGCTCTTTTTCTTCCATCTACTATCTCAGTGACTAGAACCTTTCACCATTGTCATCCAAGCCAAAGATTTGGTGGTCATCCTAGAGTCTTCCTTTTCACTAACTTCCTACATTCAATTAGTGTCCAAAGCATCTGCTGCCTTCAGTCTTAGTTGTCCCCAAATGGCTCCTCCTAACGTTGCCAGACATAAATTCTAAAATCCAAATCTTCCAGAAAGATTGTTTATTAGTGGCTCCTTATTGTCTTCAAGTTAAAATCAAGGCTCTTCAATATCTTGCACAAGTCTCTTCCTGATCCAGCCCCTGCCTATGTCTCCAGCCTCACCCTGCATCATTCTTAAATCACATTCAACCATCAGTCATAGAGATCTAGGTGTAGTTCTCAGAATGTGATGTGTTCTCTAGGCATTGGTGTCACTGCATCAGCTGAGGAAGACATTGATTACCATGCTGACTGGGGAAGGAATACTCTGCAACCTCTCCCCTCCATCCTTAGGCTGAGTTATGTGCCCCTTCTCTGTGTTCCCATGGCAATCTGTGCCATTCCTGTCATGGTTCTTTTTTTAAAATTGAAGTATAGTTGCTTTACAGTATTGTGTTAGTTTAAGGTGTAGAGCATAGCGATTCAGTATTTTTGTGGATTTATTCCATTATAGGTTATTACAAGATAATGGGTGTAGTTCCCTGTGCTATACAATAAATCCTTGTTGTTTATCTATTTTATATACAGTATTTGTATCTATTATCCTGTATGTCTAATTTGTCCCTCCCTCTTCCCTCTCCTCTTTGGTAGCCACAAGTTTGTTTTCTATGTCTGTGAGTCCCATTCTGTTTTACATACACATTCATTTGTATTATTTTTTAGATTCCACATATAAGTGATATCACGTAGTATTTGTCTTTCTCTGTATGACTAATTTCACTCAGCATAATATTCTCTAGGTCCACCCACATGGCTGCAAATGGCAGAATTTCATTCTTTTTTATGGCTGAGTAATATTCCAATGTGTGTGTGTGTGTGTGTGTGTGTGTGTGTGTGTGTGTGTGTAGGTATACACACACACACACACACACACACATCTTCTTAAGTCAGTTTGTCTGTTGATGGGCATGGGTTGATTCCATGTCTTGCTATTGTAAATAGTGCTGCTATGAACATTGTGGTGCATGTATCTTTTCGAATTAGTGTTTTCGTTTTTTCCAGATACATGCCCAGGAGTGAAATTGCTGGATCATATGGTAGTTCAACTTTAGTTTTTTAAGGAACCTCCCTACTGTTTTTCATAGTGGCTGCACTGTCATGGTTCTTATCACACACACACACTGTATACTAGTTTCATTTTATTCAGTTGTTGCTCTATGACACCTCACTGACTGGTAGAGGGGATTATGTCTTTATCCCTAGCTTTTATCAAAGTGCCTGACATCTACAAACACACAGCAGAAATTCAACATATGTTTGCTGAGTGAATTTTTAAAAAATGAAAGGCAGTGAATGGAGAAAGGAAAACTATAATAGAGATTCGTTGGGGATTTGAGTCAAATACTATGTCAGTCAGAGACAGCAAACTTTATCTCTGTGAAGATGTTTCCAGAAACATTACCTGAGTCTTGCCTTGGAGGGCCGGGCCTTGAGAGACAAATGTGTTCTTCACTTTGCTCTCTTTGGCTCCCAGATGGGAGGGATCCCAGATGCTCTGTGGTACTTAGTACCCTCTCTGCACCCTCACAGAGTGCTTCTCACTCTCTCCCTTTTCTTGTGGTTGTGTTTCACTCATCCCTCTTTAACTGAAAGTTCCTTGAGGGCCGGAACTATTTCTGTCTCATGCTTACATTCTCCATGGGGCACAGCAGAATGCTTTTCATTTCTTAGGTCCTCTATAAATGTTTGTAGAATGAATGAAAGCATAACTAAAATTGAAAAATTACTCTAGATTTCTCTCTCAGGGCTGTTACCCCCTTGTAAAATATGTCAACTTTAGAACTGGCAGGTTTTATTGTGTTTCAAGTGTTTTAAACGTAACCCAATAAAAAACAAAGTGAGCTCATCAGTTTCTTTTCTCATATTGAGCTTACACACTGGTTTATTGATCAGGGTGCTTAAGTCTTATCCCCACTGTTTATTAGTGTTTATAAGCCCCAGCTAAGAAGACCTCGCTGAGCCATTATATTGTTTTCTTATTGGAATTTTAAAGCTTCACTGGGTTTATTATCCAAATACACCATGACTGCTAAGCTGCTGGAGAGATAATGCCTATGTGAAATGATTCTTTAGCAACAGAAAGTCTTAGATTCTAATCTAATCACCTATGAACGATAACATTAACAAGACTTGAGGATTAAAGAGAGTTAGGAGCCAGCACTGAAAATAAATGCGATTAGAATATGAGCACTCCATCTACTTTCAGGGGGAAAATGTTTTCCCTTTTGCAAGTACTTTCACTGCCCACATACTTTTTCAGAATGAAATAGAACTTCATAAATGCTGCAGTCATCATTCTCGCTCTGGTAGTTGCTTTGTAAATAGAAACAAAGAGTGTCTCATCTGTGACAGTGCTTGGAGGAGGCTACTTTTTGTTAAAATGCAAATGTATAAAAACAACCAAATGTAAAAGCAATTATTTAACTTTGCCCTACTTCAAGATAGATGGCTGCCTACCCTAATGTCACCAGGGAAATCAAATCTTTGATGGCTGTTCCCATGGTTATTTATTTTAAAGGTGGATTACAGTCCTTTCTTACGATGATATGTGCGCTGTGAACATTTGGTAGAATGACGAACAAAAAGCTCATTCATTCATTCATTCATGCATTCTTGAAATCAGTTCAAATATTCTATGTAGGCACTATGTAGGCACTATGATGGGTGATAAATAAAATCCAAAAAGAATATTCCCTGCCTCTAAAGAATTCTTATTCAGGTTAGGCAGAGAGACATGGAACAATACACTGCAACACATCAGGGCTATAATGGATCAATACACAGGATGCTAAGGGAACACAGAGAGGAAGAAAACTCAACCAAAGCTTCGAGGAGAAAATGGTACCTAAGTTGGGTTTTGTGCTTATGTAGCAGTTTTTCATACAGACACAGATGGGACAGGTGATCGTGCCAGAGGGAACAGCACATGTGATCATAGAAGTATAAATGGAAATGGCATCTTGGTGGTTTGGCACAGTTGGAATACAAATTTCAGTAGTACTTGTGCGGATTTTTGTTTTTGAATTCATGAAGGAATTTGAAAAATAGAATAATGTTGATAATGTTACCTCTAAGTTTGCTTCACCTAAAATTTCATTTAATCTGAGAGCATTTAAGCCTAATCACATTTTGCCACCAAATGCTTACAAGGCTGATTTCCATGAGTGTATTCAGTAGTACACTGGGCGTATCCTGGGGTCGTTGCATTAGCTGTAAGTGACACTGTCTGGGAAATGGTGGCAAGTCCTCTGGGAAAGAGTAGACATGGGGAGTCACTCACCTCGGAGCAGACTGTGGGGTCCGGTCCCTGACTCCCAAATTCTTTGCTGTGTTCTGAACTCGTGCTCCCTGAAAGAAGTAAGGACAATCACTTTTAGTTCTGCATTGTATTAGTAACCATTTAACATACCATTAACATTTGAGTGTAGAGTATTGATTGCAACAATATATTTATATTTAACATCAAGAGAGACTCGATGAGGAGAAAGAAATCATCATCTGAGCATTTTCAGAATTAATGCTTTTAAGCATCAAAATACACTGATGTGTTGTTTCAAAGGATTGATACTTATTTCAAAAGCCATCTAACTCATTTCAAAGTAAGGTAAAATGACAGCTTCCTGTTCACTATCTCATCTACGTCTTTATTCAATATTTAAGCAATTAACTTTTAAGTCACTGAAAACAGGAAAGGAGCATACTAGAAATACCTGCTCTGTGTCCCCACTTTCCTGGAACGGAAATCACAGTTCTATCATATGCATACAGCCTGTTTTGTCCTTAGCTGAATATTTAGCTATTTTAAACTTCATATTATTTATCAAGAAAATCTTTCCTTAAACAGTTTAAAGCAATTTCTGGACAAGGCATGTGCATGTGGATCTCTGAAATATAAGAATTCTGCCTCAGAGTTTATAGTACAAAGATAACGCGCTTTAGCAATGAAAAAGTCTTTGCAAATCTGTCAAGTTCATGAATATTCATTGTTCAGTTCCTAAGGGGAATGAGTTACTACATAGAAGCAAACACCAGGGTTTGGGGCTGAGTATAAATGGAGGAGAGTGGTTTAAAAAACCCAAAACTCTCTCCCTGCTACTAAATTCTGATGGATGGGAAGGGAAGAAAGAAAAGGAGAAAAGAAAGAAAGAAAAAGAAAAGAGTATATTCTCTCAAGATGGACCAAATAAAGGAAAGCAAATAGGGAAAAGGGGATGTGTATGGCAAAAAAAAAGATGGGAAGAAATTTAGGAATTGCAATTATGAAGTTAAAAAAACCTCTTTATTTTGAACTAATTTTAGACTTAGAGAAAAGTTTACAAGCAGAACAGAGAGGTCACATACTTTACCCACCAGGTAAACTCCCTCTAATTTTAAGCCTTCACTTAATCACAGTATGATGATCAAAACCAGGAAATGCTATTAGCTAAGCTGCATGTCTTATTCACATTTCCCCATTTCCCTCCACTAATGTCCTCCTTTTCTATCCCAGAATCCAATCCAGGATCCCACACTGCATTTTGTCTTTGTATCTTCATGGTCTCCTCCAATCTGGGACAATTCCTCAGGCTTCCTTGGTCTTTCATGACCTTAATACTTGGGATGAGTACTGGTCATTGTTTTGCAGAATGTCTCTCAATTTGGGTTTGCCAGATGTCTCCTTATGATTAGATAGAAGATATGTATTTTGGGCAAGAAAATCACAGAAGTGATGCTGTATCTTCTTAGTGCATCATATCACTGAGGCTGATCATCATTGTATCATATAATGTCCAAACGTCTTGTCACCAGTGACATTAACTCTCATCACTTGGGTAAGGTGGTGTCCACCAGATTTTTCCACTGTAAAGTCACCAGCTTTCTTTTTGTACTTAATAAATCTGTTGCGAGAGAAACTGTGAGACTATGCCCATATCCTGCTTCTCTTCAAACTTGTGCTCACTGATTTTACCCTCTATTGGTGCCTCTTGCCCACATCAATACCACTGTAGTGTTTGTGAACTGGAATGCTTCTGTAAAGAAGAGTTATCCCTTCTCCCCAAACTGTTTATGTATTCAAGTATTTATTTAAATCAGTATAGATTCATGGCTATTTATTTTATCCTATGAGTTATAATCCAACATTTTTATTATTCGTAACATTTTGTTGTTCAAATTGTTCCAGTTCTGGCCACCGGGAGCTCCTTCAGTTTGCTTCTCGTGTCCTGTTCATATAACCACAATCATTTTCGAGTAGCTGTTCATTTTCTGGCACCTCAAGATGCTCCAGGCTCATCTTTCCTGTCTCAGCTGGGAATTAACCTCTTCTCCAAGAATCCCTGGCTCTTTTTTTTTTTTTTTTTAATAGATCTTTATTGGAGTATAATTCCTTCACAGTACGGTGTTGGTTTCTGTTGCACACCAAAGTGAAACAGCTGTATGCATATATATGTCTCCATGTGCCCTCCCTCTTGAGCCTCCCTCCCATCCTCCCTATCCCACCCCTCTAGGTCATCACAAAGCACCCAGCTGATCTCCCTGTGCTATGCTGCTGCTTCCCACTAGCTAACTATTTTACATTTGGTAGTGTATATACATCGATGCTACTCTCACTTTGCCCCAGCTTACCCCTCCCACCTCGTGTCCTCAAGTTCATTCTCTATGTCTACATCTTATTCCTGCCCTGCAACTAGGTTCACCAGTACCATTTTTTTCCTTTAGATTCCATATATATGCGTTAGCATATGTATTTGTTTTTGTCTTTCTGACTTACTTCACTCTGTATGACAGACTCTAGGTCCATCCACCTCACTACAAATAACTCAATTTCATTTCCTTTTATGGCTGAGTAATGTTCCTTTGTATGTATGTGCCACATCTTCTTTATCCATTCATCTGTCGATGGACACTTAGGATGCTTCCATGTCCTGGCTATTGTAAATAGAGCTTCAATGAACATTGTGGTACATGTCTCTTTTTGAATTATGGTTTTCTCAGGGTATATGCCCAGTAGTGGGATTGCTGAGTCATATGGTAGTTCTATTTTTAGTTTTTTAAGGAACCTCCATACCCCATACCCCGAGTGGGCGGGGTAAACGCCCTCCGTTCTCCATAGTGGCTGTATCAATTTACATTCCCACCAACAGTGCAAGAGGGTTCCCTTTTCACCACACCCTTTCCAGCATTTATTGTTTCTAGATTTTTTGATAATGGCCATTCTGACTGGCGTGAGGTGATACCTCATCGTAGTTTTGATTTGCATTTCTCTAATGATTATGATGCTGAGCATCTTTTCATGTGCCTCTTGGCCAACTGTATGTCTTCCTTGGTGAAATGTCTATTTAGGTCTTTTGCCCATTTTTTAATTGGATTGTTCGTTTTTTTGATATTGAGCTCCATGAGCTGCCTGTATATTTTGGAGAAAAGACAGCCTCTTCAATAAGTGGTGCTGGGTAAACTGGACAGCTACATGTAAAAGAATGAAATTAGAACACTACCTAACACCATACAAAAAGTAAACTCCAAATGGATTAAAGACCTAAATGTAAGATCAGATACTATAAAACTCTTAGAGGAAAATGTAGGAAAAACACTCTTTTACATAAACCACAGCAAGATCTTTTTTGACCCACCTCCTAGAGTAACGGAAATAAAAGCAAAAGTAAACAAATGGGACTTATTTAAACTTAAAAGCTTTTACACAGAAAAGGAAACCATAAACAGGACAAAAAGACAACCATCAGAATGGGAGAAAATATATGCAAATGAAACAACAGACAAAGGATTCTTCCAATCCAAGAACATGGTATATTTCTCCATCTGTTTATGTCATCTTTGATTTCTTTCAACAGTGTTTTATAGTTTTCTGAGTACAAGTCTTTTGTCTCCTTAGGTAGGTTTATTCCTAGGTATTCTATTCTTTTTGCTGCAATGGTAAATAGGAGTGTTTCCTTAATTTCTCTTTCTAATTTTTCATTGTTGGTGTATAGGAATGCCAGAGATTTCTGTGCATTAATTTTGTATCCTGCAACCTTACCAAATTCATTGATTAGTTCTAGTAGTTTTCTGGTGGCATCTTTAGGATTTTCTATGTATAGTATCATGTCATCTGCAAACAGTGACAGTTTTACTTCTTCTTTTCCAATTTGTATTCCTTTTATTTCTTTTTCTTCTCTGATTGCCATGGCTAGGACTTCCAAATTTATGTTGAATAAGAGCGGTGAGAGTGGACATCCTTGTCTTCTTCCTGATCTTAGTGGAAATGCTTTCAGTTTTTCACCATTGAGTATGATGCTTGCTGTTGGTTTGTCATATATGGCCTTTATTATGTTAAGGTAGGTTCCCTCTATGCCCATTTTCTGAAGAATTTTTATTATAAATGGGTGTTGAATTTTGTCAAAAGCGTTTTCTGCATCTACTGAGATGATCATATGCTTTTTATTCCTTAATTTGTTAATATGGTGTATCACATTGATTGATTTGTGTATATTGAAGAATCCTTGCATCCCTGGGATAAATCCCACTTGATCATGGTGTATGATCCTTTTAATGTGCTATTGGATTCTGTTTGCAAATATTTTGTTCAGGATTTTTGCAACTGTGTTCATCAGTGATATTGGTCTATAGTTTTCTTTTTTTTGTGATATCTTTTTCTGGTTTTGGTATCAAGGTGATGCCGGCTTCGTAGAATGAATTTGGGAGTGTTTCTCCCTCTGTAATTTTTTGGAAGAGTTTGAGAAGGATTAGTGTTAGCTCTTCCCTAAATGTTTTGAGAGAATTCGCCTGTGAAGCCATCTGGTCCTGGACTTTTGTCTGTTGGAAGATTTTAAATTACAGTTTCAATTTCAGTGCTTGTGATAGGTCTGTTTATATTTTCTAATTCTTCCTGGTTCAGTCTTGGAAAATTGTACCTTTCCAAGAATTTGTCCATTTCTTCGTGCTTGTCCATTTTACTGGCATAGAGTTGTTTGTAGTAGTCTCTTATAATTTGTATTTCTGCGGTGTCAGTTGCGATTTCTCCTTTCTCATTTCTAATTTTATTGATTTGTGTCCTCTCCCTTTTTTTCTTGATGAGTCTGGTTAAGGGTTTATCAATTGTGTTTATCTTCTCAGAGAAACTGCTTTTAGTTTTATTGATCTTTGCTATTGTTTTCTTCGTTTCTATTTCATTTATTTCTGCTCTGATCTTTATGATTTCTTTTCTTCTACAGACTTTGGGTTTTCTTTGTTCTTCTTTCTCTAGTTGTTTTAAGTGTAGGGTTAGATTGTTTGAGATTTTTCTTGTTTCTTAGGCTCAAGAAACAGAAGGGGCCAGGCGTGCCCCCCACCCCTGGTCTCAGAGGGCTGGGGACCTCACCTGGGAGCCTAGCAGGCTCCCTGGGCCCGAGTGGGCGGGGTAAACGCCCTCCGTTCTTCTCCCGCCCCTCCTGGAGGGCACCTCCTGCGTGCCTCTCCTGATCTCCCCGGCCTCAGAGGCACCAATCCTGTCTGGCCTCCACTTCTCCTCCCCCCTTATTCCCCCCATGTCCTACCAGTTCACTTGGGGGTTCCTCCTGTCTCCTTGGGCCTCAGAGTCTCCCACCAATGGCCAGCAGGCGCACTAGTTGTGGGGAGACGCTAACTCGGTGTCTTCCCACACTGCCCGAATCCCTGGCTCTTTTTAATGGAGAATGATATTTAGAACTCAAGATCTGGACACTGGGTATGCCCATTACTACTACTGGTGTGTAACTGCTTCTAGGTCTTCTCAGTGGTCTGCGCTAGTTGATTAGTGTAAACGTACTCAAACATCTATATTTATTTGTACATCTATCCATATCTCTGTGTGTGTATGTGTGTATGTGTCCATGCATTCAAGCTGACACTTCCGGTTCCAATCCAGTACCCCAGGGTTCATTCTAAATTCCAGGCTTCTCCCTTTCCTTATTTGTAACTTCCTTCTCAGACAGTAAGAAACCTGACTCTCAATATTTACAATATACTTACTTATATGTTCAGTCCTACCAAAGACATTAACTAGTTTTAGACTCTCTAAATCATATCCCTGTGAGAAATAGATTTACTAACTGGAGTATGGTATTTTTGTATAATTATTTTTGTCTTTAGTCTCATGATATTCCATTAAATAATTTCTAGAAAGATTTTTGCTTAAAAGGTTTCAAATAAAATTGAAGCTCATCATGCTGAACACATCTGCTGGTATACTCCATTTGGAATTCAGCCATATAATTCTTCTTATAATCAATGTGCCAGCGACTTGCATTTTTATACGTTGTTCATGTTTTCCCTCTACTAAACACCCTCTCTGTCCTTCTCCCTACATGTCTGCATCACATTTACCCTCCAAGGCCCAAATCAATTATTGGTTGGTCATTCACTATATTAGGTATTGTTTTAAGTGCATTCAGTATTCAAAACAACAGTATGAAGCAAGCATTATACCATTATTATCCTTGTCTTAATAATGAGGAAATGAAGCAACAGAGAAGCTAAGAGTCTTGCCTCAAATCACACAGACAGTAAACACTGGAGCTGGGATTCAAGCTGAGGGTGCGTGGCCCTAGAATCTGTGCTCTTGGCTACTATCACATATTTACTTTCTGCATGAAGCCTTTTTCTAGTTCTCCTAGGTAGAACTAATTCATTGACTAAACATCACTTAGCATTTACTCTATACTGGGTATTAATGTAGAAACCAGTGATACCATCATGACATACACTCGGTGTCCCAGCCATTCAGGGGCTCACGGTCCACTCGTTTACTTGTTCCCTGTTTTACATCCTCATGCACTGAGGTTGTGCACCCCGGAGAGCACTTGCCTGTGGGTGCACCATGATGATTTGCCCACACATGTCCACCATGAGGCTAGGCAAGAAGCTCATCGTCCCTGATCTTTGTTCTTAGTGCTCAGTATAAAGCCCTGATACTGGAGGTCAGGAGACAGAATTCTTCAGAATCCAAATTTTTATTAAAAAGGTCAGAAAAGAATTTGGGGTAGACTTCTACCAAAAAATACTTGGAACACATAATTTAGAGGATAGGAGACTTTAAGCTTATAATGTAACTTAAAGCTTCTACCTCAAACCATTTCTTTTTTTTGGCCACACTGCGTGGCATGCAGGATCTTAGCTCCCCATCCAGGGATCGAACCCGTGCCTCCTGCATTGGGAGCACGGAGTTTTAACCACTGGACTGCCAGGGAAGTCCTCAAACCATTTATTAATCATATCAGTTGGTTATGTAAAAGTGGTTCCTAGGATTATTATAATCATTACCCACAAATTGCACGGGGCATAGTACCTTTCCCTTCTTTTATCTTTTCTTCTAACTCAACCAGATAGTTAAAACAACTCTATTAAAACTACATACATGAAATCTGTTCTTGAAAACTATAGAGTTGGCCACCCTATTTGTGGGTTTTGCATCTGCAGATTCAATCAACTGTGTCATTGATCCACAGTTGGTTGAATCCGTGGATGTGAATCCACGGATTCAAAACCTGTGGATAAGGGGGGCCAACTGCATTCATTGTGCTCCTCCACCACTTTATGTAAAGGACTTAAGCACCCAAGGACTTGTTATCTGTGGGGGCTCCTGGAACCAAACCGTGGCAGATACGGAGGGAGGTCTACACTGCAATTAGAAATAAGAACAGTAAATCATGCTGAAAAGCTCCTTGTTCTTCAAAAAGAAACTAAAGATCTTAGAAAATATTATTCATTAACCAGGTAAACATTCTAACCATTCTGTCTCTGGAAAGCTGAATCTAAATGATTAAAAGACAGAAGGGTCAGAAAAGTTAGATTTTTGATTCACACTTGTGTTCGAACTACTCAGATCCCACATGGGTAAGAGTTGGCTTGTAGATTGGATCCCAGACATTAATCCCACGGTCTGTAACTGCTGAATACTGGAAAGAGGATCAGCCACAGAAGGAATATTGCAAAAATCTCCTCTGGGCACCAGTCCACCCCAATTTCTATGAAGAGAGGACCTGAGGCTCCATGATCTTTCACAAAGAAGGCAGAAATCAGGTCTTTGTCTGAGAACCACTTGAGGGTGTCATAACTTGGAGCAGAGAAACAAGCAACATAGGAAGGAAGCTACCCATCCTAAATGGATTTATTAACAAAAAAGAGGAGGAGGGAGTGATAAACACTGAAAAATACTGCAGTTTAGAAATCAACTTACAAACTTCGTAAGTTTTCAGTCTTTTAAAATTATACTTTATAAATATATAAGATATATTAATAACTAATAATTAACTAATCATTTATTATTAGTTAATTAATATACAAATAAATTTTAAAGAGGCTTGAACCAGTTAAATAAGTCATTAAGGCCTAGGTAATATTGTTTTTACTTTTCCCATCTTTATTTTATCTATCTCAGTTTTCAGTTGTTAAGAAGTTAAAGGTTTTGATTATTCAAATCCACGTAGTAAGAATGTATATGTAGCCAACTCATAATGACCTCTTTACTGGATTATTCTTAAAAAGATCAATTATTGGGGCTTCCCTGGTGGCACAGTGGTTAAGAATCCGCCTCCCAATGCAGGGGGCATGGGTTTGAGTCCCGGTCCAGGAAGATCTCACATGCTGCAAAGCAACTAAGCCCATGCGCTGCAACTACTGAGCCCGTGTGCCACAACTACTGAAGCCCATGCGCATAGAGCCCGTGCTCTGCAACAAGAGAGGCTGCCACAATGAGAAGCCC
This sequence comes from Balaenoptera physalus, assembly GCF_965194825.1. Taxonomy (NCBI): domain Eukaryota; kingdom Metazoa; phylum Chordata; class Mammalia; order Artiodactyla; family Balaenopteridae; genus Balaenoptera; species Balaenoptera physalus. The sequence goes on along the minus strand of NC_138895.1, from coordinate 14,207,474 downwards.
ACGTACTGCAACGAAGAGTAGCCCCTGCTCAACGCAACTAAAGAAAGCCGTGCACAGCAACGAAGACCCAACACAGCCAAAAATAAATAAATAAATAAATAAATAAATAAATAACTTTATTAAAAAAGAAAAAAAAAAGATCAATTATCAGTCTCTTAGTCTTGCCGTAAACCTCATTTTGAGAGGGCTCCTCCAAGTCTTACTGCAAACTCACTCTAACAGCAACAGAGTGAAACAGAAAGCTTAATCTCTTGCTGTATGTTTTAGCACCCAAATCCCAACCCTGATATGGATAATCACAGGTTTACTTTGATCTACTTTTTAAAACCAAATTTGAATATCTACCAAAAAAATCCTTCCCAAACCTGCTGGCATTTGCATCTGTATTTGCCCTTCTCCAGCTGAACCACACTGCGTCATGTGCTTCTCACGGATCTGACCTTTACTTAGCAAATCCCTCTTGGACCTTGTGAGATCTTGGTTTTCAATATTCAGCTCTGCAGTTCTCAACCCGCAGCACCAACATACATGTGCTTGCTCTACTTCATCTCTGCAGACCCCAGGCTGGGCGCTGGCCTCACTCAGGACTGTTTCCATGGATTTTTCCTTTTGACTTGGTTGACATTCTGTAGTGTAATCTTGGGAGCAAATCCATAGGGATTTATATGTTTGCCTGAGAGTCATACATGAAGTCTTTAGTAAATAAAGCAGACATAATTACAAAAGCGTATCTTAAAAATTAAGTCACTCACTATCACTGGATAATTCAAACCCAATCAGCAAGTAAAGAGATTTGTTAAATCAATTTTCTGAGGTAGCCCTAATAAAAGGTGACAGAATAAAATATAAAATTGATGTTTTTTAACTCTTTTGTCTCTCTATTGACTTGTGGTTTTTCTACTAGATTAAGCACATTTTCCTAATAATTGGTACATTGGAGGTTAGTGCATTTTTGTTAGCTATTTAAAGACTCTTAAGGGTTCAAAACCAAACTACCACACTTAAAATACTACTGAGCTATTGTACAGGAAGTTCAGGGAATTCCCTGGCGGTCCAGTGGTCAGGAGTCCGAGCTTTCATTGCTGAGGGCACGGGTTCAATCCCCAGTCAGGGAACTAAGATCCCGCAAACCGTGGGGCACAGCCAAAAAAAAGAAAGTTCATTCACTTTGTAAGAGTGTATTCTCACCTATAAGTACTTCAGTGACCTCAAGACAGTCCAAAGGCAGCTCTTCACCTTCTGCAGGAAAATCTGAGGTACGTGCTTTATCTTCAGAATAAGGCACAAACTTCTTATCACTGTGTGGAAGTCCCTTTGAGATCTCCAGAAGCAAGCAGGGCCCTCAACTCTGTCCTCTTCCTCCTTGCCCCTCCCCTTTCCCCAGTCTATTCCCCAGCCTTCCTAAATCACCTGCCTTTCCCAGAAAATGTCACATGTCCTTCTTTTTTTAATTAATTAATTAATATATTTATTTATTTTTGGCTGCGTTGGGTCTTCGTTGCTGCACGCGGGTTTTCTCTAGTTGAGGCGAGCGGGGGCTACTCTTCGTTGCGGTGCGCGGGTTTCTCATTGCAGTGGCTTCTCTTGTTGCAGAGCATGGGCTCTAGAGCACAGGCTCAGTAGTTGTGTCTCAGGGGCTCTAGAGCGCAGGCTCAGTAGTTGTGGCGCACGGGCTTAGTTGCTCCGCAGCATGTGGCATCTTCCCGGACCAGGGCTGGAACCCGTGTCCCCTGCATTGGCAGGAGGATTCTTAACCACTGCGCCACCAGGGAAGCCCACACGTCCTTCTGTCTTGTAGTTTACACTGCCCCACATCCACTCCTGTCCATTTGCCTGGCCACCTCCCCTTCTTCCGTCAGGTTACCTCTTAGACTTCCCTTTTCTCAGGTTGTCTAAGCTTCTTGGAGAACCCTCAGAGAGATGCCTGCGCGGTCTTCTTCCCCGGGAATCAGTGTTTCTTGTTCACCGCTCACTTTCTGAGCCTGGAAAAGTGCCTGCCACATCCAGGTACCTGTCAGACACCTGATAAATGAACCAAGGAACCTTCAAATCCAGGGTGTGAGAAACAACTTCCTAAAATGTGTTGTGAGACTCACCTGCTTCCGCATCACATCTGTAGCCTGCATGATGTAGCAAGGAGGCAGTCCGTGGCTTCTGGCCAGAATGATGGCCTGCTCCAGGGTCACGCTCAGGGTGCACCTGCGGGCAAAGGCAAGGGCAAGTCAGACTCCACCGGTCCCCATTAAGCTCTTCGAGACAGCTGGGGCTGCTAATGAAGGGTGGAACAGTATGCCTCCTGGGAGAAGTACTCATTTTTCCCTGGGTATCTCCCATGTACTCATGAGGTACCCATGTTAATAAACTTCTGTCGTTTTTCTCTTGGTAATCTGTCTTTTGTTACAGGGGTCTCAACTAAGAAGTCAGAAGAGTAGAGGAAAAATTATTTTTCCTCTCCCACATGAATTTCAAAATCAAATAGCACCAGCCAAGTTCAAAACAACTAGACAATAGACCACTGATTTTTCTACACAGAACACCTGTTTAAAAATAGATTATAGAAATACACTGCTGGGGTCCTAAATTAAGTATTTCAATTGAAAACAAACCCATAATGAACTCTGTTGAGAGAGTTTATACACAGAAAATTAAGTAAGCAGAATTATAATAAATTTTATTATCAGATATGAATCTTTACTGGTATTTCATGTAATTTAAAAGAAATGACTTACTAATGTCTTTCATTCATGTTTACATATTCATAGTTAATAGAATTATACTGATTTATACCCAGTATCTTAGAAAAAAGTGAAATTAATATTCACTAAGGTCAGAATTTTTTTTAAAAAGTGTGTTTTTCTTGGACCCAATCCAAAAGACTAACATTTTGAAAAGGAACTTTTAATGAGTTATTCAGCAATGTGGTGTCCAGAGCAGACCCGAGAAAATTCAGAATTCAGCACCCAAATTCAGTGATTGGTGAGCCTTGGTCCTCTTCCTTCCCTTTAGGGCATTTCTTTTACTTTCCTCCACATTTTTCTCTATAGCAACTCTTAGGGAGCTAAGAACCCTCTACATTTGATAATATTTTCAGGTGCTGGTCTCTGAATTGTTTTTTTAGGGGTACTTTCTGCATACATTCCACAGAAATGTTCGTTACTTTTAGTTGTTTTTCCTAACATCTATATTAGTGGATTTTGTTTCACTTCATTTTTCAATTTATTAGTATTTTGATTGCTTTTTCTCCACTTTTGCAGTTACCTCTCTGTGGTTTGGTATTTTACAAATGTATTTTTCTAGATCTGTTTAGTTTTTCCCTACAAATGAAAGTTCTACAGTGCAATTATATATGAGGAATATCAAACTCATTTATCCCTGGTTGTGAGGCTGTACCACAGAAGCCCAGTACACCTGGTAGATTCAGATACAGATGACTTACAGAAAAGAGGAGAAACGGATTTAAAACATTACTGCTGTAATTTTAGAAGGAACCTGACAAAATGCAACTTGATTATTACAATAATTGCATTCTAAGGAGAAACACGATCAGTTCCATTGGCTGTTAAGTGACGTGAAAAGCGGCTTCCTCGTTAACATTAACAGAGAACTCTTTAGAAAGCATTAAGAACACATATTCACATGGGCTAAAGTTTTATAATTAACTTCTAGCAGTATATGATATTTATAAATATTTAATGTACGAGTCTAACAATAATATAAAATTGTATATTACATGTACCTGCATGTATATGCCGATGCAAGCCAAGAACTATAATTGACAGTTCATGTTCAAAAAAAATCAAATTTTTACAAAGCATTTAATTGTCAGCTAACTCAACACACCATAACCTTTTTCTCCTCCTTAAGGTCTCCTCTACTCCAATTTTAAGTCCTTACTGATCCTAACATTTTAATCAGTACTGCTCATTACACCAGCTGAATGAAGCTAAGAAAAAAATCTTTATCTTTTTCTAATCATACTGAAATATGTCTCTGCTTCCTGATAAAGCCTGACTTGCCCTCATCAACTTACAACAAACACTTACTCATTGTGAAGGACCTTTAACAGGAAGCCTGTAATTTTTATCCATTTTCTTAACCTTTTTAAACTGATTTATTTCTCTCTACTTCAAGCTGTAGTAAACAGCAGTACAGCAGCAAATTATCTGCCAGAGACTTTAAAAGATTTTACTGTAATCTCCTGATCAATCAACGTGGCCCGTAACATGCTCTCGGACAGGGTACCTCAAAGTGTCACACCTTTAGAACCAATCACATGTACATCATCTAATAGAAAAATCTAGCTTAAAATGGATACATAAGTTTTATTTCACCAGCATATCAAGAGAAGATGGCTTCATCTATACTTGCCTTTTTGTACTAACCACTGTGTATATTCCAATTAGGTCCCACCATTAATTTGAAATTTTTAAAAAGTGAAAAAATTTAAAAGAGACAGCCAGGTCAACGAGGGAAATATTGCCTATTCGATTCACAGTTGATTTATCCAATGGAGGCCTAGTTTTTTCATCGCAGCATCACAGAGTTCCATTCTCCTAAATTAAGCATGTGGAAGAGTGCCAGCGCAAAGCCCACAACTCTGCTTCCAATATACCATTATTCGCCTCACAGCTTTTTATCTTCTCTCAACTATCTCAATCTGAATGTCAAATGGAAAAATTCAGCATTTGCAAGAAGCATTTTGATTCTGGCATTCTCTGAAAGACTCCAGATCCAGAGAGTGGCACCTGGTTTTTTGATGGTGCATAAATATACACTGAGAATCAGGCTTTACAAGAGATCACTTGATTTTACAGGTACTTCTCTGATTACCAGTGAGACTGTTCTGCTAATTCTGGGCAAGAGAATGAAGGAAACAGACCAAAGGCCAGGAATCCTAAGCAAATCCCATTCCATATGAGATTTCTTATCTGACCTGCGAATTTCCTTTCTAGAACTATCTCTGTTCTCACATTAGGCAGTTAAATTAAAATTTAAATAAATCTACATTTTTACTCCATCCTGGAAAATATGGGCTCTCAATTGTTCAGCTCCTTCTAGCTGCAATATCATTTTAAAAATTTAGACAATTCTTTCTCTCAGAGTCACAAAAATCAAAAAAAAAAAAAAAGGTCACAGTGTAGAATTTGTCCTTCATAAAAAGGCAAATATAACATATACACCGAGGGAAGTTGTTCCATGATTTTAGTAATAAGACACCCTAAGTAACAGCTCTGCTTAGGGTATACTCCTGAGAACGTGTACTTGACAGGGCTGCAAAATTATGCAGAAATTGTGCATTTCCTCATAGAAAGAAAAATGGAAAGGGTCAGTACACCTGTGCTTATAATGAATAAATCTTCTTGACATATTTCGTATTAAAAATAGATTCCACATCACTCAGGGATTTAGCATAGTTTTAATATGATAAATGTAACCTGTAGCCAATGGGTCCAATTTCATTTGAAAAGCACTTTGATTTAGCAATGCTATGGAAGAGTCACAAAGAGGTAACTTTCTATTCATCCACTCATTCAACAAATATTTTTGAGTGTCTACTTTGTAACTACAAGTACCATTAAGTGCTGGCAGAAGTAGATTTACTTTCAAGCTAAAATCGCTGAGTTTCAGAGTCCCTTTTTCATAGGATCCCTAGCAACCTGTTCACATAGTCATATGCTTTTACAAATTTGCAAAAGCCACTTGTTTTGATGGCAAATGGTTATGACTGCTGTCTTTTTATGTCCCAACTTTCCTCTGTCATGTTCTGCAATGTTCAAATGGCCATAGTTCTTTCTGGAACTGAGCTAAAGGAAGTAGAATTAGGGATGCATTTAGGCTAGGTTTACTGGGACCTATGGATATGATTCACAGTCACTTATAGTTAGGTTATTACAATATCCTAGTGTAGGAATGGACTCCAGAGTATTCCTACTGAGCATTGTACAGACTCACCCAAGGTTGAAAAGGATGTGCAGGGCCCAAGGCTGTAATGCAATGTGTTCATATCCTGATGCACCCAGGACTGTGTGTGGTGCAGGAGAAACAAGGTTGGAATGTATAGAGCCAGAAGCTACTCTGTGGAATATTCTTCCATACATTATGGTTCTCATGCTAAAGAACCTTATGGAGGTTTTCATATTTGACAACAATTTTTAAATTTAGAATAATGTTGATGTTGAAATGTGTTGTCACTTCTTCCATGAGATTATGATGTTATTAGATTATGATAATTACATGAAGTTCATGACAAACTTTTCACCAACATCTCCTTTATAAATTGGGGTTTGGTTGAAATAGAGTTCACATGACTATCATTTGGCACTTGCTAATATGATTCTCTGTGATTTTTATTTCATATGTTTGTCCCAACGGATCCTAGAACATCCGTTACCAACTTTATTTTGTATCGAACTGTAGAGTTTAGGGTCAGGAAAAGCATGTGAAATGGTCTCCTGTTTGCCAGTCCTATTTCTCGACGCCAGGGGGCTGCAATGAGCAATAGGCAACGCCCCCTCCCTCCCTCCCTCCCTCAACTCAGTCTCACTGGAGAGACAAAGCTTAGTTTTCCTAAATTGGCTTAAATGCAACATATTGTATTTCAACCATTTATTAACTCATATCTATTATACTACATTCAGTTCACTTTTAAGACTTCAATTCTTATTTGAAGCAGGTTATGTGTTAATCTTTTTATAAAAACATGTTAATCTTTTCCTTTAAGATGACTCATCACATTTCTATAATAAATTAGATAAAAGATTCTCCAAAACCGAGGACCTTCTACATATTTGGTCATTTACCATGATCGCAGGCAAAAACACCAGTTTTACTTTCATTACAATTTAAAACCTCCAGAGCTCTAAAGCCTCATTTAATGTTGATTCGAACCGTACTGAACAAGGAAGCCAATCTCCCAAGGGTTGAAGTGCATCAGATTGAACCCTTGGGGAGGTGCATCATCCCTTCTGGGCCACCAGGGTGATGCAGTAACTCACAGTGAAACTGACATGGCAAACCAGAACAACGGTATGTTTATGGCTTTGAGCTGTGGATTTCTTTGCTGACTTTCAGCAAGTTCACTGTCAGGAACTCTGATGTTTTGCCTGGCAGCTAACCATATTGTTCTCTCTTGGGTGGTCCCAAACTCTGTTATTACTAGTGGAGAAGGGGCATTCAGATTCTAATTATAAACTGACACCTTAAATGAAACACATGAAAAACTAGTGTAATGACGATCTCTGAATTTGTAGCCACAATAATTTGCCTTAAATTCACATTAGGTAGATGTTGAAGTGAAAAACAAAAAAATCTTAAAAGGTAATTAAAGAGAGAAAAATCCAATCTTTCGCAAGGGATACTTTGCTTTTATTTCTCCATATTTTAAAAATTGAGAATGAGACTGAATATCACTTTGAAAATTTCTATTGTATCCCTCAATAATGTTACATACTCAATTATGACTAAAAACTGTGCCCCAAAACAAACCCCACTGGAGTCACTGAATTTAGGGATACATGTTTCAACTTAAAAAGTTACTTGAGCAGTGATTTTTTCACTCTTTTGTGCCATAATAATAGAATTGAGGCACTTGGATAAGTTATGTTCATTTTTTTGTGTGTGCTAGCGCAGTATAATTAGCAGGATAATTTCCTGTTAGAAAAATATGATAAATGGAAGACACACACCCACAGTTGAAAGGCATGTGTTGGAGTTTCTGAGTTTAAAGGACCATATGCCAAACAATGGTTTTGATCTGCTCTGGAAAAGGCAACATTAGACATGTCCCCTAACAATCTATATAAACTGGCTAAATATTTCAATATTTACTTCAATATTTCATTTGGAATTATTTGCATTCATATAAAGGTTAATTTGATTTTGTGCTAGATGAATATAAAGTGAAATAAATATTTAACCATTCTGAAATCAGTGAGTTTTGCCCCAATGTAGAATTCCACCCAATGATCAGGGTCTTGATTTTGTTTTTTAGCTCCGGATTTCCATGTGTATTGCCTCATTTTCACCATCCTTTCTAACTGTGATACTGCCTTTAGTCACAAAAATAAGAGGGAAAAAATTCCCTTAGGGAAAATGCATGGCTCAGAATCTGTGTATAAAGACAGCCTGAAGCCCCTATGCTTTGATGACATTCTTCCCATGAATTATTTGTCTTTATATAGTTATAGCTGTTTATATTTAGAATCTTACAGATTTAGATCTTAAAACGTAAAATCATTTTCCCGTATCCTATGAAAGTCTTTTTTGCTCATTTAATTAAAAGCCAGGGCCATTATCCTTGTTCAAGTGACTGTCACTAATAAGTTATTAGGAATCTAATCAGCCGTGGTTCTCCAGGATACTTTATTAAGCTGAAGTTACCTGGGCAGCATTCAAATTTTGGAGAGGATAATAATGACTATTTCAATCCCAAGAGAACGAAGTAGGTGAAATAAGCTGGAACATCAGCAGATACTGCTGCTATTTGCCCACAGTTCTTTCATACCCAGCAGCTTTTGATGACAGATGGAAGATTCTGTGATCACCTGGTCTTATGCACTCTGCAGCATCATCTGAACTTCTGTCCTACAGAGCCTAAGGCAAACTAGTTTCAACAGTCTTTGAACTAAAGACACATTTTCTCCCTGTTGGAAAAAATGTAAATGATTCTGCTCAGTTTCCAAATATTTTTACTTCTTCCTTGTGCTTTTCTCATAATCCCATTTAATCAGACAGTAAAAACAAAAAACAAGCAGTTGTAGGAAATATCTGAGTTAGAGATTCCCCACTAACATTTTTTAAATTTAATCTAAATGTTAAACTTCTTGAAATGTGCTATCAAGTTACTATAACTTAAAGTGTCTGATGAGTTAGTTCTTAGAAACATTGTTTAAAAGACACTGTGTAGTAATGGGTATAGTAAGTATGGTGCAATCCCAGATCCTCATATTTACTGATTTTTAAATATAAGTGCCAGCATTCAAAGAAATAAGAAAGTTGTTAGAAGAAATAAGATGCAGAAATTATCTAATTCCTTAAAAGTGTATTGTGCGATATTTTTAGTGTCTTCAACCTTCCCATTTTTGCAAAGCCTTCCCAAAGGAAGAAGATGTGGTCGAGATTAAAATTATTGCTTTCCTAAAGTCTTTGTCTAGTCTTTTATGATGACCCCCTGTTTCACTTCCAGACTGAGATATAAGCTTCCAAGCTGTTCAAACCAAACTCATCAATTACAAGAGATTAATGTATGTGTGGCAGGTCCACGTGCTAATATACCTACTCTAGTACCTTTCACACTTATTAATTTCATATTTCTTCCTATCCCTCAAACCTCTCCTCTCTGGCTGCACTGCTAATATCATCTCTTGCCTAGATTGGTGCAACCTCGCTCAGACTCTTCTTGTCTTGCCTCTTCCCACTATTCATCAAAGGCGATCTTTTAAAAATGCAGACGAAAATGCAAGCATTTCAATGGCTTTCCATTTCGTAACTTGAAATACAAAGTCTTCACAATATGGTCTCTGATTTTCCTTACTTCTACTCCATGCTTCAACTACACTGTTCACAGTTCTCTGAAGTCACCTCCTCTCACAGTTCTCATATGCTGCTCTCTTCCTGATATGATCTCAGATGCCCTGGTTTGGGTCACATATCATGCCTCTGGTCATGCTATATTATACCTGTCTGAAAGGTGTAGGGATGAAGAATATGGGCATTAGAGGCAAACTTCCTAAGCTGGATCTTAAATTTGCTAATAAACTCTGTGACTCTGGGCAAGTAACTTAAGCTACGAAACTCTTGTTTCCTCATCTGTAAATTGAGTTTAATGATAGTACGCACCTCAGAGTGTTGTTTTCAGGATTACAGGAAATAATTCATATCTTGTACTTAGCACAGGACATAGCATGTAGGACATTCTCAACAAATGTTAGCAATTTTCATTAATATTACTACACCACCACCAATAGGCCAGACTAGTGTCTGTATTGATTGTAACCTTCCTAGACCCTAGCATACTTCCCAGGATTAAGTAAGCATTCAATATACAGTTATCGAAAAGAAATGACATGAATTCCTAATTCATGCCAACAGTATTATACGTAACTCCTAAAAGATACAATTCATTTCTTTATACTCTACATTTGCCATCTATTTGTTCAAGAAGTGTTCACTTATTAAATAAATTTGGTAAAGTAATAAATGAACTGTAGAGACAATAAATTTTAGTAAAAAAACAATCACAGATTCCCCTACAACTTCTAAATGGTATACAGCTTTTCTTTCATGAACAATGACTTGCATTTCCCTTTCTCAGGATTTAATCGCTGCTCATACCATGGCTTCTGATGAACAACTCTGGATGAGTTTTGTTAATGCTTGGAAATTATGTATTATAATATATTGACTCATTATTCTTACATTAATTCTATTAACACGTATTCGCTCATCAAAATGGTCTATGTATCATTTACCTATTTTCCAGGTTCAGAAGAATACATTTGGAACCCTTGCAGAATCCGTTCTTTAACACTGTCAAAATGACATGTTATATATGCTTCCCCTCTCCTGTAGTTTCAAAAACATGTGTTCATTTCTTTGAGTCACTTCATTAAGAAACCCAATCCTTTGGCTCTCTTTCTCCTATTGTCCACATTAAAGAAAACTGGTGCCACACAGTATGGCTGGCTGGCTTCCCAATGTGGTCCCCTTGTCAAGACCTCAGAATTGCTGGGAGAGCAAGGACCTCTTACTACCCTAGTTTGGGGTAGCACAGTGCTTGCCCCATAGCAGTGCTCCATAAATAACTCCTCTGTCCTTCAATGAATGAATGCACAAATGCCAGCACCTGATTCTTTCCAAGTCCTAAATATTTGTTGTTATTCTAACACATACTCTTGGTTTTTGACACGAGGGAAGAAGACCTTCTATCCTTGAATTCAAGGGGATCCCGTTCTGCTGTTCTTGAACAACTTTCTACAAGCTATCAATGAAGGATTCTAAAAATAAGCTCTAACAGGGTCCCGTGCTTTGTGTATTCTACTTCTTATAGGTCAGAGGAGTGAATTCATATTTTTCATACTCTTCTCACATCCTATTGTGACTCGTCACTGTGATTTCTCCAGCTTTACTGAGGTATAATTGACATATAACGTTGTGTTGGTTAAAGTTGTGTATGTTGACTTGATACACTTACATGGTGCAAGACGATTACCACTATAGTTAGCTAACACCTCCATCACATAATTACCACTTCTTTTTTGTGGTTGAGAACATTTAAGATCTACTCTCTTAGCAACCACTGTGATTTTGTTTTACATACAACGTTTCCCTATTTTAGTAGGTATGATCTAGTCATTTTAAACAGATGCATTTCATATTTCTACCTCTGCAATGAGAAGATGGATTCACCATCAGAAACACAGATGAAGATAGAAACAACTGAGTGTACACTATTGCCAGGTCCTGCAGTAGATGTCTTCACATATATTACTCACTTAATCCTCATGCCACCTCTTGCAAAAAGAAATTATTATTCCCATTCCACCAATAAATCTCTGAGAGACCATGACGGAATCATGGTCACACAGTAAGTAACAGGATTCAAAACCAGTTTTCTAATTCAAAATCCAGGGCTCTTTCCATTATACCAAAATCGCATCACATAGATCACTGCTTTTAGAGAATCCCAACTCCCCACATCCATAATTTAACAGTCCCAATCTTGGTCTCAGCACTGCACGCTAAATGCACTGTTTTGGTAGAGACTAATGCAGCCAGACCAAACCACTTCACTACGAATGTAGACCTCATCGTACTGAAATGTGTTCATGATTAAAAAGAAACTAGATTTGAAACCTGCTGAACAATTATATCGATTGTAAAGCAATCACGTAGTAAAAATAAACTGAAGGAAGACTGCGTTCCTTCTCTACTACAGATGTGCATTTTTCTATATCAAATGCACTGTGCTGGGTAAGGCGTGTTCATTCTTGCAGTGATCTCATTTATTCTGGTTTCTAATTACCTAACCACTGAGCACAGGGTACCACTGTGAAAAGTATATTGACAACTAGAAGGAAGCACCCGCTTGAAGAAACTAATTGTTTACTGTTGCAGGGTTTTATTTTCCCTGCTTCCTTTTATTACCTCACACCGAGGAAGAACTATACATCTGAGGGCTAAGGCAGTCCGTTAAATAGGAATCAATGCCAAAGTGGCTGCTATGGCTCAACACAGGCAGAGGGTCTGCACAATTAATATAGGAAGGACCTCTGCTGACCTATTGATCCTGCCCAACTTGGTCACCCTGAGCAATGCGTTTGTGATAAATGAAAAGCTTGAGAAAATCGCCACCAGTCAGCAGGGATTTCAAAAACCCAACACCTCTGTCCTTGTTCCCCTATAACAGAGAAGGCACTTTTCTCAATGAAACACGGAAATACTCTTACTCTTGTGAAAAAAGGGTCAACAGTTATTTGTTTTCAAAAATACAGAATTCACTTATAGACACATATGCATGGATAATAAAATATTAAATATTTACATTCTCCCTTTAGGAGAATTTGAATGGCGGTCTAACAATAGGTGCAATCCAAAAGCCAGTGATCATTCAGGCAAGTTTCCAGTACATTTTATAGACATAACTTCCGGGTGTCTATTGATAATTTCAACATTGTTATTTGATTCCTGTCAAAGAGACAGTACTGATGAAATCTTCCCATGACTGTACTAACTCCTATGTCTCATAGTCTGGAGCTGAAAGACAAGGGGTTAATGAGTATTTGAAAAAAAAAGCAAAGAGATGGCAAGCAGAGACGGGCACCATGGAAAACAACTGAACAGAACAGAAAAGCGATGGGCAACAGCTGGAGAGAGATCCTGGCAGCAGAAGCAGAGCCAAATTGAATATGCAGTTCACTCCATATATCTTAAGGCAAAAAATCAATCACATCTAAGGGGCACATTTTCAGCATTGCACAGGGAATTAACCATGAAATTCCCATTAAAGATAACACGACTTTCTACTGCAACTTTCAACACATTCTCAGAAAGTTCTCAGTGTCTAGCTTTAAACCTAGGCTTCAAAAACATTCCACATCCCTCATTCCCTTCTCTTCAGGCACATTAGGGTGTGTTTTTCTTTGACACGTTTCATTGCTGAGGTGAGCACAGAGGTAACTGCAGACCTTTGGGGATGGGTAATTGAGCACTTAGGGGCTAGAGGAGGTATTTGCTTGGCTGAAAATGTGTATGAATATGAAACATCTGTGTATAAGGTAGGACTTTACCACTGTCACCAGGTTTGAATCTGCTTCTCTGCATTTTAAATTCTTCAGCCTGGACTCTTTCACCAATTGATTTTATTTCTGCTTCATGTTTTTGGAATTTAACTGAATAGGTCGGGTACCTATCGAAGTTCCTCAACACTCCCTCTCTAGTTCATCTTTTCTCTTGACTGTCTGACTTTTGTCCTTACTCCTTGTAGGTTCTTTGATGACACCAATACTTAAGGGGTGTCCAGTATGCGATTTTCATCTGTTTCCCCCATCCTTTGACATTGTACCATAATTGTTTTCTCTTTGACCTGTTTATCCAAGATACTAAATAGATTTGTTTGAATATTTTTCATTCCTTTCTCGTGGATCCTACAGTGTTTTATTCTGAGGCTCCACGGGTGCACAGAGGACAGGGCAGTGGAGAACCAGGGAATATTAATACTCTCTCTACACTCCCTGGTGATCTTTTCTCACCTTCCACAATTGGCAGCCAATTATTCTTTGCTTACGCTTCTGTGCCTTTTCCTGGAATACCTCTTCCCTGCTCCTAACACCTGGTTTGTTCCCAGAAAATTCTTAGCAGTGTTTTTCCATTACCCCTTGAGATTACATATATATGTTATTATTTATTGTTATTATACCCATTTGTACTCATATATACTTCTAGTCCTTGCTGACTATGAATCCATCAAAGTACATCCCCATATAGGTACATTGTGAGCATCTAAAACTGAACATGTAACAGATTAATTCAACATCCCTCTCCCCAGTCCCCTCAAAGACAGATGTATATTTCCCCCCGTGGCATCCTCCCTCCCCCAATCTTTCCCAGCTGGAATCATCAGAAACTCTCCCTCTCCCCTGTTCTCTACTCCTCACCAGCTCATCTAGTTCTGTTTACTGCCTTTTCATACCTTTCCCATCTGTCTTTTCCCTTCTAACCTCTGTGCCAATACCTTAGTTTTGGATCTCATCATGTCACTGTACTCCTGTAAAATCCTAGCTGTCTCCCTGCCTCCATCCTTGTCCCATCATAGACCATGGTACTGATCTTTATTTTTAAAATATTTTTCAAAACATCTAATCATGTTATTCTTTTGCTGAAAACCTTTCATTGGCTTCCTAGGGGCTCTAGGAGGGAGTCCCAAACCCTTAACCCAGCAGGCAGGGCCGTCCATGCTCCAATTCCTGTCTTTCTTGCTCCTTTCTTCTCCCAACACTGCTTCCTTCTCATTTCACCGCCCAGAAATAGCCAGCTCTTTATTGTGACCTCCAGCCCCGTCGTATGCTATTTCACACCTCGATATTGTATTTTCATACTATTTCTTTACATGGAACGTCCTTCTCCATTTCCGTCACCTGGGAAACACTATTCATGCTTTAAAACCTATAACAGGTGTTACATTCCATCCTTCCTGCTTAACAGGATTTAAATCTCACTCCTCAGTATTCCTCCCGAGGGTGTTAGATGACCTATTGCCAATTTAAAATTAACATCTTAGAGGCAGAAATTGCTGCTTCCTCCCTTCAACTTCCTCCACACCACCTGCTCTCCTGCTCCAGGTCATAGAGAAAAAGAGGCAGTTCGGAAAGTGCTGGCAAATGAACCATTTATATTGGTGAGATACCCATATTTCTTCCCTCCCTCTGGAGGACAGAAAATTTGGCTTATGTCATTTATTAGAGCACTTATAAACCCACTAGCATTGAAGCCCTCAGGAAGAGATCCTAGAGAATGACTGGAATTTTACTGTGCTTTAAATATAATTTTGCAGGTTTAGGAAAAACAATCACTTCAGTTTCTTTAAAAGAAAATTTGAAGAATCATGCCCTATTTAACACTTTTGAAAGTCGATTCTGTCAATACATTTATCACTTTTAAATAGCTACATTTTAAAAATGTAAATACTTAAATTTTACTAATATAATAGTAAAATTGAGTTTCGCAAAAACAGATGAAATATCACTCCAAATTATGTATTTAGATTATTTTATCAAGATATGTTTAATGTGCCTAGAATTTTCCAATCTTAATGATAGGAGGTAATAATGTGTAAGCTCTGGCTTTATATGTACTTAAATTAAAGCATGTCTGGCCCATGATTACTGGCTGGCAGAGCTAGAAACCATTGCAATAAGAAGTGACTCTCATTATTACTGTTTTATTCTTCTTTCATAGTAAGCTATGAAAACAACAAACATTTTAAAATAGAATAATTTCATCACTAATTTATCAAGATTCATATCAATTGCAAAGAAAAATCTAAGCAAGAAAACAAATATATATGTAAATCTGGCCATCTACCTCTTCAGAGTAAAGAACTTTTATAAAAGATAATGAAACAAGGTAAAAGAATAAAACTTATAACATATTTGAAATATTTGATTTCTTCCCATAATTTTAAGAGAATAAACTTATTTATCTGTTTGTTTAAATTAGCATAAATCGTGGAGTTTTATTTGCCTACTTTACAACTCAGTATAATTTGAAAATCTAGGTTTACTTTTCTTTCTTCCCCCCCAGCTTTACTGAGGTATAATTGACAATTAAATATGGTATAAATTTAAAGTATACAACCTGTTGATGTGATATACATATACATTGTGAAATATTCATCACAATCAAGCTAATTAACATATCCATCACCTCACATAGTTACCATTGTCTTTTTCTTTTCTTTTTTGGTGGTGAAAACACTTAAGATCTACCCTCCTAGCAAATGTCAAGTATATAATACAGTATTATTAAGTATAGTTGCATTGTTGTTATGTCACATCTCCGGAATTATTCACCTTGCATAACTGAAACCTTGTACCCTTTGACCAACTGTCTCCCCGTTTTCCCCTACTCCCAGCCCCTGGTAACCACAATTCTATTCTCTGCTTCTATGAGTTTGGCAGAGTCATTAAGATTTATACTTATAGCATGAGTAGGATATATTCTGTCTTTCTCCCAGAGCCCCATTATTACAGCATCTTATTTTTTTCTCTTCTAAAGATTAGTACACAATTTTGTATTTTCATTTTTGAGGTTTTTTTGGTTTTCATTCATTAATGATTTTATTAGATAGCAAAGAAATGAGAATGGTTGCATTGATCATAATCAAATTATAACTGCTAAAGAAAAATAATCAAAACTGCAGCCATATCTAATAACAATTTTAAACGTCACCTCTGTCATTCCATTATATAAAGGAAGTGTTTTAGACTAATGTGTTTCAGATTCCTGACTATACGAGCATAATTTTAGGACTTCTTATTGCGAATGTACAGTATCCTGGCATCATGAGTTCGCAGTTTCTTTTGTTCTATTTAGCCATCTTTCTGGAGATTTAAAATTCAAGATTTCCACTAACTTGCTGCTAATCTTCCAAGTCATTTTTGGACAGAAAAATAAATGGATACATTTCAAACCTACATTTGCTTATTGCAGTAATTTATTTTTGCCCTCCCATACCTGGAGTCTAACCTACATATGGAAATCCCCAGAGTAAATCCACTCCTCTTACTTAATGTGTTTTTGGCTGCACAGTGGAGAAAGATGCAGCTTCATCATCTGCCCTGTTAGGACTCTGATTACCTAAGCCAGGTTACCTTGAGTGCTCTACTTTTATAAGATTCTCCATTTCCTTAATCTGGGCCTATTTGTCAATTTGTCCTTTGATGCCATGATGACGACAGAATAAAATATTGCTAAGAAAGAGTCTTTAAATGTCAAACAAAAGTGGTTTTTAAAATTGTTCATTGATAGTTGCCTAAAAAAATGTTTTTTTTTAAAATTGCTTATATGAACCAATAATCACTACACTATTTATCTCCATTTGAAATGAAAACTGTTTCGTTAACCAAATTGGTAATACATATTTCCCTTTAGCTTTAGTTTTTATATTTTAACTCCTGGATTTCACTTTTCTAACAAACGCTTATAATCATACGTTGGGTCCTATACTATGGTCACATGATAGGTTTTGTAAGTTTCTGCTGGAAGAGGGATGATTCTGAGAATTCGACCACGCTCCGCAATTCTGTCCAATGTGAAAAAATGTCTCAATTTCTAAATAACCAACTAAGAAATGCATTTTGGAAATATACCCTTTTAAGTTAGAAACTTCACATACATACATATATATATATATATATATATATAGTTTATTAGTTCCCCAAATTTCATATATGTTAAAATGAGTTTCCACAATGTATAAAAGGAAAAGCAGTCTAACGCGGGAATACATAGATGGCAGCCAGCTTGATGTTCATCATCATTATGCTTTTCAATAATGAGAACAGGCTGACCTTGCCCCAGACTGTTTCCTCCTCACACCTGTGTGGGGTTCAAAACAACGTGATTATGATGCTGCAGTTACAGGCGCCGGTGAACCCCTGGCGCAGGGAGCCCCTCCTGACGCCGCTGTTCACACCCCTCACTGGTGACTGAACACCAAGTACGTTAGCTAATGCAGGGCCTTGTTTCCTGGAAGAGATTCATCCTCACAACAGAACATAAAGATAAATGGGAATTTATGTGTACAGATCTCCAAGGTTTTGGTACTAAGACATCACAGGTGAGTCAGACATGAGGCCTGTGTTCAAATCACCCCGCCTTCCTGCAGGACCATCCCAGGACTCCGACACGGCTGAAAGTCCATTATTAACAGATACAAAGAGTACGTGTACAAAAAGTCCCTGGAACAGGTCCTTAAAGGGAAACACTGGGATTCCAGATTCCTTGCCCTCACTAGAAATTTCCTTGACATAACCTTTCAGGTAGCCTCTGGAAATTTCCACCTACTGTTTCCACTGGTGAAGGAAGCAGAAGCAAATGTAGTGCGAGGAATATGGCATCTCTGTTTTTGGATGCGATAAGACTCATGCTTAGGGTTTACAACATTTGCAGTGTGCTAATTCATAACAGTTAAAGGAAAACAGTTGGCTATTAGGCAGGGATGGGAATAAAGGAGCAAAACAAAATGAAATACCACAGTGAATGGAAGGATGCTGCAGGAGGAAATAAAAGGGAAATTTAGAACCCGGGTAGCATGCTTGCGGATCTGCAGCAAATAACTGCACGGAACGAAAGAGAACGTTAAAAGCCACAGCGCTGATTCAATACTTTACAAACGTTCAAACGGGCAAAAAAGAATTTTGCCTATAAAGCAGATATATGGACAATATAAAGCATGACTCTTTGTAGGAAAGAAAATTCAAAAGATATTCAAATGTTTGTATTTGATAATCAAAGACATATAAATTAAAGCACTGCTGAAATACAATATCATTGTACACCTGGTAGAGAAGCACAATAGATAAATGGGTTCTAACAGCCTCTGAAGACAAGGTAAAGATGGCAAACAACTATCTAACCTTCTGTTGGGTTTTTACAAGGACAATCCTTTTGGGAACTTAAATAATAATATATTAACCAAAGAGGTTTAAGCTCTTTGACACACTAATTGTATCTGGAGGATATTTTTATTTACTTTTAGCTTAGTGGAAAATAAAATGGAAATTTGAACAGCTACATAAAGATGTCTCTCTGCATTAAGGGCAGTAGAGAAAGAAGATAAACCACTAAATTAATAGTTTAGTAAACTGTGGTGTATCAAGTGGCTAGAATATTATGTAGCAAATAAAAGTGATCACGGGAAAGTCTGTGTGGACGTTTTAGATAGATGATAGGTAGGTAGATAGGTAAATAGATACTAGGAGCGTAAAGTAGATTATTAAACTATACTAATAAAACTATGATCAGATGTATGTTGTTTGATAGAAGGTGCAAGAGATGATTCAAAATGAAAATGAAAGAAGGCAGGTCAGGATAGGAAATTTTGGAAAATTTCCATTTATTAAACTACCTTTTAATATCACGTATACTGTTTAAAAGGCAAAAATCCTGATCTTAAAAAAAGACAATCTTCTTTCACTATTCAATAGCAATGGAGATATTTAATGTAACTAAATGACTGAGGAAAGTGTGTGCAGAAAAGTTCATCAGCAGAATTGTAACATGCTAAAGGACTGCCCCAGGAAAGAGAATTTAATAAACAAAGCTGGGCTAAACACTATGAAAAGATTTTAATAATTCATCCTGAATTCTATTCCTCCTAATCTTGCATTCACTGTTGTATGCCACCCTGCCATCTAATTCAGGTTGGCATTAAAACGTCTAAACGTTAATGCTAATTAAATCTGCCTTTTCATTCTGAAAAATCACATTCTTCTCTTTAACGTCAAACATAGGCCATATAACTCTATACTTTAAAAAATGTTAGATTACCTTTTTTGGTGAATAAAATCAGAAAAGGCAGGAAGCTGATTATCTAATGTGGATACCATATTGTTAACCATTTCTCATCTTAATTTAAAAGCGAATGGTAAAATAGTCTGTGTAGTATTTATTCTGATTCATATTATGAACTTCTCCCCTTTGCCAGAACCTGAGGGTAAACCTCCACGTTCAATGTTTAGTGTAAATGTGGATCTACTTGGGTTCCTTTCTAGCTGTCTGAATTATAATTACTAAAGAACTGTTTTAGGAATGGTCTTATGTGAGATTTCTGATTCCAATACAAATTAGCACGCATTTTATCACCATGAAAAATCTAAGCATAGCCTTCCCTGAAAGACTAAAGATAATGTTAAACTCGTATTTTATTCTGCATAATAGAAAAATAAAACCGTACTATTTTCGAATAGTTTTAACCTTAATTTCGGCATCTGTCATGGGGAATTTGTGCCTACACCTCAGTAAATGTCTCTGAAATGAACTAACTAAAGCCATATTTATTTTGAACTGTAGAAATGGAAAAAGTCAAAATACTTTGAAATTTCAATGTTATTTGTGATTCCAACACACCAATCAATGAATACGGCAATTATAAAATGGTTGTGGAACATTGATCTGTTTCTCCTACCTATCAGTAGTTAAATTCTAAAACTGTTCATGGGACACCTCAGAGAATAATTTGGACAATTTGGGCACGGTTCTAGGATTAAATAGCAATTAAAATAAAAATTTTTTTTTTTTGGTCTCACCATGTGGCTTTCGAGATCTTAGTTCCCCGACCAGGGATCGAAACCGGGCTCCCTGCACTGGAAGCATAGAGTACTAACCACTGGACTGCCAGGGAATTCCATTAAATAGCAAATTTAACTACATTAACTTCCAGTGAATTCATGTGGAGATAAGAGCGTATGCTTGTAGTTTGAAGCCTGGAGTGTCCCTTGGTTGTCACGGTCCTCAGATAATTATGATCTTGCACCAGAGTAGGATAAGAACATTAATCAAGGGGATGGCACTTTGCCAAGGCCACAGTGGCCACTGTGCTGGTTCTCAAGCACATCATGCTAGCCCCCACTCGGGCTCCCACATTTGTACTCTGCTCCCTAGATGGAATGCTCTTTCTCTGAGATATCTGCATAACTCACTCCTTCATTTCACACAAGTCTCTAATGAAATTTCCTCCATGGAAGTTGCCCGCCCTTCATCCCATCTTGTCCCTTTTTACCTCTCTGACTTCTGTTCTTTTCTGTATTTATTCCACCTACCACATTATTCATTTATTTGTTTACTTGATCATCTGTTTCGCCCCAACATGATTTACATTATATGAGAGAAGGGAGGTTTTTTTTTTCAGTGCTTTATCCCAGCAACTAGAACAGTGCTGGCACATAAACAGTGCTCAACGCATATTAACTGAGTGAATGAATAATAAATGAATGAATGAATGAATGGGAACAGAATGAATGAATATGACTGATCAGAGGGAGAGAGCATTTCTCTATGAGTAAAAAAAATGATGAAATAACATTTTACTCATTTAGTTGCAGATGATATTTCAATGAAGCTCTTAGTAAGCTTGCAATAGAGCACAAAGTACACAGCAATTAAAATAAAGTAGAAAACTCTGTATATTGTGTCACCCACAAAAATTTAATTCTCCTTTTAGAGAAATAAAGTCTTGTCACACTTCATAAGCAAGGACATGCTGTGTAGGACTTGTAAACTAGAATTCAGGCACATCAAGTCAAATGGAATGTCACAGATGAGAACCTGTTGATTTGAACTTTCTCCCTCTTTCTACCTCTTTCAAACCCTGACCCATCAAAACCCAGTTCAAACGCTACCTTCTCCATGGCAAGTTCTAACCATCTCAAAGATCTGTGTTCCTTCTGAATGTTATTTTTTAGCTGTAACTTTCCTAGATCATTTATTTTTCCTCGTAGTCTAGGTAACCTGTTATTTTTGTTACTTTTTATTATGTTTTTGTTATCTTATTTTGTCATATGAATATTTACTATTATTTTTGTTGTTTGTTGTTCATGCTTTATGTCTCTAACATGAATATCACCCATTTATGACATTACCCAGCCAATAGCACCAACTGCAGTCTTTTGCCTGGGTTAATTAGCAAGTAAATTTGAATAAACAATAACCACCATCCACTCAAAACCTAACTGGCCTCTTACTAAGAAGAGACTGTGAGTGGTGACAGCAGATTCTCTGCCTGCAATGAGGACTAAATGCTGCCCTCTTGTTTCCACCTACATGGTTTCATTTCACTGTGAAAATGGAGAGGTGATAGAACAGGAACAAGTGATTCTGAAGCAGGACCTGACTCGGGGTTCTCCCCTCACATTTGCATCTGATGTAGCTGTAGGAATTTATGCACCTACCACAGCTTTCCCAGACACAGCACTGCTGCTTAAGACAGACCAGCTGAAGGGGACCTATCTGAGACTTCTCCTGACGTTTTCAGGAAGAGCATATTATTGTGTGGGCTCCTGCACTACGATTTTTCCAGGAGTAGGAAGACAGCAGTAACTTCAAGGCAGCGTCTAGCTCACCACAGCTGGGTAACAGGGATCCAAACCACTGAAGAAAAAGTTTTGTTTTGCTAGTCACCAGCCCCTACCAAGTTAAGTTCCTAGAGTGAATAAAACAGATGCAAAATTTTGTACCTAAAATATAAATCTTAATATAAATACAAGGGTGATAAGATTCTAGGCCACAGTGATATAAACGTGGGACTGCATTCATTTGTATGAATAAACAGTCACTGAAAATAGAAGAACCAAAGCCAGAAATCACTGTGCAAGAATTATCTGATTTCTAAAGTCTTATTCCAAATATATCTGAGCCCTGTGAATGTTTCCAGCTATAATATCATGGAGCTAAATGTAATAAACAAGAACCTCCGAATGTAATAAGGTATAGCAAAGATGCAGGCAAAGGTGCAGGCAAGGCGGAAGTCACGTACCGATGCACGCCGCTGTTGCACATGATGACGTGGCAGGCCCCCAGCCTACTGCACAGCTCCGAGGACACCGAAAGCAGCCCGACGCCGGAGGCGCTGCAAGCCGTGTTCGCACAGGCAGCTGTGCGCTTGGATCTGATAAACGAGGCTACCAGTCGATACAGTTCATCCAAAACGTTGAGAGGCCTCATGAGCTGCAGAAAAAAACGATGCCCGTAAGGTTCAACATGTTTAGTAGAAAGAAATCCTTTTAGATGGGATATAATTCACAGTCGTTACAACTTACAGTGAATAGTCTAAAATATTTTATTATGGAGATAACAGAATCAGAGACCACGGATGTTTATGAATTACACAGTGCTCAAGAACAACGCCAGCAAAATTAAATAAGGGAGGTAAATGGCAAAGCATCAGCCAATGCAATCTTCTATTTTTACCTTATCTACATAAGCAGCTTTGGATGTGGAGTTTGGTGGTGAATTTGACTTGTCCAAGTAGAATGCCCTGTAAGAATACAAAGAATAAATGATCATTTATTGTTAGTAAAATTAAAAAGCATGAAGACATGCAAGTTCCACTGACTTCCTTTTAAAGACAAATGAAAAGACAAAGTGTTGAGCACTAGGATGAGTGGGACTGCAAAAAAGTCTTCCACTCAGAAAAAAATGATTAAACCTACCATCAGCTCCATTACTTATTGCATGGCTTTAGAGAGATTACTTAATTTGTGTGTGTCTCAATTTCCTCTTTTGCAATTTGGGGATCACATTAGTTTCTACTTCACAAGGTGACCAAGACGATGAAGTCAGCGCAAATAAAATGCTTAGGATGGTACACAGTACAGATTAAGTGCTCATTGATATTTACAGTCATTAATATTATTATAAAAGTTGAAAAAAGATATTTTCTTATGACTACTGAAAAACATCCAGTTTTTACTTACTGTGCAAATGTCAGATTATGAAAATAATACTCAAAACACAAATTTTAAACAGACTGCTTAGTTGGATTCTTTCAGCCACTAAGCTATGTTCAGATTGGAAGTAAAACCCTCTTTGAAGATACACTGGCTCTTTTTGGTCACCAGGATGCAATACGACAACCACTATTTTAATACACTAGGTGGAATCCTAGTGGCCTGCAATAATTAAATGTGATTTTCAAAGAATTATTGCTGAGTTCGTTTAGCTATTAGCTCAATACTAAACAGAAATTGTAAGAGAATGACCCATGAAGACAGGACATTTAAGTTATATTTAAGCGAGTATGTTTTTAATGAAGTGAAATTATTTTAAAGCTGTCAACACTTAACATTGATATACCAAAATAATGTTAGAATGATTGTCAGACTAGATATTGAAATAAAACTCATTAGACTGGTGTTTCAGAGCATCTTTTAGGACCTCAGACTATTGGTGGATCATTATTCAATGCATGAGTAGCAATGGACATAATCAGTAAATCAGTGAGAGAGAACTTCATGCCCAGCACTGGTATTCTGAGTCCCACTAGACACACACACACACACACACACACACACACTGCTATTCCAATTACTAGAAGTAGCTAGCAGTAGTGCAGCTTGTTTTTTTGTCTTCTTAAGCTAAAGTAGCATGGATTAATCAAAATTCACACTTTAAATTAGGAAAGCTTTAACTTCTTCTAACTTCCAAAATGTAAATTATGCACATTCTCATCGAGAAGGTCTGTTCGTCTCTCAAACACAAATTCAAACTACAACAGAAATTTTACAACAGTTCAGCATCCAAAGCATTTTGAACTCCTAGGAGATTTCCATGTAGCATCTTGAAACAGAGGTGGTGCCTCAAACCTGGAATCCAGAGAGATACCTTGATCAGATGTCCCTATGCCTTTCCTCAACTGTGCTTGGTAGGAAGATGTGGCGAAGAAGAGTCCACAGCAGGGATGAATTATTCCCTCAGCCCGGATCCCAGAGCTACCTACCGCTCCTGAGCATATAATGCTGACAGGAGTCTGGGGACTAGAGCAAACCCAGGCAGTGCCTGGCTCAGGACAACTGGGTTACCATGACAGGAAGCCCTGCAAAGTGGAACATCCGTCACGTGCCATCAAAATACAGTTCCACTCAGATGGCTGCATCAGCAGCTACTAAGAGTACTGGATTGAGAGGAAGATCAAAGGAATTTGATACATCTTACAATGTTCTAGATTTTCCCCTGTCTCAGAAGGAGATAACAACAATGTGAGAGGATTGCTGTTAAGAGGAGAGGAAATGAGCTTGAATTGTGTGAAGTACAGAAACATGCAATGAGGTTGAAGCTATTGGACTAAATGAGCAACTTAGAGAAGCCAGAGGGGGTAGACTCTGTATGGCCTGCTAGGCCCTGATAGAGTTGGGTTTTAACTAAAGGCCCTCATTACCAGAAGACAGGTTATTTTATAAATTTTACTGCTGTGCATAAAAATTCAGGCTCTCCTGAAAGTTCTGAGTGTCTTTTCACTTCAATTATACAGGTACGTATTCAGGCTGATGCTATGAAAACCCACGTACGCACCTCCATGCTTTAACAAATTAGAATTTTGCGCTTTTGCTTCCCCTTTTAAAGGAATGAAACCTTACAGATACAGGTGATCCCTTGTTATCACACTTGTCCACACCCATTGTTCCAGACTCTCCCCTCCCAGGGTTAACACCACCCAGAAGCTGGCATTTGTCACTTCCATGCTTTACAAGGTCACCCACACAGCTGGTCCAAGTGGAGGCACCAAGGAACAGGTGTGATCATTGTTCCATATCCTTGTTCACGTTGATGGCATTAGAATTTCAACCTTTGGTGTTGTCATTTTCAATTTGCACATATTGTCATCCATCTGTATTTCTTCTTCTTTTATAGCCTTCTCATATTTCTTACTTTTGTGCAGTCACATTTGTTTTTTTTTTGGCTGTGCCTCATGGCTTGTGGGATCTTAGTTCCCTGACTAGGGATTGAACCCACGCCCTCAGCAGGGAAAGCTCGGAGTCCTAACTACTGGACCGCCAGGGAATTCCCAAGTCTCACCTTTTTTTTTTAACATAGAAATTTGTTATTACTTTTTATAGCAAGAGTTAAATTTGATGACATTTAGAAGTTTCTATTCCTCTTTATTTTTTTTTTAATCCACACTTTCTTTCTACACTTGCTTCCTCAAGAATATTCAGTTTTTCAAGTTCATTATTCAATTAATATTTTTGATCCGTGTCTGTCAGTGGTATACTCTGGAATAAAATTCTAGAATCTAGGGCTTCCCTGGTGGCACAGTGGTTGAGAATCTGTCTGCCGATGCAGGGGACACGGGTTCGAGCCCTGGTCTGGGAAGATCCCACATGCCGCGGAGCAACTGGGCCCGTGAGCCACAATTACTGAGCCTGTGCATCTGGAGCCTGTGCTCCGCAACAAGAGAGGCCCCGATAGTGAGAGGCCCACGAGCCGCGATGAAGAGTGGCCCCTGCTCGCCGCAACTAGAGAAAGCCCTTGCACAGAAACGAAGACCCAACACAGCCATAAATAAATAAATTAATTAATTTAAAAAAAAAATTCTAGAATCTAGATTGACAGTGAATTTTTCCCCACAATATTGCTCTTGGTGTCTGCTCTCAATTAAGTTGTCTTTGGGGGCTAGTCCATATTTTTTCTCTGATAGGTTAAGATTTTGTTTTTATCCTCAATGTTCTGAAGTTTTACCACAAAGTGTTTAGGTGACGATTTATTTTTATTTATCCAGATAGGTCCTTAGATTGTACTTTCAATTTAAGGAGTCTTGTCTTCAATTCTAAAATAATCTCAGGTATCATCTTTCCCCATAATCTCATCCATTTTCTCTCTCTCTCTCTCACACACACACACACACACACACACACACACACACACACACACACACGTACACTTTCTTTTAAGATCTTATTTCCCCATTACTGCAATTTTGGTGATTTCCTAAATAATATCTTCCAAATGAAAAAACCCTGTCTTTGCCAATATAGAGTTTATCCTTTCCACTGGGAATTTTTTTTTTAATTATTTATTTATTTTATTTTTGGCTTGTGTTGGGTCTCTGTTTCTGTGCAAGGGCCTTCTCCAGTTGCGGCAAGTGGGGGCCACTCTTCATTGCGGTGCACGGGCCCCTCACTATCGTGGCCTCTCTTGTTGCGGAGCACAGGCTCCAGACGCGCAGGCTCAGTAGCTGTGGCTCACGGGCCCAGTTGCTCCGCGGCATGTGGGATCTTCCCAGACCAGGGCTCGAACCCGTGTCCCCTGCATCGGCAGACAGATTCTCAACCACTGCGCCACCAGGGAAGCCCCTCTACTGGGAATTTTATTTCAATGACTATCTTTTTCATTTCCAAGATTTCTGCCTATTCTTATTTCATTTTTGCAACTAAAAGGTAAAACTCCCCACAAGAATGTAAACTCTCTATGTGGATATGGATTTGATTTACTTCTGCTCATTGCTGCATCTCTAGCACCTATAACAGTGTGTAGAACATAGTTTGATCTTAATAAATATTTGTAAATAAATAATTGACTATTTTTATTGCAGGATTTTCTACCTTCTTCATGAATGGCAATCCTTTGTTTATATTTTGAGCATCCAAAATATACTTTGCCATGGTGTCTCAATATTTTAATTTCTTCTGGGTCAAGTTTACTTCAATGGCCATTTTCCTTGGTTCTTTTGTAGCTTTAGGCTTCCTCATGTGCTTTGGAGTTTTGTTCCGCAAGCTCACGTGAAGTGAGAGGATTTTTTTTTTTTAACGTCTTTATTGGAGTATGGAAGATGTTTTGTTTAGTTTTATTTAGTGCTTTGAAACAGCTCCATCCAATAGCTCTCATCATCTTTTTCTTACAAATGATTCTGTGCTCATTTTGTGCCCAGAATTACCCATCTGTAATCAGTTTCATATTGGTGATTTGAGTATTACATCGTCCCGACATCTGGATTATTACCAGTCACGTCAGTGAACCAGCGAGTGATTTGGTTCAGTTCTTAGTTTAACAGCCGTGTTGTCTTTCTCTTGCCACCTTAACGTCTACACAAGTGATAGTCTCCGGAGTTTGCATCCTTGCTCAGAAGTAGAAGGGCCCTTCTCTACAACCTGGTTTCAGAGTGAGGCTCGCTCTGGATCTCCACCTAGTGTAGGATGACTTTAATTTCTCATTTCCCTGCACAAGTTGTACCGGCCCCGTGTCCACCTGCAGAGCTCAGGAGGCCAGAGGCCTCAACACAGATTACAAATCAGCACTTGAATTTCCATTCCATTTGTGGACCAGTGAGATGATAAATTATGAGCTCAGCTGCGACTCTTGCATTTTCTGTTTTCATATTTTGTCTAGCATTGCTATATGCTTGGAACAGAGAGGGTGCTTCGCAGCTGGAACCCACAGAGAGAATACCGATCAGATGTCCTCACGCCTTTCCTCAAGTGTGCTTGGTAGAGAAAGTAATGTGGTTAAAAAGAGTATGCAAGTCCATGGACAAATTATTTAGCCTCACGTGGCCTTAAGTCCCTCATTTTTACAATGGAGAGTAAAATTGTCTAATATATAGGTAGCATAATGTTGAAGATGAATCAATGCATATGAAGTGCTCAGTACTGTGGTAAGCAAATAGGACTCATGCAATAGACAATAATAATCACTATTCACGTGTGCACAGTAGGAGGGGACTCTGGGAACATTTTTATCCGTAGCCAGGAGTAAAATAAGGCCCAAACCTCCTGCTTTCCCCTGAGGTCATCTAGAATATTTTATGATACATGTAAAAAATGAAAATTAAAGCAGATATTTGGAATCTACATAATTCCATGATCAGTGCACAGAGTTCAAGTCTAAAAAGAAAAGAACGTTTTTAGGTTAAAGAAAAGGAGGGTGTCAGTTAAATGGCTTAATCAGGTGCACTGGTTATAAAAACTGCAGTTCTTCTATACCTTGAATAGATTGGGAAGAAATATATTCTGTAAAAGCAGTCCATATCATCAGCACCACCTGAGGAAAACTTCACTCTAGAAACCTACCACTACAGCAGGCCACACTGAGCACTCTTCCTACTTTCTGAAAGAGATGTTCCTTTAAAAATAAAGTTGTCACTGATTCAGCCAGTTAAAAGCAGGATCATGTTGATCTAATTCTACTATAGTCACTTAAACTGACTTGGAAGAAATCTTCAAATTTTCCTTGGGACAAAATCTTTAAAGAAAAAAAAACCATATTTGATGAAGCGAGCCAGCAGAAAACTAAAATTAAAAATTTTTATAGATTTAAAATGTATAAATGCTCACATCAAGTTAAACCCTTATTCAGAAAGAATCTTGTCTTTTCTAAGCTGCTATAGAGCAAAACTAAAATAGAAAAAGCATCTAATGATATAACTGCACCCTTCAAAATGCTTTTAGAAGATAAAAGCCTAAGAAATTCAGAGTTAAATATATTGGCTGATCCAGACTTGTGTGAGTAGTTAATATTTGTTAATCCATGATTATAGAAAGCAACAAATTATTATAAAATATATCTATGGGCTGATGACATCTAGAGAATAGAACCATGAAAAACGGCTTCTTTGTGACTCCTGTGAAATTTACACAGCCAAGAAATATTTTAATTCAATCAATTATTTGTTAAAATAAAAATCTGGACTTGAGCCTTCAACTAATTTTGGGTACCCCCCCTCAGAAAAATGGTTGTTCAGCCATGTATTTTACCATCCCTAAGGTTTACAAGCATTCATAGAACTTCAGTATTTTTCAGAATTTGACAAATAAATTCCCACAGGGAATAAATTTCTAATGCACTTCCCTTAATTACAAAAGTCCTGCAATACCCCTTAATCAAAATTTATAAGAGAGTTAATGGTAAAACTGGATTAATGCCAAAACTGACTGTGGTTTATTATGTTTCTGAGGTTAGTAAGAATGAAGTCATGGTTCTTTGTCTCAATACAGCAAATCTTATTAAGACCATTTTGAAAGCACTCCTGCTACTTTATGTAGGAGGAACAGTAAGTTTCCTTTCATGCAGGCATACATCAGGCTTTGCTGTCACAACTTGTAAATGAACCCTGCCATATAAAATGGATATATTATGATATTTTCCATTTAGTCCCTATAGAATAAAACACCAATGAAAGAGGTGATAATGTCATGTTACAATAAATAGTGGTATAGATATATCCAAATTAAATAGTAATTACAATGGAACAAATCTTGGGAAAACATCTCATACAATCTAGCAGCAAAGACAAATACACAGGTATCTAGAATGCAGGGCAGAAAGTGAAAGGTACGTTAAAAGGTACAGAAAGTTATTGGGATATACCCACGTGAGGAAGAAGGAAGGCCACATAAGAATATGGTACATGAGTTGGATTTTGACGGATGGATGGGACAGGTCAAAATGGGAAAACAGCATTTCAAGTGGAGGAAACACCATAAACAACAGAACAGAAAGAGCAACGGATGGAGCCAAGTTGGCCAAAGAGCAGGTTCATATAAGGCAGGGAGAGAAAGTGCTGGGCAAGTGGTTTGGATCCATATTGTGAGGAAATTAAATACCAAACTAAGGAATCGTAATGAATTTGTTAAGCAGTAGAGAAGCACTGCAGAGTAAAAAACTTTGCTACTGCTAAATAAGTAAGAATAAATGGAAAGAAGTACATGACCCATAAGATAATTTAGGGAAATTAGAGCTGCAAGAGACCCTAGAAATGAAAACACTAGTTCAGCATTCATAACAAGACCATGGTAATGGACATAGGGAATCGATGTTTGCCAGGAGAGAAAGAAAATGAGTTTGGAGAACATCGAGATTAGTTTACGGAGAGTTATGCAAGTGAATGTATTGATACTAACAAGAATTAGGAAAATGATTTCTCCAACAAGTAAAGAATTAGGGTCATAGCTCTACAGGGTCAGGCTGATGCTCCAGGAATGGTCAGGTTTTTACATAAAGAGAGACCACACAACAGCCTGATATAAAATTTAAACATATTAATTTTGTCATAGGAGATACTCAGAGGTTAAATCAATGACAAAAGTGATTGGCATTTGGCAATCTCATTTGGCACTTCTTTTTGCTTTTTCTGGGCATGCTGGAGGATATCCAATTTCTAAGATAGGTGATTAAGGCATAAGAGCCACTGGTGTTTTATAAATAAGGAGGAACAACTATAGTATTCAGCTCAGGTCTCTGCTATATTCTTGTTTCTTCTCCAGATCATTGCTTATGAGATCATCTCTAAATAATTTATGGAAATTTCTCACTTGGCCAGACTCATATATACTTCTCCTAATATCATGTCCTACCCCTAAATATTCTAAACTGTATCAGGTAGCTTTGGGATTTTAGCATTTACTCTGCATTTCAAAAAGGAGCTATGACAATGGTCAATTATGGATATTAGTCATAGACATGATTATATATGCCATTATTACGGTGGTACAGCAGTCGACTACAGGTGTGACTATTTCATTGAGTATTACTGTTAAACTGCATTTGACTATCATAGCACTTAAGTTAGGAAAAAAAAATTCCACAGAAAATCTCATTAAGATACACAGATCTTCTGTATAAAGGAGAATCACCAGACAGGTTCAACCTGTGCCTACATATGGGCAAAGAATACATGACGAGTAAGTAGGTAGGAGAATGTTGATTTGTCCCTTCATCCCACCCACCTTCTGTGCCCATAAACATTAGCCTGACTTCTCTGGAATAGGCTTTATTGAAAGTTACATGAAGAGAAACTCTGAATAATGAGATAAACTTGGATTTGCTTGGATAAATTTGTCTTTTGGCTTGTCAAAAACAGAGCACCTAGGGTTATAGGTGTTGTTACAAAAGTGCCTGTTATCAATTAACAGCTCCATTTCTACTTGAGTGTCAGGGAAAAAAAATTCCTGAAAGGTTAACATGACAATATGTGTGACCACAGAGAGCAATACTTTCTCACATTATAAAAAAAAAAAAAAAATTCCTCTGAGATTTCTCTTAGGCCCCGAAAACAGAATTATGGTGTCAGAGATAGTGGAGACGTACCCCACTCCTCCCTACTGCTGTTGATAACCCAATTTCACTCTTCTCCTTTTTGACAACCTTCACTCAGTGAGTTGACTGGATTAAAATCCTCTTCTCTGCTTCCCAAACCCTCCTTTACTCCACGAGGAATTTTGCTCCTCTTTTCATGAGTCTTCTAGGGTGATATTCCTTTCCTGCACCTGCAACACGTACATACCACCACAAGCACCGTCTACTGTTAAAATTCTGCATATAAACAGATTTCCCAATGGCAACACCATGCCCAGCCATTACAAAACACAATCTTCGTGAAAATGGACAGAAAAAGCAAATCCGTAAAAATAAGAAATCCTTCCCAAGAATAAAGTTTAATTATATTTTTAAAAATCTCATTACACCCAGGAAAAACAGTAAAGTCAAGGAATATTTCTATTTTTAAACTAATTCTATTTAATTTAATAAAAATTATGTCTCCAGAAAGTGTGGCATGCCCATATTAAAGGATGCTTTTTTAGGTTTAAACTCGTAAAAGTCTTATAACAGCTCAACTGACAAGATGTTGACAGGTCAGTGCCTTCTCCACGTCTTTCTGTGTATTCCTTACTTGACTCCAGTCGGCCTTCAAAATTACCTTTATAAAGCATAGATATGAGCATTTCATTAACTTGCTTAAAGACCTTCAAATTCTCCCAGCACCCAAAGTCTACACCTGGGGTATTCAAGGCCTCTCTTAACAATTCAGCAACAAACTTCCCGTCCCATCTCTCACCTCTTCAGCCTGCCATGTTCAAGTTCGAGTCCTCTAACATACCATCCACATGAAAATCTCTCCACCTTCTCTCGTGTTACTCTCTCTGCCTGGAATGGCCTCTCACCTCTTCTGCTTGGCAAAATTCCACTGATCCTGCAACACCCTGCTCAAAAACGACATCTTCTTGAGAACTTCCCCACTGAAACAAATTTATCTCACTATATGACACCAAGTTGCACTCATTCTGTCCACTCTGCTAAATTGCATACTCTCAGGGGGCAGAGACCCTTTTTTCTTTTAACATTTTTATTGGAGTAGAATTGCTTTACAATGTTGTGTTAGTTTCTGCTGTAAAACAAAGTGAATCAGCTATATGTATACATATAATCCCCATATCCCCTCCCTCTTGCATCTCCCTCCCACCCTCCCTACCCCACCCCTCTTGGTGTTTTTTTTTTTTTTTTTTGAATAAAAATTTATTTATTTATTTATTTTTGGCTGCGTTGGGTCTTCATTGCTGTGCGCGGGCTTTCTCTAGTTGCTGCGAGTGGGGGCTACTCTTCCTTGTGGTGCACGGGCTTCTCATTGCGGTGGCTTCTCTTGTTGTGGAGCACGGGCTCTAGGCTCGTGGGCTTCAGTAGTTGTGGCCTGCGGGCTCAGTAGTTGTGGCTCGCAGACTCTAGAGTGAAAGCTCGGTAGTTGTGGCGCACGGGCTTAGTTGCTCCGCAGCATGTGGGATCTTCCCAGACCAGGGCTCGAAACCGTGTCCCCTGCATTGGCAGGCAGATTCTTAAC
The DNA here is from genome assembly GCF_965194825.1 of Balaenoptera physalus. Lineage (NCBI taxonomy): Eukaryota > Metazoa > Chordata > Mammalia > Artiodactyla > Balaenopteridae > Balaenoptera > Balaenoptera physalus. The sequence goes on along the minus strand of NC_138895.1, from coordinate 14,174,374 downwards.
CACTGCGCCACCAGGGAAGTCCGAGACCCTTATTTTTGAGTAAGGATCAATTTTTTTAATGTTCATGCTTTTTTTAAATTGTGGTATAGTGGATGTACAAATTATATGTTACAGGTGTACAACACAGTGATTGACAATTTTTAAAGGTTATATTCCATTTAGAGTTATTATAAAATATTGGCTATATTCCCTGTGTTGTACAATATATCCTTGTAGCTTATTTATTATATACATGATAGTTTGTACCTCTTTATCCCCTGACCCTATCTTGCCCCATTTTAAAAAATTTTGTGATCCCATACCCAAGACAGTGCCTGACTCATAGCCTGCAACTAATATTTGATGTAGTATTGAACTGAATTGAGTTTTATTTCATGAGAGCTATAAAGGAATTGGGGTTTCCACACTGTCAAGCAACTAAATATATGTGTGACCTAACATAGAAAAAGAAATATATTAAATATCTTAATTTTTAAAATAGATAAAATAATTATTATGCACATTTGAAAAAGAACTCTGTAGGAAGGGTTCTTCTTAAGTTTATAAATATTAGGCTACATCTCAATTAACACTGAAGCACAATACTTAAAGGATTTAACAATCATAAGAACTTAAAAATAGGGAGGAAGGGCGTTTCAATATTCCCTCCTTGGTGAAAGACAACTATGATTAAGAGAAAAATATTCATAAGGTCTCTTGCAAGACTCACAGGAATGCTGTTTTACCTATAAATGAATTTATAAATAATTTCTGCTAAATGACTAGCAGAAATGATACAGCAAAATTCTTGTTCAGTTCTAAATAAGAAAAGACAAAAATAAACATGATTAAGTACTATCACATTTAGATGTTAAATGCCTAACTCTTGGCTATTATACTTTTACACTAGAACCTATAAAAAGCTGTGACTTCCTTTAAGTGGCAAAATCCAAGGCCCTTAGTACAATACCTGACACATAGCAAATTACTCAGTATTAGCAATCATTATCATCATTTTTATTCATTACTTAACATTTTTTAAATTTTTAAATAAAAATTGTATATATTTAAGGTACACAATAAGATGATCTGAAACACATAATGAAATGAGTACTAGAGTCAAGCTCATTAGCATATCATTACCTCACACAGTTACCATTTTTTGTGTATGTAAAATTTCCTGGATTCTACTCTCTTAGCATACTTCCAGGGTTCAATACAGTATCATTAAGTATAGACAACATGCCAGTACATAAGCTCTCTAGACTCATTCATCCTACATAACTGCAAATTTGTTCCCTCTGACCAACATCGTCCTATTTCCCCCACCTCCCTATTCTACTCTGTTTCTGTGAGTTCAACTTCTTCTTCTTCTTCTTTTTTTTTCCAGATTCCACATATAAGTGAGATCATATGGTATTTGTTTTTCTCTGTCTGGCTTATTCCACGGAGCATAATGTCCTCCAGGTTCATCTCACTCGGCCTTGGCCATAAGGTTTCTGCTAAGAAATCTGCTGATAGCCTCATGGGGGTTCTCTTGTAACTGAGCAATTTTTTTCCTTTGCTGTTTTAAAAATTCTCTCTTTGTCTTTGATTTTAGACAATTTTATTATAATAAGTCTTGGAGAAGAACTGCCTGGGTTGAAACTTTTTGGAGACCTATAAATTCATGAACTTGGATGTCCAAATTCCTACCCAGATTTGGGAAGTTATCAGCTATTATTTCTTTAAAAAAGCGTTCTGCCCCTTTCTTCCTCTCTTCTCTTTCTGGGGCTCCAGTAATGTGTAGGTTGTTTCTCTTAATGGCATCCCATAATTCATGTAAGCTTTCTTCACTGTTTTCCTCTTTTTTTTCTTTTTGTTCCTCTGACTGGATAATTTCAAATACCCTGTCTTCAAGTTCACTGATTTTTTCTTCTGCTTGGTTGAATTTGTTGTTGAAGTTCTCTATTAAATCCTGCAGTTCAGTCATTGTATTCCTCAACTTGAGGATTTCTGTTTGGGTTTTTTAAATGGTTTCCATTTCTTTGTTGGACATCTCATTTTGTTCATTCACTGTTTTCCTAATTTAGTTGTCTGTGTTTTCTTATATTTCACTGTATTTCTTTGAGAATCATTCTGAATTCTTTGTCAGGAGGTTTATAGATCTCCATTTTTTTAGAGTCAGTTATTGAAGCTTTTCTTTCCTTTGGTGATGACATGTTTCCGTGATTATTCATGAACCTTGTGCTCTTGTGCTGGTGTCTGTGCATTTGAAGTTAAGAGGCAACTCTTCCAGTCTTTACTAACTGGCTTCCTCAGGAAAAGCTTTTCACCAGTCAGTCCACACAGAAATTCTGCTGGAGCCATCTGGTGGAATCTGCAGGCAGGCAGGTCTTGTGCCTGGGTCAGCAAGTGGACAGGCGTGGTGTTTGGGTCTACAGGGACCAGCCTGGTACCTGGGTCTGCAGGAGCCCACCTGGATCCTGGGGCCGTGGGGGCTAGACTGGTGCTGGGGTCCACAGGGAAGAAAGATGGGTGTTCATGTCACTCTCCTTCCCCCAGGAGGAGGGTGCCTCTCTCCACACTGGGCTGGCCAGACTTGAGGGAGGGGTGATGGGGATACTGTGAAATGGCCTCTCCTATCCTCTTCAATGCATCCTTTCTTATTTATGTGCTCCATTCAGGTGCTGTAATCCTTCACCCAGAATCCTTAGCTCTTATGAAGTCATTTTTATTCATAGATAGCTGTTCAAATTAATGTTTTTGTGAGGGGAGGAGCATTGGAAACTACTAAACTACTATCTTGCTGCTGTCACTACCCCACTATTATTCCTTCTTTAAGACCCATCTTTAACAGCACCATCTCTCTCAGACTTCCTAAGGATCTTCAGAATCAGTGGCTCTTCCATGGACCCCAGCACCTACTGCATCCCTACACATCAGTACCTATTGTTGTGTCCTGAAAGGCTTTGGTTACATGTTTCTTTCCCCCACTAAACTATAAGCACCTTGTAGACAGAGACAATGTACAGTGTACCTTTATTACTTTATCACCTTACACAGTGCCATGCACACTGTGAGTATTCAATACATTTTGGTTGAATAAATAAACGAATAATTAACTTTCCTAAAATTCCTGCTGAATAACAGGTCTAAACCATTTCCAAGAAGAAAGTGTCTTCTTTCAAGAAAGAGTCTGTGTCCAAAAGTATTAGAAATCATCTATCACAAATAATAGCTGTTGGTCAAGAAAAATATTGCCAAGCATAGTAAATTTTCTCCATCACAAAACAAACATACACTCTCACTATTTTGCTTATGAACCTTACTTAAAATGGAAAAAAATTAACTGTCTGAAAAAGATAAACTAGGTCACTGCCCTATTTTAAACTTTGAAAGTGTTTAATTAAGATCTGCTGAAGCAGTGTGGAACTATCACTGTCTTCTAAGATATTAAGGCAGACAATTCAAAAATGAGTCTCATCTCATAAAAAACTGCACACATCTGCTTCAGAGGGAAGGCTTGGGAAATTGTAATATGACTAGAAATACTGACATAAAGACATTTGAAAGATGTCATTAGCAGAATTTAGAAATAGTAAGTATGGTAAGTGAAAATACATTAAGAAATTGAAGGTCCCTCAGGACTCTTTTTTTGTAATTTCATTCCTCAGATGAGCAACAGATCACAGGTAAGTTTTAAAGAACTATTTGGAATTGAACATGATCTCTGTGAGGGCAGGAGCTACATCATCTTACCACTGTATGCCTGGCACCTAGAGTATTGCCTGAGTCAAAGCAGTTGCTCAGTAAATATTTGTTAAATTAATCATTAAGTAAATAATTAAGGAAAAGTGAAAATCGGTATGGATAGACAAGAAATCATCTCATCCACTACTGAGTCCTTCCTGCAAAGAACTGTAAGTTTGATCAAGTGCATTCTAATAAAAATGTAAACTGAGTGAAGTAAGTCAGACAGAGAAAGAGAAATATTGTATGATATCGCTTCTATGAGGAATCTAAAAAAAAATTGAAAAATAAAAATAAAAATAAAAATAAATGATACAAATGAACTTATTTACAAAACAGAAACAGACTCACAGACTTAGAGAACAAACTTATGTTTACCAGGGGGGAAAAGTGGCAGGGAGGGATAGTTAGGGAGTTTGGGATTGACATGTACACACTGCTATATTTAAAAAGGATAACAAACAAGGACCTACTATATAGCACAGGGAACACTGCTCAATATTATGTAACAACCTAAATGGGAAAAGAATTTGAAAAAGAATAGATGCATGTATATGTATAACTGAATCACTTTGCGGTACACCTGAAACTCACACAACATTGTTGATCAACTCTACTCCAATATAAAATAAAAAGTTAATAAAAAAGTAAGTCCGTCTTCATCTATCCATGTATCTTTTAGACACTGTCCAATAACGTCCTTCCTCTTCCAGTCAAAATTTCTCCCAAAAAAGTCTACCTCGGTAATTCTCCTTCCAAACCTCTGAACCAGTCCCCTTAGCTGACCGCAGTCAGATCTCCACCCATCACACTACTCGCACCGTTCTCCCTATTAATGCCAATGAAGTTATTCGTACTGGCCAAATCCAGTGGACATTTTCCAGGTGTTATTTTCTGAATCTCTTCTTACAGATGCACTCTTGATCATCCACTCCTTCACATTCTCTATCCGCTAAGTCTTTTGACATTGGCCTGGTGCCTTGTCGGTTCCCACACAATTCCTTAACCTTGCCTTTCTGCCTCTTCCACGGGCTCCTCTTCCTGACCTGCCCCTTCAGCATCTGATTCTGCCTCACCTCACTATTCTCCCTCTGAACCCTCTCCTGGGTCATCTTTTTTTCCTCTCAGGGACTCAAATCTGTGCATCTCTAAGCTCCAGATTTGTGTGTTTACTTATGTGTTCAATAAACAAATACTTTACAAGCCAGGCACAGTGCCAGGCACCGGGATAAAAGGGGGAAAAAAGACAGCATTTACCTGCAAAGAATTTATGTTTGAGAGCGAGGACAATAAATAGGTAATTACAATCCAGCGTGATAAGTGATCTAAAAAGGGTCATTAGCAGAGTGTTAGAAAAGCACATCAGTGAACGCATTAGGACAAATAGTGAAGTAAGTCAGAAAGAGAAAAAGAAATACTGTATGCTAACACATATATATGGAATCTAAGGAAAAAAAAAAAAAGGGTCATGAAGAACTTAGTGATAAGACGGGAATAAAGACACAGACCTACTAGAGAATGGACTTGAGGATATGGGGAGGGGGAGGGGTAAGCTGTGACAAAGTGAGAGAGTGGCATGGACATATATACACTACCAAACGTAAAATAGATAGTGGGAAGCAGCCGCATAGCACAGGGAGATCAGCTTGGTGCTTTGTGACCATCTAGAGGGGTGGGATAGGGAGGGTGGGAGGGAGATGCAAGAGGGAAGAGATATGGGAACATATGTATATGTATAACTGATTCACTTTGTTATAAAGCAGAAACTAACACACCATTGTAAAGCAATTCTACTCCAATAAAGATGTTAAAAAAAAAAAAACAGGTACTAGGCAAAGGAAATGAAGGGTCTTTAAGGCACAAGGAAAATTTAGGAGTGAGAATAGAAGTTGTCCATTTAGATCATGGAATTTAAGTCTCTGCAAAGCTTCTTAATTCCCTCCAGAGAGGGGAAGGCGTGAGAAACGGCAGTTGGGTGATGACTCAGCAGATCTAAACAACAGTTGAATGAATGAATGAGTGAATGAAAAGGTAAAGAAGGAACAAGAGGGGGAGGAGGTGATAGAGAAGAGAGGGACAGACATGGGGGGGGGACAGGGAGGGAAGCGGGGAGGAAGGAGGAGAAGGAGGGAGAGGGTGCCTCACCCTTTATTTATCATGGATTCCTCTATGCTGCTTTAGATATAAATGAAGAGGCAAATGATGTAAGACTTAAAAGATTTTTCCATTGTCCTGATTGTTGATAAACCACTGTAAATCTGTCTAACCTTCCTGAAATCCTTGTAGCATTCAACAACAGGGATTTGAGAGTAATAAGAAATACTAACCCTGCACTATGGATATGAGGGCATGTTCTTAATACTTTCATTCAATTACTTCAATACTCTTTAAGCATCTATTTAGGTATAAAGCCATGTTCTGTTTTAGGAATGCGTCAATGAGCAGAGACAAAGCTCCTTCCCTCAGGGAGCTTGCACTCTAGCACACACGAGGGGTGGTGTGAATCTGTCTTCCTCCCCTGGTGAAAGTCTGAAAAACCCGACTCCAGAAGGCTTTCTGTGTGGGAAAACAGCAACTCCTAATGCTGGCTCTTCCCACATCTGCTTTTCTACTATATGCAGCCCTGTTCCCTATGTGGTTTTCAAAGACATTTCTTCACCCAGACATGAGACAAGCTTGCCCTCCCCGCTTCAGAATCTGATCTCGGTTCACCTTCCAATTTCCACCTCTGTTTAGGGAACACACACACATATATGAAAGACCAAAGCGACCTCTCTCACCAGCAATTGTTTACTTTAAATTCTAGCCTATGTCGTCTAGCTTAGTGCCTCTCAAAATGTGGTTCTCAGACTTAAGAACTTGTTCCCAAGAATTCAGAAATTGCATAACAATTTATATTGCCTCAACATGCAAATAATTAATAGTACTTTTGTTATTGAATAGGAAATTGATCAGTCCAGTAAGTCGTGCATGGCGTGAGCTGCAGAAGAGTCACACACAGGAGGGCTACAGGGCGATAAGTGATATCTGAAGGTTTGTCAACCATAAACCAAAAGGGTATAAAAACTGAAATCAAACATAAACATGTGTTTTTATTTACAACTTACCTCTACTGTCACTTTGTCAATCAGAATTTTAAAAATTGATGGTTTAATATAATTAACTAAATGAGAGAAATCAAATTGGTAGAATTTATCCATAATTTATGGATGACAATACAATTTCATTGAATTTTTGTTAAGAAATTGCGTTTAAATCTTCCCTTCCTGTGAATATATACCTCTGTGAGACTGGTTTTCTTCTATTAGGAGGGTTATGGGTTATTAAAACAAGCATAGAAAGAGTTTAGAGGCGAATTTTCCCCTGTAAGCTAGGCTGCCATCCCAACCTAGATTAGTTACCAAACAAGAAACTACTCATTTCTCACATTTAAAACTTTAAATATTGGTATATGCAGTGTTTGTTCAAAGTATAAATAAAGACGTTGAATATGGGGAATCACTGTTTCACTCATAACTTTAATTTTGATTGCAAAATAACAAAAATGACCTCAATGGCAATTCTCTACTAATTGCCCAAAGAATCTGGGAGCATTCAAGGTATAGTAGAGCAGAGCTGAATGTGATACCTTCCATTTAGCTTTTAATTACAAATTGTATAAAAAGTTACTGCTTCTAATACTGTCCTTGGAGGTACGTGGAAGCCTTCTTCTGCTTTGCTCGTAGCAGTTGGGCAATCACTGTTTCTGTCTTTGGGCTAAATCCAGGCCTGGAAGCATAGCTGGGGCTGTGCATCCTTCTGGATAGTTTTTCACAATTGCCTCTTTTATAGTTTTTCTGGTGTGAAATCGAATGAAGTATCTAGGTTGCTTTCAGGAGTATCTCTGTGCACAAATAAAACTCTTCCAGCTCCATCTTGAAGAGTTATTTTATGCAGATGCCCTCTGTCTTCCCCACTGGGCAGTGAGGTCACCTGCTCCAACACTGAGTACCCTGGGAAGCCCTTGATACTAATTTTATTCTCCAAGTAAGTTGCCCTGCAGGAAACCCACAAAATCCACCATCCATGAAGCTCACCTTCAGGTACAAGTCTTTGTGATCAGCTACTCCCTATGCTAGGCAAATACTGAGGACTGTACAAACCTCCTCTCAGCTAACACTCCTGTCAGCCTATGAAGCATCACTAGCTCCGCTGGACAAATAAGGAAATCAAGGCTCAGAGATATTGAGAAATTGCGGCAAGTCAGACCACTAGTCAATGCAAGAGTGGGGACTGGAATCCAAGTGTGACCAACTTTCCCTCCTCTAGTATATTACTGCAGTGGGCAATTCCAGATCATTAACCTTCTGGTTTTTCTCATTTATATCACTGTACAAATTCTAAACCAACTGAAAACAAAATATTCCCACGACCTAAATGTCACTTGGTCTATTAAGCATATTTCTGTTTTTTCTTACTTAGCTCATAAGAAATGCAATGAGCATCACATTAGATCTACTAAAAATGCTTCTCCTTCAGACAAGGAAGGGATTTGTTAATTTGTTTTCTCACTGTGTTTTCTGAATGTGTCTGGTGTTACATCTGACTTCACTGATTTCTCAAGTATCAAGAGGAAGTTCAAAGTTTATAGCAATGGAAGCACCTCTAAGAAGCTTTTAACTTATTAATGTGTGCACAATTGTATGAAATATGCTATGAATGGGACAGAACTATAGGTTTTTAATTTTGCATGATGAACATGTCTTAATATTGACTAGACTTAAAATATCCTATTGAGTTCACTTTTATTCTATTAAAATATTTTATATTTAATTATAGTGTATCATTATTATTATTATATAATTAAATTATATTATTATATCTAATATTACTTAGTGTATATTTCAATACTTTATTTTGGGATTTGATGCAAAGACCATGGCTGATAATGCATGCTGATGACATTTAAAGTGTATGCACATGAATTCCCCTTCCCTGACAACGTGTAATATCCTATGAGGTGCCTTCATTATGAGGGCAAAAAAAATACATTAGTGAGTTTCATTCACAGTCAGACTCCAGACATAATTTCTTTCATTTCCAAGTAACAATAAGACTCCAACTCTTTCAGCCCCCTTTTACTTCTACTCTGGTCTTTGTCATAGCTTCTTTTCTAGTTCTACAGCTATGAAACTACCCCTTTTCAGAGACAACAGATCAGATTGCTTCCTTGTCCTTTGAAATTCCCATTTTTTTCAAAGAAGATTTTACATATTTGTGTTGTACTTAACGCTTTTATTGTAAGTGATTAAAGTTGCATTAAATCACTTCCCCAAGCCAAACACATTAATACTGGGATCATTCCCTACTTCAGAGAAGTAGTGGAGTGCTGTAATAAAAGTGAGTGCTGTGACAGGGAGATCAGCTCGGTGCTTTGTGACCACCTAGAGGGGTGGGGTTGGGAGGGTGGGAGGGAGACGCAACAGGGAGGGGATATGGGGATATATGTATACATATAGCTGATTCACTTTGTTATACAGCAGAAACTAACACAACATTGTACAGCAATTATACGCCAATAAAGATGTTAAAAAAAAAAAAAAAGTGAGTGCTGCGGAGCTGGAAATAGCTAGTTTGAGAGGCTTGGTGTCATCACTGCCAGATGCCTA